>NC_082711.1:164012893-164612893 GCF_030144855.1 Hypanus sabinus
GGCATTTCTTTAGCCAGAAAGTGGTGAATCTGTGGAATTCATTCCCATGGAAGCAGAGATTGAGTAGGTTCTTGATTAGTAAGGGTGTCAAAGGTTTTGGGGAGAAGGCAAGAGAACTGGTTTGATTGAATGGTGAAGCAAGCTTGATGGGCAGAATGGCCTAGATCCGCTCCTAAGTCTTATGGTCTCGCATGCGCTTGGACATTCATGAAGTCTTCATTAGGTGTCACACAAGGGACTATTAAACAAAATTTGAACACATGGCTGAAGATAGGTGATATGTACTGACAGCAGTAGGGAATATGGGATTAGTATTGAAAGTGGTGTTGAAGTAAAAGATCACCCAATTTGAGCGACAACAAGCACAGAAGGCTCAGTGCTCTGTCCTGTTTCTGTTTCTTAGATTCCATATTTTTTGGGTTTTATGTCCTTGGAGTGGAGCTTCAGTTCATAACCTTCTTACTACCAGCTGGACCATAATTAACATTGGAGGTTGTGAGCATCAACTAGTGGCCTGTGCTTTGGTCTTTCCATAATTAGCCAGGGGAATATGGTTCGTAATCAGTCTCTACAATGGAGTCATTGCAGGATGGGAACAGTTGCTTTAAGCTAAAGGAAAGATAAGGATTAGGTTTATTTGCCTGTGTACGTTGAAACATACTGAAATGTGTTGTTTGCATCAAATCAGAACAGGAGGATTGTCCACTTTTCCAGTGCTAACCGTAACTCATTTACCCTAACCATACACCTTTGGAACGTGGGAGGAAACTGGAACACCAGAAGGAGACCCGCACAGTCACGGGGGGAAATGTGCAAGCGCCTTCCGGGCAACAGTGGAAATCGAACTCCGATCTACAGCTGGCACCGTAAGACGTGGCAGCAGCCGCTGTGCTACCGTACCACACCTTACCTCACAGTGGCGCAGAGCAACTTGTGGATCCCAAATCACACTAACTTCCTCAGCTGAGGACTTGTAAGCAAAAAGAAAATTCTCAGCTAAATTTAAAAGCTGAGATATTTAATCCATTAAAAAAAAATCAAGGCGCAGGAGTAGAGAGCCAGGCAAGATACTTCACAGAATAGTTGCCTAGAACTTGTAACGAGGATCACATTGAGGAAACCACTGGAGAAAATCTTGTTAAATGTACACGTGGAAGATGCAGGCGGTGCTTTGTCCTTTTCAGTCTTCCCAGAGCAATTAAGGCACTGAGGAGAAGTGTGTATGAATTCCCTAGACTGTAAACAGAGTTTATCAATCAGCCAGAACATATTGCACTCTGTCTATCCACGGATTGTGATATTTCTGGACAGGAGAGTCATCTGGTGTACCTGCTTTAAACTTGCAGAGGAGTGCAACGAGCTGAATGACTCTTACATAATGCTGGTAAAGACTAGATGGGCTGAGCGGTCTCCTTCTATACTGCGGCCATTCTCTTATTCTGAAACTATATAACAAAAGCACAGTCTGGGAACCATTTTAAATTTTAAAATGATTCATTTTTGGACATCATTGTCAATGCACATGTTATTTGTTCAACCTTAACTGCCCTTGAAGTAAGGATTGGTGGTCTAGACCCTCATATGTGGCGCAGTAGCATAGTGGTTAGTGTAATGACTGGGTTCAATTCCCGCTACTGCCTGTAAGGATTTTGTATATTCTCCCCATGACCAAGTTGGTTACCTCTGGGTGCCCCTGTTCCCCTCCACACTCTGAAATGTACTGGTTAGCGGGTTAACTGGTCACGTGGGTGTAATTCGGCAGCGCGGGCTCCTTGGGACTGAAGGGCCTGTTGCTGGGCTGTATCTCTAAATAGATAAATACAATGAATCTCACGCCAAGGAAGGTTGATAGCAAACCAGCTAGGTTCTTACTGACAGATCTAAAATCATTTAAAAAAACTTGCTTGAACTTCAAATCCTCTCTGACAGTTAGGGATGTGAGTGGGGTTCCAACTGGAACGGGAGCTGGTTTACTAGTGTCACATGTGCTGAGGTACAATAAAGAGCTTATCTTGCACATGAGTCATAGAGAGATACAGCACAGAAATGTGCCCTTTGTCCAACTGAGTCTGCACGCGCACAAACCCTGCACTGGTCCGATGTCTTTTAATCTCCTCAACTCCTCATGTTCTTATCAACTGCCCCAGAGTTCAGACTGACATCTAACAATGTTGCATTAGTCTATTTAGGGTGCCACAAAGAAGTACAATGTTCAAAGTTCAGAGTAAACTTATTATCAAAATACATATACACCCCTGGGCCTCATTTTCTTGTGGGCATACTCAAACTACAGAATAATAACCGTAGCAGAATCAGTGACAGACCTCCCAACTTGGGCATTCAAACAGAGCGCAGGAGACAAGAAAATGTGCAAGTACAAAAAGAAAGAAATAAAAATAAATAAATACCAAGAACAGAAGATGAAGAGTCCTTGAAGGTGAGCCTACTGTTTGTGGGAACATTTCAATAAAGGGGCAAATGAAATTGAGTGAAGTTATCCCCTTTTGGTTCAGGTCCCTGATGAATGAGGGATAACGACAGCTCCTGAACCTGGTGGTGTGAGCCCCGAGGTGCCTGTACCTTCTTCCCGATGGCAGCAGCGAGAAGAGAACAAGTCCTGGGTGGCGGGGATCCCTGATGATGGATGCTGCTTTCTTGCGACAGTGTTCCATGTAGATGTGCACAGTGGTTGGGAGGGCTTTACCTGTGATGCCGTATCCACTATGGTTTGTAGGATTTTCCGTTCAAGGGCATTTGTGTTCCCATACCAGGCCACTAGTAACTGAATGTGTTCTCCAAATAGTTTCTCCAACCTGGTTGTTGTGACTTCCTCTTGGGAAAGTGCAAGAAGGCTGAGATGGTACGGCCACGTAACAAGATCCTCTGGCCTGGCTGATGCACCACCTAGACTCTTACCACCAGACTCTTGGAGACTGGAAGTGAACGATAGGCTTTTATTAACAGCAAAAAGGGGAGCACGACATCTCGGAGACTGAGGGAGGAGCAGTGCCTCAATCGCCTTTATACAGGGGTCTGTGGGAGGAGTCACAGGAGCGGTCAGCAGGGGGCGTGTCCAGACAGGTATATGTAGTTTACCACACTTGCAAAGACCGTTCTACAAGGAACTGTGGAGGGGAAAAGAAGGAGAGGCAGACAGAGGAAAAGATGGAAGGACAACGTTAAAGAACGGACAGGGAACACATTTGCGGTGACTCAGGTTCTGGCACGCAGCTGCAACAGATGGAACAGACCGGTGCAAAGTTTGGCATGACGGTGCCCCGACGACTCCACCAGGAGATAAGAGCGTAAGGCAAGGCAAGGTAAAACAGAAGTCAAAATATGAGTAATCAATAAAATTGGCATGTTCTCCTCTGGCTGTAGGGCTGCTGATAATCTTTGGTAACTCTTGGGGCAACCCAGTTCCTTAGAAGAAGTGGTGTATGACATCACCAGCTACTTAGTGGTGATGGAGTGGGTGGGTGTACTTTAACGGGATGGAACAAGTGGGGATTCACCCTGTATGGTTAGTACCAGTGAACAAAGTATAAGCAACCGGAAGTATTTATAGAACTCAATGTGTCAGTGCAAACCCTCGTGGTTGCAAACTCCTTTCTACCCATTCATCCATTGTGAACACACGTTGGCTGTTGAAGTGTAGGGAATTTTTCCCAATGGATTGACGTCTACGCAATACAATTTCTCTTGCCAGTGGTGTGCGTTCAAATTTGAAATCACTTGGGCAGCACGTGGGCCGAACTGGTTGAGCCTCACGAAGCCAGCAACCTGGGTTCAACCCCGAACTCGGCTAGAGTCGGTGCGGAGGTTGTGACTAGCTGGGTTTCCTCTGACTGCTCAGGCTTCCTTCCCGGGTGCGTGGACTGATGTGGTAACTGGCCAGTGTGAATCTGTGTGTAGGCAAGTGGGTGGAGTTTTCAAAATGGGGGGTGAATAAAACAGGATTATTGTAGGGTTTATGTAAATGGGGTGCTTAAAATCAAAATCAAGGTTGAGTTTATTGTCATATACCCAACGACATAGGAGTCTTAGAGCAATACTGCAGAGATACAGGTCCTTCAGCCCATTGAGTCCATGTTGACCACAGTCCCTACCCAACTAGCCAAAACTTCCTGTGCTTCACAATCATCCAAGCCAGGGGTTCCCAGCCTTTTTTATGCCATGGACCACTACCATTAACTGAGGGGTCCCCTGTTCTAGGCCCTATCCCTCCATGCATGTATCTAATTGCTTCTCAAATAATGTTTTTTTTTTACTTGCCTCAGCAACCTCTGCTGAAAGCTCACTCCACATTCTCACCCCCCCCCCCCATGAATATGTTGCCTCTCAGGTCCCCTCCAGGGTACCAAGGTAGTGTAGTGGTTAGTGCAACACTACTACAAACTGGGATTTCGGAGTTCAGGGTTCAATCCCAGCATTCTCTGTAAGGATTCGTCCCCGCGGAACATTTGGGTTTTCACTGGGTGCTCCGCTTTCCTCCCACTGTTCAAAGACGTCCCAGATAAGTTTATTTGGCCATTGTAAATTGTCCCGTGATTTAGTTAGGGACCGAACTAATCAGGGTTGTCGGGAGGTTGCTAGGCATTGTGGTTTGAAGGGCCGGGAAGGCCTATACTGCACTGTATCTCTAAAGATGGGTGACAGAGTGGAGATACGTCTCTATCAAAGGAGGTGTAAGGACCTCCTTCCCTCTGCTAGCCTGCAGATTACCCTTGGGCAAGGTGTAGCGCCTCCATAACTCCTCCCCCCCCCCCCCGCCCCATCGGGGTCATGTGAAACCATGGGAGCAAGTGGTGGATGGTCGTATGCATATCACAAGTCCTGGTTATGTGACCACTGACACCAAGCAGACAATCTCTGAAGAGTATTCATTATGGCTGGGGTCACTTGTCTTGTAAAGACACTGCCCAGAAGAAAGCAATGGTAAGTTACTTCTGTAGAAAAATTTGCCAAGGACCCTCTATCCCTGGCAATATCCTCCTAAATCCTTTCTGCACTCTTCCCATTTTAATCATACCTTTCTTACAACAGGTGCCCCAAACCGTGCTCGTACTCAGAGTGTGGCCTCAGCAATGACTTCTGCAAGGGAACTTGCCGTTAATGATCGTTGTGGACTCTGTGGCTCAAAGGTCTGGTTCCATACCGTGATACTATGACTTTTTTATTTCATACAGGAGTCACTCGATACTATCATGCTTACCAAGGCAATCACCTTTGGAGTGCCAGCACTCTGCAGAAGGTACATCTGAATGCTTGTGGGACTGAGTGAACAAGCTGCACTGGACCCAGAAAACAAACATATCAGCGATACAAACACAAGAAAGATTGCAAATGCTGGAAATCTAAAGCAACACACACAAAATGCTGGAGGGACTCAGCAGGTCAGGCAGCATCGATGGAAATGAATAGATAGTCGACTTCTTCAGGTCTCGGCCCGAAACATTGACTGTTTATTCATTTCTGTAGATGCTGCCTGACCTGCTGAGTTCCTCCAGCATTTTGTGTGAGCTGCATAACAACATTAATAAGCTAACCCATCCCTCAGGCCTCTACTGTTGTTAAATTAGATCATGGTTGATATGCTCAATTAATAACCTAGCAGCCTTAATCTGTGACAAGAAAATTTACCAAAAGATTCCTTAATATTAGATGACTAATATTAAAGGAATAACTTCTAAACAAACATTTATTAGCTATTTGTCCTCCGTTAAAATGATGGGCTGTGAATTGTTGGATAGGTATTTGTGTTCACTCTCAGGAGCTGGAAGATCATCACTTCATAATACAATGGCCAATCCAAGAGGGCATAATCTTAAATTGATTGGAGGAAAGTACGGGGGAACATCAAAGCCAGATCTTTTGCACTGAGTATCAGTGAGTGTGCGGAACTCCCTGCCAGGGGTGGTGCTAGAGACAAGTGCATTAGGGACATTTAAGAAACTCTTAGATAGGTACGCGTAAGATTAAAAAATGCAGGGTTATGTAGGAGGCAAGAGTTCAATTGATGTTAGAGTCATTTAAAAGGCCAGCATAACCTTGTGGGCTGAAGGGCGAGTACTGTGCTCTCACGTTTTATGTTCTCACTCTATGAGATCAGGAAAGGATGATTGTACTTACAATGAGAGATTTTAAAAACACATGATGCGGTGGAAATACAGAAAATGAAAGATTCTTTCAAATGTAGTGAAAAGTTTGAGGGCAAAATAATTTCTGAAGTAGAAGTGACAGTTAGGTTCGTGGTGGTGTATTGGGTGGTGAAAATGACATGCAAATCCACGTGTGACATGCATCGGTTCATTCAGATTTCAGGAGGAGGGTAAAGTGGAATTACAGTACTGATAATGAGAAAAAATGTTCTTTTCCTCTCTTGGTGACGGTTCGAGAGCCTGTTGGAGAAGACCTTCTGTAAGTACAGTTCACTGTGCCATCTGCTGGCTATAGAATATATTTCTGTTGTTCTTTCTTCAGCTTATTCCCTGACATTTAGATGGATAACTCTGAATATAGATAGACAGCTCTTGAATATGGCTGACTTTTATTTTTAGTTCAGTTGGCAGTCTTTCCGTTTATATTTATTTCTCAATGAGATCAAGTCTATGTCAGCCCCGAGAGCAATATACTGAATCTACTTTCCTCTTTCCTGTCTTCTCTCATCTACCCATCAACTTTGGTTCCAGATAAAGACAAAGCTTAGCTTTATTTGTCACGTGTACATCAGAACACACAGTGAAATGTGCCTCCTACCACCCACCTAATGTAAGTGACAGAAGCCAATCAGCTTTGGGACGCGGGAGGAAGCTGGAAAGCCGAGAGGAATCCCACACACTCACAAGGAGAAGGTGCAAGCTACATGTAGAGAGAACAGAACCAGCTGGGACGCTGCTGCACCCCTCTTGGTAGCTACGTGCTTCTGGTTGTTAAACGGGCAAATCTTGAGTCAACATCCCCATTCATAAAGCACAACCGTAAGATTAACACATGGACAATATATTGCCACCAGTCTACCACACAAACTCCACAATTATCATATCTCAGAAATAAGGTCAGACTCACACTTTGAAATCCACCTGTGAGATTTCGAAAGCAAAGCAAATAAAAATGTAAATTCTGCATGTTAATATATTATAGATTATCAGCCTAAAACTTTGCTGGTTAAAGATAACAGTTTTTCCAGTAACCATTCCTAAATGGCTTCGATGGGAACACTCCAGCTATACAAATACATAACTACTCTCTCCCTAGGATCATGTCAGTAAGGAAGGAAGGGGATTGACCCAATCCTGTCCAGGAAAATAAAAGAACTAATTCGTAAATCTAGTTTGCAGCTTCTTCATCTGTGTTTTTTCACTCAACCCATCATTAAAAACAATGAAAGGTCATTGACCTTGTCCAATAACTCTGTTTCTCTTTCCACAAATACTGCCTTGTCACTCTGAAGCATAAAACTAATTGAAAGCAAATCTCGGAGCTGGGGATAAGGTGTCTACCTCGTTCTTTACTTTAGTGAAGAGTGCAGCTATGATGTACTTCCACATATAACCTGTAATGAATTATGTAAACAACAAAGACAATATATTGACAATATTACTCAAATATTACTGAAATATTAAATGTACAACATTCAGGCTGAAAGATTTAATTGCTGTGGAGGATTTCTTGCTCTTGCAGGGTAACAACTTTCCTGACCAGGAAGCTCACTCTGCTTGGCAGGTGAGATGTGGCTGTGAGACAGTCTCAGGTTCTGAGGCCCCCTCCATGGTGGTTGTAGGAATGGACTCTGATTACATTTCTTCTGGGCACGTTGGCATCCAGGACAGCGCATGGCAAGCTGCTCGAGCTGCTGATCTGTTCCAGGGCTATCTGACAAAGCTTCAAGTCAACACTTATGTTTTGACCCTGCCTAGATGACCAGCATGTAACTCCAGCAGTACTTTAGCTCTTAGCTTGGATGTTACAGCTCTCAATCCCCATGTAAGGCAATCCCCATCATGGGCACATTCATCCTGACGTTGGTAAAAATGGGGGAACTGGAACTTCTCCTACACATTCCATCCATTTTGTGTTGCCATGTGGACCTGAAACAGCGTGGAGTCTTTTCTGGTTTCCCATTGGATCATCTCTGCTGTAACAGGAAGACTTTCGATTTGCATTAGGGAGGATACTTCAAGAGGATTGTCCGCTTTTGTGAATAGTTATATACTTTTCCAAGGGTAAAGGGCCAATCCATCAGCATTTCCATAATTACTTGTCCTCTTGAATTCAATCTAGTAATTGGGCCCTCCAAGAAACTGAGCCCATCTCTGCATTCATGCTACTGCTGTTAGTGGAATACCCTACTGTGGATTGAAAATGGACACTAGCGGTTGAGGATCAGTAATGGGGGTAAACTCTGTCCCATGTAAGTACTGACTAAGATGTTTTACACCCCAAACCACACTCAAGGCTAGTCTGTCAATCTATGTGCAATTTTTCTCAGCAATAGGAAGGTAACATGATGCAAAAAGCTATGGGACATTCACTCCCATCACTTGTAACATGACTGCTCCTATAACATTAGGCAAGGCATCACAGCCAAGCTTCACTGGACAATGTGGATCATAATAGTGTCTGAAGTCACTATTCAATAGGTTTCAATGTGGCCACTCCTCATTCTTGGAATTCAGAAGAATAATGGACGTCCTCATTGAAACCTATCGAATGTTGAAAGGCCTTGATAGAGTGGATGTGGGGAGGATGTTTCCTATGGTGGGAAAGTCTAAGACCAGAGGAAAAAGCCTCAGAATAGAGGGTTGTCCTTTTAGAATGGAGGTGAACAGGAATTTCTTTCACTAGAGAGTGGCAAATCTGTGGAATTCACTGCCACAGGCGACTGTGGAGGTCAAGTCATTGGGTATATTTAAGGCAGTGGTTGATAAATTCTTGATTAGTCAGGACGTGAAGGGATTTGGGAAGAATCAGAAGATGGGTCTATGAAGGAAAATGGATCAGTCATGATGAAATGGTGCAGCAGACTCAATGGGCTGAATAGCTTAATTCTGCTTCTATTTATCCTGTTTCCTTTACCTTTTTGCAGTAAAGTCACCCTACTGTGTCCATTGTCATTTTCTCCTGATCTGTAGTGATGAGTTCAAGGAAGTAGTTAGCTTTAACAGGAACCCGTTACAGTAATTGAGAAATCCTAAAAAGGACCGCAACTGTGGCACCTCCTTTTGCTTCGGGGCATTTACCACTGCTCATTTTTTTTCCAGCACACTTGCTTAATTCTTGTGCATCAATAGTGTGACTACAGTAAGTAATGCTCGGCTTAAAGAATTTACATTTATTATGCCCTGCTCTGAGGTCATAATCTTCAGAATTTTTGAACGTTCTCTTGAGATTTTGGAAATATTCCTTGACAGTCTCACTGGTAACAATGATGTCATCCGGGTAACATTGGGTGCCTGGGCAGCCTCGCAGCACCTGGTCCATAGCTTTTTGCCAAAATCCAGTTGCAGATGCTACTCCAAAAATAAGCTCATTAACAGTGATATCATCCTTTGTGAGTGTTTATGGTGAGAACCACTTTGGACTGCTCTTCCATCTCCATCTGCAGGTAGTCTTCAGATTACTTTGCTGAAGTGCTTCCCTCTGGAAAGGTTTGTAAAGATATCCACTCTCCTGGGCAGAGGGTATTGATCTAGTTACAGCACTGCGTTGATGGTGACCTTAAAAATATCACAGATCCTGAGAGACCCATCTTTCTTGGCTACGTGGACCATTGATGTTGACCACAGGCTCCACTCAACTTTGGAAAGAATTTCTTTGGCCTCCTCACTGGCTACTTTATCACTGATGGTATAAAGGAACGGATGGCCTATGTAAACCTTGGGTGTGGCATTTTCATTTAGCACTATTTTACCCTCGATGTGTTTGAGTTTTCCAGTGCCTTCTTTGAACAATGCTGTGGCCTCATCCAGTTCACCTTCAGTTGACTTCGTTGCAGTGGATGTTGCATGAAAATGCTGAATAGATCTCCAATCAAATTGTAGTTGTCTCAGCCAGTCACAGCCCCACAACATAATGTGGCTTGTTGGTTGTTGTATTTCACTGTAATCAATGTCACTCCCACAGGAGTTATCTGAACTCCTGTATGTTCTTAGTTTTATATCTGCAGGCTTCAGTTCAGTATCTTTGAATTGCCATTCAAGTTCATTTTGAGGATTAGCTAAAAGCTGTGTCAGTGTCCAATTAATTAATGTGCTGTTCTCTTCTGATGTCAGCCATAATGCTTGCCTCATGTTACTTTTCACATTGTAAATCTCAAGGCTACACAATCCTGTGTCACTCTCATCATTATCAGATCTTTCATCAACAACATGCAAATTAGTGTTCTTTTTGAAACTATCATGACTTTTTATCTTTTCCTCTTCCCTGTGCAGTCCATTTATTTGTGTCTGCCTGACATGCTCTTTGTATGTGTCCTACTTTCTTGCATTTTCTGCAAGTTTTGCCTGAGGAGATTGAGAGGGGATCTGATTGAAACGTTTAAGATAATTAAAGGATTTGATAGGATTGAGGCAGGGAATTTGTTCCAGATGTTGGGAGAGTCCAGTACCAGAGGGCATGGATTGAGAATAAGAGGTCAGTTATTTAAAACAGAGTTGAGGAAGAACTTCTTCTCCCAGAGAGTTGTGGAGGTGTGGAATGCACTGCCTCGGAAGACGGTGGAGACCAATTCTCTGGATGCTTTCAAGAAGGAGCTAGATAGATATCTGATGGATAGGGGAATCAAGGGATATGGGGACAAGGCAGGGACTGGGTATTGATAGTGAATGATCAGCCATGATCTCAGAATGGTAGTGCAGACTCGAGGGGCCGAATGGTCTACCTCTGCACCTATTGTCTATTGTCTATTTAAATCTGCATTGGTCTGGTGTAAGTGAAGCTCTGCCACAATGGTTAACACTATTTGTTTGGCCAGGGCATTTTTAGGTTAGACATTGCAATTTAGTTCATGCCTACTTTCATTGCTGAATGTAATGCATTTGTGTCCCTGTCTTGCTGTTTCCATTGATACGATTTCAACTGCATTTTTAAATGTCAGTTGTGCTTCGGTTAGGTGTATTTTGGAATACGTTCTTGTAAGATTCCACAAACTAACCAATCACTCGATGCATCATTAAGCCAATCACTGAACACACAATGCTTGGAGAATTTCTTCAATTCAGCCATGTAAGTTGAAATGTACCGCCCTTCGCTTTGATTGTACTTATGAAACCTAAAGTGTTCTGTAATCAACAATGTTCTAATCAACAGTGTTCTAATTGTTCCTGCATTACTTTCACAATATCTCAAAGCTAATTTTAGATGCTTTGGTTGGAGCAGTTAAATATCTGAGCAAATGGCATCTTCTTCCACCAATTGCACTCAACAAAACTGACTCCCATTTCTCATCGGCTATTCCATTTGCTTTAAAATGCTGTTCAATTCACTCAGTATACATCAGCTAGCTATCTCTTCTGTAATTGAAAATGCCCATCTTTCCGACGTAGCCAGCCATTTCTGCTTTTTAAAATTTTTTTGAATAGTATCATGTAGTATTCATTATTTATGAGCCTGTGAATTTTATCTGTTACCTACCTCTGTTTTTTAAACTTGACTGTATCTTTACTCCTTCTGAAGGGAAAAAATGTGCTGTGTTTTTTTTCAAACTCAAACATCTCGCTGTGCTTCAACTTGTAGGAAGTTGTCCTGTGTTTGTTTAAAATGACCTTCTCCCACTGTATGTTTTATAACTCAAAAACATAAAACTAATTGTAAGAAAAACACAGAGCCCGGGATAATGTGTCTACCTCATTCTTTACTTAAACGAGGCACGCACTAATGTCGTGGTGGTGTAACAAAATATGCCATTCACATACTTGTACATATGACTTACGTAAGCAACAAAGAATGCTTAACCAAACAATATATTTAAATTACTGAACCTTCCCAAGCAAAAATAAACACTATCCAGTGAACTGTTTTAAAATTAAATTAAATTAAGAGTTTAGATAGAATAAAAGGCTATTCTACCCTGTGGTAGCCTAACTCTTTGATCTCTTCTGTATTCAAAGTTTAGCATAAATTTATTATCAAAGTACATATATGTCAACATATACAACCTTCACATTCATTTTATTGTGGGCATACTCAATAAATCCATAATCAAATCAATGAAGGACTAAATGGGCATTCAACCAATGTGCAAAAGACAATAAACTGTGTAAATACATAAAGAAATTAATAATAATAATAAATAAATAGTAATGAATAGTAATGAATATCGACAACATGAGATGAAAAGTGCTTGAAAGTGAGTTCATAGGTCGTGGGAACATTTCAACAATGGGGCAAGTGAAGTTGAGTGAAGTTCTCCCCTTTGGTTTCGATCTTGATGTTTGAGGGGGTAGAAACTGTTTCCAAACCTGGAGGGGTGAATCCTGAGGCTCCTGTACCTTGTTTGTAATGGCAACATCCAGAAGAGAAATGGGCCTGGGTAGTGGGAACCATGATGATGGATGCTACTTTCCTTCAATGCTCTGGGTAGATGTGGTCAATGGTGGGGATTCTTTACCCATGATGGACTGGGTTGTATCCCCTACTTTTTGTAAGGTTTTCCATTCAAGGGCATTAGTGTTTCCATATCAGGCTATGATACAGCCAGTAATATATTCTACACCACACATCAGTAGAAATTTGTCAAAATTTTAGATATCGTGCTAAAAATTCGTAAGCTCCTAAGGAACTAAAAGCGCTGCCGTGCTTTCTTCATGATAGCACTTACGAGCTGGGCCCGGGTCAGGTCCTCCAAATGGTAACACTGAGAAATTCCTCCTTATTTCCAACCCTAAATAAACAGGTCAAAATTGCTGTCAGTGAAGTATCAGCTGCTATCGTTAACTCATTTGACACATTTTCAGAGAGAAGTGTGCAAGTTTTCCACATGGGAAATGAAAGCCAGCTAAACCTATTGAGCTGGACAGAATTCACATGTTGACAGTGTGTCTGTTTGACCTGTGGTGTGTTTTCTTTCTCACGCTAACCAGCTGGAGACCGGCAAGGAAATTATGTCAGGCTGCAGTTCAAGCCTAGTTATCAGCCCTGTCGTTGAATTGTGCTGAGCTCCCTGACAGCAGCAGAGCACGAGAGGACTTCGATCCGACGGGCGGTGAATGACAGAAGGACAAAGGTGGATTGCTCACCGCCAGCATGGGTTCTGGTTCACTCTACCAGGTGCAAGGGAAGTGTAGAAATAATGCCGAAATTAAATATAAATTCCAATTTTTAACAAAAGCAATGTGAACAGGACAATGAAACAACCTTGATATACTGACATTCAGTGGCCACTTTATTAGGTACAACTGTACACCAACTCACTAATGCAAATACGGATTCAGCCAATCAGGTGGCAGCAACTCAATGCATAAAAGCAAGCAGACATACTAATAATAACAACTTATTTATCAAGCACTTTTCATACAAACAATGCAGTTCAAAGTGCTTTACAATTGGATAAAGTGCAAACATAAATATAAAAGGCAACATGATATTAGTTCAAAACAAGGTAAAATAAATAGGCTTTGAGCTGGTGTTTAAAAGTGTCAATTGAGTCTGCATTCCATATAGTTTTAGATATTGAGTTTTGCATTTTAGGAGAATAATTTTTTTTAAAAAAAGCTGATCTTCCAATTTTCTTTTGAGGGAGATGGTTTAAATTTGAGAGTCCAACAGAAGAAGACCAGAGCGCATGAGTAGCATTATAAAACAAAGGCAATTTCTGATGTACTGCAGTCCAAGACCACTGGGAGCTTTTGATTTTACAAGGGGACCCAAATTCCCAAGTTTATCTCTTTTGGCTTTAGGACCAACTAAAAGTATTTCAATTTTATCTTCATTTAGTTTTTGGAAATTATTGTTCATCCACTTGTTTATTGCAGCCATATCACAAATCAGTGAAGGTGGGGTGTTAGCATTATCAGACATGGCCAAAAGGTTCTGTCATTGTTCAGATCAAACATCTGAATGAGGAATGAGGAATGAGGAAGAAATGTGATCTAAGTGACTTTGACTGCGGAATCACTGATGGTGTCAGGTGGGATGGTTTGATTATCATAGAAATCTGGGGGTTTTCACGCACAGCAGTCTCTAGAGGTTACAGTAAGTGGAGCTAGAAGGAAAAAGCATCCAATGGTTCCTAATGAAGTGGCCACTGAGTGTATATGTTACACCTTACATATAATATACCATAAATATGTGTACTGTATATTGTTCTTAAGGTGGCACGGTAATGTAGCAGTTAGCATAATCTCTTTACAGCACCAGCAATCACTAATCAGAGTTTGAATTCTGCCACCGTCTTCAAGAAGTTTGTACGTTCTCTTCGTGGCCGCTTGGGTTTCCCCTTGGTGCTCTGGTTTCCTCTTGCATTCCAGAAAGACTAGGGTTAGGATTAGTAAATTGTGGGCATGCCTCGTTGGCATCAGAAGCATGACGACTTTGTGGGCTGCCCGAGTACAATCCTCGCTACTTTGATTTGATGCAAATGATGCATTTTACTGCATGTTTTGATGTTCATGTGACAAATAAGTCTAACCTCTTTATCTCTTTATATTGTACCCAGAACTTTATTGAAAGTACGGTTCTTATACTGGTTCAGTTCTTTGTTACGCAACCGGGAGAGGGCACCATCTTCATTGATCCCAGTGCACCAATTTTTGCTTAGAATATATCCCTGGACACTTCATGGGCCAGACTGGCACACCAGCTGTTGCCAGGTTACAGCTCTGGGTGCCTTTCACCAGGCTGATGGTCTGCCACTGGTAGCTGGCTGGTAAGACTCCCGCGAATCTCTACAGAGGTGTACCGTGGAGATCATTCTAACTAGTTGCATCACCATCTGGTACAGAGCAGGTCACTGCACAGGATTGGAACAAGCTGCAGAAAGTTGTAAACTCAGTCAGCTCCATCATGGACTCTAGCCTCCCCAGCATCCAGGACACTATCAAAAGATGACGCCTCGAAAAGATGGCGTCCATCACTGAGGATGCCCATCACTCAGGACATGCTTTCCTCTGATTGATATCATCAAGGAGGAGTTACAGGAGCCCGAAGACACATATTCACATTTTACGAACATGTTCTTTTCTCCGCTATACGAGTTCTGAATGAATAATAACTCATCATTTTATTTCTCTTTTGGCACTACTTACTTAATTTAATTTTTTTGTATATATTACTTTTTGTAATTTGTAGATTTTTTTATTGTTGTGTATTGCAGTGTACTGCTGGCTGGCACAATACAATGGATTTCACGATATTTGCCAGTGATATCAAACCTGATTCCGGTGCTTGTGTCTGTTCAAACCCCTGGCCTTTGCTAGAATGTCCCCGTCATGAGCCTCCTCGATCGAAAGGCTTGTCACATGAAGAGCGTTTGATTCCTCTCTGCCTATGCGCACAAGAATTCAAAAGAATGAGGGGAGATCTAACAAATGGTGAAAGGTCTTGATAGAGTGGATGCGGGGAGGATGTTTCCTATGGGCGGGAGAGTCTACGACCAGAGGACATGGCCTCAGAATAGAGAGGGGTCCTTTTGGAATGGAGATGAGGAGCAATTTCTTTAGCCAGAGAGTGGCAAATCTGTGAAATTCATCGCCACAGGCAGCTGTGAAGACCGAGCCTTTATGCATAATTAAGGCAGAGATTGATAGATTCGTGATTGGTCAGGGCGTGAAAGGATATGGGGAAAGGAAAGAGATTGGGGCTGAGAGGAATAATGGAATGGCAGAGCAGCCTCAATGGACCAAATGCCCCAATTCTGTATCTTATGGTCTTATGATATCTGCTATTCTACCAGCAACTCACAAACCCAACAAGGGCAAGAGTAGCAAATGGATGGGAACAGCGCCACCTAAAGGTTTCCCCTATGTTGCACACCATCCTGACTTAGAGGCTTATCACCAATCCTTCATCATGGCTGGATCCAATTCCATGGAGCCCAGGTGCTGTGAAATTATTCATAGGAACCAACAGAAATCTCTGCCTCTCTTTCCATAACCTCATCATATTTCAGGACGAGTTGGGATGCAGTGGGGCAGCTTGTGAAGTCGCTGCCTCACAGTGACCCAGTGACTCCAGCTGAATCCTGACCTCCAGCACGATCTGTGTGGACTTCACACGTCTTTCCTGTGATTGCACAAGCTTCTTCTGAGTGCTTTGGTTTCCTCCCAGATCCCAAAGGGATGTGGGTTGGCGAGTTAATACCGTGTGGGAAGTATAGGTGAGAGGGAGAATCTGGGATCGTGAAGTATACGAAATGGGACTGGTGTAGATGGATGTTTGATGGTCAACATGGATGTGATGGGGTGAAGACGCTGTTTCTGTGCTCTATAATCTCTGAATCTATTGCTCTCTCTTTCTTTCTGTCCCTCTCTTTCTCATTCTCTCTCTTTTTCTCACTCACTCACTCTCTCTCTCTTTCTCTCTTTTGGTCTCTTCCATCTCTTTCACTGCCTCTGCTATCCATTGACATCTACTCAAGCCCCATTACCCATGGACTACCACCCATAACTCTGGCTTATTTAGCTGCTTGTTCCTTCCGAGTTCTATCATTCGTCATTATGACCCAAGGACACCCCACGTTTCAATGTAATTGTGATAAAGAAATGAATCTCAATCTGAACTAATATGAAGTACATCGTGATTCTTCAGACAAGCAACCACTGCTCCATAGATATGAACATGACATCGTGTCAGTTCTCAAGATATAGTCCCTGAAGTAACATTGCCAAGGTAATTCTAAAACCTCTTTCTCTCTTTCTCTCTCTGTCTCTCTCTCTTTTTTCCTCTTTCTCACACACACACTGCAGTTTTCACTCTCTCTCTCTCACACACACACCACACACTGCGGTTTTCAGATGTTCCAGCACAAGGTTTGCCTGTAGGATCTGACAAAGGGACACAAAGTGTCAACCATCCTTTTGCCTCCACAGATGTTTCTCCAGCAGTTTGATATTTTTTGCTGCAGGTTCCAACATCTGCAGTCTCTCATGTATGACCATTCTGAGCTGCACCTTGATAAACTTTTCAAAAGTGATCTTTGAAAATTCACAATCCAGCACAAATTCACAAAAAGCAGCAGTCACCTTTCATTCATGTGTTAACTTTTGACGTTGTAGTTAAGTTACTGGCTCACAGGCAAAGCTCCCGACCAAGAAACACTTTCACAGTTGGACTGGCACATTTGGTGAATGCAATTTCCCAGTCAAACAAAACCACAAAGCCTCCTTGTCTTCCACGACTAAGACTTACTGGAGCCATGAAACTTGTTAATGTGTTTTTATTGAGGTTCCAGGAGACAGCAGAAACTGCAGATTCAAACACATCCTGCACCTTGCTGATACTAAATTACAAGAATGTTCTTTATTCATTAAAACTCAGGGCTTACAAATTTAATGCATGCATTTTTAAAAAACAAAGTGTATAGTATAAAGCTCAATTTCACACATAACTACATTGTGAAATCCATTTCACCAGGACGTGGGGCACCAGAGGGAGGTGACGGGGAGGTGAGGAGAAGGGAAGGGGTAAGAGGAGAGCCAGAATGGGGAATGGCCAAAGAGCTGCTCCTCCATCCTCCACTGTGGCACGGTAGTGTAGTGGTTAGCGCAACGCTTTATGGAACCAGCGACACAGGCTCAATCCCCTCTGCTGTCTGTAAGGAGTTTGTGCGTTCTCTCGGTGACCACGTGGCTTCCCTCCGGGTCTCCAGTTTCCTCCTGTACAATGTCCTGTGTATGTTACTCAAAATGGCTTCTTTGGTTTGTTACGAGTAGGAATGTTTCTTTGTCGGATAAGTGTTTCTCTTGTCGTTGTTTCGCTTTAGAATGGCTGATATGGTAATTGTATTCATTTGTTAATCAATGGGGAACGTTATTGTGTCTTGTGAGGCTGGGAGCTTGGGGGAGGGGTTTTCGCGGGTTTTTGGTATGAGGGGAGTCGGGAGAAAGACGCCGAGGGAGGTGGACGTGCGCTCGGAAGACCACCGGGGAGTCTGGGGTGGAAGACGTGGACGTCGGAGGCAAGCGACGAGGGGTCGAATGGTTCGATGGTTGAGCTCCAACGAGTGCACTAAACAGACTGAACTTTGATAAGTTGGCGCCTTTTGTTTTTTTTGTATTGCCTAATACTCTTTTAATTTTAGTAAACTCTTTAAAGTGTATTTCATAACGGTATTTGTTGTGGGTTTGATACTGTTGGCGGGCGCGAGACATAAACTCAATTCTCACAGCACCTGCGCGAACAGGAGGTGGGTTGGTGAGTGGCTGGATCTCCGTTTCCCCTAGACATATACCAGCCTTTTGGGTAAGTGTTACACTCCCATAGTCCAAAGATGTAATGGTTGGTAGGTTAATTGGTCATTGTAAATTGTCCCGTGATTGACTGAGTGAGTGAGTGAGGACTACGTTGGTCAGCGTTGACCATGGATAGCTTTTAGATACGCAAGCCTGGGCTGCCCATGTAGCAAGCTTCCCCCCTCAACGCATCTGATGAACCCAAGGACCAGCAGAGACCGATACAGTTCGGTACCAGCAGTGTCGCAGGAGTTGCCAGTCAGAATTGAACTTGGCGTGGGAGTGCCTTAGGGACTCCAGCTCCGGAGTTTCCCTTTGGGGTTTACTCCCGAAGCCTTCCCCAAGAGTGGGTCTAGCTGCAAGGCAGCGGCTGTTCGAGATCAGAGCTTTTCATCTCGTAGATGATCTGCCGACTACGGCTGATGAGCCCCATCTGCTCGGAGCGACTGGTTTTAAGTCTCTAATAACCCACCTTTGCCCCTCCTCCTGTCAGTAGAAATGGTTCCGCCAGGATTAGTCGCTAAGCCTCACTTGAAGGCCAGGAGTGGACTTGGTTATCAGAGGGTATTTGAGGCACACGGCATTGATAGCATTTAATAGGTAGTGCGAGCTTGTCCCCATTACCACCCCTGGCTATAACAACCCTAAGGATCCCATGATTAGGCTAGGATTAAATCAGGGGATTGCCAATTGGTCTCTCTTGAACGGGCGGAAGGGCCTATTCCGCATTATATCTCAATAAATAGATAAATAAATACTACATGAGTTCCACTAGCTTTCTGTGTGTTACTCTGGATTTCCAGCATCCACAGAATCTCTTGTGTTTATGAAGAGTAAAGCGTTGCAGTCACAGAGAAGGTGTTGTGCCAGTAGACAATGAGGTAGATTGGGAGACCACCTCCCAAGGAAAGAGAGATCCATTCAAGAGTCTGATGACAGCAGGTTAGAATCTGCCTTTGAACTTGGTGGCATGTGATCTCAAGCTTTTGTATTTTCTGCCTGACAGGAATGTGGAGAAGAGAGAATGACCAGAGTGGGAAAGGTTACTATCAAGCTGGCCTGCCTGCCCTCCCTCATTCAGCCCTAAATAGTACTCACTGTCCCAAGGACTGTTGGTTTTAGAATCACCTTGGCAATAAACAATAGACAATAGGTGTAGAAGTAGACCATTCGGCCCTTCGAGCCTGCACCACCAGTTTGAGATCATGGCTGATCATCTACTATCAATACCCGGTTCCTGCCTTGTCCCCATATCCCTTGATTCCCCTATCCATAAGATACCTATCGAGCTCCTTCTTGAAAGCATCCAGAGAATTGGCCTCCACCGTCTTCTGAGGCAGTGCATTCCAGATCCCCACAACTCTCTGGGAGAAGAAGTTTTTCCTTAACTCTGTCCTAAATGACCTACCCCTCATTCTCAAACCATGCCCTCTGGTACTGGACTCTCCCAGCATCTGGAACATATTTCCTGCCTCTATCTTGTCTTAATAATCTTATATATTGCAATCAGATCCCCTCTCAATTCCAACGTGTACAAGTCCAGTCTCTCTAACCTCTCTGCGTAAGACAGTCCTGACATCCCAGGAATTGACCTTGTGAATCTACTGTTACGTAATCCCGTAACTGGGTCACTTACCAGCAAAGATAGAGAGGCCCGTTGAAGTCTGATGGTACTATTTTTAAAAGTCTTTATTTATAAAGGGGCAGAAAAATAAGATTAATACAGACATTCAGATAAAATACGTCGTCAATACTCAATCTAAAAACGCGGGTATAATAATAATCATCCGTTAAGCAATAGCTCTATCGTTTGTCTAGGGGATATTGTATTGTCCGATGGAAAGATAAAAGTCACTGTCCTTTCAAGCTGAAGCTTTTGGGTTCAGGAGAGACGGTTTTTAAACTTGCCCGGGACTTTTATGAGGCCAATCCGTTGCGTTGGGGGAGTGGGTTCCCCGTTGTTAGTTCCAAGTCGTTTTCCGTGGTACCAGCCACCAGCCCCCAGGCAAGGGAACCGAACGCACGTGGCTTCCTTCAAATGGCTTCCCGCTATTGCGGGATCGCTAGCGTTTCTTCTGGTGCGTCTGAAGGGATTGTTCCTCCAGACCCTCTTTTATACTTCCTCACGGGGTCTCAGATGTCAATCAGGTTGGGATGATGCAAACCCTCTCTCAACCAGCCCACTTTGCCCGAGGGCTTGCACGTAGCATAGTCCCCAATCCACAAACGTGGTCTCCAGGAGACAATGGCCAGGTCTCTCTCATTCCCTTGGTCCTCTGAACCAACCCAATAATGCTCTTGCAATTTTCACAAAGGAGGGGGTTCCCCTGCCCCTCAGAGCTGTGGTGCATTCATAACACTACGCTGCACTTCCTCTACAGCCAGGATGTCCTTCCTTAACCCTGGAAACCAAAACTGCACACAATACTCCAGGTGTGGTCTCACCAGGGCCCTGTACAAATGCAAGAGGATGTCCTTGCTCTTGTACTCAATTCCCTTTGTAATAAAGGCCAACATTCCATTAGCCTTCTTCACTGCCTGCTGCACTTGCTCATTCACCTTCAGTGACTGATGAACAAGGACTCCTAGATCTCTTTGTATTTCTCCCTTACCTAACTTTACAATGTTCAGATAATAATCTGCCTTCCTGTTCTTACTCCCAAAGTGGATAACCTCACACTTATTCACATTAAACGTCATCTGCCAAGTATCTGCCCATTCACCCAGCCTATTCAAGTCACCCTGAATTCTCCTAACATCCTCATCACATGTCACACTGCCACCCAGCTTAGTATCATCAGCAAACCTGCTGATGTTATTCTCAATGCCTTCATCTAAATCGTTGACGTAAATCATAAACAGCTGTGGTTCCAATACCGAGCCCTGTGGCACCCCACTAGTCACCACCTGCCATTCCGAGAAACACCCATTCACCGCTACCCTTTGCTTTCTATCTGCCAACCAGTTTTCTATCCATGTCAATATCTTCCCCCCAATGCCATGAGCTCTGATTTTACCCACCAATCTCCTATGTGGGACCTTATCAAATGCCTTCTAGCAATGTTACTTCAGGGACTATATCTTGAGCACTGACAAGATGTCATGTTCATATCTATGGAGCAGTGGTTGCTTGTCTGAAGAATCACGATGTACTTCATATTAGTTCAGATTGAGATTCATTTCTTTATCACAATTACATTGAAACGTGGGGTGTCCTTGGGTCATAATGACGAATGGTAGAACTCGGAAGGAACAAGCAGCTAAATAAGCCAGAGTTATGGGTGGTAGTCCATGGGTAATGGGGCTTGAGTGGACGTCAATGGGTAGTTCAGCAAGCGGCTTATCAATAGGACCTTTGGATATCTGCCTGGCGTGTGGCAAAGAGTTTTAGATCTTACTCACACTATGTGAAAATGATTCTCCACACCCATCCTGTCAGCCTTTTTGCAACTCTCAGCTGCCTCTAGTTCTTCTTGGGCCCTTGGTTCACAGTGGAGCATTGGCCATTGACGACCTCCTGTCTCCATCGTCCAAATTTGATGGAGTCATCAATGTTTCTGTAATCTAATGTATAAATTGTACAGGGGATTTCCCTGTACAACTTCACCGGAGCCCTGTTGGACAGCCCTACCTGTTTCCACCTCTCACAATGGGGAGTCAGTGCTGGGCTTTGAAAGGCATCGAGCTGCCTCATTATCTATTAAATGACCACAGGAAATACTATTTTACTATTATTTATGTAAGGGGTTTTTTCTTTTATGTTACTGCTGAGGCTAATAAAATGGCTTCTTTATTATGTTAAAAGTAAAAATTCTTCTTTGTTATGTTAACTGGTGAGAGAGCTTTCTCTCACAGCTTGTTTGGGTTATAATTACTGATAACGAGAATTGTATTCATTTGTTAACCAATTGAGATAGATGTTACTCTTTCTTGTGGGTCTATAAGCTAGTGTTGTGCTGGCTTCTGGGGAGACAGCATGAGGGGGTTAGAGGGAGAAGACATGATGTTGTAAGCTGGGCAATGGGATGGACCCCGAGTGGGGGTCCGAGGCCCAGGGTTTTCGGTGAGTAGAGGAGACGACAGATTTGTGTGGAGCATCTGGTCGACCGCTGTTGTTGGTCCCAGGCGATGGGTCGAGGAGGTCGGAGGGGATCGAATGGTGGTAAGAAGACGTCGTTAACTGAGCTTCAACAGTTGTGCACGAAGTGGTTGGACTTTGATAAGTGTGACGCCTTTTACTTTTCCTTTTATATTGTATCTGTATTAAGCACATAGTTCCAGTAAGATCTGTAACGTGTAATCATTTAATCACATATGGTGTACCGTCTGTTATTTGGCGTGGTGGGGACATCACACAGCATCTACACAAGCTGATTACCCAGTTTGGCGGGGCCAAAGGCTGCTCCCCCTCAGCAGAAATGAGCTGAGCGAGCCTGAGGCCTACCAGGGAGCTACATTTATCAACTTGTATGCCCTTCTGCTATTCTTGTCTCTACACTGTAGGAAGGATGTGGTCATACTGGAGAGAGTGCAGTGGAAATTGTGTGAATTGGAAGACTTTAAATGTGTGGAAGTATTAGGTAGGCTGTGCTTGTTTTTTCCCTGAATAAATGAGGCTGAGGTGTGATCAGATGGAAGTACGTAAAATTACAAGAGGCATAAATAGGGTTATCATTGTTATGTACCTTGTCGTAGGAGGTAGGCGATCATGGTCTGTGATTGCTCTTGGCAAATTTTTCTACAGAATTGGTTTGCCATTTCCTTCTTCTGGGCAGTGCCTTTATAAGATGGGTGACCCCAGCCATTATCAATACTGTTCAGAGATTGTCTGCCTGGCGTCAGTGGTCACGTAACCAGGACTTGTGATATGTACCAACTGCTCATACAACCGTCCACCTCCTGCTCCCATGGCATCATGTAACCCTGATCGGAGGGTGGGGGGGTTGCTAAGCAGGTGCTACATCTTGCCCAAGGCCAACCCGAAGGCTAGCGGAGGGAAGGAACACCTTACATCTCCTTTGGTAGAGAAGTGTCTCCACACCACCTCCCAATAGACAGGAAGGGTATCAAAAACAAGGAGGTGTGCTTTTAAAGGAGATTTAAAGGGGATTGAGGGGTGAATACTTTATACAGATATCTGCAATGTATTATCAGTGGAGGTGGTGGAATCAGACGTTCTGTGTTTCAGAGACGTTCAGTCTGACACAAGAATTGGAAAGATATTGGTGCATAGGGTCCTAATGTGTGCAGTTGGGATTAGTGTCAATGGGGTGAAGGGCTGACATGGTCAGAATGGGCTGAAAGGATCATTTCTCTCCTGTATAACTCCATCATTCCATGGCTGTACATAACCAGGTTTTCACAGCTGCTTTAGCTTCCACGTTTCGGCCCAAAATGCCAGCGATTTCTTTTCTCCCACTGCTGCTGCTCGACCTGCAGCAGATTGCGCATAACAGCCAGTGACTGTTGTTGGGAATGTGGTTGTGTGGACTGGAGCAGGTTCCCCACTGAAGCTTTCACTCAAGCTGAGTGACTAACATGCATAGATAACATTAATGACAAGGGTTTAATGTCAACCACTATCTATGCAATTGTTCTCTGGCGAAAACTGGACCCTTGATTAACCACGCAGTTGGTTTTAATACGATGAAACACATCCAAAAATTTCATATTGACCACCAATCAGAAATGGATCCATAGACCAATGAGATAAACTCTTTAGGTCAGGGGTTTCTAACCGTTGTTATGTCAGGGACTCCTTCCATTAACCAAGGGCCCCAGGTTCAGAACCCTGGCCTTGGGTAAAACTGGAAAATGTTGGAAATAATCAGCAGGTCAGACTGTATCTGGCAGGGGGGAGAAGAGAAATAGATTTACCATGTCTTTTTGAAGGCCCGTCACAGGAGTGGCCTGACCTATTGAGTGCTCCCAGCATTTTCTGTTTTTATTTCACATTTTCATCAACTGAAGTTTTGTTTTTGATTTTTTTCTGATATGGGCAAGCAGTTTGAAATGCATGATGGCCACCACAGACTTGATGGTCCAAAGGGTTGATTCCTGTTCTGCACTCTTCATATGTTTCACAATCTCCTTGTTTAATCATTGGAATGAAGCAAACCCATCAAAAAGCTGCAGTGTGGAAAGCATCAAGATCAATCACAAACAAGAGAAAATCTTCAGATGCTGGAAATCTGCTGAAGGGTCTTGGCCCCAAATGTCAACTGTGCTTTTTTCCATAGATACTGCCTGGCCTTCTGAGTTCCTCCAGCATTTTGTGTGTGTAGCATCAAGTTCAAGTTTAATTGTTATTCAACCATTCATGAATACAGCCAAACAAAACAGCATTTCTCTAAGCATAAGGTGCCCAGCTGGCACATATAGCACTTATAAGACAGCAGTAAATACAGTCACACTCACAAAAAAAATATATAGTCCAAGTCCCTAAGTCCATGAATGTTGCAGCAGGCTGCAGTCAAACACAAAACGGCTTGTCTTCTGTGGAGTGAACACTGTGGAGGCAGCACTGACTCCAGTATGGACGTCAGTGGAGCACCCGACTCTGATGCCCTCCCCCAGGGCACTGCATACAGGGAACACCCTGGCTTGAGGCCTAGTCCTTGCTACAACCGAGGCCTTGCAGCTCCCTCATCATTTGCCAATAAAACAATGAATGAAACTCCTCTCAGCCTCACCAGTGTTGTCCATGGAACAATACGTTTGGCACCAGGTTGGTTGCAGGAGCTACCAGAAGGATGTTCAATGACATCCAACCGTCTTAGGATTTGCTGTCTGGGTTTACTCCCGTGGCCTTTGTCTCACCCGAGACTGTCCAGTCAGTGGAACTATTTACCCTTAACTGGGGATCTGGTTCACGAACACCAGAGCGTGACCACACGCATGTGGGCCTGTGTGCTATGTGTGCAGGGACCAGACCTCCTTCCCACCTTAAAATTACGTCTTCTAGTAGTAGCCATTTTATGCCCTGGGAAAAAGGTGCTGGCTGTTAACTCTATCTATGCCTCTTATCATCTTATACACCTTTATCAAGCAACCTCTCGTCCTGCTTCAGTCCAAAGAAAAATCCCTAGCTCGCTCAACCACTCCTCATAAGACATACTCTCTTACCCAAGCAGTATCCTGGTAAATCTCCTCTGCACCCTCTCTAAAGCTTCCACATACTTCTTATAATAAGAAGACCAGAACTGAACATAGTACTCCATGTGTGGTCTAACCACAATTCTATAGAGTTGTAACATTACCCCATGTCTTTTAAACTAAATCCAGTAACTAATGAGGGCCACCACACCATGCACCTTCTTAACCACCTCATCAACTTGTGCAGCAATGTCCAGGGATCTATCAACATGGAATCCACTGTTCTCACTCTGCTGAACTTCCAGTACTCTGCCTTTAAGCTTGACTTTCCAAAGTGCATCACTTCACACTTTTCAAGATTAAACTCCATCTGCCACTTGTCAGCCCAGCTCTGTATCCTGACAATGAGCCATTGTAACCTATGCCATTTCTCCATTCCTTATCTGTTCACTGCAAGAGCTTGCAGTAGCACCCTGCTAGCTGGACTGATTCCAGGGTTTTAGTTGACTGAATTATGTGAGCAGATTTTCAGAGAGCAACATTTCTAGTCAAGTTAGTGCAACTGCACACAAAAGGGCAATAAAAGGGTTGATAGAATCCATTAACCTATAAATATTACTGTCTTAAATGTCACTCCTGTGTGAATCATGTCACAGCACTATGTAGATTTTGTCTACGGGCAGCCATCTTATAATTCTTGAACTCAAAATACATTGAGATTAGTTGGCAAAGTAGAGCCAAAAAAGGTTCAACAAATACATATTCTTCCCTTTCTTAAACATAACATAGGATCATAAAACATAGGAGCAAAGTTATACCATTTAGCCCATCGAGTATGCTGTGCCATTCAATCATGACTGATTTCTCTTCCTTCTCAATTCCATTCTCCTGCCTTCTCCCTGTAGCCTTTAATCCCCTTACTAATTAAATACCCATCAGCCTCTGCTTTAAATATACAGAGTGACTTGGTCTCCACAGCAATAAATTTTACAGATTCACAGACCATAAAACTCACTGAGATATTAATATACAATTCAGGGAGGAATAATTACGGACAAGAGAAAAGCTGCGGTGGCTGGAAATCCACGCAGCACACACAAAGCACAGGAGGAACTCAGCAAGCCAGGCAGCATCTATGGAAAAGAGTGAACAGCTGACATCTTGGGATGTGACCCTTTGTCAGGACTGGAGAAAAAAGATGAAAAGTCAGAGTGAGAAGGTGGTAAAGGGTAGGAAGAAGTACGAGGTAGTAGGCGATGGGTGAAGCTGGGAGAGGGGTGAAATAAAGAGCTGGGAAGTTGATTGGTAAAAGTGATAAAGAGCTGGAGAAGGGGAAATCTGATAGGAGAGGACAGAAGATTATGGATGAAAGGGATGGGGGTGGAGCACCAGACGAAGGTGATGGGCTGGTAAGGAGATAAGGTGAGAGTGGGATATGGTGAAAAGGGGGAGGCATTGCTGGAAGTTTGATAAATCGATGTTCATGCCATCAGGTTGGAGGCTACCCAGATGGAATATAAGGTGTTGCTTCTCCAACCTGAGTGGGACCTCATTGAGAGTAGAGGAGGCCATGGACTGGCATGTCGGAAAGGGAATGGGAAGTAGAATTGAAGTGGATGGCCAACAGGAGATCCCTCTTGGGGGGGAATGTAGGTTTTTGGTGAAGCAGTCTCTCAATCTATGTTGGGTCTCACCAATATACAGGAGGCCACACCAGGAGCTCCAGATACAGTAGATTATCCCAACAGATTTACAGGTGGTGTCCTGTCACCTGAAATGACTGTTTGGGGCCCTGCATGGTAATGGTAGTGAGGAGGTGTAAGGCCAGGTTTGTCACTTGTTCCACTTGCAAGGGTAAGTACCAGGAGGGAAATCAGTGGGGAGGAATGAATGGACAAGGAAGAACTCTGTGGAAAGCAGAAAGTGGGGGAGAGGGAAAGATGTGCTTGGTGGTGGGATCCTTTTGAAGTGCTGGACTCAGAGGCTGCTGGGGTGGCAGTTGAGGACAAGAGGAACCCTATCCCTGGTGAGGTGGATGGTGGATGGGGTGAGGGCAGACATGCGCAAAATTGTGGATTATGGATTGTAACTTGTTGGAACAGGGCAGAATTCATTTTGTTACGTACCCCGTAACTGGGTGTCAGACCAGCAGAGAAAGGAGAATCCGTTGGAGTCTGGTGGTACCATAACTAAAGATGTTTATTAGTAAACTCCACAATACAGCATCAAAAAATGCAAATACACATATAAAACAAGTTAGCAGTAATAAACCTAAAAGTGTTGGAATAATAATAAGCAATAATAAACAAACTCTATCGATGTCTAGGGGTAAATGAATTGTCATAGAAATGTATAAAGTTCAGTTCATGCATGCTGAAGTAGTTATGGTTGTTGTATTGTAATCGTTAGAGAGAGAGAGATATAACAGCTGCATCAGGCAAACCTTCTGTTGCTTTCTGATTCTGTTGGGTTGTAGTGGCCATTCATTTATGACCCCTCTGTTCTTCAGCTAGACCGTTCTTCTGTGGTGGACTCGTCTCTCCAGACCTGTCTTTTATCCCTACTCATGGGGTCTCAGCTATCCATCAACTCTGAATGACTGTCCATCAAATCAGGCCACTCCTGCTGTCTCATGAGGAATGTTAACGAGCAAAGTAAAGTCCTTGTAGTGAAAGGTAAATAATCCAGGAAGAGTCAAAATACAATAGATCAACAGTCTCTCTCTCCCTCTTATCTGTTCTTGCCTGGGCTTTACCTCTCTCTCTCATGAGCAGCATAGCAACAGCAATAGTTCATAGTTCTCGGAATGGTTAACACTGCACCCCATTTCCATCAGGTCTGTTCAGCACATAACCATTTCCTATAAACTGCTCATAACCCGGGCAGTTTGGAAAACGGAAGTGCAGCCACAAACTGAGTTCAGGGGGGCAGGAGGTCCCTGCAGCCAACACGTTCATCCCACCTGTTTCCCATGGACTGTTTCTAAATCAGGCAATTGTAACTATGGGGATATTTGTGGCTACTGTCATTATCCCAGGAGTCAGATTCAAATGCTTGCTTCATCCCGTATTTTGGTATCATAGGATCCAGAAAGGGGCCAGTCATGGAATAATCCAGTTTGTACGACACTCTTAATCTTTCCCCACATACCTGGAATGTATTCCTCCCTCCTGTGTTTATCTAGCTCCCCTTTACAAGGTGCTATTGAATCTACTGGGTATCTACAGTCAAAGGACATTAAGGGCAGTCTGGATGTAGAGACACGAGATTCTGGAAATCTTGAGCAACGCATACAAAATTCTGCAGGAACTCTGGTGGTATGTTTTGTAACTTCAAAACATTAAACTAGTTCAAAAGAAGAGGAGGGAGTCCAAAATGTGGGTCTAACTTTGTTTATTTTATGTAAGATATGCACATATCATGTGGTAGCGTGATAACGTATGCAATTCACATAGTTATACACATAACTCCTAATGAATTATTGAATGGACAAGAATACTTAATCAACTTAATAAAGTTAATAAATTAACTTTAATAAATTAAACAACTTAATAAAAATACTTAATCAACTTTTATATTTATATATATATATACACAAAAGAGTTTGAACGTTACATAATTATTAAATACACAACACACCTCCCTGCTTAACTATAAACTCCAGCTCCAGCTATACTATCTAATACAAAAACTATGTAGAGACATCCACAGCATAGTAAATTTTAAATTGTCCTGTTCACACTGGAAGATTTAATCACTGTGGAGGCTTTCTTACTCTTACTCTTGAGGGATGGCATCTTTCCTGTCAAGTGGGATCCCTCTGCTTGGCAGGTGAGATGTGTGGATGTGAAAACAATCTCAGGTAATGAGGCCTCTTCCCCGGTGGTTGTAGGAACTGGTTCTGAGACTGCAAGAAGTTGATCTGACAGCTCTTCTCTTTAACTTTTCTTCTAGTTTGTGCATTTTGATCTTGGAGGGTGCACTTAGTTCACTAAAGCATTCTCTTATTAAACCTTCTATTGCTCCATTTACAATCTTATCTCTTCTTTTGGTTTCCTCATCCACACCATCCTCTGATGAATCCTCAGTTTTGGTATCTCCATTGACTCCTTTTTTTTTTACTTCATACAGGCTCAATGTGGTTTAATAGTTGTTGTATTTCACTGTCAAGAATGTCATTTGCACAGGAGTTATGTTTTCTCTGATATAAGTTCTTGGTTGGATATCTACAAGCTTCAGTTCACTATCTTTGAAATGCCATTCAAACTTGTTTTGTGGAATGACTGAGCCAGTGTCCAATTCCATTTTAATTAATTTGTCATTTGCTTCTGGTGTAAGCCATATTGCTGGTCTATTGCTAATTTTAACACTAAATCTTAAGGCTACACAGTCCTGGGTCACTAATCATTATCAGCTTTTTCTTCAACAGCATTCAGATTAGTGGTATTTTAAGAAACCGCAACCTGACCTTTTGGCTTTTAGTCTTCTCCGTGCAGTCCTTTTATTTGTGTCTGCCCGGCGTACTCTTTGCATGTGACAGCATTTTCAACAAGTTTTGCCTTTAAATCCGCATTTGTTTGGTATATGTGAGTGCCTGCCACACCAGTGACACAGTTCCTTGGCCAGGATGGTGTCTATTTAGATGCTGCAATTTTGTTCACATTCACCATCACTCCTGACTGCAACTCGGCTGAGCCTCTGAGTGACTTCAGCTGCTCTTTTAAATGCAATTTGTGTTTCATTGAGGAGCTGTTTTTCAATGTTTTCTTCTAAGATTCCACAAATTAAATTCAGTGCATCACTAAGACCATCGTTGAATAGACAATGTTCAGACAACTTCTTCAATTCAACCACTTCAATATATAAAAAATTTATTTTATGATGTATGACCTACCTTTAAATTTTTGATTAGAGTGGTATACCTTTATGTGTTATGCTATAACATTTTGATCAATTTTATTACAATATATGAATGTACACAAGTTATGTTGAGATGATCTATGTGTTGCACTCCGTAAATCTTTTTTTTCTTCTGAATAAAAATATTGTAAAAAGAAAAAGAATTCAACCACGTACACTGTAATGGACACCCTTCCTTTTGACTCTGCTTACGAAGCCTAAAGTGTTCTGCAATCAACAATGGCTTCAGTTCTCAGCATCCCTGCATCACTTTGACAATATTACCATCGTTCATTTCTAATGGTTTGCTTGGAACAGTCAAACTGTATGCCTTTAAACCTAATACACTTAGCAAAACTGGTACTCATTTCTCATTGGCTGTTTCATTTGCTTCAAAATACTGTCCCAACAACTCGATATACATGAGCCAATTCCTTGTTGTGTAATCAACTTTGTCAATCTTTCTGATGTAGCCAGCCACTTGTTTTTTAATGATTATTATCACCCAGTACTCACTGTTTATGAAGCCATTAATTCTTCAGTTTTCTGACATTTTTTTAAAAACCCAATCGTGTCTTTCCTTCTGAAGAATATGTGCTGTGCTGCTTTAAAAAAAACTTGACTGTCTCTATATGTGCTGGGTTGTTATTTCTTGTAATTCGGGTGTCACTTGCTGCGACTCATCAGGTCTTTAGCTATCTTGGGTTCGTTTTAACAAATGCCTCATCACCACTGTTATGTTTTGTAACTTCAAGACATTAAACTAATTCAAAAGGAAGACTTGGGAATCCAAAACGTGAGTCTAACTTTCTGTTTACTTTAAACGAGGTGGGCATGTATCACATGGTAGCATGATGACGTATGGAATTTGTGTATTTATATATATATATATATATAAACTGTAATGAATTATTAAATGAACAAGAATGCTTAATCGACCAATATACAGTGCCTATAAAAGGTATTCACTCCCCTTGGAAGTTTTCATGTTTTAGTGTTTTACAACTTGAATCAATTGATTTAATTTTTTTTTTTTGACAGGATCAACAGAAAAGGACTGTTTTGTGTCAAAGTGAAAACAGATCTCTACACAGTGATCTAAATTAACTATAAATATAAAACACAAATAATTGATTGCATAAGTATTTACCCCCTTCAAGTCAGTATTTAGTAGATGCACCTTTGGCAGCAATTACAGCCTTGAGTCTGTGTGGATAGGTCTCTATCAGCTTTGCACATCTGGACACTGCAATTTTTCCCCATTTTTCTTTACAAAACTGCTCAAGCTCTGCATGGCGATTGTGAGGGAACAGCTTTTTTCAAGTCCAGCCATAAATTCTCAATTGGATTGAGGTCTGGACTCTGACTTGGCCACTCCAGGACATTGACTTTGTTGTTTTTAAGCTGTGTAGCTTTGGCTTAATGATTGGGGTCATTGTCTTGCTGGAAAAGAATTCTTTTCCCAAGTTGCAGTTCTCTTGCAGACTGAATTGGGTTTTCCTCCAGGAGTTCCCTGTGTTTTGCTGCATTCATTTTATCCACTACCATCACAAGCCTTCCAGGGGCTGCTGCAGTGAAGAATCCCCACAACATGGCTTACGCCAAATGGAATGTTTATTCTGATGGCCAAAAATCCTTCTTCCAGCTGACTTCAGAGTCTCCCACATGCTTTCTGGCAATCTTTAGCCGAGTTTTTTTTTAACAGTGGCTTTCTCTTTGCCTCTCTCTTATAAAGCTGTGACTGGTGAAGCACTGGGGCAACAGTTGTTGTATGCACAGTCTCTCCCCTCTCAATCACTGAAGTTTGTAACTCCTCCAGAGCTGTCTCTTGATGGCCTCCCTCACTAGTCCCCTTCTTGCACGATCACTCAGCTTTTGAGGACGATCTGCTCTGGGCAGATTTACAGCTGTGCCATATTCTTCCTATTTCTTGAAGATTGACTGAACTGTACTCTGAGGGATATTCAGTGACCTGGAAATTTTCTTGTATCCATCTCCTGACTTGTGCTTTTCAATAACCTTTTTATTGGAGTTGCTTGGAACATTCTTTTGTCTTGATGGTGTAGTTTTTGCCAGGATACTGACTCACCAACAATTTGACCTTCCAGATACAGGAGTATTTTTGCTTCAATCAATTGAAACACCTTGATTGCACACAGATCTCCATTTAACCAATTATGTGACCTCTTAAATCAATTAGCTGCACCAGTGATGATTTGTGTCATTTTAAGGGGGGGGGGGTGAGTACTCATGCAATCAATTATTTTGTGTTTTATATTTGTAATTAATGTAAATCACTTTGTAGAGATCTGTTTTCATTTTGACATGAGCGAGCCTTTTTCTGTTAGTGTCAAAAAAGCCAAATTAAATCATCGTTAGTCAATGTTGTAAAACAATAAAACATGAAAACTTCTTGGGGGGGGGGAATGAATACTTTTTATAGGCACTGTATATACAAGAGTACTCAAATATTACTTAATTACTCAATACACAACATCAGGAGTCATCTATGGAGTGAAGTAAGCATTCTGAACTGAGGCCCTGATGAAGGGTTGTGTCCTGAAATGTTTACTGTTCATTTTTCTCCCATAGACGCTGCCTGACCTGTGTTTCCTAGTGTTTCCTGAGTGTACAGACTTCAAACGCTGCTGTGGAATGGCTGCAACAGTGCCACCTGCTGGATTCCAGGAGCCACACAGTTGCTGAAGATTAGTGCAGTCACAAGCATCCGAAACCCCTGGGCTTTAATAATTCTCAGTAATACTCAGATACATTTAGAAGCCACTTCAAAACAGTCCTTACACATGAGCATCCCTTTATGTTGCAAGTGGCAGGTTACTGATAAAGTTATAATGGTTGCAAAGGGATCTGAGAAATAGAGAAAACAATTGAGCATCTCTGAAACCTGTCAGATTAAAGGAGTATGAATTGAGCAGTAATTATGTGTAATAAGTACTTGTCTGTACTTATTGCACACCCATTTATGTAATAAAAATAAAGATTGGATTAAGAGAAAAAAATAGAAGCTGAAAGTAAAATGAAAATGTTTATTTTATATTGTGCAAAGCATTAACAACAATTAGATGCCATCTTGAATAAATCTCTGTTAATTAGAGATCCAGTTGTTTAGAACTCCCAGTGTTTTGGCATCTGTCTCCCTGGAGCTGGTTTCCTCTGCTCTGTTTAAACACAGCACAGCCCAACTCTTTTCGAATGGTTTAGGTTTCACATGGAAATCGGTTATACTGTGCAACATCGAATTAAAACGTGCATTAAAAGTGCATCGGGATATTAACAGAAGTAGCATCCAGTTATCCAGAACATCTGCCAAACCGGCAGATGCTGAAGGTACCAGATAATTACATTTCAAAAGCAATTGATTTTCAGTGTCATAGAGACGGGTTGGCAGTAATGATCACCTCACATCTTATTCAAGAGTACCTATGCTGAGGGACTCAGTGGGTCAGGCAGCATACACGGAGAGGAATAAGAAATAGGAGTAGAATTTGGCCACTTGGCCCATCGAATCTGCTCCACCATTTTATCATGGCAGTCCCAATCTCCTACCTTCTCTCTATCCCTCCATGCCTTGACCAATCAAGAATCTATCAACCTCTGTCTTAAATATTTGGAAAGAATTGGCCTCCACAGCTTCCAAATTCTACAGATTTGCCGCTCTCTGGCTAAAGAAATTCCTTCTTATCTCTGTCCTAAAAGACCGCCACTCTATTCTGAAGCTCTGTCCTTTGGTCTTAGAGACTCCCCCACCATAGGAAACATCCTCTCCACATCCACTCTATGGAGGCCTTTCAACATTCGATAGGTTTCAATGAGGTCACCCTCACTGTTCTGAATTCGAGTGAGTAGTGAATTCAAGTCTAGAGCTATCAAACACTCTTCATATGACAAGCCTTTTAATCCCGGAATCATTTTTGTGCACCTCATTTGAATCCTCTCCACTGTCAGCTCATCTTTTCTTAGACAAGGGGCCAAAAACTGCTCACAATACTCCAAGTAAGACCCCAACATCAGATCTTTGCTTTTATATTCTAGTCTTCCTGAAACGAATGCTAACATCACATTTGCCTCCCTCACCACCAACTCAACCTGCAAATTAAATTTGAGAGAATCATGCACAAGGACTCCCAAGACTCTTCGCTCTCAGACTTTTGAATTTTCTCTCCATTTACCAAAGTGCATGACTGTACATTGTATTCCATCTGCCACTGCTTTGCCCATTCAGTCCTGATGATGGGTCCTGGCCTGAAACGTCGACTGTTTATTCTCCTCCATAGATGCTGCCTGAACTGCTGAGTTCCTCCAGCATTTTGTGTGTGTTACTCCAGATTTCCCACATTTGCAAAATCTCTTATGGTTTTGAATTGTTTGAGTTTAGTTAGTATATACTGCTTAAATATTTTACCTTCACATGGAGAAATACATTTAATTGGTTATTCAGGCAGCGAAATACTCTTCTCACGAAGGTAACACCAAAGTGGCAGCAACTTTCATATGTAACCACAAACCTGCCTCTAGCCTCACTATTCACATCACTATCAATTTAATACACAATTCTGAAATAAGCTTTATTAAATTTAGTATTAAGAAAAAAAAAGTCAGTTATTAGCAGCTGAAAACCAATGCAACATTGGCATCAATAATACATGTGATATTCAAATCCTGAAAGGCATTGTGTTAATACTGGCCGCTTCTTTTAGGTTCCCAAGGGATGGTGCCCATGGAAGCATCTCCTGATGAAGTAACGGAGAGTGGCTGAATTATTTGTTGATTGGTTCTTAAACTTGGAGAAGTCAGGGGTTGCCTGTAGATCAGCAAAAGTTTGATGGTTAGTACATCTGTCAGAGCTTTTGTCTACTTCCACGTCATGGATAGATGAAGGCAATTGAAGGCATTTTGTGCGAATCATGGGAAGTGGAATCCATTAATGAACCCAGGTTTATATATCCTAAAACATGGAAAATTGGCATTTTGTGTCAAAGTGCTATTTTAAATCGGACTGAGGCCTGGCACGAGAACTTGTTAAATGTTTTATAAAGGGAAACTGGACTGGCATTTTTATAGTTTGCTTTACATCTCTTGCAGGATATTCCAAATCCTTTATCAGCCAATAAAGTATTTTTGAAATGTAACAACTTCCATGATGTAAGAAGCACAATTTATGCACAGCGAGCTACCATGATAATGGCGTGATAATTTATGATGCCAATGTTGAGTGAGACAATGTTGAGTGAGACATCAGTACTGGTTGGGTCACCAGTGATATCTCTCCTACTTTCTTAGTGTCAAGGTACAAGATAACAGATTTTCACCCAGTTAATGTCACTGCTGAAGGATGATACCCCTGACAGTATAGCACTCTCCCAGCACTGCGTGAGAGCACCAAGTAGACACATTTACAGTGAGACAGGAACATCAAACCTTCCGACTCCCTGACAAGAGTTCCACAGTTAAACGTATGATAAAACATCATCTTATCGGGGCAATAAGGTAGCATAACACTACTGACACTAGTGACCTGGGTTCCATTCTGCTGCGGGTTGTAAGAGGTCTGTAAGTTCTCCCCATGGCTGCGTGGATTTCCTCTGTTTCCTCTGGCATTCCAAAGACATATGGGTTAATAAGTTAATTGGTAACAGAATCAAAGTATGAATTTAATTCATCATTTAGGAATCTGCTGTAGTGTATTTGTCAGGGTGTGACATGCAGTAATACACTAGATCCAATTATTATCAAGAATAGAGCATTATATAAATAAAGTTTAAAGTACAGATATGGAATAAACTGTGTAGATACATAAATACCAGCATGTAATCAGTATTAATAAAAGTGGTTTAACGTGTTTACTGTGCTGTGCAGTCACATAGGTGTAAACATGCAGCGCATTCTCACGGGGCCGGAAGGGCTTGTTACCATGGTGTATCTCTAAATCTATAAAGATCTTATAACAAACAATAACACTTTCAGACCTTTTACTTTCATTAGCTTGTAGAGGTAAATTTATTTTATGTTAAGGTGATAAATTTAGTTCACAGACTGAAAGCTCCCAGGAATACACAACTTTTCAGTGTGTTGACTTGCACTCTCACTATGGAGTCAGCAGATTGTCCCACACCGGAGAATTGAGACTAGAGCACCACTGAGGTGCTGGGGGATGGGGTGCTGAGTTATTGGACGTGCTATATTACAAATGGGGTATTTAAGAAAGTCAACATCTACTCCCTCGTCCTATGTCACAAAGTAAACTTCATGGTACACACAAATTATTTGGTGAATTGACTGGATGAAGTGTGTGGTCCCATCTATCACTTTAAGACAAAGGAAGAACTCATTGACATATTGTAGCAACCTGTGCCTTTCTACAGCTAGAATTACTGTTCAGGGAGACCCGACTGGGATACCGAGATGGTCAGATAATGAGGCTGCAACACAGTGGGATTAACACTCAATTAAAAATGAAGTAGGTATGGTATATATCAGTAAGAAGTTTGCATAATTTATTATTGACAATAATATAAGGAGCAAAAAGGGTCTGGTAAGTCAGGGTGAAAATTATGTTCATATGTAGCAAATAAAATAAATCAGTATTTTTATGTACAATTGGCTAATAGGGTTCACTTCTTCAGAGCAACATACAAAATTTGGAATGAATACAACAAGGCAGGCAGATTTCATGGAGGGAAATGGACAGCTGACATTTTGACTCAAGACCATTCAACTGGACTGATGAAATGACTTGACCTGCGCCAACTATTGTCTATTTCAAACCATAAATTTGGACTCGCTGAGTTCCTCTAGCATCGTGTATGTCCGTTCTTGACAGGACAACTTGGGGAAAATGGGAAAGTTCCATTTGTTTTGTGGTTGACTGGACTAATACTGCCTGACACGATTATTGCTGAAAGCACTCATGTACCCCTAGTTATAGAGAGTAGGGATTTATTTAAAGAACAAGTGGAGGCACGAAACCTGACTGTAGGCTTAAAATTGTAACAAGAAGGTTGTTGAAATTACAAATAATTTGATGTTGTTGTGTCACTTAAGCTATCTGGAAATGTGGAATGTATTAATTTTAACATATTTTACACAAAACTTCTGGTAATTTCTTCCCCCTCTCTTTTTCCGTTCTCCATTTTAGCTTCCCTCTTGCCCCTCAGCTGCCAATCTCCTCCCTTTGGTGATCTTCCTTCTTCCATTTCTCCCATGGACTACTCTCCTCTCCTATCAGCTTCCCTCGTCTTCAGCTCTTTACCTTTTCCACCTATTGCCTCACAGCTTCCTACTTCATCTCCCTTCCTCATCCACCCTCCCTCTCACCTGGTTTTATCTGTCACCTGCCAGCTTGTACTCCTTCCCCAACACCCACACCCACCCCACCTTCTTATTCTTGCTTCCTCCCCCTTCCTTTCCAGTCCTGATAAAGAATCTCAGCCCAAACCATTGACTGTTTATTCCTTCTATAGATGCTGCCTGAGCAGCTGAGTTCCTTGAACATTTTTTGTGTGTGTTGCTCTTAAGTCGATGAGTACCAGACCAATTAATTTATTTCTTTTTTTTGATGTGGTGGAATAGTATACATGGGAGTGGTAGAATGAGATGTCCCACCACTGGACTGTGATACAGAGGAGCTCAAAAAGACAGCTACTCTGTCAAAGCAGCAGAACACCAGCCCAGACTGCGTGTTCAAACTTCCGATGAGGATTGAACACATAATCAATTGCCACCAACTGAGCAGAGGCGAGCTCGTCATTCTCATGACAAACAAGACCTCTGAGGGCAAGAAGGTCCAGACAGAGAAATTTATCCTCTGTTGTGTCTGCTAGATTGTCGATGCATTAACACATGTGCTTTGACCTCTGCATCTGAAATTTGGTTCTACTGAGGTGAAGGAATTGAAATTCAGAAGCCAGGTTCGATGTGCATACACTAGTACCTTGTGTGTTAGGCCTGGGCAACACAGAATAAATTCTGGATGTGTTGCTCATGGTGTAGAGGTTCTGTGGTTGTTGAATTAACCTACAAGCATGAAGAGCAGAGAGAAGTTCCACGAACATTCACAAGTGCTGATTTTGCAACAGATGGCAACTTTAGTAAGACAAAATCAAAGAAAATTTATTATCAAAATATGTCATCATATGAGATTCATTTTCTTGCAGTTGTTTACAGGAAATCCAAGAAAGGCTCCAGCAATTTCCGATCTGAAGGATCAGAAAGAAAAACATTGTGCATCTATGAAGGGGAATGAACAGCCAACGCTTTGGGCCAAAGCCCCTCATCAGGACTGGAGGTGGGGGTGGCTAGAATAAGAAGATGGGGAAGCAGAAGGGGTACAAGCTGTTAGGTTTTACTTGGGTGAGGGGTAAATAGGTGAAACCAGGTGAGGGGAAGGTGATACAAAAATTGCTGGTCTCTCCCTCTCATGCACCCCACTAGAGGAACAGAACATTGATGCAATTGCTGTTTAACACTGTTTAACATTATTGACTGAATTGTACCAATTTATTTAGAAACATTTCTTCAATTGAGTTATAAGCTCAGCTGTCAAAAAGAGTCCTGCTGTGTGCTAAAGTGGTTTAAATATAATTGGAAAGTAGAAATTGTAGATGTTTACTCAGGTTTTAAATTAGAACTGTTGGACCTCTCTTCCCTCTCAAAGGATATGGAGAGTGTAGGGTCGGTTTTACAATTCAGAGCTTCTCAAAACACAGGGCAGCACATGAAGTGAGCCCGGTGAGGGCCTTGCAGTATTTACACTCATCAGTTCATAAAACAGCAGACAGTAATCAGGAGTATGAAACCATAACTGTATATATAACTATATTATATATACACACACATAACTGTTATAACCATAACCTGAGGACTTGTGGAAACTGTGTGGTGGTTTCTTTCGAACTTATAGTCTTTTAACATCTTTGGACTATTTTTACTGTGCCCTTAGTCTGTTTTTTATCAATTATGGTATTGTCTGCACTGTTGTAACTATATGTTAACTATAACTATATGTAACTACATGGTTTTGTGTAGGTCTTGTCACTTTAGTTTTTGGTTTGTTGGGTGGTAGAGTTGGTCTCTTGACTTGGTGTGTCTGGGTAGTCTTGTTTTGTCTGGTGGATTTGGAGCTCCTTTCCGGGGAATGCGCTAAGATGGCAGCACGATATTAATACACAGCAGCCTCTCCGGACTCTGGATTTGGGGATTACCAAACGTTATGTGGATTTTCTGGTGTAGTCTGTTTTGTCGTGTGCTTTTGTGATATCATTCTGGAGAACGTGGTCTCATTTTTAAACTGCATTGCAGTTGTGGTTTCTAAATGACAATAAACTGAAACTGAACTGAACTGGTAACTAGACATGTGCAAACAGATCGATAGTGTGTGTGTGTGCCTATGTAGTGAGTTTTCAGGTGCATGTTAGAATGAGTAGTGTAATGTGTGTTGGTTATATGTGTGATTAATGATTTCTATCTGTATGTTTGTGTGTGTTGTGTGCTTGTGCAGTATCTACGTGTAGTGTGTGTGTGGTGTGTTTGGGTGGTGTGACGTTAGTTGGCGCAGTGTTAGTGTATGTTGGTTATATATCGGTTATATGTGTGATGGTTTTATTTGTCACGTGTACATCGAAGCATCATAGCATAGAGTGAAATGTGTCATTTGTGTCAATGACCAACACTTCCGAGGATGTGCTGGGGCCAGTCTGCAAGTGTCACCATGCTTCCGATGCCGATAGAGTTAAGCATGTGTACCGTATGTGTCCTGTGTATCTGCGTGCACGTGTGCAGTATGTAATGTGCCGATGTGGAGATTTCAGTTTGTGCAGACACAATAAAATCAGTTCTTTGATGCTTGTGAATCGAGTAACAATGCCCTGAACCTTTAGTATTCTGCCTCCTGGGTGATTACAATTCTCTCATTCTAATCATAAGCTATTGGAGTAATTCAGCAGGTCAAGGAGCTTCTGTGAAGACAAAGGGATGGTCAGCATTTCGGGGAAGGACCCTCCGTCAGAACTGAGAGTGTAGAGGAAGGATAGCCAATACATTGAACTGTGAGGGTGGGTGAGCCAGAGGTAGGTAGGTGAAAGGTAGATCTGGATAACGGAGAGATGATAGGCAGAGGAAACCAAGTGGGTGTGGACAATGAGATTAGGTAATGAGAAGCAGTGGGTTGGTGGAAAAGGTTAACAAGGGGAGAGATAATCTGGGTGATCTGGTGGGAGTGGAACACAGAGTGTAAGAAAAGAAAAGAAATTAGTGTCATACATTGAGAGGTGACAAGATAATAAGAGGCATAGAACGAGTGGCTGGTCAGAAACTTTCTCCCAAGATGGAAATGGTTAACATGAGGGGGGACACTGCTGACACACTGCAGTGGGAGATGTGTAAAAAGAGATCAGTCGGCAGAAAGGCAAACAGGGCAGTCATGCTCATTAAGGAGAGGGCCGCGCCGGATGTTTCAAAGAGGCAGACATCCAAGCTGCAGCAGACTGCTGAATCATGGGAGATGAGGGCTGATGAGGGGAGGAAGCTGCAGTTCTGGGAGGTGGTGCAAACTATATTTCCATCAGACATCATACTGTGGTCCCACTGAAGACAAGAAAATCACCCTGGTGGAGCTCACAGTACCATGGGAGGGAGGATGTGAGGAGGCTCACGAGAAGAACGCTCTCAGGTACCAGTCCTTAATCCAGGAATGCAGGCATGGCTATTCCCCGTGGAAGGCCAAGGGTCGGCTGTCGAAGGTTCCCAGCAAAGTCAGCATGGAGGTTGCTGACTGCGCTGGGCCTTGATGCAAGAACCAAGCAGCTGGAAGCATGGGGGAGGAAGCAGAAAGGGACTCTTGCTGGATAATACTTCAATAATAGGGCTTTACTCTTTGGAGAGAAGGAGGATGAGAGGAGACATGATAGAGGTATACAAGATATTAAGAGGAATAGATAGAGTGGATAGCCAGCGCCTCTTCCCCAGGGCACCACTGCTCAGAAGAGTTCGGCTTTAAGGTAAGGGGAGGGAAGTTCAAGGGGGATATTAGAGGAAGGTTTTTTACTCAGAGTGGTTGGTGTGAGGAATGCACTGCCTGAGTCAGTGGTGGAGGCAGATACACTAGTGAAATTTAAGAGACCTCTAGACAGGTATATGGAGGAATTTAAGGTGGGGGGGGGGGGTTATATGGGAGACAGGGTTGGAGGGTCGGCACAACATTGTGGGTTGAAGGGCCTGTAATGTGCTGTACTGTTCTATGTTGTAATAATACTTTATTGTCACCAAACAATTGATACTAGAGCACTGTGAATCATCACAGCGATATTTTGATTCTGCTTTGGATATGGAGCAGGTGAGAGAGTTGAGCTGAAAGTCAGGAGCAGAAGGGCAGTAGCTTGGCCACCACTGCTGACTCGCCAGCTGGAGAGTCTAGTGTTCAGGGTTGAAGCACTCAGTGAAGGTTGTGACGACATCTGCTCCTGACCAAACACTATGGTTACCTCATTAGGTGACCGAAGAGAGCACCTCAGTGTATGGTGTTTGGACAAAAGTATAAAGGGAATGGCAGAAGTAGGTTTAATGGTGGGTGTGTGGACCCTCCTGCCCAATTTTCCCTGTAATCTATTCCCTTCAAGAGGAATTTACAGTGGTCAATAGACATATGAAACTGCGCAGCTCTGGGATATGCAGGAAAACGGTTTGTGCAGAGGAAACCAACTTGGCGAAAGGGAGAATGTGAAAGTTGGACCAGGAGCTTTCTCTCATTATTTCTCAGTGATCCAGCCAAGACTTCCTCAAGCCACAAACTATCTGGTGGAGGAACTCAGTGCTTCAGGCAGCATCTGAAGGATCTGTATGGGGATGGGAACTATCGAGACGGAACCCTACACATCTCCTGAACCTAGCTAAGTGTGCCTCTTTCTTATTGCTAATGCTGGAAAAATTATTTACCATTTGGAGTCCCTTTTAACATTTCCTACATATTTACCTCAATTGACAGCTCCATTGTCTCCAGTGCTCAATGTCTGCTTGGCACACTGTCATGTTGCCATTAGCAGCCACATCTGTCCTGCCATCTGGTACTGCTTCTTCTGGTGGCTAGGCAGGAGAAACAATGCATAATGTGAATTATTAGACTACAAATACCTCAGAAAGCCTGCACAAGCATAGATCAAGTGGATAGCCAAAAACTTTTTCTACTAGGGCTAATACTAATTTCTTCTCCATTCTGATGTTTGGTCTGAACAAAACTGAACCTCTTGACCATGCCTGCACACTTTTATGCATTGAGTTGCTGCCATGTGATTAGCTAATTAGATATTTACGTTAATGAGGAGGTGTGTCTAATAAAGTGGCCAGTTCCCCATAACCCTTGATTCCTAGATCTTTCAAATATTTATCTTTTTCCTATCTAACTATCCTCGATGATCTGGACTCTACAACTTCCAAGGGTGGAGAATTCCACAGTGTATCCTGCTGGTGCCCCTTTGAACAATTAGAAATTCTGAATGTGCATTAAGTCTTCATGTAACCCTAGCCCTAAACAGACAGGAGCCACAGCATTATCTCCTTCCCACCACAATGCATTTGTGAGAAATATTGAGAGCCTGGATCTGTTGATGGTGCTGTTTCCTCAGCCGCTGGAAGTGAGGAGCACAATATCAAAAATAAGCCAGCAATTTTTTTTCCTTCTCTCACCGATTGTAGACTCATTCAGTCATAGAGCAGACTCCTTTTCTCCCTGCAGTCCCTTCAGATCCCCACACAGAATCAGAATAAGGTTTAGTACCCGGCGTATGTTGTGTAATTTGTAGTTTTGCGGCACAGCAAGAACAAATGAAAGTAAGGCAAGGTCAAACGGAGTGGCCATCTTCAGAGTGGACCGAGTCAGAGTGGAAATTTTGAGGCTGTAGCTCTTTGAGTCTTCAGTCAGAGAAGGCAAAACAGCTGTAGGTAGAGTTGTTTTTTTGCCCCCTTTACATTTGCTCAGGTAGAAGAGTAGAAATGCCAGGCAGGATAGTGGACTGCTCCTCTTGCAGGACGTGAGAAGGCAGGGAGACCTCCAGAGTCCTCGACAACTACACTTGTGTGAATTGCATCGAACTGCAGCTTTGCAAAATCTGCATTAAGGACTTGGAGCTGGAACTGGATGAAGTCCAGATCATTTGGGAGGCTGAGGGTATGATAGATAGGACATATAGAAAGGTAGTTACACTCAAGTTGCAGGACACAAGAAACTGGGTGACAGTCAGGAAAGTGAAAAGGGTTAAAGAGACAGTGCAAAGTACCCCTGTGGCCATCTCCCTCAATTACAGGTATATCACTTTGGATATTGTTGGGAGGGAGGGATGGATGACTAACAGAGGAAAGTCACAGCAGTCAGATCTCTGACTCTGAGTCTGGCTCTGAATCTCAGAAGGAAAGGGGGAAGAGCAGGTGAGTTGTGGTGATAGGGGATTTTTAAGTCAGAGGAACAGAAAGGAGGTTCTACAGATGAGGACAAGATTCCCAGATGGTATGTTGCCTCCCAGGTGCCAGGGTCCAGGACATCTCAGATCGAATCCTCAGCATATTTAGTGGGAGGGTGAACAGCCAGAGGTTATGGTCTATGCAATATCATGGTTAAGGGTGAAGGGGGAAAAGTTTAAAGGGAACATTGGGGGGGGGGCTTCTTCACACAAAGTGGTAGGAGTGTGGAATGAGCTGCCAGATGAAGTGGTAAATGTGGGCTCACTTTTGACATTTAAGAAAAACTTGGACAGGTACATGGATGAGAGGTGTATGGAGGGATATGGTCCAGGTGCAGGTCAGTGGGACTAGGCAGAAAAATGGTTCAGCACAACCAAGGAGGGCCAGAAGGCCTGTTTCTGTGCTGTAATGTTCTATGGTCCGATGGTTCTATGTAGGTACCAATGACATGGGTAGGAAGAGTGACAAGGTTCTGCAAAGAGAGTTAGGTACTAGGTAAAGGGCAGGACCACCAGGGTTGTGATCTCAGGATTACTACCCATGCAGCATTATAATGAGGCCAGAAACAGGAAGATTGCACAGTTTAACATGTGGCTAAGGAGTTGGTGTAGGAGAGAGGGCATAAAGTTTCTGGATCTTTGGGCTCTATTTGAGGGGAGGTGGGACCTGTAAAGAAGAGACGGTTTACACCTGAACTGGAAGGGGTCTAATATTCTAGCAGGGAGGTTTGTTAAAGCTGCATGGGGTGGTTTAGACTAGACTTGAAGGGGGATGGGAACCAGAGTGCCAGAACAGTTAGTGGAGAGGTTATGGAGACAGATATTGGTAAAAGCTCAGACAAAGGCAGGACTAGTGTCCTGAGCTGTGTATTTCAATGCAAGAAGTATTGTGGTAAAGGCAGATGAGCTCAGGGTATGGATCAATGCCTGGAATTATGATACTGTAGCCATTAGTGAGACTTGGTTGCAGTAAAGGCAGGACTGGCAGCTTTGTATTCTAGGTTTCTGTTGCTTTATATGTGACAAAATGGGAGGGATTAAGGGAGGAGGAGTGGCATTACTAGTCAGGGAAAATATCATCGCAGTCCTCTGTCAGGACAGGCTAGAGAACTCAACACATAGAAGTTGTAATGAGAGAGTGCGATACTTGATCTGATATCAGGGAAGGACAGGGTAAGGACAGAAGTTTGTGTAGGTGAACTCTTTGCATCTAGTGATAGTAATGTCATTAGTTTCAAAGTAAATATGGAAAAAGATAAGTCTGGTCCGTGGGTTGGGATTCTAAACTGGAGAAAGAACGATTTTGATGGAATCAGAAATGATCTGGAAAGTGTGGATTAGGTCAGGCTGTTTTTTTTGGCAAAAGTGTACTTGGAAAGAGGGAAGCCTTCAAAAGTGAACTTTTGGGTGTACAAATTTGTCAGAATAAAAGTAAAGTTTTTCAAGTTTTGATTGGAGTTTTTCGAGGATGTAACCAGGAAGTTAGACGGGGGAGATCCAGTGGATGTAGTGTACCTCGATTTTCAGAAGGCATTTGATAAGGTCCCACATAGGAGATTGGTAGGTAAAATCAGAGCTCATGGCATTGGGGGGAAGATATTGACATGGATAGAAAACTGGCTGGCAGATAGAAAGCAAAGGGTAACGGTGAATGGGTGTTTCTCGGAATGGCAGGTGGTGACTAGTGGGGGTGCCACAGGGCTCGGTGTTGGGACCACAGCTGTTTACGATTTACGTCAACGATTTAGATGAAGGCATTGAGAATAACATCAGAAGGTTTGCTGATGATACTAAGCTGGGTGGCAGTGTGACATGTGATGAGGATGTTAGGAGAATTCAGGGTAACTTGGATAGGCTGGGTGAGTGGGCAGATACTTGGCAGATGACGTTTAATGTGAATAAGTGTGAGGTTATCCACTTTGGGAGTAAGAACAGGAAGGCAGATTATTATCTGAACAGTGTAAAGTTAGGTAAGGGAGAAATACAAAGAGATCTGGGAGTCCTTGTTCATCAGTCACTGAAGGTGAATGAGCAAGTGCAGCAGGCAGTGAAGAAGGCTAATGAAATGTTGGCCTTTATTACAAAGGGAATTGAGTACAAGAGCAAGGAAATCCTTTTGCATTTGTACAGGGCCCTGGTGAGACCACACCTGGAGTATTGTGTGCAATTTTGGTCTCCAGGGATAAGGAAGGACATCCTGGCTGTAGAGAAAGTGCAGCGTAGATTCACGAGGTTAATTCCTGGGATGTCCGGACTGTCTTACGCAGAGAGGTTAGAGAGACTGGGCTTGCACACGCTGGAATTAAGGAGATTGAGAGAGGATCTGATTGCAACATATAAGATTATTAAGGGATTGGACAAGATAGAGGCAGGAAATCTGTTCCAGATGCTGGGAGAGTCCAGTACCAGAGGGCATGGTTTGAGAATAAGGGGTAGGTCATTTAGGACAGAGTTAAGGAAAAACTTCTTCTCCCAGAGAGTTGTGGGGGTCTGGAATGCACTGCCTCAGAAGGCAGTGGAGGCCAATTCTCTGGATGCTTTCAAGAAGGAGCTAGATAGGTATCTTATGGATAGGGGAATCAAGGGATATGGGGACAAGGCAGGAACCGGGTATTGATAGTAGATGATCAGCCATGATCTCAGAATGGCGGTGCAGGCTCGAAGGGCTGAATGGTCTACTTCTGCACCTATTGTCTATTGTTTATAAAGATAACAAGTGTAGGGAAGCTTAGTTTTCAAGAGATATTGAGGCCCGGCTAAGAGTAAAAAGGAGTGCATAGCAGGTATTGGCAGGTAGCAACAAGTGAGGTGTTTATGGAGTATAAGAAATGTAAGAGAACACTTAAGAAAGAAATGAGGAAGGCTAAAAGAAGCTATGAAGTTGCTCTAGCAGACAGTGAAGGACAATCCCAAGGGATTCTACAGATATTTTAAGAGCAAGAGGATTGCAAGGACCAAACTTGGTCCTGGGGAGCATCAGAACGGTAAACCATGTGTTGAACCAAAACAGATGGGGGAGATCTTAAATAATCTTTTTGCATCAGTATTTACTCAGGAGATGGATACAGTGTCTATAGAAGTGAGGCAAAGTGACACCAACTTTATGGACCCAATACAGAATACAGAGGAGCAAATCAGGGTGGATAAATCTCCAGGGCCGGACAAAGTGTTCCCATGAATCCTACAGCAGGCAAGTGCAGAAATTGCCAGAGCCCTAGCAGAAATATTTAAATCATCCTTAGCTATAGGAAGTTATAGGCCAGTGAGTCTGACATGAGCTGTGGGAAAGTTATTGGAAGGTGTACTAAGGGACTGGATATATCAGTACCTGGATAGACATGGACTGATTAAGGATAGACAGCATGGCTTTGTGCATGGTAGGTCATGTCTAACCAATCTTAGAGTTTTTAAGGAAGTTTCCAGGAAAGTGGACGAAGGCAAGGCAGTGGATGTTGTCTACATGTACTTCAGCAAGACATTTAATAAGGTTTCGCATGGGAGGTTGGCCAAGAAGGTTCAGAGGTTCAGTATTCAAGATAAGGACATAAAATAGATTAGACATTGGCTTTGTGGGAGAAGCCAAAGAGTGATAGTAGATGGTTGCCTCTCTGACTGGAGGCCTGTGACTAGTGTGTCACACGGATCAGTGCTGGGTCATTTGGTGTTTGTCATCTATATCAACAATCTGGATGATAATGTGGTTAACTGGATCAGCAGATTTGAAGATAACACCAAGATTGAGGCTGTAGTCAACAGCAAAGAAAACTATCATGGCTTGCAGAGGGATCTGGATCAGATGGAAAATGGGCTAAAAATGGCCGATGGAATTTAATGCTGACAAGTGTGAGGTATTACACTTCAGTAAGACCAGCCAGAATAGGTCTTACACAGAATAGGGCCCTGAGGAGTGTGGTAGAACAAAGGGGTTTGGGAATACAGGTCCATGGTCACTGAAAGTGGCGTCACAGGTAGATAGGGTTGTAAAAAAAAAAAAGCCTTTGGCACAAAAATATTCACAAATCAAAATACTGAGTTCGGAGAATGGAATGTTATGTTGAAGCTGTAAAAGACTTTGTTGAGGCCTAATTTGGAATATTGTGCAGTTTTGGTCACCTACCTAGAGGAAAGATGTCATTTAGATTGAAAGAGTACAGAGAAAATTTACAAGGTGCTGCCAGGTCTGGGGGACCTGAGTTATAAGGAAAGATTGAATAGGTTAGGACCTTATTCCTTAGAATATAGAAGACTGAGAGGAGAGTTAATAGTGGTATACAAAATTATGAAAGATATAGATAGGGTAAATGCAAGCAGGCTTTTTGCATTGAGGTTTGGTGGAACTACAACTAGAGGTTATGGGTTAAGGGTGAAAGGTGAAAAGTTTAAGGGGAACACGAGGAAAAACTTCTTCACTTGGAGGGTTGTGAGAGCGTGGAATGAGCTGCCAGTACAAGCGGTGCATGCAAGCTTGGCTTCACATTTAAGCAAAGTTTGGCTAGGTACTTGGATAGTGAGGGTATGGAGGGCTATGGTCCCGGTGCAGGTCAATTGGAGTAGGCAGTTTAAATGGTTTCAGCATGGACTGGATGGGCTGAATGGACTGTTTCTGTGCTGTACTTTTCTATGATTGTCTGACTCTACATTAAAAAAAAACTATAAATTACAACAAGAATAATGGGTTGGTTCATTGTCTGTTCAAAACCCTGATGGTGGAGAGGAAGAAGCTGTTCCTAAAATCTCCAGATTCCAGTCCTCACCTGGGCAGTAGGAGCAATGAGGTAATTGATCTACCCCACATATCCTTGGGAGGTGGGAGGAATCTAAAGCACCTGGAGGAGACTCGTGGTCACAGGGAGAATGTGGAAGCTCCACTCAGACACCGCTGGAGTTGAGAGGTTGCAGCTGTACTAGGAATCAGGCTGTGACCTTGCTGTGCTTTTGGTGTCTTAACGGTAGCAACTGCGCTTTACATCTAATTCATTGGTTGTAGAGTGTTTGGGAAGTCCCACGAAAGTGAAGCTGCTGCAAAAATTCAAGCTCTTTTTTTTTTATATTCTGAAGGATCTTTACTTTAATCACTAGACAAGGAACAGCTTAGGTTATTGAATGATGAGTTCAGAGTCTTATAGAATATTACAGCACAGCGGAGGCCTTTTAGCCATGACGTGGTACTGACCTTATAATTTACTCCATGACTTATTTAATACCTCCCTCCTTCATATTTTTTTCTTCTGTTTGTTTCTTATTTAGGGTTTGGGGTTTGACATTCTTGCTGTTTCTCCGTGTGGGTGATATATTAGTATTTTTGTGTGAGGGAGGGGGTTAGGAGTTTGGGATCTCAAGTTCTTGTTGCTGTTTCTCCGTGTGGGTAATCTGATAGTTTTCGTGTGCGTAAAAGAGCGGGTTGAGAGTTTGATGTTATTGTTGCTATTTTTTTCCTTGTGGGCGACATGTTAGTTTTTTTTTGCAAGGGGGGAGGTTGGGGTTTTGAGGGTAGATGCCATTTTCTGGGTCTTTTTTGCGTGAGGGAGTGGTTGGTGAGTTTCTGTTTTTTTTTCTTTTCATTTGATGTCTTCTTTCAACAGCTTCTATGTTTTTCTTCTGCATATCATGGCTATCTGGAGAAGATGAATCTCAGTGTTGTATTTTGCATACATACTTTGATAATAAAATGAACCTTTGAACCTTGTTGCTGGGGCTTACTCACTTAAGGGACTAGGGAGGTATTTAGACAGGAAAGCGGTTTTGATTTGATGAATATCATTTATGAGTATTGCTGGCAGGGGTGGGTTTAATGGTCATCTTGAATTGCCCAGGGAAGTTGACAGGACAACACTTTTGTTCATTACCTTTGGCTTGTTGGGATATTTCAGAGGCTAGAATCTGGTATAAATCAGACAAGTTAATGATAGCAAACTTCCCAAAAGACATTAGTGAATGAGGTGGTTTCTGACATTGGGAGACACTCAACATTTCTTCAGACAATGCCAGGGGATCTTCCAAATCCACCCGAGCAAGCAAAGCAGTGCTCTGCTCACGGATTTAGTGCAAATACCAGTGATCAACAGCCACCATACCGTGCCATAGTGATTGACAAGGCAGGTTTTCATGGTGAAAATTTGCTCTTTTTCATGGTAAAACCTCACCTTTTCTAATTTCTTATTAGCTCTGTGTTCTGTGACCAGCCTAGTCCATTGCCACCACTGTTCAAAGTTCATCGACGATCCACCATCCAGCACCGATTTGCCAGTCTGCTCATCCTCCACTTGAACTGGAAGCTGAAACACAAACCATTTGCGTTACCAACTGAAGCGGGAACCGGATTCAAGTTTTGCTCAGATTATTCCGAGTGCGTGCAGTTGCTTCACAGCTCACCAGTATTTGTGACACCCTGACAGAGTGATGACAGTGTGTGTGACTCAACCAATTCCACTGATTAGAGAGAGAGAAACAGACAACACACTCCCTCTTCTCCACTTGGCCTTCCTGAAAACACAGGCCTTTATTAACATTTGCGCCATCCCCTCAGCACATGACCATACTTCCCATCTCTGCTCTGAACTGAATTCATAGTAAATAGAGCAAATACTTTCTACATTGCATATTCTACAAACGATGAACTGGAGAACCACTTCTTCAAAGCACCACTGGAAAACCAAAACTGACATCTACCTTAATAGAAAACACTGTCAGAAACTTGTTATAAATGCAGGAAAACTTGAAATCAAAATCAGCTTTGTTATCATGGATATATGGAATGAAATTAGTTGTTTAGTAGCACAGTGTAATATATATATATATATATAATGCTATAGGTTAAAGTAAGAAATGTATTAAAATTAAATAAATAGTGCAAAAAGAGAGCAAAATAGAAGGGTTTTGGCCTGAAACATCGACCATACTTTTTTCCATTGATGCTGCCTGGCCTGCTGAGTTCCTCCAGCATTTTGTGTGAGTTGCAGAATAGTGAGGTGGAGTTAATGGCTTCCCACACCATTCACAAATCTAATGGCAGAGGGGATGATGTTCTTCATAAAATGTTGAATGCATATCTCCAGGCTCCTGAAGTAATAATGAGAAGAGAACTTGTCCTAAATGGTGAGGGTCCTAAATGAGGGACGCCGTAATTTTGAGAAACACAGCAGGACAAGTACCTTCTGTGGAAATAAACAAAGTTCATGTTTCATGTCCAAGATCCTTCATCTAGAATAGGGAAGAAAGGAAACAAACTAATTTTGAGTTGCAGAGAGTGGGAGAAAATGTAAGTCAAAGGAAGTAACTATGCTACGGTGAAATCAGGACTACACAGATGACAATCCATCCAGTTAATAGATTATTGATTAACCTGACCTAAATTGGAAGAAGTAGATGTAAATTGCTGTTTCACTGACATTTGCACCTGGGCATGATGGCTAATTAGGAAATACGAAGCATAATTTTGTAGAGCTGAGATCAGTTAACGGTACAGGCGTTCAGCTTTAACCTGAGCACCATCTTAGGGCTCAGCTGCTGCTCACAGGAGCAAGCCCAGGATAAACAACAGCAAGGAATGGAACCATCATCACACCAACAATGATCTGCCGCCAACACACCCAGCCACGCTCAAGACCCTTCTCACACGCCAGGGCTCCACCTGCTTAACGCACTCACATCGGATGTTTATCCTTGGCCGTGAAATCAACAAAACAAATCCCATGCATTGTGCAAGGATTTCTACGTGGTGATTAGTTGCTGCTGTTAAAGAGCATGAAGCAGACTCGGCTTGTTTAGTTTCAAAACTGAATAACAAGCCTGGTAATACCCTGGGAAAATTAAAGGCATTAAGAAATGTGTCATAAATATTTTCACCTTAATTTTATTTCTGGATTGGTCCATCCTCACTGTAAGAACTGCCTTGCTCACTTCTCTTCCGGGTTGTGTAACATCTATCAGCTTCCTATCAGCTGCTACTGGCTCCTCACAGATGGATGGAAACTTCTGAAGGCGGGTGTGCATCAACTTATGGCTGAGGATGACTCTCTTTCACTTTGCAACTCAGTGCTACTTCATTACATTGCTTATTCACACCATCTCTCTCAGAGCTGGGGGACAGCAGGAAAAGTAGGAATTCTTCATGCCAGGGAGTTCTTGGAGGTACTGGTGAACCTGCGTTCTTCAGCTACTCCATCATCAAGGACACCCACCATCTAGACCGTGCTCTCTTCTCACTGTTGCCGTCTGGAAGGAGTGAAGATCCACACTACCAGGTTCAGGAACAGTTATTAAAACTTGTGATCTCATTATTAATTATTATTTATTTTATTAGCATTAATAATGTTTTTGTTTGAATTAGCACAGTTTGTCTTTGTTTGCACATTGTTTGTGTATTATTTTCATTCTACTGTATTTCTTTCCATCTACTGAGAATGCCTGCAAGAAAATGAATCTCGTGACATACACTGTATGTGCTTTGATAAAATATTTACTTCAATTTTGAACTTTGAACTACTGAAGCATTGTGATTGACACCAATTTTGCAGATGCAAGGTTGAGAAAGCTCTTATCTACATTGTAAAGAGAAAGCCTGCATCTTCCAAACAGCTTAATAGCTAAGGAGATGCTTTTGAAGTAAAAATTTCTAGCCGGTCAAATGACATCTGTGGTTAAAAGAAACAGAGTTAATTATCTCAGCTCAGATCAGTTGCAGACTGACTCTTCCAGCATTTCCAATTTCTCGTACTGTGTTCAGATTTTGCTTTAATGTAAACACTTTGAAATTGCCTTCAAGGGTGTAACGTATGAAACACATCAGTCTACTCTCTCACAAACAATGACATAATGGCCACCTGAGATAAATTGTTATTGTTAAGTATTATTGATTGAGGAATAAATATTAGCTTGAGCTCCAGGGAGAACTCCCCAGGTGGGATTCAGACCAATGACAAGAGATCTTTTATGTACTTATCAGAAACCACAAACAGAATATCCATAAAAGATCACCTGTGAACGTGGAGCACTTCCAACTGTACAGCAACATCATGGCTAAATTATTGGACTACTCATCTAAAGGTGTGGTGGCTAAATTTGATCATGACCCAATAATATTTTGGAAAGGAAGCTGAAAGGAGGACATGAGGATACAAAGGAGATGCAAATAGTTTAACTGAGAGACAAAAATCAGCAAAATGGAATGTCGAGACTTAGAGTCATAAAGCACTACAGGTCAGAAACGGGCTCATCTAGTTCATGCTAAACTATTAATCTGCTAAGTCCCATTGATCTGCACCAAGACCACAGCCCTCTATACCTCTCACAGCCATGTACCTATCCAGACATCACTTAAATGTTCACCACTTCCGCTGGCGGCTCATTCCACATTCTCACCACCTGCTGAGTGATGAAATTCTCCCTCATGTTTGCCTTAAACATTTCCCCTTTCACTGTTAGCCCATGACCTCTAGTTTGTCTCACCTCAGTGGAAAAAGCTATCCTGGATTTAAGCTAGCTATACCTCTCATAATTTTGTATACCTCTACCAAATCTCACCTCATTCTCCTCCAGGATATAAAGTCTGTAACTATTCAAGTTTTGGCAACATCTTTGTAAATTTTCTCAGCAGTTTCAATCTTATTTATATCTTTACTGTCAGTAGAAAATAAAAACTGGAGCCAGTACTCCAAATTGGGCCCCAACAACATCTTAAACAATTTCAACATAGCATCCCAACTCTTGTAGTCAATGCATGGATTTATGACGGCCAATATGCTAAAAGATTTCTTTAGGACCCTATCAACCCATGACACCACTTTTAAGGAACATAGTTTGGGAACAAATTCAATTGTCTATTTTGGCAGGACAGAATAGAAGGCTTACAAACTAATTGGCAGAGCTCTGAGATGCAAGGGGACTGGGTTGTCCTCATGCAAGTGTGGCAAAAGGCTAAAGTATGAAGGAAAGTAAATGGTTTGTTATCATTTATAATTAGGGGAATTGAATACAAATGTAGGGAGGTTGTGCTTCAGTAATACAGTATATGGTACTGATAAGACCATACCTGGAGTTGTGGGTAAAGTATTGATCTCCATATTAAAGAAAGGAATCTTTGAAAGTTTTCATGATTCTACAATTGTATTCTGACAGGTTACATCACAACCTGGCATGAAGACTCCAAAGCACAGGGTCGCAAGAAAGTACAGAGGGTTATAGACTCTATCAGCTTCATCATGGGCACAACCTTAGCCAGCATCGAGGACATTAAGGACCCTCACCATCCACGACATTCCCTCTTCACATGAGCACTATCAAGGAGGAGGAACAGGAGATAAACCACACTCAGCAATATGGGAACAACTTCCTCCTTGGATTTCTGAATGGTCCATCAACCCACGATTGGAATCAGAATCAGAATTATTATCAATGACGTGTCATGAGATTTGCAGTTTTGCGACAGCAATGCAGTGCAATACATAAAAATTACTACAGACTGCAATAAGAAATGTAAAAACAAACAAATAAATAAATAAATAGATACATACATAGTGCACAGAGACAGCAATATGGTGAGGTAGTGTACATGGGTTATTCAATGGTGGAGGGCAAGAAGATGTTTGTAAAACGTTGGGTCATCAGGGCCCTGTACCTCCTCCCTGACTGTAATAATGAGAAGAGAGCATGTCCTGGATGGTGACGGTCCAAAATGATGCATTCTGCCTTTCTGAGAAACACAACAGGTCTGGTACCATCTGTAGAAAGAAACAAAGTTAATGTTTTGGGACCAAGATCCTTCATCTAGAATAGGGAAGAAAGGAAACAAGTCAGTTTTAAGTTGTAGAGCGGTGGGAGAAAATGGTTAAGGCAAAGGGAATAACTCTGCTTAGGTGAGCCTAGGGCTCTACAGATCACAATCAATCCCGTTAATAGACTATTGATTAACCTGAATTGGAAGAGGTACATGTAAATTCTTGTTTCACTGACATTTGTGTCCCTGCATGGCTGCTAATTAGGAAATATAAAGTGTTACATGTAGACCTGAGATCAGTTGATATTATACTTTAGCCTGAGTGCCATCTTAGGGCTCAGCTGCTGCTCACTTTCGTAAGCCGAGGATCAACAACAGTAAGGGTCAAGTTGCTATCGCTCCTGTCAACAACCTGTCACCACCATACCCGGCCATCCCCAAGTTCCTTCTCACAAGCACTCTCCAGCGAGGACTATAACACCGGATTATTAAGCTCGCATGGGATGTTCAGAAACTGCAGGCCTGAAATCAACAAATCAAATTCCATGCATTGTTGAAGTATTTCTATGTGGTGATTAGATGCTGCTGTTAAAGAGCATGAAACAGACTTGGCTTGTTTATTTTGAAAACTGTATACCAGGCCTGGGAATACCCTGTGGAAGTTAAAGGCATTAAGAAATGCGTCATAAATATTTTCACCTTGATTTTATTTCTGGATTGGTCCATCCTCACTGTAAGATCTGCTTTGCTCACTTCTCTTCCGGGTTGTGTAACATCTATCAACTTCTTATCAGCTGCTACTGGCTCCTCACAGATGGATGGAAACTTCTGAAGGCGGGTGTGCATCAACTTATGGCTGAGGATGACTCTCTTTCACTTTGCAACTCAGTGCTATTTCACTATGTTGTTCTTAACACCATTACTCTCAGAGATTGGGGACTGCAGAGAAGGCAGAAATTCTTCATGCCAGGCAGCTTTTGGAGGTGTTGATGATCCTATGTTCTTAAATCACTTCAGTTTGAGAGCCACTGCTGAAGGCTTTGTGGCTGCCACCAAATTCCCAGACGCAAGTTTGTGGAAACTCTTCCCTGAATGGGGAAGACATAGCCTTCAATTTTCACACAACTTTATAGCCAAGGATATGCTTTTGAAGTAAAATCTAAGGCTGCTGAAAATTCTTCATCAGACAAATGATATCTTCAGTGAAAGAAACAGAGTTAAATATGGAAATAATTCAGAAGATGTGTAGCTCTTGGTTGGGTGGAGTTGTTCTCCAATCTTGGCAACTTACTTACAAACACTTCATCACCATGTGAGGAGATATTGTTGGAGTGCTGTTGATTGAGGTTGTCCTCTGAATGCCAAGTGTATAAAGGCCAATCATGCTGAGGCCAATCCACAATCAGCAGTTCACTGAAGATATCTCCTCCCATGGTAACGAAATGTTAGCAAGTAAATTGTGAAGAGCGGAGAACAACTCGATCCCACCAAAGAGTTAAATATTCCTGCTCAGACTCGCTGCTGCCTGACTCTGCCATCATTTTCAATGTCTGCTTCAGCTTCACATTTTAATTCACTGCAAACACATTGGAAGTGTCTTCAAAGCTGTAATGTAGGGAATATGTCAGCCTACTCTCTCATACTGCCCATCTGAGATAAATTGTTATTGATAAGTACTATTGATTGATGAATAAGTGTCACCTGGAATTGCAGGGAAAACTCCCCAGTTGAGATTCAGACCAACAACAAGGGAAACACAAACAGAATATCCTAAAGGGGGCACCTGTGAAAGTGAAGCACTTCAAACTGTAGTGAGGCATCGTGGTTAAATTATTAAACTAGTCAACCAAAGATATGGTGGCTAAATTTGCTGATGACACAATAGGAGTTTGGAAAGGATGTTGAAAGGAGGACATAAGGAGGCTGCAAAGGGTCTGTGATGGTTTAACTGAGCGGTGAAAAATCAAGAGAATGGAATAGGATGTAGGAATTGTCTACTTGGGCAGGAAAAAGGACAAAGCTTATGAATCAATTGGCAAGAGTTTGCAGAGCTCTGAGATCCAAAGGCATCTGATTATCTTGAAACAAGAGTGGCAAAAGGGAAGGGTGTGTGTGTAGCAAGTACATAGGAAAGAGGATGGTTTCATATTATTTATTATTAAGGAAATGTATGGAGGATGTACTTCAGTACATGGCACTGATAGGACCATACCTGGAGTGGTGTGTAAAGTATTGGTTTCCTTATTAAAGAAAGGAGTCTTTGAAAATTTTCATGATTCAATAATTATATTTTGACTGGTTATATCACAGCCTGTGCACAGGATAACAAAAGGGTACAGAGTATTGCAGGCTCCAACAGCGCCATCATGGGCACAAACCTAGCCAGCATTGAGGACATCATCAAGAAAGCAGCATCCATCATTAAGGACCCTCACCATCCACGACATTCCTTCTTCACATTACTACCATCAAGGAGAAGGAACAGGAGACAGATAAACCACACTTAACAATATGGGAACAACTTCTTCCTCCCTTCCATCAGATTTCTGAATGGCCCATTAACCCATGATCAGAATCAGAATTATTATCACTGACATCTGTCATGAGGTTTGCAGTTTTGTAGCAGCAATACATTGAGATACATAAAAAATTATGACAGATTACAATAAGAAATACAAAAACCTACAATCAAATAATAAAAAGTACATAAATAGTGCAAAAAAAGAGCACACCAGTGAGGAAAAAACAGAGAGTAAAACACATGGGTTATTCAATGGTGGAGGGCAAGAAGATGTTTGTAAAACGTTGGGTCATCAGGGCCCTGTACCTCCTCCCTGACTGTAATAATGAGAAGAGAGCATGTCCTGGATGGTGACGGTCCAAAATGATGCATTCTGCCTTTCTGAGAAACACAACAGGTCTGGTACCATCTGCAGAAAGAAACAAAGTTAATGTTTTGGGACCAAGATCCTTCATCTAGAATAGGGAAGAAAGGAAACAAGTCAGTTTTAAGTTGTAGAACGGTGGGAGAAAATGGTTAAGGCAAAGGGAATAACTCTGCTTAGGTGAGCCTAGGGCTCTACAGATCACAATCAATCCCGTTAATAGACTATTGATTAACCTGAATTGGAAGAAGTACATGTAAATTCTTGTTTCACTGACATTTGTGTCCCTGCATGGCTGCTAATTAGGAAATATAAAGTGTTACATGTAGACCTGAGATCAGTTGATATTATACTTTAGCCTGAGTGCCATCTTAGGGCTCAGCTGCTGCTCACTTTCGTAAGCCAAGGATCAACAACAGTAAGGGTCGAGTTGCTATCGCTCCTGTCAACAACCTGTCACCACCATACCCGGCCATCCCCAAGTTCCTTCTCATGTGCACTCTCCAGCGAGGGCTGTAACACTGGATTATTAAGCTCACACGGGATGTTAAGAAACTGCAGGCCTGAAATCAACAAATCAAATCCCATGCATTGTGCAAGTATTTTTACGTGGTGATTAGATGCTGCTGTTAAAGAGCATGAAACAGACTCGACTTGCTTATTTTGAAAACTGCATACCAGGCCTGGTAATACCCTGTGGAACTTAAAGGCATTAAGAAATACGTCATAAATATTTTCACCTTCATTTTACCTTAATTTTATTTCTAGATTGGTCCATCCACACTGTAAGATCTGCTTTGCTCACTTCTCTTCCGGGTTGTGTAACATCTATCAGCTTCCTATCAGCTGCTACTGGCTCCTCACAGATGGATGGAGATTTCTGAAGGTGGGTGTGCATCAACTTATGGCTGAGGATGACTCTCTTTCACTTTGCAACTCAGTGCTACTTCACATGTTTTTAACACCATCTCTCTCAGAGCTTGGGAGATTTTGGAGGTGCTAGTGAACCTGCATTCCTCAACCACTTCAGTTCAAGAGCCACTGCCGAAGTCTTGTGATTGACACCGATTTCCCAGACAAAACGGCTGTGGAAAATCTTCCTGGATTGTGAATAGAAAGCCTGCGTCTTCCACATTGCTTAATAGCCAAGGAGATGCTTTTGGAGCAAAACCCAAGGTTGCTGAAAACTGTTAGTCCATCAAACAACATCGGTAGTGAAAGATATCTGTGCCTAAAAGAAATACAGTTAAATGTTGTTGCTGAAGCCAGATGCTGCATGACTCTTCCAGCATTTCCAATTTCTACTTCAATGTTCATGTTTTTTCTAGAACAAACACTTTTGAGATGTCTTCTAAGCTGTAATGTAGGAAATATATTGGCCTATTCTCTTCCAAACAATGACATAATGGTTACCTGACGTAAATTGCTTTGTTCAGTATTATTGATTGAGAAGTAAAGATTAGCTAAATTTTCTGATGACAGAATAATAGTTCAGAAAGTTAAGTTGAAGTGAGGACTTAAGGAGGGTACAAGGGGGATACAGATAGTTCAAGTGGAAAATGAAGAGATTGGAATAAAGTGTCTACTTTGGCAGAAAAAATGAGAAAGCTTATTAAGTAAGTGGCAAAAGGTTACAGAGCTCTGAGGTGCAAAGGGATCTGAATTGTTCTGAAACAAAAGAGGCAAAAGGCTAGAGTGTGAGTGTAGCTGGTATATAGGAAGGTGAATGGTTTGTTATCATTTATTATTAGGGAACTGAATATAAATGTAGGGAGGTTGTGCTTCAGTAATACTTATAGAACTATACCCAGAGGGATGTGGAAAGTATTGATCTCCATATTAAAGAAAGAAGTTTTAAAATGTCTTCATAATTTTATTTTGATTGGTTGCATCACAGTCTGGTACGGAGGCTCCTTTGCAGAGGATCACAAGAGGATACAGTGTCACAGATTCTGCCAGCTCCATCACAGCACAACCCCACGGCAGTGTAGAGGACAACTTTAAGAAGGCAGTATCCACCATTAAGGACCCTCAGCATCCAGGATATGCCCTCGGCTTATTGCTACTATCAAGAAGAAGAAACTAGTTCCCAAAGACCCTCATCTCAACAATTTGGGAACAGCTTCTTCCTTTCTGAATGGTTCACTACTTTTGTTATTCCTTTTTTTTTTGCATTGCTTCTTTATTTTTGTAATTTATAGTAATTTTTTTTGCACTGAACTTCGGTCACAGCACAACGAAGTTCACGTTACAGTATATGGTATATGGGTTGGCTCAATAGCGTAGCGGTGAGTGTAACGTTACTACAGCAACATGGATTCACTGGGCCAGAAGGACCTGTTACCATGCTGTATCTCTGAATAAAAAATAAAGCAGATGTAAGTCAGAGATAGCCTGATACTGGAAATGGTGGGGAAGGGTCAAGAGTCCAGTAGCCAACTCCCGCTCCTAATTTTGTGAATGTAGAGAGGATGGTGGGGGAGTCTAACACCAGAGAAAGCAGCCTTAGAATAGAGGGGTGTCCTTTTAGAAAGGAGATAAGGAGGAACTTCTTTTGCCAGAGAATGGTGAATCTATGGAATTCGTTGCCACAGATTGCCATGGAGCCCAAATCATTGGGCATATTTAAGGCATTGTAGATTCTTGATTGGTTAGGGCATGAAGGGATATGGGGAGAAGGCAGGGAGAGAAAATGGATCAGCCATGATGAAATGGCGGAGTAGTCTCGATGGGCCAAATGGCCTAATTCTGCTCCTATAGCTTATGGTCTTATTCTTATACTTGCTTTGTTCATACAGATTAAGTACGATTCTTGATAAGCAAAGGACTGAAAATTTGCCATGGCTAGATAGTCATTCAGAATTAAGGATTCTGAATGACTATCAGAATTTCATGACTTAATTGACTCAGAGTTGAGTCAATTATGAACTAAATGGTGAAGAAGGCTGGAGGAACTGAATGTGCTCTTCCTGCTCCTGATTTGCATGTGTGTGCATCAAGGTACATTTTTCAGAGCTACGATAATGACAAGGCCACCTTTAGAGGTGTGCCCATAGCGGCAAGGACGTTACGAGAGAGTGAGGGCAGACGCAAGTGAGGGACTTGTAACTGCATGCACAAGAGATTTGGCAAACGCTAGAAATCTAGAGCAACTCACACAAAGTGCTGGAGGAACTCAGCAGGTCTATGCAGAGGAATAAGCAGTTGACGTTTCGGCCGATACCCTTCATCGGGACCATAACAGTGATTTGTGACCACAGTTGTTAAGTCATTGACTGCAAGAGGAACGCCCACATGAAACACCATCTGGGAGATGCGAGTGCTGGCATTCCATTTGAATTTGGAACATATGAAGGGATGGATAGCTTTGAAGGTGGTAACGGTTGGAGTGTGGATGGGGATCAGATGCATTTAACATTACCTTGTCTTTGTCAACGTGCAGGGAGATAGAGCGGGGTCTCTGGAGATTCCACTGAGCGTTTCAAGGGACACCTGCTTCAATATCACTGCAGTGGGAATTCTGCTCCAGTTCCTCTGTTTCTTCCAGGTGCTCTGGTTTCCTCCCACATCCCAAAGACGAATGGGCTGATAGGTCAATTGACTTTGAAACACTACATCAGGACATATGACAGTTCTTCTAAATGAAGGTAGATTCTTGATATGGAAGAGAGTGAAATTTTTCAGCAGCTAGATGGGAATACAAAGTTAAGGCTGCTGTTGAATGAACTTTGAACATATTAATCGGTGAAGAAAGCTGCTGAGGGTGAGTGCTCTCTTCATTCTGTTTGTATGACAAGGCAACAGGAAACATAGCCTTCTACAAGTCCTTTCCTCCTGCTCCCCACTCCTCCACCTCCAGAGATGTGCATAGCTCAACATGCTGAGTTTCTCCAGCATGTTACTTGTTGCTCCAGATCCCTGCACCTGCAGTGTCTCCGTATCGGCCGTTTCCTGCCCCAGTTGTGGGAGAAGCTACGATTCCCACAGTGGCTTCATGAGGCACATCAGAGTCCACAAAACCAGAGTGGGAGCAGGTTGTCCTGGATCCTGGGGTGGTGATGGGGGAATCTTCCTGAGATAAGAACTGGGGAGGGGCAGAGTCTGCATGAGTTGCAAGTGGGAATGTGTTGTCAGCGGGTCAGGGACCCAAAGCGCAAAGCAAATTTATTATCTAAGAATGTGTATGTCACCATATGCTGGCAATTTGGGTGTAACTGGTGTAGGAGTTTAGTGAATCTAAACAGCTTACGTGCATGAATGAAAGTCAAAGTCCAGTTTAATGTCATCTGGACAAGTACGAGGGTGATTGATAAGTTCGTGGCCTAAGGTAGAAGGAGTTGATTTTGGAAAACCTAGCACATTTATTTTTCAACATGGTCCCCTCCTACATATATAACTTAGTCCAGCGGTTGTGGAGCATACGGATCCCTTCTTTGTAGAAATCAGCGTCTTGGACCTCCAGAAATGGTCAACAGCAGGGGTGATTGATAAGTTCGTAGCCCAAGGTAGACGATGAGTTATACTGCTCTCGTTACATGCACGTAGTTCAACTCTTTGAGTGAGTACACAGAAAGTTTGAAGTTAATAACATCTCCTTCTACCTTAGGCCACAAACTTATCAATCACCCTTGCTGTCGACCACTTCTGGAAGTCCAAGACACCGACTTCTCCAAAGAAGGGATCTGTATGCTCCACGACCGCTGGACTAAGTGTGCAAATGTAGAAAAAATAAATGTGCTAGGTTTTCTAAAATTGACTCCTTCTACCTTAGGCCACGAACCCATCAATCATCCCTCATATGTACAGATGTAATGAAACCTTACCTATAAGTAGCATTCACAAGAAAAACATAAATTATACATGATTTTTACAAGAAAGCAAGCAATTAAATGAAAAGTTAAGTCCATTTTAGGATGTGATCAAAGTGGTGATGACATTAAGATATTATAATGATTAGGATTGAGCCGGTTGGTTCAAGAACTGAATAGTTGAAGTGAAACAGTTGTTTTGAACCTGGTGGTGTGGGACTTCAGGCCTCTGTACCTCCTGTCTGATGGGAGCTGTGAGAAGATGGCATGGCCTGGACGGTGGGGATCTTTGATGATGGCAGACATTCCACCTTGCAAAAACTTATTTCAGGGAGGTAGCACCAATACTTGAGCAGCCTTCCCTGCGTTTAGCCTCCCTAATATGTTGTGGTCCGAAAAGAAATAAAAGATAAGATGGATCCATATTCTATTGTCTTATGCAGAAAATGTGACATTAAAATATGTACTTAAATTAAATTACATATTATCATGGAGTCATTTTTTTTATTCTATTACAACTTTAAGCAAGTCTACAGGGACCTTGGCCTCATCACGTAGGATATTAATAGAGTAACTCCTTAGCAGCTAGCCAGCTAGTTTAAATAATGTTAGTTATGCTAATGAATGACACCTGTTAAACTCACCTCAACATGTCTTTTACATTTTAACCCACCATGGTCAATAGACAAGTCCGTGTTGCAAACAGTGCAGTGAGCAACAATAGATTTCCAGGATATTATATATAATTTGCGGACGTTAGAGAGCCACTATCAATATGTGGGAGACTCCCGGAACTTCAGGGAGAGGTGGGGTGTCTGTGATGGGTGTTACCGCCCTGAGGCATAGCCTCATGTAGGTGTGACCAGTAGTGGGGAGGGATGTTCCTGTGATGTATTGCTCTCTATACAACATCATCATGCTCCGTAACTGACTGCATTACTGTCTGGTATGGAGGGGCCAATCTATCAGATCAGAAAAAGCTGTAGAGGATTATAAACTCAGCCAGCTCCATCATGGGCACTAGCCTCCCAACCAAGATTCAGGTACTTCTATTATCAAAGAATGCATAAATTATCCAACCTTAAGGTTTGCTTGCTCACAGGTAGCCACAAACCTGAAAGAACCTAATTAAAGAAGAAAAAGAATAAAAATAAACAATTAGAGACCAACATTCAAAGTGCAAGAGAAAGAAATCAGGCAAACAATTGAAGCCAACAACATTCTGAACCAAAACTGAGTCATCAGTTCCAGACCCCAGAGCAGGCCCAGAGTAGGCCCAAAGCCTTGCTTATCAGTTCATCATATTAGCAGGCACAGCCCACAGCAGATGGGGCAGTCTTCATAGTCTCTGCGCCATGGAGAGAGGAGCAACCATAGCAGAAAATGAGTGAAATTGGCTCTCATCCTGGATCCCAACACCCTGTCTTTTCAGTCTATCTGGGCTGGCATTTATGTTGATCAAACATTGGACAGCAAAAGGCTCCCGCATCCCAGAGAGAAGAGTACATATTGTGGAGAGTGAGTGAAATCAGTTCTCACCTCTGATCTGCACTGGTGTTTAAATTAAGCAGCTAATTATACCTCACACTAGACCTGGCTGCTGCAAAAGGCTCAGGGCCTAGACCATGCTGCCCAGTGACTTGCTCCGGGCCGAGATTTCGCCATCCAGCCTGAAGCCGCTCTCAAGCTCTTCAAATCAGCTAGGTGCCCAGAGTGATCCAACCTCATACCTGGGCCAGTTATACAGACACCATATCTCCCCTGCCTGGGCCATGATTTCTCCTCTCGGTGTCCAGAGAAATCCAACCTTGCACCTGAGCTTTGTGTACACACATCAGAACTCCATCTGCAACGATTCTGGAACACCATTGAGGAAATTGTTAAGTGTAATGCCTCAAAAAAAGGTGGCATCCAATATTAATGACTCCCACCACCCAGGACATGCCCTTTCCAATTGCTATAATCAGGGAAGAGGTGCAGGAGCCTGAAGACACACATTCAATATTTTAGGAACAACTTCTTCCCCTCTGTGACCACATTTCTGAACAGACTTTGAACTCATGAACACTACCTCACTTTCTGCTTTCCTTTTGCACTATTGATATATTAATTTTTGTATTTCTTATTGTAACATTTTTTTGCATGACACTGTACTGCTGTCACAAAACGGCAATTTCACAACATGTCAATGTGAATAAATCTGATTCTGATTTTAATTCTAATATTCTATAGCTTAGCTATAATGGAAACACTGCAAAACCAATTAGCTATGGGGGTGAAGATGTTGGGTTGGGGCACCACAGGCTGATGCTATTCTCTTCCCACCTTCCCTCCGTGCTCTGGCCCACTTATTCAGCAGGGTTGGGATCTCTCGGCTGTAAGCAGGGGTGAACCTAGTTGTGGAGGCTTCTTGCATCAGCTTGGAAATCAGAAAGCCGTTATGACATACAAACACAGGGTGGAGCAGTCCCTCCAGCTTGGCCAGAGGGTCTCACACTGTATGTTGGGTGTTTGCCAGCTGAGTGGCTGTGACTTTGTGCTCTGTCTCTCTCCCTCCTGCTTCTTTGAGTGTAATGGCCAACTGAGCTTTGGTCAATAGTGCCTGCTTTCAGCTGATTGGTCAGAATGAAGTGTAGGGTTCTCAATACCAGTAACAGTGGTGTTAACTGTTCAGGCTAATGAAATGGCTTCTCTGTAATACTGTAATGGGATCCTGTGTCTCATATGTTTGGGTTATGGGTATTGATAAGGGGAAAACTAACCAATGGAGAATTGTTATGCTATCTTGTCTGTGTAAGTGGAACGGGAGTTTGCGGTCTTTTTCGGGAGGAGAGCAAGGAGGACGGATGTGTGTGGAGTGGGCAGCGGTTCCAGAGCAACGAATACTGGATGTCGATGGTTCGGACGGTGGCTGAAGGCTCGGAAGGTCATTGTGGAAGGGAACCGGAGGCCTGAGCTCCAACGTAATAAAATATGTGCACAAACTAACAAACTGATTATTACTTTGGCGCCTTTAGGTTATCTGTTTCTACTAACCCATCATTAAGAAATCACTATAAAGTTGCAATTATTTACTCACTTTTGGGTATTGTTTTGGTATTTGTCTTGAGAGCATGGACTGGGGGGGTGCATTACATCATATTTACACAGAAGTATTGCACTACTGGCGGGGCGACGGTGGTTTGCCCTAGGCGAGCGGGGGCTAGAGGCTACTGGAGGCTACAGAAACTAGAATGAAATAAATCACCACTCCAGGCACTGTGGACCTTTTATCAGCTGCTCCCATGCCAGCAGGTCCAACGCCAGCGCATTTCTGTAACTACAAGGTTGAATGCTAAGCATCTACCCTCCTTGGTCACCCAGAGATGCCAGATCATGTCATCTGGTGTGGCTCATTGTAAAATGGGAACACTGTGGAGGAAATATTTTCCCAAGTTTGGGAAATATAGGAGACTTTTTGGACATTTGTAAACAGAAATAATCCCATTCCTGCCCCTTTCCCCATGATGCTGTTTATTTTCTTTCCAAATCTGATCCAATTCCCTTGTGGAAGCCTCAGATGAGTCAGATTTAGATTCATTTGTCACATGTATATCAAAACATTTAGTGAAATGTGTCAGTTGAATTAACAACCAACACACCTGCACTGGGGGCAGCCCACAAATATTGCCACACATTCTGGCACCAATATAACACGCCAACCGGGCTCGGTGGAACACAGACGACAACAAGCTGCAGAACAACTGCAACACAAGCCCTTTTCCTTCCTCCCACTCACCCTCCACACGGGGAGTCTTGCAGTCCCAGGCTGTGGGCTTCTAGTCTCTAGTTTCCAGGCATCAGGCTTCACTGCCTGGCAGTGCATTCCCGATGCAAGTCCTTCGCTCCTTCTAAAGAGAAGAACTCCAGCTCCTTCAACCTATTTTTGCAACTTTTGGGACACAGTGGAAAGTAGGAGCAGATGTAGGCCACCTGCCTCCTCAAGCTTGTTGCATTATTCAATATGTCTGTGACTGATCTATGCTGGCCTGCTCTCCTCTTCTGTCTCAGTTGTCCATAATTCCACAGCTCTCAATACCCCAATCTTTCAAAAATGTATTTACTCAACCATTACTCTATCTACCACCCCTGTCACTGAACTACACGGTAGACACTTCAAACCACTTCTTAAAATATTGTTCATATTGTAATTATTTTCTGGCATTTATTTATGTATGCACATTTTAATCCATGTCCATCCTTTATTAGCTTTTATAATATAATTATTTATTTTATTTAATTCTTTCTTCTTTATTATTGTTGAATGTTGTTTTTTGTTGCATTCTTGCACCCTGACCAATGCACCACAGCAAATTCTTAGTACATGTAAATGTATATGGCGAGTAAAGTTGATTCTCAATCTACAACCTTCCTGGATGGAGAATTCTGGAGACGAACTCTTGTGTATTTGATATTTCAATAATATTTGAGTAATCTTACACATATTAGTTGATTGAGTATTCTTGTCGGTTTAAATGATTCATTACAGGTTATATACATAAATACGTGAATTTTATGCATCATCTCGCTACCATGTGATACATGCGCGCCTCAGTTAAAGTAAAGTAAGTTAGACCCACAATTTCGGACTCCCTAATCTTCCTTTGATTTAGTTTAATGTTTTGAAGTCACAAAATGTAATACTAACCACCCTCTGCAAAAAGAAATTCCTGCACGCCTCAGTTGTAAATAATCAGTTGCTTAGCATTGTTTAGAATAAAATGGTTCCCTTAGCAGAGAGATGAAGGAGAATTTCTTCAGCAAGATGGTAGTGAATCTGTGGAATTCATTGCTATAGATGGCTGTTGAAGAAATGTCCTCTTGTTTGAGACTCTCATTTTTGAATAAATGTCAACATTTACTTTAGCTTGTCCCCTGAGGATCCTATATGTCTCAGTAAGGTCGCCTTTCATTTTCTAATCTCCAAGGAACACAGATCCAAACTGTTTAGCTTCTCCTTATGGACCATGTTTTCTGTAAAAGGTCTTCACAAGTTATTCATAATTATACCAGTGTCCTGTTTGGAAGTTACCACCCAAGGTTCTGCTGTAGATTGCTAGGCACATACTTAGCATGTACCTGGTGGCTGTGGGACAATACCATTAAAAAATACTGGTTATGCTACTATTGCATCCAGATCTAGTCATTACTCTATAGGATGGGTGTCAAGGTTCTAGATAGGGTGCAGAAATAATTCATTATAATGGTTTCAAGACTGAGTTACATGGTTTGATGGGTGAACCCTATTTACCTCTTGCTGCAAGGAAGGATTCAGAGTACAAAGTGCATTTATTATCGAAGTATGTATGCAGTATACAACTCTGAGATTCATTTTCCCACGGACAGTCACGAAACAAAGAAAAACCATGGAACCCGTTCAAAGAAAAATAACACCAAACTCCTATCGCCCAACGCACAAACAATTTGCATGAACGGCAATAAACAAAAACAAGTGAAAACACAGGATATGAAACATATAATCAAAAGAGATATTTCAGGATGAGAAGAGATTTGTTAGAAGTGAGCAAAAAAATTATTGTTTTGGATGGGGGAAATAGACAGCTCCAACTAGTTGGTCTTTCAAGGATTGAAAGTGATGGACAAAAGATACAGAGAAATGTGAAAATTTATTTTTTTATGCAGAATGGATCACACAGTCTGTAAGGATGGAGGTCACATAGTTAGTCAGGGCTTTCTAAAGAGGAGTGAGTGGTAAAGAAAGTACACAGGATACACACACACAATGCGGAGGAACTCAGTACGTCAGGCAGCATCTATGGAAAAGAGTACAGACAATGTTTTGGGCCAAGACCCTTCATCAGGACTGGAGAAAAAAAGATAATAAGTCAGAGTAAGGGGGAGAGGAGGAAGAAACACAAGGTGAAACCAAGATGGACAAGAGGAACCCTGTCCCTGGTAGGGTGGTGGGAGAATGGGGTGAGTGCAGACGTGCGCAAAATGGAAGAGATGCCGTTGAGGGTGGCATTGATGGTGGAGGAAGAGAAGCCTCTTTCTTTGAAGAAGGAGGACATCTACTTAGTTCTGAAATGAAAAGCCTCATCCTGAGAGCAGATGCAGTGGAGATGGAGGAATTGAGAGAAGGGGGTGGCAGTTTTACAAGTGACAGGGTGGGAGGAAGTATAGTCCAGATAGCTGTGAGAGTCAGTGGGTTCCACATAGCCGACAAAAAGCAGGTGCAGCTGGGACCCATGCCAGGTATACAGGATGCTAGCATTATTCCACTCTGCTTTCAGAGGTTCTTGAATTGAAGGCTCTGTATCTTCAATGTTGTATTGGCACCCTCTTTAATGAAAGCGAGCAGAGGAGAGGAAGGTTATTTTTTTTTCCCTGTCAGTAAACATCAGCAGGCACATAATAATTCTCAGATGAATTTGTACCCATGGCGTAAGAGCAAGTAGATGAGGCAACAAAAACAACTGAAATATTGTACGGACTTTGATTTGCCTCAGTATAGAAAGGAAATGATTGTACTGGACAAGGTACAGAGGGGGTTTGCCAGGATGAAATGTGGGAGGCGAGCGCTGGCTACCTGCCTGCTGATCACTGATGGGGTCGCTCTGCTGCTGGAGAAAGAGCTTGTGTGGCCTATCACTGTGCCTGAAGGGTGATCCTTTGCAATCAAGGTCTTTTGAATATATTGAGGATGTTACTAAGGTTCTGCATAATGGATTTGGACTATGGACTTCTTCTGTCTTATGATTTTTATATTCTGTTTGTTTTTGCCTATTTTTCTCATCGTTTTTTGGGACAGGGTGAGGAGGATTGAGGGTTGATGTTCTTGTTGAATCTTTGCTAGTTTTTTGTGCAGGAAGAAGGGGATTTGGGTGCCGATGTTCTTGTATTTCATGCAGGGGTAGGGTGTTTTGGGTGTAGTTTTTTTTGTGTGGGGGGTAGGCTTGCTGTATCTCTCTGAACTGAATTCCATCATATTTCTTGGTTTCGTGGCTATCTGGAGAAGATGGATCTCAGAGTTGTATACTGCATACATACTTCGATAATGAACCTTTGAACCTTTAAAACATTCTGGTATGGAGTGGCTCAGTTAAGAGGAGAGATAGTCTTTGTATTTCTCTGGGAGCAGAGATGAAGGGGAGATCTGATGGAGACATAGAGCCATACAGCATAGAAACAAGACCTGTGGTCTACCTCATCCATGTGACTGTGTTGCCCAGTGAGCTAGACCCATCTGCCCATGTTCAGCCTATAGTCCTCTACATCTCTCCACCCAAGTGGCTTTAAATATTGTTAATGTGCCTGTTTCAACTACTATTTCTCTTCATTCCAAATAAACACCACCCTTTGTCACTCAGGCATCCACCTCCCCCCACCCCCAAGTCCAGGACCAGGACACAATCTGGTAAATCTTTTCCGCACTCTTTCCTGTAGCAAGGTGATCAATACTGGGCACAATTCTTCAAGAGCAGTCTCATCAATGTCTAACATAACTGCAAGTTAACTTCCCAGACCCTGTATCGAATGCCCTGACCGATGAAGGAAAGTGTGTCAAATACTTTCTTCATCATGCTGTCTACCTGTGATGCAGCTTTCAATGAACTACACTCCTGCACTCCCAGGTCCCTCTGTTCCAGAGCACTTTCCAGGGTCTGACCATTCACCACCCTGGTCTGAGCTCCCAAAATGCAATGTCTCACATTTGTCTGCATTGAAATCCTTTTTGCCAACTATCTATGAGTCCGTGACTCCAGCTGCCTTCGACATTCAGAATCAGGTTTAATATCACTGGCATTTGTTGCTTTGTGGCAGCAATACATAATAAAATTACAATAAATTATAATAAGAAATATATAGATATAGGCACCTGTTAGTTTTGTGAGACCATGGATTTGTGCCTTGAAAAGTTTCCGGGGCGCAGGCCTGAGCAGGATTGTATGGGAGACCGGTGGTTGCCCAAACTGCACGCCACCAATGTTGTCACTAATGACACAGTGGCAAAGTGACTTATGACATTCACATATATTTACATTTAACCTGTAATTAATTATTTAAATACATACATAGCACAGTAAATTTTAAATTGTCCCCATCAGGCCTACAGATTTAATTGTGGAGGATTTCTTACTCTTGTAGGATAACATCTTTTCTGACAAAAGGGATCACTCTGCTTGGCAGTTGAGACTTGTGGCTGTGACCCTCACTTCTCATTGGCTACTCCATTTGCTTCAAAATACAGCTCAATTTGCTCAGTATACAGGAAGCAGTATGCAATCAAACATGTCTGTTTTTTTGATGTAGCTAGGTATTTCTGCTTTTTTTCCTATTTATGATTATTATCACCCAGAACATTCATGAACTCATGAATTTGTCCATTTCCTGCCTTTTTCTCATTCATTCTTCTTTCCTCTTGTGAAGTAAATGTGCTGCTGCAAAGAAAAAATAACATGCTGCATTTATTTTTATTAACTCAAGCGTCTTGCTGTGCTTCAACAGGTAGGTTGAAAACTTGCTTGTTGCCACTATTATGTTTTGTAACTCCAAAGATAACTGGGAAAAAAACATGGGAGAACTGAGAATAACTTGGGTACTTCATTTTTACTTTAAGCAAGGCATGCACTTATGACATGTTGGTGTTATGTCTTATGCCATTCACAAACTTTCACATATAACCTGTAATGAATTATTAAAATGTGGCCTCACCAATGACTTATACAAATATACATAATGTTTCAATTCCTGTGCTTAATGCTCTGACAGAAGGCCAGTGTGTTAAATGTCTTATATCACCACCTTAGCTAACTGTGATGCTACTTTCAACAAGCTAAGTACCTGTACACCTAAGCTCCTCTGTTCTATTACATTCTATATCATCCTACTGTACAAGTCCTACTCCAGTTTGTCTTTCCAAACTGCATTATCTCACCTTTAATCCATATTGAAATCCATTAGCCAATCCCTGGCCCACTTCCCTAAACTCTCATCTCTGGAATAATTTTAATAAATCTTGTAACTACCCTTTTTTGTAATTCAATTTTTATTATTATTTATTCTTATTTTACAAAGCAGCACAGCATATGCCATCCCATGACAGGAAAACATATAAAACTGAGAAACAGAAAAAACTTCTTTCTTTCTTTTTATATCTTTTTATTAATTTTAAGAAAAACATAGATTAAATATGAATACAAAGCATTTGAGAATACATAATTAATAGTTTAAATAGACAATCAGATATATAATAATCAATATATAAGGCCTCCCAAACTCACAGTATTTATGTAAAAGAGACAAAAAAAAGAAAAAAAAAGAAAAAACCCAAAAAATAGAGAAAAAAAAACTAACCAACATGGGCCAATATATAATGTTAAATACATACAGTAGTGCCAATAACTCCGAACCTCCATCCAAATAATTAAGGATAATAAAAGTAAGGTTTAGGAAAAGACAATTTAACTCATATGAAAATGTTGAATAAATGGTCTCCAAGTTTCTTCAAATTTAACTGAAGAATCAAAAACCACGCTTCTAATTTTTTCTAAGCTCAAACAAGAGATAGTTTGAGAAAACCACTGAAATACAGTTGGAGGATTAATTTCTTTCCAATTCAATAAAATAGATCTTCTAGCCATTAATGTAACAAATGCAATCATTCGTTGAGATGAAGCGGATAAACAGTTATTATCCATCATTGGTAAACCGAAAAGTGCAGTAAAAGGATGCAGTTGAAAATTGATATTTAAAACTCTTGAAATAATACTGAAAATATCTTTCCAATAATTTTGTAAACAAGGACAAGACCAGAACATCAATGAAGCAACATCAGAATGACATCTGTCGCAGGTTGAATTAACATGAGAATAAAAATTAAATGTTTATCCTTAGACATATGAGCTCTATGTACAACCTTAAATTGTATTAGGGCATGTTTAGCACAAATAGAGGATGAATTTATCAATAATAAAATTTTTTCCCATTGCTCAGTGGATATAGGACAATGCAACTCTTCTTGCCATTCCTTCTTAATTTTTTCTGATACATCTGGCTGTAAATTCATGATCATCTTATAAATGATGGCTACTAAACCCTTTTGATAAGGATTAAGGGCTAAAATTCTTTCTGTAATGTCCAATGGACATTCTTTCGAAAAAGACTGTAACTCATTATACAAAAATTTTCAAACTTGTACATCTAAAAAAATGGGTTTTAGGTAAATTATATTTATTAGATAGCTGTTCAAAGGACATAATGTTATCATCCAGAAACATCTGGATATATATCTGACTCTGAAAGATCTATTCCTGCTATTTCGTCTTTGCTTGCTCAATTTAGTAACTTTTCTGGTTATAAATTGAATTTTAACAAGAGTGAACTATTTCCATTAAATATGCAAGTTCCAATTTATAAACATTTACCATATAAAATTGTTACAGATTATTTTATTTACTTAGGTATTAAAATTACTAAAAAAACATAAAGATTTATTTAAGGTTAATTTTTTACCTTTAATTGATCAAATTAAGCAACTTAAGTGGTCTCCACTATCTTTGTCATTGGTTGGCAGAGTTAATGTTATTAAGATGATGATACTACCTAAATTTTTATATTTATTTCAAGCATTACCAGTAGCTATTTACCTTTCTCCTAATTACCTTTTTTAATTATCTTTCAGGTCATTCACCTAAAGTACTGTATTAACAATATTACTTGATCTACTATATGTTTCCAAAATCTGCTTCTTCTATTGTTTACTTTTAACGTAGATAACCATAATAAATGAGGAACAAAGCAATAGGTCCATGCTGATATAGACTGGCTCATTGAAATCCTCACAGATTTTTTTTTCCTCTGAACAAGTTATCGAACCAGTGTACACATTTTCTGAAATAACAAGAGTGTTAGTTTGGCTTCTGATTGATGCAAGACAGGATAAAACTGGCAATAACCTGGATTTAAGGTCATATGCCTGGGTCAAGGGAGAAATAGACAGATCCTTGCTGTGTCGTCGTGCTTATCCAAACAAGCATCGGTAAGGCAAATTGGTGGCTTAATATTAGATGGGCTTATTTTTTGTAATGGCTTTTTCCAACAGCTCATTTATCTGGATGATATAAGAGGAATGGGGGAAAAAAGTTGCAGCAGTAATAACAATCAATTAGTGAAGTGGGTTATTTCTCATTTGCACTGTTTGCTACAATAGCTGCTCAATGGGATTATCATACACACAGGGAGTTTTACTTAATCAGCCCTCCCAAGTACAGCACACAATATTTTAGCATGTATTCAAAAAACCTTTGGCACTTTTGCCTTCATAATGGTCTGCTTGTTGGTACTCCAATACATGTTTAATTTTTGCACCTTTGGTGTTGAAAGATACTTTTGCACATATAGTTCAGAGAAGCATCTGTTACCATCTAGAGCAGTTCTTACTTTGAGAAAGGGGTAATAGAATAGGAATAGGAAATGGCAGAACTTGAAAGAGTTCTTACATTAATTGTCATTCCTTGCGATATTGAGCAATTCAGATATTAAAATGGAATCTTTGTTTTGCTGCCAAATCTAGATGTAGGGAGTATTTAACATTAAAAATTCAATCTTACATAAAACAGCACTCCACACAAGCATTTACAACTCTGAAAAGAAGTATACATTATAAGTGCTGTCATTTAAATTTAAGTTTAAATTTAAGTTTAAATTGTTCCAGTAGTAAAATCTACAACTGGTATCACTACACTGAAGCATTAAACAATTAGGACTGCACAGCAATATTGATGTAAGTTTTCAGAAAGCCACAAGATTAAACACCACTAGTATAGTCCGAAAGTTCCTACCAATTGAGAAATGAGATGAGATGAGAGAAAGAGTCTGTGAAAGTGAATCTATAGGTTACGAGAACAGTTGAGTGATGGGACAAGTGAAGTTATCAGTTGGTTCAAGAGCCTGATGGTTGAGTGGTAATAACTTTTCCTGACTCTGATGGTATGGGTCCTGTTCCTTCTTCTTGAAGGCAGCAGCAAGGAGAGAGCACAGCTATCTGCGCCATTGCCCGAGCCCAGATTAGTGACGTCACCCGCGCCTGCGCAGTTTTACCTTCCTCCTCAGGTAGGTCTCGGCCTACCTACAACGGCTGATCCTCCGACCTCGAGTACTCCTGACTCCCGCTCCGCTGCCCGCTCCTAAAAGTGGGCCTCTTTTTAAATTCCGCGCTCGCCGCTGATATTACCCGCGCCTGCGCAGTTTTACCTTCCTCTTCAGGTCCGACGGTCTCGGCCTACCTACAACGGCTGATCCTCCGACCTCGAGCACCGACGCAGCGACAGACGACAACAAACGATAGACGCCGACAGGCGATAGGCGGCGACAGACGATAGGCGGCGACAGGCGATAGGCGACGACAGACGATAGGCGCCGACAGGCGATAGACGGCGACAGGCGATAGGCGCCGACAGGCGATAGTCTGCGACAGACGATAGACGGCGACAGGCGATAGGCGCCGACAGGCGATAGGCGCCGACAGACGATAGACGGCGACAGGCGATAGGCGCCGACAGGCGATAGACGGCGACAGGCGATAGGCGCCGACAGGCGATAGTCTGCGACAGACGATAGGCGGCGACAGGCGATAGGCGCCGACAGACGATAGGCGGCGACAGACGATAGGCGGCGACAGACGATAGACGGCGACAGGCGATAGGCGGCGACAGACGATAGACGGCGACAGGCGATAGGCTGCGACAGACGATAGGCGCCGACAGGCGATAGGCGGCGACAGACGATAGACGCCGACAGACGATAGGCGCCGACAGACGATAGGCGCCGACAGACGATAGGCGCCGACAGACGATAGACGGCGACAGGCGATAGGCGCCGACAGGCGATAGGCGCCGACAGACGGCGACAGGCGATAGGCGCCGACAGGCGATAGGCGCCGACAGACGATAGGCGCCGACAGACGATAGACGGCGATAGGCGCCGACAGGCGATAGGCGCCGACAGACGGCGACAGGCGATAGGCGCCGACAGGCGATAGGCGGCGACAGACGATAGGCGCCGACAGGCGATAGACGGCGACAGGCGATAGGCGCCGACAGGCGATAGTCTGCGACAGACGATAGGCGCCGACAGACGATAGGCGGCGACAGGCGATAGGCGCCGACAGACGATAGGCGCCGACAGACGATAGACGGCGATAGGCGCCGACAGACGGCGACAGGCGATAGGCGCCGACAGGCGATAGGCGGCGACAGACGATAGGCGCCGACAGGCGATAGACGGCGACAGGCGATAGGCGCCGACAGGCGATAGTCTGCGACAGACGATAGGCGCCGACAGACGATAGGCGGCGACAGGCGATAGGCGCCGACAGACGATAGGCGGCGACAGACGATAGGCGCCGACAGACGATAGGCGGCGACAGGCGATAGGCGCCGACAGACGATAGGCGGCGACAGACGATAGGCGATGACAGCCTTTGTTCTACTGTGTTTGTTCTACTGTGAATGCCTGCAGGAAAATGCATCTCAGGGTAGCATGTGGTGACATATACTGTATGTACTTTGATAATAAATTCACTTTGAACTTGGATTATAGGCATCAAATAGTTTTGTTTGTTCATTATAACTACATTATAATTACACAGAGACTAGTGGATGCTGGAATGCACTGCCTTGGTGGGTGGTAGAAGCAAATATGATAGAGGTGCTCAAGAGCCTTTTTGATAGAAACATGAAAGTGCAGGAAATGGAAGGATATGGACATTATGTAGGCAGAAGGGATTATTTGAGTATTACTAACTTAATGAGTTTGGTACAACACAGTGCTGTATTTTTCAGTGTAATAAGACCATGAAAGGATTGAAAATATTTCAAAGTACATTTATTATCAAAGAATGTACAAATTATACAACTTTGAGTTTTGTTTGCTTACTAGCAGCCACAAAGCAAGAAACTCAAAAGAACCCAATTGAAAAAATAAAATAAAGATGAACACCTAATGCAGAAAGAAATGAAATAAAACACAAATCATGCAAACAATAGAAGCAAACAACAACATTCCAAACCAAAATGAGTCCTTAGATCCGAACCCCACAGCAGCCTGGAGTGAGCCCAAGCGTCTGTATCAGTCCATCATGTTAGCAGGCATGGAGCATGGCAGCCAGGGCAGTCTTCATAGCTTCAGCACCATGGAGAGAGAGCAGATAACATCATAGGGGAGGGAGTGAACATTGCGGATGAGCAAACAAAATCAGCTTTCGTCTCTGGTCCTTTCGCCCTGTCTTTAAATTGTCCAAACAGCATATTGTACCTTGCGTTAGGACCCAGGCACCACCGCAGCAAAAGGCTCGGCCCAGAGCACTCCACTGCAGCAAAAGGCTCTGGTCCTAGAACACTCTGTCCTCTCAATTTCTCCAAGTTGCTCAGTGCCCAGAGCTATCCAACCTCACAGCCTGGCCAGCTGTACGGGCCTCTTCATTGTTTGCAGTGAAAATTTACCACAATTTACTTCAAAAAAGGTGTTATTAGGAATATCTTCAGTTGAGTACCTTGCCTTATGAACTACCAGTGGGCTGTCACATGTGTTTAGTAGCTCCATCTTAAACTGTAAGTTTTCATTTTAAAATTAAGGTTTTTGGCTTAGTCAGGAAACAAAATAAATGGAATGGGGCTTGATGAACTTGGACATAAATAGTAGAGTGTAGATGATCTCAAGTTAACAGTAGGTGGCTGGAACACATGGAAGTAATCAAGTCAATGGGCAACAAAGGCATGATTGAGGCAGGGGGCAATGTGACTTGGGTAAAAAGAGCAGTTTGTGTGATGATGGACAAGCTCACTTCAAACCAAGTACATGAAATTTGCAAAGAGGCTCGTCTGGTTTTAATCAGCTAATATATTTAATTCTTACACCCCAAATCTATCTGTAGTTCCCACAGCCACTGATCTATTTGTTTCATGTTCCTAGCTTTGCTGATTTATTTTGTATGACATTTACATTTACAATGTCTAAATAGAGTTCCAGTTTACTTAAAACTGGTCAAATTCCTAACTAAGCTAAAAACCTATCGAGTGGTGAAAGACTTTGATAGGGTGCCTCAGAACAGAGTGGCTTCCTTTTAAAATGGAAATAAAAAGGAATTTATTTAACCAGAGAGTGGTGAATCTGTGGAATTCTTCACCACAGGCAGCTGTGGAGGCCAAGTCTTTATGTAAACTTGAGGCAGAGGTTGATAGATTTGATGAGTTAGGGTATGAAGGGCTACATGGAGAAGCCATGGCATCGAGGCTGAGAGGAAAATTGGGTCAGCCATGATGAAATGGTGGAGCAGACTTGATAGGCCAAATGGCCATATACAGGACTTCTTTCCCCTGTCCTGCTGAAGGGTTTTGGCCTGAAACTTAGTCTGTTCTCTTTTCCATAGATGCTGCCTGGCCTGCTGATTTCCTCCAGCATTTTGTGTCTTCTGCTCCAGTATCTTGTGGTTTTATGGTCTTAAAAGAACTGGGAAAGGCACTTAGTCTAAAATCACTCTTGAACATTTCTCCTTAAATCCAACACTATTTGGGATGACCGTTTTGTATTTACTGTGATGCAGAATATCTCTAAATTCTGAAATCCATGACCCAATTAAAAAATTGTTTATTGTAAGTATGATTTTCATGATACAGTTAGATTTCATATTTTGTAAATATTTCATCATGGGTGGGACAATCATATAATGGAGCCTGGTGTCTCATAACTCCAGGGTCCCAGTTTAGTTCCTGCTCTTGTATCTGCAGTTTGTATCTTCTTTTCACAACTGCATGGGTTTCCTTCCACACTTCCAAAGTGTGTTGGCTAGCTAATTAGCCAGTGAAAATCATGCTTTAATGTTAGTTAATAACAACAAGAATCTAAGGGGAGTTGTTGGGAAGATGTACAGGGAAATAAAGAGAGGAACAATAGGACTAATGGGATTGCTTCCAAGGGATCCCACATCATCCTATAAGGTTAAATGGTCTCGTTCTGTGCAGTTCTAAGATATTGATTCTCTAAGCCAAAACCACTTAGATTTTTAAATATGTTCTAATGGATAAAATATAAATTCTTATAAATTATATGTATGTGCAATGTTTAACCTAATTAGTAACTCAGATATACTACTCCTGGTCAACTCTATTACCATAAAAACAATTAGAGGCATTACTTTGGCTGTGAATTATTACTGTCCAGAGAGAGAGAGAAAAAAAAAATCTTAATTGCAGACACAAGAGATTCTGCAGATGTTGTAAGTCTAGTGCAACACATATAAAATGCTAGAGGACCTCAGCAGGTCAGTCAGCATTTTTGGAGGGAAATGATGATTTGGAGATTTGAAGTTGAAGATTTGGACTGAGACTCTTCATCAGCATAGGTCACTCTGATTGCAGGTCACTCTGCATTACAATTGTAATGTTGTGTTATGTTCAGTAGGTGTACCAATGTTTGAATTAGTTTGAATAGGAAAAAATTAGACCACCAACATAATAAAAGATTGCATCTGATTGACAGCTAAAGAATTGTCCAGTTGGTTGTAATTCATGACAAATAACTCAGAATTTGTAATGAGAGCAACAGTTACTGCTATGATAGAGGAAACACGAGAGCTACATCTTTGATTGCTGTCTTCTGTACTCTGGTTGAAAGCCCTAGTTTGGTGGCCATTCATTGATTGCGTTATAATCACTGTCCTATAAATTTCTTGAGTATGCCCACAAGAAAATTAATTTCAGGGTTGTATATGGTGACATATATGCACTTTGATAATAAGATTTTCTTTTGAACTTTGAATTTTTTTGTGTACATGGTCAGATAAATATGGAAGCACAGAAGTCACTTTTCCTTCATTGTGTGGGCCAGTGGAGTACAGTAGAATCAGTGAGTAACTACACACGAAGACTGACTGCAAATGGTCTCGTTCTGTGCAGTTCTAAGATATTGATTCAGACAGACAGACAGACAAATAGTGAGTTGTAGAGTCATTGAAAGTGAGTGCTTAGGTTGTGTTCAATGTTAAGTTCAGTGTCATGGTGAGTGAAGATGTCCATGCTGGTTCAGGAGCCTGATGGTTGAAGGGTAATAACTATTCCTGATCCTGGTGGTATTGAACTTAAGGCTCCTGAACCTCTTTCCCGATGGCAGCAGCAAGAAGAGAGCATGGCCTGGATGGTGGATGTCCTTGACAATGGATGCTGCATTCTTGCAGACAGTGCTCATTGTAGATGTGCTTAGTAGTGGAGAGGGCTTTCCCTGCGATGAACTGGACTGTAACCGTCACTTTTGGCAGACTTTTCTATTCTTGGGTTCTAGTGTTCCCATACCAGTCCGTTATGCAACCTCATAACCTATAGAGAGGTACAATGGATTCAAAGAGTCGAATAGGCTCTTATGCTTCGGTAATTCTATGGACCTAGGGGGTGCACCATTTTCTTTGAAAGGAAAGAAGTCCCCAACCATTTTGATACTTAATCTTCCTTGCACTTGACATCAACACCTTCGATGGTTATGTTATGTCAAATCACCTAATCTTATTGTCCCGCATCCCAAGTAGCTCATCGATAATGACTGATAACCTGACATTATAAATATGAATTAGAATGGCAAGTTATGCAAGACTGCAGATAAAAATCAAAGAAAAGACAGATTAATTTATTCCATTCCAGGATTGTTGCAAAGCAGCTTATTCTGTCTGTAAGCTGCAGGAACAGCCAGTTTGTCTTTTGCATAGCTGGGCTGATTTGACTGAGATCAGAGAGGGAGAATAAAAATTCATCTTCTGAAAATTATTGGGTGCCTGCTGATGTTTTGTAACATTTACCGACAGGGAAAAAAAAACCTTCCTCTCTACTGCTTGCTTTCATTAGAGAGGGCACCTGTACAATGTTAAAGATGTTGAGCCTTGAACTCAATAACCTCTGAAAGCTAGTGTATGCATGCATGCCAGTAGATTACAATGGAAACAGTAAATCTCCTCTACCTGCTTATTAAAATAGTTTCAGATACCTGCAGTGCTAACATACTGCTAATGGGTTGAATGTATTCGTAAAGGAACTTACAGCATTAATTGTTTTTAATCCTTAAAGGAGAGATGAGTGGCATTTAACTTTCCTGTTTTCAGCACAAAATTACTGTGCCGTGGTAGTGTAGCGGTTAGTCCGATGCTATTACAGCTCGGGGCATCAGAGTTTGGAGTTCAGTTCTGATGTCCTCTGTAAGAAACTTTGTATGTTCTTCCCATGTCGTGTGGGATTCCTTTCGATGCTCCAGTTTCCTCCCACAATCTTATGCTGTCTCAAAAACAAGAATGGCAGACAGACATTTTCCACTGCTGCACCTCCTAAAATCATGCTGTTGCAGCACAAGAGGAGGCCATTCATCCCTTTGAAATCAATGCTAGTATTTTATTCAGTGAATTTGGAGGGAGGTACAGCTAATAAAGCAATGCACACAAAGTACTGAAGGAACTCAGCAGACCAGGCAGCATCCGTGGATCCAATGTCCAGGGTATCTGTTATGTTTTGTAATTCAAAACATTAAATTAATTCAAAGAAAACACAGGGAGTCCGGAATCCAGGTGTAGTTCGAGTTTACTTTAAGTCAGGTGTGATGATGTATGCAATTAACATATTTTTACATATAACCCATAATGAATTATTTAAACTAACAGGAATGCTTAATCAACCAATACATTTGTACTACATTATTAAAATATTATTGAAATATTAAGTGCACAAGAGGAGCAATGAAAATCTGCTCTCCTTGCCTTATCTGGCCTACACATGACCCTAAACCCAAAGCAATGTTAATGACTCTTCAATTGTCTCTACAATAGAAATTAGAGACAGATGATAGCTACTAGACTTGACTGCTGTAATGTGAAGGGTTAGTTTACTGTCGGTTGAAAGCCACTTCTGCCGTACCTGCTTGTTGATTGGCCCATTCGAAGGATGCAGCAGCTCTTTCCCATTGGCTGCCTTGTGGCCACGGCACCCGGGTCCGGTTTTACACCGGGGTGTAACAATAGCGTGTGTCCGGGGCTCCTCTTCACATTGAGGTCATACCTTTTGCTGAAGAACCATTGGAGAGGTGTGCTGCAGATACAGGAGGGCCCATATGCACACTTAGCTAAGTATCTGATTGTTGAATATTTAGGTTTTAGTTGTGTGACTTGTTGAGTTTGAAGTGTTCTGAATGTTTAGTGTCATAGATTTTGTAACATAAGGCGGCTTAGATGTTTGAATGTTTTACTGTTTGCCTGTAAATAAATTATTAATATGCTGATTTGTAATCAGAGCCTTCTCACTCACTTGCCAAGCCCTCCTTCCTCGTAACAACAGCCATGAATTAAAAATCGCATCCCACCTTCCCATTTCCAGTCATACTTGATAAGCTAATGAGCTGTAACTTCTCCCCTGTCCCCACTCACTTTCCCTGTGAAGCTACCCAACTCTGTGCCTCATGTGATTGCCTCCCTATTCAGTGGAGCAACGGCGAGGAGGGAGTGAAGATTGAAGACTTCATCTCATGTCATTTGGAGGAAGGTGAGGAGACGTGATGTGCAGCTGGTAAGCCACCAAGCATGAATAACCAATGAGCAGGTCAGAACACAACAGTAGCAAAAGACGTCAAGGTTCTGCTGCAGAGAATACAAATGGGGTCGTCATTGGAGTCAGATGGATGGATGTTAAGAGGTGCTGGAAATTACTGTTACAAGAGATTCTGCCAATGCTGGGAATCTTGAGCAACACGCACAAAATTCCAGCAAGTTATGAAGCATCTATGGCAAGGAATAATCAGTGACCATTAAAGGGAATGTGATGGGAGTAAATGTTGACTGTTTACTCTCCTGTATAGATGCTGCCTAACTTGCAGTGTGTGTGTGTGTGTTGCTGAAGAGGTGCTGGAAGACTTGAGTCCTGCACTAATATCACATACTGACCACCCATTGGTGGACCCAACCATGTCTAAGGACCAATGCTGCAACTTTAATCATGACATGGGCATCATCTTCCTTTCATGAGTGGTACCCCTGAAGATCAACAGAGGATCACATCACTGAGATCTTGCTGTTGGAGAGGAGAGTCTGTTCCTTCTCTCACTCCTCCCATTCCAGCATGTTGCCTGCATACTGACCATGCAATTGAAACCAGCTCTTCTAACACTTACAAAAGGTGCTACATAAATTCAAGCCTTTCTTTATCTGAACAAGGAAAATGGGAACTTGGAATGAGTGTCCGTCACTCACCCCACAATTATTACGTTGTTAAATCTGACTCCGGTACAACCAGTGTAGTCTAAGACACAGGGTTTTAAAATCAGCCTCTGAGTTCTTCACTGGAATATTTGGTCAATTTTCAACAACGCTATGTGGCAAACAGATCACTGACAAAAGCCTGTTCCATTTTACACTAGCTTATAGTCATAGAGTCATAAAGTAACAGAGCTCAGAAACAGGCTCTTCCATCCATCTTGTCCCTACCATCCAAGGTGACCATCTAAACTAGTCCCACTTACCTGCATTTGGCCCACATCCCTCTAAACCTTTCCTATCCATGTACCTGTCCATCCATCTTTTAACTGTGTGGTACAGATACTGCACAGGATTGAAATAAGCTGCAAAGTTGTAAACTTAGTCAACTCCATCAGGGGTACTAGCCTCCATTAGTATCCAGGACATCGTCAAGGAACAATCCTTATAAAGGCAGTATCCGTCAATTAAGGATCATCACTCAGGTCATGCCTTGTTCTCGTTGCTCCCATCAGGAAGCAGGTACGGAAGCGAAAAGGCACATACTGAGCAAATGAGGTACAGCTTCTTCTGCTGACTTCTGATTTATGAGTGGACACTGAACCCATGAACACTACCTCACTCCTTTTTTATTTCTAATTTTACACTATGTATTTAATTTTACTATTTTATGTGTATATATGTTTATTGTAATTCATTTTTTATTACCATGTGTCGCAATGTACTGCTGACGCAAACACAACACATGCCAGTGATATTAAACCTGATTCTGATCTGACAAATTGTTGTTATACCTGCCTCCACTACTTCACCTGGCAGCTCATCAACATGTGTAACTCTCTCTGCATGAAGAAATTTCTGTTCAAGTCCCTTTTAATTCTCTCCCTTCTCATCTTAAACCTACCCTTTTTATTGTAGGATTCCCATTCCTTCCCAACCCAGTACTCCTGCCTTCTCCCCATATTCTTTGATGCCCTTACTAATCAAGAGCCTTTCAAGCTCTGACTTATACATGCCCAATGACTGGGCCTCCACAGCCATCTGTGACAATGACTTCCACAGGTTAGCCACCTTCTGGCTAACGAAGTTCTTCCTCATCTCTGATCTTACGTGATGTCCTTCTACTCTGAGGCTGTGCCCTCTGATCCTCTACTTTTATTTACAAGTGGGACTTCCCGGTGACCAAACATTTTAATTCTGATTCCCATTTCCATTCCAACGTGCAGATTCACGGCCTCCTCTTGTGCCAAGGGTGGGGGAGCAACACCTTATATTCCATCCTGGTAGCCTCCAACCTGATGGTATGAATATCGATTTCTCCTTCTGGTGAACAGATTTTCTCCTGCACCCCCCATCATCTATTCCCCACTCTGACTGTTTACTTCATCTCACCTTCCTATTATTTTCCCCTGGGTCCCCTCTTCCTTCCCTTTCTCCTCTTGTCCACTCTCCTCTCCTATCAGATTCTTCTTTCTCCAGCTCTTGACCTTTCCCACCCACCTGGTTCCATCTATCACTTTCCACCTAGTCTCCTTCCCCTCCCCCCACCTCTCCTGTCTTCCTTATCAGTCCTGAAAGGGTCTTGTCTTGAAACAAGCATCTATTCCATAGATGTTGTCTGGCCTGCTGACTTCCTCCAGCATTTTGTGCGGGTGCTACTTTTGTCCTTTTTCTGTGTATTTCCCAAATAAGTTGCCTCCACATTAAAAAAAGGGGACATGGACTCTCTTCCCTCCCACCCTGAGAGTTACAAATCGAAAATTAGGAACCACTGAACAAAAAGAATAAAGGACGTGGCGGTGCTTTGTTTTGTCCTGTAGCCTTAAGGGTTAACCAAGCTGTCGGCAGTTGTAAAACAAGAGCTCCAGAAGGTGATAATAATCCATTGGAGAAAGGTGAAAGTAATCTGGAACACCATTTCTAACAGCACATATGTGCATTAACAGCCAAGCACGGAACCAGCCTATTAGTATTCAAAGCTGCTTCGTTTAGTTTCATCCTTTGTTCTGCAAAGTCTTTTATCGAGGTAATTTTTCCTCCCACACATAAGAAGTGCTTTTTCTTCTGCTCAGAGATATTTCATCCAAAAATTAAAATGAAATACAGGAGAAATTTATCAGCGTGTGTCTACCCTTACACACACTGAGTACCCACGCCTTCACTGTATACATCATTATGCTTCTATCAAGTTCAAGTTCAAATTCTGTTTATTGTCATTCAACCGTACACACGTATACCACCAAATGAAACGACGTCCCTCTGTCCAAGGTGCACAGCACAATACATACAGAATAACTGACATATGTAGCATATAAAGTAATATTACCACAGATAAATCAACAAATAATAAACTGCATATACAAAACAAGTGAAAAAGTAAACAGTATAATGCTACTGCCACTTAATCTGTGATGAGACCTGGTTGGTGACAGGGAGTTCCCAGCAATTCTTGTCCTAATGACAGTGTACCTTCTGGTACCTGATGGTGGAGGGGTCAAAGAGATTGTTGGGCGGATGGGACAGGTCACCCTGTGTATGCAGCAATCCTGATACATATCTGTAATGGGTGGAAGACAGACTTGATAATCCTCACAGCAGTCCTCGCAACCCTTTGAAGGAACTTGCAGTGCCTGTACCAGACCTGTAAGGAAGCTGGATAGGTGAACTGGATAGGGTCCAATGTAGCAGGAAGGTGGGATTTAAAATGATCCATAACCGGCTGCTTAAAGCACTTCATTATTGTTGAGGTCAGTGTGCCCCTGAATGGTAGTTATTGAAGCCAGTCACTGCCGCCTTCTTGGGCCACCTTCGAGCCTGAGGAGACAGTGGACTGCACCAGAGAGATGTTGAAGACATCTATTAGAACCTCAGTTAACTGGACTGCACAGTCCCTCAGCACCTAACCAGGTACAATATCAGGCTTCACAGCTTAATGTGGGTTCACTCCGGCTACAGTCTTCCTCATATCAGCTGTGGCCAGACAGAGTGCCTGCTCCTCAGGGGTGGGGAAGGGGAAGGGGCACCTTCCTGGTTCTGCACATCAAACCAAATGCACAAGACATTTACCCTATCAAAAGAGAAGCATCACTGCTAGTGATGTGCAGGGTGGACTTGTAGACCATTATAGTTCAAATGCCCTGCCAGATGTGCCTCATGTCTGGTGTCACAGAAATGGCTGTATATTCTCTGTGAATACTTACTGTTTTGCCTCTCTGATGGCGTGGGAAAGCACAGCTCTTACTGACCTGAGAGTTGTCTTATCCCTTGCTCTGAAGGCAGCATTCCAGTCTCTCAGCTGTGCCCAGATCTCTGCTGTCAGCCATGGCTTCTGATGTGTCCTGTCATTGATGTGTTTAATAACGGAGATGCCCTCTACACAGTTCCTACATAGCCAGTTACAGATCTTGCATACTCATCGACGTTAATGTGATGGTCGTAGGTAGCCGCCTCTCTGAACCTCAAACACTCGTAGATTATTACAGATGTATAAATTTTACGTCTGCATCACCATCTGGTATGGGGGCGTGGGGACAGCTATTGCACAGGATCATAAAAAGCTACTGAAACTTATAAAATTAGTCAGCTCCATCATGGGTACTGGCCTCCTAGTATTCAAGACATCTTCAAGGAGCAGTGCCTTAGAAAGACAGCATCTGTTATTAAAGAATTTTTGCTGAAGGGTTTCAGCTCAAAGTGTTGACTCTACTTTTTTTCCATAGATGCTGTCTGGCCTGCTGAGTTCCTCCATTTTGTGTCTGTTGCTTGGATTTCCAGCATCTGCAGATTTTCTTTTGTTTGTGGTCTGTTATTAAGGACCTTCATCACCCAGGACATGCCCTCTTCTCATTGTTAACGTCAGGAAGGAGGTTCAGAAGCCTGAGATATTAAACCTGATTCTGATTCTAATGTTCCATGTCGTGTATCCAAAACCTTCCTGTAATGCTGAGTTTTCTCTTTCTGGCCAGGTTTTTATCTCCCTTTGAACTGGTTTCACATATTTAACCAGTGGTTGATCTGCATGAATGAGCATAAAAGATAACCTCCGGCTTCTGTGGGTCCCTTTAGCACCAACAAAATAAAAAGAGAGGGCCATTGACTTCAGACTTTCAGTACGGACTAGAAGGGCCGAGATGGCCTGTTTCCATGCTGTAATTGTTAGATGGTTATATAAAGAGAGGACAGTGCACATGCTCCTGCTCACATCGATGGGTTGAGAGCTTCATTGCCTATCCTGGTCCACTCACACAGATGCCATGGCCATGAAAGCTCACAAGTACCTCTACTTCCTTAGAAAGCCAAAGAAATTCAGCATATCCCCATCAGTTCTTAACAATTTTTATGAACACACCATCGAAAGCATTCGGCCTCAATGCAAAATGGCTTGTTATGGAAACTGCTCTGCACATGAACACAGGCTGCCGCAGAGAATTACGGAGACAGCTCAGCATGTCACAGGAACCAGCCTCTCCTCTGTTGACTCTGTCTGTCCTCCTTGCTGCCTCAGTAAAACAGTCAGCACAATCAAACTCCCCACTGTTATGCTTTGCACCATTAACACACTAAACTAATTCAAACGAAGACATGGAATCCGAAATGCATGTCTGACTTCGGATTTACTTAAGCCAGGTGTGCATGTATCTTGTGATAATGTGATGATGTATGCAATTCACTTATTTTTACATATAACTCACAATGGATTATTTAAACAAACAAGAATGCTTAATCAACGAAAAAAAAAAATATATATACATACAACAAATATACACACAAGATTCACAAGATTACTCAAATATTTCTTAAATATTAAATACTCGACACCCACCCTGGGCATTCTCACTTCTCCCCTCTCCTGTCAGGCAAAGGATACCAAAGCCTGAAAGGATATACCACCAGGCTCAAGGTCATCTTCTGCCCTGCTCTTATAAAATGATGGAATGGTTCCCTAGTGCGATAAAATGGGGTCTTGAGCTCACCGTCAACCTTGTTATGATCTTCCACCTTTTTGTGTACTTGCTCTCTCTGTAGCTGCTACACTTTATTCTGCTATGTTATTGTTTTACCTTGTCCTACCTTGATGCACTGTGTAATGATCTGACCTTGTCAAACAGTACACAAGTCAAGCTTTTCACTGTAGCTTGGTAAATGTGACATTTATTGATCAATATCAATACCAATACCTGCTGTTGATCAAAAGCAGAGGTGCATGTGGTGATGCTAAGCAAACGGGCCTGACATATGAAGTACTGAACTATGGCAGCGTATCCAAGGGTGCATCAGGACATACACCCGTGTGCCTAGTGAACAGTGACTAGAGTTGGCTCTGATCAGTCTCCAGTCACGTGGTCAGGCTCATCTAGCAACGGCACCTTTTGAGTCCAAGGTTGTCAGTTCATGTCCCATTCCAGAGGTCTGAGGATCAAATCAGGGTTGACACTTCAGAGAAGTACAGAGCGAACCCTGCACTGCCAAAGGTTCTGTCTCTCGGAGAAGATGTTGAACCATCAGCCTTTCAGTTTGCTGGAAGAACAGGAGATAAATTATCAGCCCACCAGCCAGATGTCCTTCTCTTTTTCTGAGGGAGTCCTTCAGAGTTGAGGAGGACCCACTGCCCCTTTGGTTCTGAGGAATTATTTTAACATGAATTGGTTGTTGCACGTCACATGTCAGGGGCTCTAGCTCCAATCTGGCTTGGCAGGTAATTGCCAATACCTAAAATTTAAAAAAACACAAATGCTTTGATGTACTCACCTGCTGAAGGAACTCAGCAAGCCAGGAGCATCCATGGAAAAAAGTCAACAGTTGACGTTTCGGGCCGAAACCCTTCATCAGGTAACCAGGAATTTTAAGGAAAGGAACATGCAGCGGAAGGTGACTGTTGGGACTTGATCACTGTGAAGCCAGTATGTTCATTTATTCTGGACACATTTACGTGCCTGTACAGTACACTGGAGAGCCTGCTGTATTGCAATCTATTTGCAGTCATTGACCCAAGAAGACATTACCCTGTTACACCATGAGAATAAGTCACACTAACTAATGATTTTTTGGAAATTACGAATTTTATTCTTTTGCCGATAGATGGGTCAAGGACCCATTAATATATTAAAGCATTGGAGAATCTGGAGAAAGTACATAGTACATCATCCATTCTTCTCCATTTCTTAGTTAGCCGCTCTGCTCTTTGTGGCTGATGGTGTGCCTCATTAAAGCAGCCAGCGTAAGATTCAAGATATTTTGTTGTTGTTTTTCAGTACACAAACGTAATGGAGAACAAAACGATTTTTACTCTGGATCTGATGCAGCATAAAACATAATAAGCATAAAGAACACAATTAAAGACAAAAAAGATAAACAATAAATATAAATATAAAAGCAATCTTCAAAAACGCAATGTATAATGAAATGTTCTACACTAGGGGTTCCCAACTTTCATCAGCATGGGACCCAGTTTGGAAACCCCTGCTGCATAAATAGACTGATAGTATGAACGTAGTAACATCAGGTGGTGGGTGGAGGGGTGGGTTAATGATTGGAGGAGTTGATCAGTCTAATGGCTTGGGAGTGAGTCGATAAGCAGGATGGGATGGATACTTCATGATATTGTTGGCCTCTTTCTAGCACCTTTCTCTACAGAGGTATACGTCCTTGGTGGTGGGTAGACTGGTGCTGGTGATGCGCTGGGCAGTTTTAACTTCCCGTTGCAGAGCAATCCTGTCCGTCACAGTGCAGCCTCAGTACCGTACAGTGATGCAGCTGGTTAGGGTGCTTCCTGAGTACTGATGTGCATAGACCATCTCTCTTCAGAAAGTAGAGGCATTGGTGAGCTTTCTTGACTGTGGAGGATGTTCTGGGACCACAAGAATTTGTGTGAGATGTGCTTACTGAGGAGTTTGGAACTGCTTGCAGTTTCCACTGCTGAGCTGCCGATAATCAACCCACTCCGAGTGTTCTCTCTTCTGCCTCCTCCCGTTGAACAGAAGGTACAGAAGCCTGAAATCACAGGCTCAAAGACAGCATCTACCCTGCTGAAACAAGACTATTGAATGGTTCCCTGTCTGGTAAAATAGACTCTCGGCCCCACGATCTGTCTTGTTATGACCTGGCCCCTTATTGTTTACTTACACCACACTTTCTCTGTAGCTGTTACACTTCATTCTGCATTCTGTCATTGTTTCACCTTGTTCTACCTCACTGCACTGTGTAATGATCTGATCTGTATAACAATATACAAGACAAGCTTTCCACTGTACCTTGGCATATGACAATACTAAACCAACTCTATTACCAATACCAATGAGCTGGAACTTAACATTAATCGACTACACACCTTGCCACCAGGAAGTCCCTTTGGAAAGCACACAAAGCCCAGCAATTCATCATGCTCTAATTATACTTTGTTTCATTGGAAAAAGGCTTTGTCATATCGAATGGAATCCAAAACTTGCTGAATTTCAAGTACAAGCTTGTGATGTGAAGGAGATCACTATTCCCTGGACTGCATTGTTAGCAAAGGAGCCTTGGACTTGTAGAATACAGGGGAGGGTGTAACAGAACGTTCACACACAGTAGTCCTCTTACCGCTGGCCTATAATGTTCATAATGGGTTGACTGCTTCCTGACTTCCATAAGCTTCACTAGCTTAGTGACTTGAACATCAAAAAGACACTTCTCAATGTGATCTTTTTCCACTTTCTGAACTCCTGTCACTCTTCAATTGAAACAAAAATTCAAACTGACACAGTCTTCTTCTAAACCAGATGATCCATTTGAGAGCAAAAACTAGACATCCCATTTCACTCCCCCAGGAGCTAGCACACAATAGTTGCAGATATACCAAGTGTTTAACCTCAGGGCACAATGGAGGTATTGGTAGGTTAGAAGTACCCCTGTACACTGGAGCTTGGGTCAGAGAAGGAGGGACATCTGAGCTCAACTAGAGTGATCCTCATTGTCGGGTAGATCTTGGTATACACACACACACACACACACAAATAGATAAATATATGTGTCATGCATGTAATACAGATACAAAGAATTACTCACATAAAAATCTTCCGCTGATATTAGAATCTCGGACAAATTAAACTTTTAGGATACAGTTGGAGTCTAAATTGTCCCTTTCTTGTAGTTTAATTTTCTTTATGCTTGATTACATGTTTGGATAATCACCTGTTTGTCTGTAACTGTTCAGTGGATTTTCAGCAATTTGTAGTATTTTATTTTATATTTTAATTTTGAGTTGCAGATACAGTATAGCCGGTTCTGTATTTTTAGATTCATTGTCTGCAGCCTGTGTCACATCATAAATTGAACTGTCTTATTGGATGTTCTCATCAAAAGAGTTTTCCTATCTGTCTAGTGGGAGCAAGTTTTCAGTATAAAGGCAACCACAAGTTCTTTGGTGTTTGTCTTTCTTTTGTCTTAGTCTTCTTCCTTCAGTTCCTTATTTTTGCTCCTACTTACAGTCAAGTTTTATTTATTTAGAGATACAGCTTGATAATAGGCCCTCCTTGCCCAATGAGCCTGCACCACCAAATTACACCATGTAACCAATTAATTTTCTAATGCTTACATCTTTTGCATGTTGGAGGAAACCCATGTGCTCATGGGGAGAACTGTTACCAACAGTAACAAGAGATCTGCAGATGCTGGAAATCTGAGCAACACACTCAAAATGCTGGAGGAACTCAGCAAGCCAGGCTTCATCTATGGAAAAGAGTACAGTTTTGGGCCAAGACCCTTCAACGGGACTGGAGAAAAAATGATGAGGAGTAGAGTTAACAGGTGGGGGATAGGGAGGAAGGAACACAAGGAGATAGGTAAAGCCAGGAGGGTGAGGGGTGAAGTAAAGAGCTGGGAAGTTGATTGGTGAAAGAGATACTGGGCTGGAGAGGATAGAAAGCCATGGATAAAAAAAGGTGGGGGGAAGCACCAGAGGGAGGCAATGGGCAGGCAAGGAGATAAGGTGAGAGAGGGAAAAGGGGATGGGGACTGGTGAAGGGGGGAGCCATTATCAACAGTTCAAGAAATCGATGTTCAGGCCATCAGGTTGGAGGCTACCCAGACAGAATACAAGGTGTTGCTCCTCAAACCTGAGTGTAGTCTCATCACGACAGTAGAGGAGGCCATGGATGGACATAACAGAGTGGGAATGGGAAGTGGAACTAAAATAGGAGTCAACTGGGAGAAGAAGTAGTCTCCCAATCCACGTCATGTCTCAATGATGTACAGGAGGCCACACTGGGAGCAATGGACAAAGTATAAGATCCCAACAGACTCACAGGTGAAGTGTAACCTCACCTGGAAGGAATTGTTTGGTAGTGAGGGAGGACGTGTAGGGGCATGTGTAGCACCTGTTCTGCTTGAAAAGATTAGTACCAGGAGGGAGATCAGTGGGGAGGGACCATGGACAAGGGACTCACATAGGGAGTAATCCCTGCAGAAAGCAGAAAGTCAGGGGGAGAGAAAAATGTGCTTGGTCATGGGATCCTGGTGGAGATGGCGAAAGAAAAAGTGAATTATGTACTGGAAGTGGAGGCTGGTGGGATGGTGGGTGAGGACAAGGGGGATCCTATCCCTGGTAGGGTGGTGGGAGGATGGGGTGAGAGCAGATGTGTGTGAAATGGAAGAGATGCGGTTCAGGGCAGTGTTGATGGTGGAGGAAAGGAAGCCCTTTTCTTTGAAGGAGGAGGACATCTCCTTCGTTCTGTAATGAAAAGCCTCATCCTGAGAGCAGATGTGGTGGAGACCTTACAGGTGGCACTGTCCTTACAGACAGTGGCAAGAACTGAACCCAGCTCCCTGGCACTGTAATAGCATTACGTTAACTGTTACGCCACCGTGCTCTGTTAGGCACATCCAACAAAATAGCTGTAACCGCAAGATTTATGCCTCATTCTTGACTTCTGAAGAACCTTCTGGACAATATTACCATAAGATCCAACACACTCTCATATCTCCTATGGTCCACTCTCCTCACCTAACAGCTTCCTTCTTCTCCAACCCTTGACCTTTCCCACCCACCTTGCTTCACCTATCACCTTCCAGCGAGCCTCAATACCCTTCCTCCCCCCACCCACCTTTTAGTTCTGGCACCCTCCTCCTTCCCGAAGGGTCTCGGCCCTAAACATTGACTATCTATTCATTTCCATATGTGCTGCCTGGCCTGCTGAGCTCCTCCAGCATTTCACGCTGCATTTAGCGGAAATTTGGTACTCTTTTCTGCAATCAGTAACTGATGACCAGATCAATTGTCAATTTTAATTATGCATACAGAGGAATATGGAGTTAAGTCACAGATTGGCAATGATATCATTGAAGAGTGGATATGAACAAATTGCACAAATGCATAGATGCAAATCTCAGTTAGGTGTTGATACTACTATAACAGGTATTGAGATATAGATTGCATGTCACCCAGGCAGATAATTTCTCTACTTGAGTACACAGAGGTAGTTAAAAAGTAAAAAGAAAAACTAAATGAAGAACATATGTGTTATGCTTACAGAGGAAGTAGAGTGCAAATGGACAAATACAGAGCAAGGGTCATTGTGAGGTAGGCTGGGAGATCAAGAGTTCGTCTTTTAGCATTTCAAAGGGCTATTCAATAGGCTAATCACAGTGGGATAGAAGCTGTCTTTGAGCCTGGTGGTATTTTCTCTCAAGCTTTTCTATCTTTTGCCTGTTGGGAGAGGAGAAGAGAGACGGCCAGAGTGGGAAGGATTCCTTGATTATGTTGGCAGCTTCCTGAGGCAGTAGGAAGTATATAGCATCCATGGTACAGGATGGGTGTGAGGCTTGAGAGATAGACCAGGCTGCATTAACATCTCTGCAATTTCTTGTGATTTTGGGCAAAGCATTTGACATTACCAAGCTCAGTACCTTGTGGTTCAACACCAAATCCTCTGTCACCACGAGGGCATGAGGATGTCGAAGGATCCATCAAGGCATGTCCAGTCAGGTTCTGGGAGAAGTTGCTGCTAAAAGAGGCCGAGAAATCCAAGGACATGTATATCAGGCTTAGGCTACAGAAGTGTCCTGGGTGTAGTTTCACTATCAGAGGACTGGGAAAAGGAAGAAAAAATCCCAATCATTCCCAATGGAAACAAAACTTAAAATTTGGACATTGGAATACTGGGTCAAAGGGCATAGAGTGTTTGCACTCAGGGCAGTATTCTGAGCAAGTACATACTTGAAATTATTATGGCTATGAGTGGCTCGAATGTAACAGGTAAGTCCTTGGGTTTGAATCTAACTCAAGATTGGCCATGGTTAGATCAGATTCAAGTTCATTTTTAACTTTATATCTAAGGAGATTGTTTTTCCTGTAAATGCCTGCAAGAAATTGAATCTCAAGGTAGCATATGGTAACATTTACATACTTTGATAATAAATTGAGTTTGATTAGTGTTTGTGTGACGCTGTTGTGATCTGTGGACCACATCTGTGGTGATTGGGATTCTGACCAGATTCTGAGCTACTGCATGGTTGAAGTTATTACCAGTAAGGTTGGAATGGAATGGGTATGGCAGGATGCTGGTCTTCGGGTTCCGATTGACCATAGTTGGATCATATTCAGGTCAACTTTCAATTTTGTATCTAGGCAGATTATTATTCCTGTAAGTGTCTTCAAGAAAGTGAATTTCAAGGTAGGATATGGTAACATAGGCTGTGCGTACTTTGACAATAAACTTACATTGAATTGTGATCAGCACCACCTCTGTTCATGTAATACTATTGTGATCAGTACTTCACCTGTGGAGATTGGGGTGCCTGGTTCATATTTTAAATGATGGAGAATATTGCAGTCCTCTACTTGGAAGTTCTGATCTTCATTCTGATCAGTGTTCCTGATTTGTGATCTTTTGACACATGAAATCGTGGAATTGACATAAAAGGTTATCCTGCTGTTTAAGAAAGAGGGGAAAAAAATCAAATAATATCCCAGTAGAGATTATGAGAAAGAATACAAATCAGAGTTTAAAACACAACAATGTACACTTTTCTGCTTTTGAAGGCATTTGATGATATCTGAATATTGTGTATCTGAAACTATTTGCCTGTGACGCAGTTGCAAGTAAATTTTCCATTATATCTATTCATACAGGTACTTGTGCATATAACAATGAACTTTTTGACTTTGGAACAGATACACAATGGAGGCCATTATTTACTTATGCCCATTAGTACCACAGTCAGCAAGAGTTGAATGTAGAATGGGGCTAATAGTGGGACTTACAGCAAATTTACACGATGGGCAGTCTGATTACATACTTCCTACTTAAAACTGTCCACAGAGTCTACTTAAAACAGTACACTACCATATACAGTCTATGTACCACAGTGCACAATCTAATAAGTCACCTTCAATAACGTCCATAAATTCCAGCAAACAGATTTTATCGATAAAATATACAACACGCTCTTCTAAACAAAGCAGGGCAACTTTTCTGACAATAGAATGCATGAAGGATAGTTCAAAGCAAATTCTGCGTGAAGAATATGCCTCAGTCATTCATAACCGTATGGTCTTTATGGATTGAGGTCTTCAATTTGACCAGGAATAATAACATCACTAGAATCAACCAATAAATATTTCCCAAATTTGAGCACAAAATCCTTATTGAGGATGATTTTTCAATAATTTCTAGGAGTGAAGCCTCTAGATAATTATAATTCATCACATATCTTATTTATTACAAGCTCTCCCCTGAGCTACAGCACATTGCAAAAAGTCTTAGGCACATACATGTAGCTAGGGTGCCTAAGACTTATGCACAGTACTGTAATAATTTTATGTATTGCACCGTACTGCTGAAAAAAAGAAACAAATTTCATGACATGTGAATGATGGCATACCTGATTCTGATATGGGTCTCTGTTGTGGACTGAGAGAGGGGAATCATGGTTGATAAACAGGCAGGGAGCAAGAAGCACAAGAGAGACATTCTGTAATGATCAATAAAATAATTGCTCGGAATCAAGTGACCTTGCCTGGTGTCTTAGGGCTGGGTGTGTCTGCACCTACACCACACCCTAACCCCAGCACCCCTTCTCTGCCACTTGTCCCACACCTCTTCTGTAGTGCTCCACCCTCGACACTCCCAACATCCTTTGCTCCCACCAGATTTACAAACTTTGTCTCTGCTCCACGTTGACAAATGCACTACTGTGTAAAAGTCTTACTGTGTAAAAGCTAGTCACCCTAGCTATATATATATGTCTCTAAGACTATTTCACAGTACTGTATCTGTTGAAGTATACTACTTACCACATGCTGAAAGACTTTTCTTCAATTGGTAAAAAGCAGCATCTGGTTGGAAGTCAATTGCAACAATATCTTTACTTGTTTTCAGCTAAAAGCAAACATAGTCTCAATGATAGAAAGGATGATGCATATTTATATTGAGCTTATCATAATTAAGTAAGGATAAATGTTGGCCAGGACAACAGAGTTCCTCTTTGAAGTAGTACCATAGATTAGATTAGATTCAACTTTACTGTCATTGTGCCAAGTACAGATACAAAGCCAATGAAATGCAGTCAGCATCTAACCAGAAATGCAAAGAATAGTGTTATTTACAAAATAACTGTGAATCAAAAGTAAGTGTTACAGTACACAAATATAAAAGTACTGAGACAGTACAATATGGATGCAATAGTGCTGTGATGTGAGGTTCAGCAGGTTCTTCCCTCAGGGAAGAAGCTCCTTGATGCACCATCAATAACTCTCGGAGACTGGAGGTGAACGATAAACTTTTATTAGCAGTAAAAAGGGAGCACGACATCTCGGACTGAGGGAGGAGCAGTGCCCCAATCGCCTTTATACCAGGGTCTGTGGGAGGAGCCACAGGAGCAGTCAGCAGAGGGGCGTGTCCAAACAGGTATATATAGTTTACCACAATCTTCCTGTGCCTGCTGGTTCGGGAGCGGAGGCTCCTGTAGCGCCTACTGGATGGGAGGAGAGTAAAACGTTCATGGTTAGGGTGAGATGCGTCCTTGATAATGCTTTTTGCCCTGCCCAGGCAGCATTTATGGCAGATATTCTCGATGGGGGCAATTGGGTGCCGATAATCGGCTGGGTAGTTTTCACCACCCGCTGGATTGCTTTGCGGTCTGATACGGGACAATTGCCATACCACACCGAGGTGCAGTTGGTGAGTATGCTCTCAACGGTACAGCGGTAAAAGTCCGTTGGACAGAGGTGAGCTTCCTTGATGCTCCACAGGAAATAAAGTCGCTGTTGCTTCCAGATAAACGGTCCAACTCAGGACACTAACCATCCATTTCCCTCCATGGATGCTGCTTGACCTGATGAGTTCCGCTCGCATTTTGTGCACGTTAACAAATTTCGCGGCGCGTGCCTGATTCTGATTCTTCTGTTTCTGTTGCTCAAGATTTCTAACATCCGGAGAATCTCTTGTGGTCTCCAGACTGCTACCAACAGTCAGGGAACTCGACTGATCCAGTTGGCAGAATTGTTTTGATTACTTGTTCAAGCGGCTGCGAGCATTCCTGAGAATGTATGCATCGCACAACAGCTGAATTGTAACTTCCCACAGTCTGTTCCTTACTCACCGCCTTAACAATCCCAGTTTGGGCATTAGTTGTGGCCATTTTGGGAGTAAATCAGTGTGTGCACTTGAACCACACAACAAAACTCAGGGGCCTAGTAAAGCTCAGAGCCTTAGTAATTTTTCAGAGTTAAGGGGCCGTAACAGGATACCAGCTAGACACTGTCTAGTTTCTCGTTGGGTGTTTCTGTAATACAAGCATGTCAGGTCAACCGAAAGTCGCTGTGATGAAAACAGAATATTTTCTGTCTCACATTCTATTGGAGATATAATTCCCTTTCTCCCGGCTGCCTGTAGATTAAGCCTGACCATTGCTGGCTGCTATGGTTACATATAATTCTTCTAAACAAAAAAAAAACATATACACAAAAAAGTTAGCCTAAGCTTTTGCTTTCAGACTAGTTCGTTGTCGTTCAGCTATCCCATCATACCAAGACCATGGACTTCAGGAGAGCTTATTTGTTGATTGCACCCTATGGCATGTCATTATCACTTTGGGCAACAAGAGACAGACAGCACAAGAGATTTGCAGATGCTGAAGGAATTTAGCAGGTCAGGCACCATCTCTGGAAAGATAAAAAGAGTCAATGTTTCAGGCCGAGACGCTTCATCAGGACAATCAATGTTATGGATGTCCACCCAGTGAAATAAAGTACCTTGTATTATTAAAATAGAAGACCAGTTTACAGAAGTAGGCAAATTGGATTGCTGATATTCAGCTGATGGGCTGGATGGACTCTGGTCTTGCAATAAGTAAGAATGCAATGTAAGCTACAAACACAGTTTTGTATAGGACAATTGTTTAAGAGCTCGTTCTGCTGGGCCAGTCTAAGCCTGTCTAAGTCTAAGCACAGGAACACAAGACAGCAGGAGCATGCCACCCGACCCCTCAAGTTGTACTCCTCTGGGTAAGATCATGGTTCATCTAAGCTTGCCTTAACTCCTCTTCTTAGCGGGTTCTCACAGCCCTCAAACTTTTAAAACTTTCTTTGCCTCCACCTTTACCATAAGAAAGTAACATAGAGGAGCAGAATTAGATCACTTGGCCCATCGAGTCTGCTCCACCATTTCATCATGGCTGATTTATCATTTCTCTTAAACCCATTCTCCCGCCTTCTCCCGGTAACCTTTGATACCCTTACTAATCAATAACCTATCAAACTCTGCTTTAAGTATACTCAGTAACTTGGTCTCCACAGCCATCCATAGCAATGAATTCCACAGATTCACCTTCCTCTGGATAAAGAAATTCCTCCTTATTTCTGTTCTAATGATCTTGCATTCAGAGGCTGTGCCCTCTGGTTCTAGACCTACCCACTAAAGGAAACGTCCTCTTTATGTTCAATAGTTTTCATTGAGATTCTCCCTTATTCTCCTGAATGCCAGTGAGTACAGGCTCAGAGCTATCAAGTGCTCCTCATGTCTTAATACTTTCATTCCTGAGATTATTCCCGTGAACCTCCGCTGCCAGCACAGGCATTTCTTAGATAAAAGGCTCAAAACCACTCGCTATATTCCAAGTGTGGTTTGACCAATGCCTTTTCTTCTGATGAACTAGCCTCCCCAGTTCTTAGGGGTGGAAAATTGAAGAGATTCAACACCCTCTGTCAACAAAATTCTGTGCACTTATTTTTAAATGACTAGCCTCATATGTTGTAGATACGTCCCTTCATTCATCACTCCCTCAATAGCTCGGTGACTGGGGTGCATTAACAAAGTATACTGCTAGATAGTGTGTGCCCCGCACTCCAGTGACTCCAGACACACATGTGACCAGTCAACACCTTTTTGTGAAAAATGCTGAGAAATTTGGAGATAGGGGTTCAAAGAGGGAAGGAAGGAAATTCTGGTCCCTTCTAAACAAGTTCTTCCCTCCCTCAAATGTAAGGACAGAAACACACTATAAATCACAAATATTCTCAATGATTCCTTCTTCTTTGGCCCTTTACCTCTTCCACCTATCACCTCCCAGTTTCTTACTTCATCCCCCTTGATGAAGGGTCTTGACCCGAAACTTTCATTATTTATTCCCCCTCCCATAATGCTGCCTGACTTGATGAGTTCCTTCAGCACATTATTTGTGTTGCTCAAGATTTCCAGCATCTGTAGAATCTCAAGGTTTCTACTTTTTAGAAAAGCACCCCATATAATCTGTCAGAGCCAAGTGTTATGATGTATTGATCACCAGCGTGGGGAACCCAGCCTATAAGATTAACAAGATAAGTTAAACAAGGTCCAGCATATTTGTGTCAATGGGTTCAAACTTCATTGTTCCGTGTTCGAACACCAGCAGATGGACACCACATGGAGCCTGGCAGAGATCCTTTCACCCCTGATTGACAAGCAGGGTGGCAGGTTTCACAGATCAGAAGGTCGGCAATTGCTTGAGGGGATACTGCATTATGTAACTCTCAGAACTCAGTGGGATATGAACTGCCTGCTAATTATCCTGCACCTTATAAAATTTGACATTAAAGGCTGCAAAGAAAATACCCAAAGGCAAGGTCTTTGTTTATTCACCTACTTCTAAAATGACAAGATTAACATTTTGAAAACTATAGGGTTAAATTATGTTTTGTACCAACTAATGCCTTTTGCAGTCCATATTCGTACAGAGGTTGGAACACAATACATCATGATTGGCAGGCCTCCTCTTTATCCATCTGGACTCATCAACCTATTCAGGGGAATGATTATAATTTGACATTTGTCATATGGAAAACGAAGTGAAGCAAGTCAGACTTCAATGATCCTGGTAAACCTGAGACCAATGAATGGCAGAGGCTGGCATGCCACCTTCAGCTTCCGTTGAATTTGTGCAGCAACTGGTCTCAACACTGGCAGGCTTCGGACAGGGAATACCGTAACTTCAATAACACGATGACTCTTGCTTGAAATGTCTAATGCAGGCACAGCAGGAGAGGACACGATCAGAGAAGAATTAGGCCTTTTGGCCCATTGAGTCTGCTCCACCATTCGATGATGGTTGATTTATTATCCGAGCAACATATACAAAATGCTGGGGGAGCTCAGCAGGTCAGGCAGCATCTATAGAAAAGAACATAGTCAATGCTTTGGGCTGAGAACCTTCATCACAACAGATGAAGGGTCTCAGCCCAAAATGTTGACTATACTCTTTTCCATAGATGCTGCCTGGCCTGCTGAGTTCCTCCAGCATCTTTTGTGCATTGCTTGGATTTCCAGCATCTTCAGATTTTCTTTTGCTTGTGATCTTTTATCCTTCTGAACCCAATTTGCCTGCCTTCTACCCGTAAATTTTGACAGCCTCCTGCTTTAAATATACCCAATGACTGACCTCCACAGCTGTCTGTGGCAATGAATTCCACCAATTAGCCACCTTCCAGCTAAAGATATTCCTCCTCATTACTGTTCTAAAGGGATGTCCTCCTAATCTGAGGCTGTGTAGTTTGGTCCTAGACTCACCCACTATAGGAACCATCCATTCCACATCCACTCTATTTAGGCCTTTCAATTTTCAGTAGGCTTCAATGAGATCCCCCCTCATTCTTCTAAACTCCAGCCAGTGTAGGTCCAGAGCCATCAAACGCTTCCCTTTCATTCCCGGGATCATTCTCGAAGAGATTTCACAATGACTTACAGTGTAATATAATCCTCAGTGCCCTCTATCTGGGATCTGTAATAGTGATCATCAACTGTGGGTGGTACTGGGCACAGTGACATCTTGGCAATTGCACTGCAGCCAGATTGGTGCATTTGGGAACTGAGGAAGGTGAAAAAAACATTTCCCTAAATTCAGAAAATAACATCTGCAAAGAAAGAAAACTTCCATTGAACTAGAACCTTTAACAAGTACAGGACAAAGCTCTTTCCAGCCAATGAGACACTGACCAATTGTAATCACTGCTGTAATGATTTACGTTTAATCATGCAATTCAAATCATTCGTCAGTCCAACCCGCCTTTAGAATTTTAAGCAACAATTTTTTCTTCATGATCAATCCCAAGGGAGACTCACTGTAGGCTGGTCCGCTGACAATTAGATTTTGAACTTCAGTAACAAAGTTGGGCAATAGATAACTGTCACAGAGATTGGACAATATCAGATTGATTGTGAGAATGTGGCAGGAGCGTGTACGGCTCAGTGAATCGATTGGGCCTCCACATTGTTCTCTTTTGGCATGGGCTTTCGAGGGTGCATATTTTTTGTCTTTATGGGCCCTGTATGTGGCTCCCACACTGTAAATTGTGGGTACCATTACTAACAAGGCTCCGTAAAAATGTTTAATCATACTATTCTGTTGTCATTCTTGCTACATGCATTCATAACTAAGATAATAACTAGAAATTTCTATGAAAGCTGGAGAATATACTTTCTCTGAATTTCAAGTACCTTTAACTTTACTGGGGAGCAAAGATCTTTGACCATTACGTTGGCATCTTATTCCTATCTTTCTCCTTTTATAACCACAGTGTGGGTTATTCTGTCCATTGTAAGAATATCACAAGGGCAATCAAGGGCAAATACCATTGCTTCCCCCTCTCCTACAGAGCTTGATGAGTGGAGTGGGTAAGGTGTGGTAACAAGGCAGGTTAGAGTACAGCTCACACTTAAATATATGACAAGCTCCTAAACAGCATTAGTATAATGACTCTTTCTGTGAATGGAATGCTCTTTAACTGTAAAGTTTTCCCTTACAGAATCCAGCAGTCTTCAGTAGGAACTTCCTTTGTGATTACTTGTTGAAGGTTTAGTTCGGAGTCCATTTTCCAAGCAACTGCTAAAGGAAAATACCAGAAAAGATCACAGTACAGCACAGTACAGCACAGTACAGGTTCATGACAGACTGACTCCTTAATCTATACAAGATCAGTCTAATCCTTCCCTCCCACATTTCATTTTTCTATCCTCCATATGTCTAAGAATCTCTTAAATACCCGTAATGCCTCTGGCAGCATGTTCCATTCATCTAACTGTACCCTTTTCCGTGTAAAAAAGCCTGCCTCTGACATCCCTACTTTCCTCCAATTACCTTGTATTAGACGTCCACCCTGAGAAGAGGTCTCTGGCTGTCCTCTTGACCTTTGCCTCATCATCTTGTACAGCTCTATCAAGTCACCGCTTGTCCTCCTCTCCAAAGAGAAAAGGCCTACCTCAATCTATCTATCCTCACAAGACCTGCATCATCCTGGTAAATCTCCTCTGTACTGTCTCTAAAGCTTCCACACCCTTCCCATGATGAGGTGACCAGAATTGGAAAAAATATTTCAAGTGTGGCCTAACCAGAGTTTTAAAGAATTGCAATTATAGTAAGGTGGTATGAGAGTAAATAGGTTGGTCCCTCATTCAAGGATACTGCAGTCATTTTTAGCATCTCAACAATATTGTCTCAGATAAGAATTAAGGATAATGTAATATTAGTATAAAAATATAATATTGATTATATGTAGCCCACACATTTATCAATGACATAATTACTGGGAAGCAAAGATCAATAGTCCATAATGAGATTTCTGAAGAGAGAAAGCAGAACTTCTGATACTAAGTTTTAACTTAAGAAGCTGCAGATCTGAAAATAAGTGGAGGAGAATGAGAGGTGACTTGATATAGGTGAACAAGATGATAAGAGACACAGATCGCGTGGGCAGCCAGAGATATTTCCAGAGGACATTTCCAGCACAGAAATAGCTGATACGAGGGGGCATAATTTTAAGGTCTTTGGAGGAAGGTGGAGGAGGGATGTCGGAGGTGAGTTTTTTATAGAGAGATTGGTGACTGTGTGTGGTGAATTTCATATACCTGTCTGGACACACCCCCTGCTGACTGCTCCTCCCACAGACCCCTGTATAAAGGCGATTGAGGCCTGAGCCCGGCCTCTCAGTCTCCAGGATGTAGTATGGTGGTCACTCACTGCTTGTTCCTTCTTCCGGTCAGTCAAGGCCCTTTTGAGCGACTGAGTGTTGACTTTAAGGGCCCCCTTCCCTCCACCGACTGCAATGTCTACTTTCTCAATATTATCGATGAGTACTCGCGGTTCCCCTTTGCCATTCCCTGCCCCGACACCACTACCACGTCCGTCATAAAAGCCCTGCACCAGCTCTTCACTCTGTTTGGATAGCCCTGCCATATCCACAGTGATAGAGGGTCCTCCTTTATGAGTGACGAGCTGCGCCGGTACCTGCTAGCTAGGGGCATTGCTACTAGTCGGACCATGAGTTATAATCCCCGGGGAAATGGATAGGTGGAGAGGGAGAATGCCACAGTGTGGAAGGCCACATTTTTAGCCCTTAAGTCAAAAGGGTTGCCGGTCTCTTGATGGCAGGAGGTCCTCCCCGAGACACTCCACTCTATCCGCTCCCTGTTATGTATGTCCAACAGTGCCACCTCTCACAAACGCCTATTCACTTTTCCCAGGAAGTCTGTCACTGGGACCACCCTACCAGTTTGGCTGATGTCCCCAGGGCCAGTGCTGCTCCAGAAACATGTGAGGAGTAATAAATACTCCCTGCTGGTCGAGAGAGTTCACCTTCTACATACCTTCTACATACCCCCAGTATGCCTACGTGGTCTTACCTGATGGGCGGGAGGACACGGTCTCCGTCCACGACATGGTGCCCACAGGAGCAGCAGACCACTACCCCAAACACTCCCCGGTAGCTATGAACCCTGTACCTGAGGTGACACCGCGCACACCAGGCCCTACACAGACTCCTCACGACACTCATATACCGGGCGTTTCGTACGCGTATATACCAGGCGCCTCGCACATGTGTGAGGGATCACTGACGCCTAGTGGGCTGACACCTCCAGTTAGGCCAGAACCAGCACAAACACTGTCTCCGGTGCAAGCACCACCGGCTCCTGTGCAATCACAGCCGGTGCTACGTAGATCGCAGCGACAGATTCAACCACCTGATAGACTTAACCTGTAAGAAACTTCACCGCATGGGGACTCTTTTTAAAACAAAGGCGGGGGTGAATGTGGTGAACTATATATACCTGTCTGGACACGCCGTCTGCTGACTGCTCCTGTGGCTCCTCCCACAGACCCCTGTATAAAGGCCATTGAGGTCTGAACCCGGCCTCTCTGTCTCCAGGATGTAGTATGGTGGTCACTCACTGCTGGTTCCTTCTTCCAGTCAATAAAAGCTGATATCTCGCCTCTACGTCTCAGAGTGAGTTATTGATGGTGCATCACTGTACTGAATGCCCTGCCAGGGGTAGAGGCAGTTAGATTAGGGACATTTAAGAAACTCTTAGATAGGCACATGGGTGATAGAAAAATGGATGGCTATGTAAGAGGGAAGGTTAGATTGATCTTAGAGTACATTGAAATGTCAGAACAACATCATCAGCTGTGTCATAATGTTCTATGTTCCATATGAACAAAACAGAAAATTTTAGCAGTGCACAGCAAGCCAAGCCGCATATGTGGGGAGAGAAAAAGAGTTGATATTTCGAGTCAAAGGCTTTATCTAAACTGGAAAAGTGAGAGACTAAAGTGTATTTTGAGATGCAGAGAATAGACGTCTGTGGTCAAGTAGTAATGACATTCAAAGGCAGCTGTTGGAGATAGTAAGGAGAAATTAAGGAAGATCTAAATAGAACAATAGAGCCAAATTTGTGAAGAGAGAGTGAAAAATAGGAAGTGGGAGTCGTTACATTAAAACCTCTACAGGTATCCCTGTTACTTTTTATTTCAATTTATTTCTTCTTCTCTGGTCATTTTTGGTCTACAAATTATCACAGATATTCCCTTGTTCTATCCATTCTTTCGTCTCTCTCCAACTTCAACATATTTCTTTACTCATTTTTCCATTCTGCTGAAAGGATCTCATCCCAAAACGTTGAGCCTACTTCTCCTCCCTCAACTCCTATAACTCCTCCCTCGGAGCATCAGACACCCTGAACAAATAGGCTGGTCCTGGACTTATTTCCACTTGGCATAATTAACTTATTATTGTTTAATTATTTATGGTTTTATATTGCTATATTTCTACACTATTCTTGGTTGGTACGACTGTAACAAAACCAAATTTCCCTTGGGATCAATAAAGTCTGTCTGTCTGTCCACATGAATGCTGCCCAATCTGCCAATTCTCTTTAAAATACCTAACATGGCTAACAAAGACTGAAACAAATAGGCTTATATACTTGCCTGACACATGTTTCCCAGAAAAAGAGTAGATCTGATTGGCTGGGAAGTATAAAATTTACTGTGAGTAAATTTTTTAACCACAATCTAAGAGGTTATTTTTCTGTGGTTAAAAATCAAGGAAAGCCCATGACAGCTTTAAAGCAAGGCGAATGATTTGTGTTTAATCCTTGGGATGAGCAAACAGGTTAGTTAAATTATTATTCACACAAATCATCAACATTTTTCACATACTTAGACTGCTTCTCAAACCTGGAAATTCACTAAAAATTAGTTTGAAAGAAATGGTCGGGCCCGTGGCGAAGGAGAGGGTGATGGTTATTGTAAAGATTCCTGGGATAACAGAGGTCTTAAATTATTTAAAATATTTATTTAATTTAGAGGTACAGCATGGTAACTGGGACTTCTGGCCCAACAAGGCTAATTACACCGATGAGACCAATTAACCTAATAACTCGTATGTCTTTGGAATGTGGGAGGAAACCAGAGCACCAGGTGGAAACCCACGCAGTCATGGACAGAACGTAGAAACTCCTTACAGTCAACGACAGGAATTGAACCCCGGTTTCTGACTTTGTAAAGTGATGCACTAACTGCTACGCTATTGTGCTACCCGTCTCGTAAAGACTTGTGTTTGGGGAGGATATTACTGGGATATTCCTACACAAGCTCTTCTTGCTATCTAGGCCTCATTAGGACAAGGACCAAAACTAGATCTGGAGGCTACAGGCATTGCTAAACTCACTTGGCACACTTGTTGGTGAGGTCACACTTGCTGTATTGGCACCACTGAGTTGGAAAGAGTGCAGGAAAGATTGCCTGAGGTTGTTGCCAGGACTCAAAACACTGAGTTATGGGGAGAGGTTGGGCAGGCCAGGACTTTAATGGTTGAAGTGTAGGAGACTGAGAGGTTACCTTAAAGAGGTGTACAGGACAAAAAAGTGAGGGTAGATGCACTATACCCACCTGCCCTCTCCGACACCCCACCCCTACCCAAGGTTGGAGATTCAAGAATAAGAGGGCATAGGTTTAAGCTGAGCGGGGAAAGATTTAATAGGAACCTGAGGTACAACATTTTCTACAAAATAACATATGTAGATATAGGCATCTGGAGTGAGTTGCCAGCGGAAGTGGTAGGGGCAGGTACCATCATCATCATTATCAGTATATGCTGTGTTGTATGATGTGGGCGATCAAGGTCTATGACCATGATTGTTCTTGGAAAATTTTTATACAGAAGTGGTTTTCCACTGCATTTTTTTTGGCAGTGACTTTACAAGACAGATGACCCCAGCCATTAATACTCTTCAGAGACTGTCTGCCTAATGTTAGTTGTTGCGTGACCAGGACTTGTGATATGCACTAATACATGCTCCTATGGCTTCACATGACCCTGTCTGGGGGGGGGGGGGGCTAAGTGGGTGCTACACCTTGCCCAAGGGTGACCTGCAGGCTAGTGGAGGGAAGAGACACATCTCCACCCCTCCACCCAGCAGGTACAATAACAACATTTAAAAGACATTGGGATGTGTATAATGATGGGAAAGGTTTAGTGGAATATGGGTCAATCTCTGGCAAATGAGATGACCCGAAATGGGCGTGTTGGTTGACATGGACGAATTGGATTGGACACTTGGTTCCATTTTGTATGGCTGTATGAGAGAACCGTACAGTTTAGGCTGGAACCCTGAGCCGCTGAGGCAGGGTGGGAATATTTGTCCCACTCCAACATAATCTTGGCTCTGCTTAGCTTTTGCTCAGCAAGGAGAGAGTTGGGCATTTAAAAACCCCTTCTGTAAAAACAGGAAATATTCTGTTAAACTGGTACAGGAAGAAATCAAAATGGGGTTGGGGTTGACATAAAGGAATGAAGATCCCAAGGTTTATTTAGAACCCAGTTGCAGACTTTCAGGTAACAAACTTAGAATGATGAACCATAGTAAAACTGATTTGTCTGTGATATACATAAAACTTCCATGCCTGATGCTCATACAGTAGCTGTACTTCTCATAAATCAAATCTACTTTCACTCTGGGAAACAAGCACCATAAATGTTACAATTACTCAGTTAATGAATCAGAAGGGAACTAATATGCTTTAAAATGAAGTAGAATGGTGCCGTGATTTGACAATTTTGGAATAGAAATATAGAAATATTTTCAGAAGAGGAAAAGTGTTTTTTTCTTTTCTTTTTCTTTTAAAAAAACATGCACTTTTCTTAAATATATATTTAGCTACTTTTGATATCAAAAAGGCATCTTAACTCAGAGTAGTTAATGTGCAGAACCAAGCGGGCTTTTTCAGAGTTCAGACTAGAAAGAGTTCACTAATTGGCAGGACAATCCGAAAAGAGCTCTCAAATGATTCCATAGAAGCGGAGGTTGATAGGTTCTTGAAGAGAAAGGGTGTCAGAGGTTAGGGGAAGAAGTCAGGAGAGAGGGATAATAAATAAATCATAATGGAATGATAGAACAGACTCAATGGGCTGAATGCCCTAAATCTGCTTCTCTGTCTTACGGTCTTCACATAGAACATTGCAGCACTGCACAGGCCCTCTGTCCCACAATGTTGAGCCTATCTTTTAATCTACTCTACTCTTATAAGATCAATCTAACACATCCCTTCTACATAGCCTCCATTTTTCTGTCACCCATGTGCTCAGCTAAGAGTTTTCACGTCCAGGAGATCCCAAAGTGGACTCCTGCAGGTTCCTTGTGGGGAAGTCAAGTCTAAAAGAGCAATGGGATGGTGCAGAGCAGTTGTATCCTTTGTGCGTTGTCAATACTTTCTGGTTTAGTGCCATTCTAGCAAATGTTTTGCTTCCCTGCCCTGCAACCTCTGCACAATGCAGATACACCCATCAAAAAGACAGGCAGGCAAACACAGGCAATAAAATCTATGACAGATGGGAGACTCAAGATAAAGAGGTGGTACATTAGCACAGTGGTTAGTGCAGTCATTTTACAGCACCAGAGATTACCGGTCCCTGTCTGTAAGGCGCTCGTACGCTTTCCCTGTAATCGCGAGGATCTTCTCCGGGTGTTCCGGTGTCCTCCCACATTCCAAAGAAGCACAGGTTAGGGTTAGGAAGTTGTGGGAATGCTATGTTGGTGCCGGAATCATTGCAACACCTGCAGGCTGCTGCAGCACAATCCTCGAACTGCCTTGACACAAAGCATCGTATCTTATTGTATGCTTCCATGTACACGTGACAAAATAAAGCTAATCTCTAATAATGTTAACCTTTAAGAAGGTGTAACCTCAGGTGTAAGTCAGAGGAGCTGATTCATTCACCCAAGTGTGGAGCAAAGTAGGTTATATGAATTGAAGCTCATCTTGTGTTTGCTTCTGGCAGGGGTCCATGGACCCCTCGGTTTATGGTCAGGGTCGGCAGTGTAAAAGAGTTTGAGAACTCTGAAGACATTGGTGAAACATTCATTTGTACATTACAGGTCAGGAAAGGGTTTTGTTGTTAATGAAGTACGTAATAAGATGCAACGAAGGAAACAAAGCATTCAAAAACACAATTCTAGAATGGCTTGGGATGCTACCTTATTCCTTTTGCCTCATTTACCTCATTCGGCACTGCCAACAAGGGCCAAAAGGCCTGTTTCTGTGCTGTAATGTTCTATGGTTCTATTTACACTGAACTTCTGCTCTCCAGACACGCACTGCTCTTTGGACCCAGTCCTTTGAACATTGGTGTCTCTCTGGCGAGTCTATGTACGTATTTTTAATGTAGAAGTTCAGTCAATAAGCATAATTTTGCCAGAGGGAAAATCGTCACAGTAATGTAGTGTGATCACGACGTTTATGATGTTCTTCTGAGGGGTTATTCCCTTACTGGTTAGGTTGAACTGGAAAGGTTGAGCAAGTTAGGTCTTTATTCTTTGGAGTGTAGAAGATTGGGGGGGACTTGATAGAGGTTTTTAAAATTATGAGGGATATCGATAGAGTTGACGTGGGTAGGCTTTTTCCATTGAGAGTATGGGAGATTCAGACAAGAGGACATGAGTTAAGAGTTAGGGGGCAAAAGTTTAGGGGTAACATGAGGGGGAATTTCTTTACTCAGAGAGTGGTAGCTGTGTGGAACGAGCTTCCAGCAGAAGTGGTAGAGACAGGTTGGGTATTGTCATTTAAAGTAAAATTGGATAGGTATATGGACAGGGAAGGAATTGAGGGTTATAGGCTGAGTGCAGGTCGGTGGGACTAGGTGAGAGTAAGCATTTGGCACGGAGTAGAAGGGCCGACATGGCCTGTTTCTGTGCTGTAATTGTTATATAGTTACTGGAGAATGCTTGTACATGACTTTGTTTAACATGGGTAGTCTGATGCACGGCCAGTCACACATGGCTCTTGACAGATTGGGATCAGGGTCCAGTGCCAGATGTCTGGGGACCTTCACTGCCGCAGCTTTCCTCCGCCTTCACTGTCCTTGTGACGCGTCATTGCCTTCCTCCAGCTCCACCGCTGAGGACTTGGTTGGATCATTCTTCGTCTGGAGGCTCTCCTTTGACCTTACCGCCATGTGTGACAGTACCTGGAGCTAAGCTCCAGACCGCGTCACTCTCAGGATCTCAGGAACTCACCACGACAACCTGACGATCCTCGAAGAAGAATATTCACATTATGCTGCACCCAACATCCATACTTTCTGTAGGTATCACCTGAGGCCCAGGGTTGTTTTCCCTTCTTGATGGAGTGCCCCTCACCCTACCAGCTAAATAATGGCTCATGAAAGAATTGGAGATTTGCTGATTTGTGAAAAAACACAGATTAATGATCCATGCATTCCACTGCTGTGGACAGCCTATTCACTGTTCATTACTCACACACTGAAATGTGTTGAGGTGCAGTGGTTAATTGGCTTCTTAAAACAGTATGGATGTAGCAGTGTGCTACATATGGCAGTTTTAATGAGGGAGTACTAAAGCCATCCTGTACAGATCACTGGGGAGCTCTATAGATTCACAAAGCACAATACTGGCTATTCAAGGTTCTAAAAAAAAAAGTGCAACTAAAATTCAGTCCTTGCCCTACCAAGATGGCTACATCTATAGTCTATTGATGGTACATTCTTACTGACAGCTGATAAAATATAATGCACAGTCCTTGCCTTTAACCGGCTTAAAGCAAGTATGAAGTCTTCAATGTTCACAGAATTTAAGCTTCTGCTTCTCGTAAGCCCCAGAAGGCACTGGCTGTGGTGAACCTCTTCATTCTCTTCTGATTTTCAACAAGGCTTCCACCAGAAATTTCCTCCACAGCAGCATGTCTTTTTTACCAGTTCTGGTGGAATGACCTTAGACCTTAAAGATTATCTGGTTAGCCTTCCACGCAAGCTGACTGACCTGTTGAGTGTTTCCAGTGCTTCTGGCTTTTACTTCAGGGTTCTAGCACCTGCAGGTTTGCTCCTCAGTCGGGAAAGTTTTTTGAACCTGATTAGATGAAGAAAAGTCAGCTTTATTTTGACACGTGTACATTGAAACCTGCGGTGAAGTGTGTTGATTGCATCGACTACCAACACAGTCTGAGATGTGCTGGGGGTGGCTCACAAGTGCCACCATGATTCCAGTGCCACCATAGCATACCCACAACTTACTAACCCATTCGTCTTTGGAATGTGGGGGGAAACCAGAGCATGTGGAAGAAACCCATGCAGTTCTGGCGGGGGGGGATGAACGGGAAAACTCCTTACAGACAGTATTGGGAATTGAATCCAGATCTTATAGCTGGCCCTGTATACTGTTAAGCTAACCACTATGCTGCCGCGATGCATGTCATTAAAAGGTATGATGTCTTTGTTTACTTAGGATGGCAGGAAAATAAAGTTCTCAACCTTGACCGTCATATAGGAAGATGGGAATCATATCTAAAACTGATCCTGTCAAAACCAAATAGCCTAACATTAGATGCTGTTGAAGAATCACTAACTGGAAGAATTATTCAGAGGGCTATCCATTCCCATGGTAACTGTTGGACAGTTCTCACTGAGACTGCGACTTTGCGTAAGAGGACAACCAGAGGACAAGAATCAAGACTGAATTATGGAGCAGGAAGAGGAAAGCTTCAAACCATGTCTTCTCAGGGTAAGCAAGGTTTGTCCTTTATATCCTTCATTTCCTTACAACACAGAAGCCCCCTACATCAGCCCAGTGAATTGCTGTTGCCTCACAGAGTAATTCCATTCCATACTAATTTTCCCTGTATTCTCCTTACATTCTCATCAGCTCAATCCAGATCTTACTCTCATCATGCCCCAGAGGCAATTGACAGTGGGCAATTAATGGACAGAGCCCCCACATGTTTGGGACATGGGAGGAAGGATACCAGAGCACCCAGGGGAAGAAGCAAATACATTAGAGGGTTTTATGTTTCATTGGAAAGGCGCATGGATGTAAGGAAGATGGAAGGATATGGACATTGTGGATTAGTGTTCGAGGGTTTTTGATTTGCTTTTTAGCTGGGTTGGCACAACATTGTGGGCAGAATAGCCTGTTCCTGTGCTGGACTCCTCTATGTTCTACGTTCTAAGTCTATGTGGTCACAGTGAGTGCATGCAGACTCCACACAGATGTCAGGATTGAACTCAGGGAAGACAGCAGCTATGCTGGCTGTGCCAACATGTTTTTTTATATAGTAGTGGTTCATGGGGCTCTGAAGTCTGCATATAAAGTCCTGGCAATTGATACCGGTGGAACATTGTATTTAGGTTCAGGATCTATCTATTATTGAAGCAATACGCTAAAAATAAAAACTTCTGGAAACTGCAGACCAACACAAGTTAAGAAAGTCTCAATATAAGACCAAGTTTCGAGAGCTAGAATGTTCTAATTCTGTAGTAACATAATAGCTTTGTGGCATTCTGCAGCAGACTACTGACTGCACATACTCAAAAATAAGAGGGAAGACAATATAACTTGCTCTTGTGGCCTATAATGCAGCCCGAGCCTGTCAAATAAGTTATTCTCACCCAGACTCCCGTAAATCTGTGCAGTTAATCAGCAGAATTATCGATACATGTACGAAGTTAAGTTTTATGAAGGCTTACAATTACAAACATGTGTACCTCATTATATCCCCTGCATCAGTTTTGGCTGCCAGAATATTAAAAGTTCTCCATTTAACTGGTGTTGGGTTCAGCGGGGGAAGGGAGGGAAAGCACCTCATAAAGCAGTGCGTGGAGTCTACGGTGTATCATTTGGAAATATGAATAAATGCCATTTGGCTCAACCTGCACACAATCTTTTGGTGCATCGTATAACTGCTCTCAGTACAATTCCCAAATGAGATTCCTACTACATCCAGAAGAGTGAGTACTAGTTATCTGCGGTGCCATTTAAGGTTACCACAAGGAAAGCACGCCAGGCATTTAAGTTGCAACTGAGCTTGAAGAGGAAAAAGCAGTAGGCTCCATGCAACTTTCTAAAAGCAGCTGGCATTCTGTTGCTGGGTAACCAAATTTAACTCACATCTTCTTCCTTGCCCTACTTCCTTCCTACCTTCCTCCTGTTCCCTTCCCTTCTTCGATTCCTTCTTCCTTTCACCTGATACCAGACAGCATGTGTGTGAAAGAGCAAATATTGGACACCATTAACAGATCAGTGGCACTGCAGAAGTACCACGTTCAGCCAGTGGATATGGCACAGAAACCGCATCACTGCTGCAGACCAGGCAGCATCTATGGAGAGGAATAAACAGTTGATGTTTCAGGCCTCTTTGTATTCTAGTCCTCTTGAAATGAATGCTAACATTGCATTTGCATTTCTTATGACTGACCTCACCTGCAAATTAAAGCCAAAGTCAAATTTATTATCAGAGTATATATATGCCACCATATACAATGCTGAGATTTTTTCCTGCAGGCATACTTAGCAAGTCTATAGAACAGTAACTGTAAGTAGGATCTGTAAACTGTGAACAAACTGCACAAATGCAGATAATAAATAGCAATAAATAACAAACATGAAATAGCAAGATAGAAGAGTCCTTAAATGAGTGCAGTTATCCAGTTTTGTTCAAGAGCCTGACGGTTGAGGGGTAGTAACTGTTCTTGAACCTGGTAGTGCGAGCCCTGAGGCACTGGTACCCTCATCTACCTAATGGCAGCAGTGAGAAAGGAGCATGGCCTGGGGGGGGGGGGGGAGGGGGGAGGATTTTGATGATGGATGCTGCTTTTCTACAGCAAAGTTTCATGTAGATGAGCTCAATTAAATTTTAGGGAATTCCTAAATTAAACTTCAGGGAATCCTGCAATAGGATTCCCAAATCCCTTTATACTTCTGATTCCTGAATTCATCATCTGAATGGCTTAATATCCTGCTTGTATTATAGCATCATAATGGAAATTGATCTGGGATTTCCCCATCACTTTACAGAGATGTGCATCTTTCCCAATAATGAGACATTCTATATCACTGTCTAATTTCCCTGTGGCAGGGTAACCTCTCAGTACACAAATGCAAATTATAACCTGGAACAAGAGCAGCAACAAAAGGCAGTCGGGAGCTGCCCATCCGCGGGCTGCCATTGTAACCAACCAGCATTCAGGCATTCAACCTGGTAAATATAGCGGACTCCAGCAACGAAGGGGATTGTGTATTTAAAATACTTTAGTCAAGGCCTCATTATTTCTGGACGTAGGAGGAAATGAATACTATGAAAAGAGAAAATATCGCTGGAAGTATTCACAATCCAAACTGCGTCCCAATTACATTCTAACCGAAGGGATTCTTTCATTGTAATACTGGCACTTGTAACTGAATATCAGCCTCTGTGAATGAGTCATAACTAGTTTGAGATAAGCATTAAGTATAGATGACCGCAAAGCAAAAAAAAATCATGATGGTCTTCATTGTTCAGTATCAGAATGTACAAGTTTGTGGTAGAAGGTGGTCCTGCACATTATTCTACTGTACTTCAGCTTTTTAGTCTATTTACAATGAAGGAAAGGCCTGAGATTCATATCCTTATACTTCAGAGATGCAGCTTCATTCAGGGTCCCTACATGCAAGACATTGCATGACACATCAATAGGTCACAATCAGGTTTATTTTTACTGTGTTATATGATGGGAAATGTATTGTTCTGCAGCAGCAGCACAGTGCAAAGATGGGAAATAAACATAAATTACAAAATAAATAAATGGCACAATAAAGGAATGATGAGGTAGTGTTCCAGACCCGTTCAGAAATCTGCCAATGTAGAGGAAAGAGCTGATTTAAATGTTTGTGAAGGACAGCTAAGCTCCTAAGCACTCTGCTTAAAAAAAAAGTTTATAGTTTTTTCTCTTTATCCAAAGAAGTACTGTCTGAAAATTGCACAATTAAATAACAAACACTTCAACTCTGTTTCAGTCACAGACTCGGCTTTTGTTTTACTGTTCAAGCAGTTGCAATGTGCTCAGTTGGTCTCTGAACGGAACAAGCAGTTCTCAGCATTATTAGAAGCATTCTGGCGACCCACCAAGGATTAAATTCTGAGGCAAGGCTGTCATGGGCCTTGAGAGATAAAGTTTTGGGCTCACATCACACTCCTGAATCTAGAGTAGGGGTTCCCAACCTGGGGTCCATGAACCGCTTAATTAACGGTATTGGGCCATGGCATAAAAAATGTTGGGAAAATCCAGGCTAACGCTCCATTTCCAAACCGAGGACAGCTTTATTTATTTCTTTTTGACAAACATTGTGGAATAGGCCCTTCTGGTCCTTCAAGCCATGGCACCCAGCAATCCCGATTTAAGCATCGCCTAATCATGGGACAATTCATGATGACCAATTAACGCACCGACCAATACACCTTTAGACTGTGGGAGGAAACCGGAGCACCCAGAGGAAACCCTTGGGGTCACATGGAGGATGTACAAACCCCTTACAGGCAGTGGCAGGGAATGAGCTCGAGTTGTTAACCACCGCGCTAACCACTGCGTACTATGCTGACCCACTTGACAAGGATGCACTCTTTCAGATGAAATGTTAAACCGAGGTTTAGCCTGACCTGTCAGAGGATGGTGCCACATGAGAACGACTGCCCCAGTGATCTCGCCAATGTGTCCTTCAGTAAGAGCAGATTCTGTTCACAATTATGTTGCTGCATACGTGAGTCTGTGCTACTGCAATTCTCTGCTGCATTCCGCAAAATACAATAGCAGCTGCACTCCGAAACGACGTCTCTGCATGTGAGTTGGGAAAGTGTAAAAGGCACTATTGTAAAAATGCAAGACTTCTTTCCTTCTGTGGAAACCCCTATCAGAAATAAGCCAGTTCCATCTCTCTCCTTCACATCCACCTCTCCTCACCCACCTCATTCTCAGTCAGCGTAACACTCAGTTAGTTGTAAGATCAGGGTTCAATTCCTGCCGCTGTCTGTAAGTTCCCATCCTAACTTCGTGGGTCCCTTCCGGGAGCCACGGTTTCCTCCCACATTTCAAAGATGTACACTTAGGATTAGTAAGCTATGAGCATGCTATGTTGGCACCGGAAGTGTGGCTACACACTTGGTCATTGACGCAAGCAACGCATCTCGCTGTATGTTTTGATGCACAAAGCTAATCATTGTGTTTACCTTCATCTCCTTTTCTGGCTGTGCTCCTTCCTGGAAGAGAGAATTATGTAAATTGGCCCTTTGCTGTCATTAGTCGTTACTCCACCAGTCACTTTGACCATGGGCACGAATCCAATAACTCGCTAATTCGAAGCCACAATCATAAAATCTACAGTCCATTGCCTCATGGAGTAATGCAGAAAAGAAACGTGCATCTGTTTCAGTGTGTGCAGTTACAGTCAGTTGCCAAACGAATGTCAGGCACCTCACTGCAGGAGAAATGGGATCAAACTGGAGACCAATAATTTTATTCATAGTTTCACTTTAATTAAGTGATGTTATGCACTGCATTAATGTTACACAAGCCCTCCTTTAATGAAACGCTTCTTGGCTGGTGAGCAAGAGGGGTGGGAAGCAAACCGAGGAGACATCACACATATTCAAATGGTGATCCTTAAGCACATAATAGACCAGGATTACCAAGAGATACAGATATAGGAGCAGCAGTCTTCAAATAACCCAGCATCTACAGAATAGTTTAAAAATGGAGATCCATCCGATTTCTGATGAAATTTATGTTATATTCTCAGTGAAACTGCAACTAGAAGGGACCTTTGGGATTCTTAAAATTAAAGGGCATCTGTTAAATGCTCATCTGTATGCAAAACCAATAGATCCTTCCATCTGGGTGCATTACATATCAATAACAAAAGTAAGCTTTAAAAAGCTTGGCAGAGTGATAGAAATAAGGCACATCTCCCAGCTTGGTAACTTTATGCATAAAAAGAGAAAAAAGGTGTCTATAAGTATTCCTTCTGGTTAGCCTCCAACCTGATGGCGTGAACATCGTTTTTCCAACTTCTGGTAGTTGTTCCCTCTTCTTACACTCCTCACTCTAGTTTCCCTCCTACCTCTTCTCTTTTCCTAACCAACCTATCACTTCACCCGGCGGTCCTCCTCATTTCTTTTCTCCCATGGTCCACTCTCCTCTCCTATCTAATTCCTTCTTCAGCCCACTACGTTTTCTACCTGTTGCCTCCCAGCTTTCCAAGTCAACCTGCTCCCCCCCCCCCCCCCACCTTACCTGGCTTTACCAATCACCTTCTAGCTTGTACTCTTTCCCTTCCTCCTACTATTTTATTCTGGCTTCTTCCCCCTTCCTTTACAGTCCTGATGAAGCGTTTTGGCCTGAAACGTAAACGGTTTATTCCTTCCGACAGATGCTATCTAACCTGCTGAGATCCTCCAGTATTTTGTAAGTGTTAATCTGGATTTCCAGCACGTAAAGAATCTCTAGTGTCTATAAAAGATTTCTCATTACCGTGGGAAGTCTCAAATCATTTGCCACTAATGTAGAATTATTGAAACCTCAGCTTTGCTATAACGTAATTATGACAGAAAGTTTGATCCCACAAACACAAAACCATAAGACCATAAGGTACAGAAGCAGATTTAGTCTACTTGACCCACTGAGTCTGCTCTGCCATTTCATCATGGCTGATCCATTTCCCTCTCAGTCCCATTCTCCTGCCTTCTCCCTGTAAGCTTTCACGCCCTAACTAATCAAGAACCTATCAACCACTGCCTTAAAAACACCCAATGTCTTGACCTCCACGGGCATCTATGGTAATAAATTCCACAGATTCACTACTCTCTGGATAAAGAAATTCCTCCTAATCTCCATTCTAAATGGATGCCCCTCTATTCCAAGGCTGTGCCCTCTGGTACTAGACTTCCCCACTATAGGAAACATTCTCTCCATATTCACTCTATCTAGGCTTTTCAACATTCAGTCATTTTCAATGAGATCCCCTCTCATTCTTCTAAATTTCAGCAAGTACAGCCCAGAGCCATCAATCACTCCTCATACCATAACCCTTTCATTGCTGGAATCATTCTTGTGAACCACCTCTGAAGCTTCCCCAATGTCAGCATATCCTTTCTTAAATAAACATCGATATGATAATAACTGGATGAACTGTTTTGGTGATGGTGATCATTAGATAAATATTAGTCAGTACCTGGGGATAATTTCTTTGCTTATTTTCCAAACGGATAGCTACATTACAGTAGGCAAGGTTACTGTCTTGTCCAGGGACTATTAATTTCATCAATGCAGAACTATGGGCTGTTTATTTCTCCTATGCTCTGGATACGGGATAACAACACATCATTTCAGAATTATTTGACAGTAAGCAGCTTCTCCTGATGAATCTGCCAGAGTTCTTTGAGGAAGTAACAAGTAGTGTGGACAAAGGAGAGGTAGTGGATGACATTTACTTGGATTTTTAGAAGACATTTAATAAGGTGCCACACATGAGGTTACTTAACAAGATAAAATTCTGTGCCATTTCAGGAAAGATACTGGCATGGGTAGAGGAATGGCTGATAGGTAGGAGGCAGTGAATGGGAATAAATGGGGCCTTTTCTGGTTGGCTGCAAGTGATTAGTGATGTTCCTCTGAGGTCAGTAATGGGACCGCTTCTTTTCACACTGTTTGTTAATGATTTAGATAATGGAATTGATGGCTTTGTGGCAAAGTTTGCAGGTGATACAAAGATAGGTGGAGGGGTAGGTAGTGCTGAGGAAGCAATGCGATTGCAGGAGGGCTTTGACAAATTTGAAGAATGGGCAAAAAAATGGCAGATGGAATATTGTGTTGGAAAATGTATGGTAAAACATTTTGGTAAAAGGAATAATAGCAGGGACCATTATCAAAATGGGGAGAAAATACAAACATCAGAGATGCAGAGGGGCTTAGGAGTCCTCATGCAAGACTCCCAGAAGTAAATTTACAGGTTGAGTCTGTGGTAAAGAAGGAAAATGCAATGTTGACATTCAATTCAAGGGGAATAGAATATAAAAGCAAGAAAATAATGCTAAGGCTTTATAAGAGACTTGTCAGGCCACACTTGGAGTATTGTCAACAGTTTTTGGCCCCACTTCTCAGAAAGGATGTGTTGTCATTGGAGAGAGTGCTGAGGAGGTTCACGAGGATGATTCCAAGAAACAAGGGTTTAACATATGATGAGTGTTTGGCAGCTTTAGGGCTGTACTCACTGGAACTTAGAAGAATGCGAGGGAATCTCACGGAAATCTACTGAATGTTGAAAGGACTAGAAATAGTGGATGTGGAGAGGATGTTTCCTATGGTGAGGGTATCCAGAACTAGAGGGCACAGCCTCAAAATTCAGGGGCAACCTTTTAGAACAGAGGTAATGAAACATTTTTAGACAGGAAGTATTGAATCTGTGGAATGCTCTGGCACAGACAGCCATGAAGGCCAAGACCATAGGTATATTTAATGCAAAAATTGATAGTCTCCTGATTGGTCAGGGCATCAAAGGTTATGTTGAGAAACCAGGCGTATGGGATTGAGTAGGATATGGATCATCCATGATGGAATGGCAGAGCTGACTCGATAGGCTGAATGGCCTAATTCTGCTCCTCTGTCTTATGGTCTTATAATTCTCAGATTAAAAAATACCTTACATTAAATACCTCAGCTGTCATCATTTTATCTCCAAGTGCACATGAGAAGATTTTGTCAATATACTACCTTTGAGATGCACAGTGGGCGTCTGCTATACTTCCAAACAAACCCAGTGTGCCTTGGTAAATGCGTAGCCTTGAAACTAATATGTGACAAGATCTGAGTCAAAAAATTCTCATCCAGCTCACACAATGTTGTTTTGAGTCACTGCATAAGAACTTAAAGTACCTCTGGAAGCTGCCGTTTGCAATGAATGTCAGCAAGGTCAAAGAACATATAAAAATGTTACCATACCCTGAAGAACAGACAATGGAAAATTTAGAAAGTATTGCAAACGTTGCCAATCTCAGCCTATAAGATTGGAGCTACAAACAAACATGGACTATAGATATCCAAGAAAAAGAACAATGAATACTGGCTCTTTCCCATGATCTGAACCATTCAGTGGGAGGCAAATCTTCAAATGCAGCTGATACCAAGTACCTTCCAGATTTTTTTAAACAAATGATGCACTACTCCTCTTTTATAGCCAAATGGTCATTTACCCTGGAGATCTACCACTTAACTAACACTGTAGTCTGAACTGATTGGTAATTCTTTAAAGAGAGAAGAGCAGCAAGTTAGATGAAGAGATCTAGATGAATGTATTTTGGTGCAGGCTGCAAATTAAATTTAGCACAGAGGAATGAAAGATAAACAGAATCAAAGTCATGTTTATTATCACTAACATTCATCATGCAATTTGTTGTTTTGTTGCAGCAGTACAGTGCAAGACATTAAGAATGACCATAAGTTACAAATAAATGGACCTCTGGACCATGTCCTCTTCTCGTTTCAACCACTGGGCAGGGGGTATCGTAGCCTTACATCTCACACTAACAAGTTCAGGAACAAGTATCACCTACAATCATCAGGCTCCTGAATTATCGCGGATAACTTTTGCACCGCTGCTCTTGTACTGGTTTGACAACCTATAGGCACACTGTCTTATGCTCACAGTATCATTTTTTACTTGCACAGTTTGTCTTTTTTTGCACATTGGTTGTTTTCCAGTCTTATTGAATATTTTTTGTAAATTTGATTGTATTTTTTTTGCCTGTAAATTCCTGCAAGATTAATTTCAAGATAGTATATAGTAATATATGCAAACTTTGAAAGTAAATTTACTTTGAAATTTGAACAGAAACCTAATAATATGGGGCTTCAGTCTGCAAACACAAAACTGCAAAAATTGTTATTTAAATCTCAAAAGTAGGTTTTGTCCAGATTTTAGATTTTATGACACATCACATTAACATGTATGGCACATTTCAATATGGATCATTTAGATTAATAAATTAAATGTGCAAGTTATGCAGAACTAATCCTGGAGATGGATATTGGATGGTTATTCAATAATTCACAACTTTGAGATGTTCCAAAATATTTTACAGACAATTAAGTTTATTTGAAATGTTGCTATTCTTTGCAAAGTTGAGTGTAGTAATGAATGTGAGATGAACACTATTTACTAATTTATAGTAAGCGCATCAACTAGATGTTGCCAGTTGAAGGATAAATATTGGACAGAAGGCCAGTATTTGAAATAGTGCATGTGATCTTCAATGATAGTGTGCACCCCCTCACTGTTTCACTTAGAACATTGTCTTGGCTGCATGAAACCTCTAAGCTTCTTGTCAGAGCGGAGACTGCTTCCAACTGAGCTATTCTGCTCAGTCAAATTATACATTTTTTTTAAACTGGGAGAAAGCATACATTGGCGTACAAACTCATTTTAAATCTGTCAGTGTGATTAAATGACTGTGGTAGAAATGGTCTGACATTTTAAGCGGGACTGTGCTTGGAGCTAGAACTTCTGATCGTTAATTATGAGGCTGTGGATACACTGAGTGCATTGTGTGAAGCACTTTTACCCGGTTTAAAATTTCTCATGAAAAAGGTAATATCCTGCAGCTGAACCTTTCCCTACCACAGACTAATGAGCAAATGCCCCCTTATACAAGTTACTGCCTCAGGACCTTCTATGCTGCTGCTGGAGTGATTAATTGCTCCCCTTCCTAGTAGGGGTAATTAATGTAATTTAAATGTACAATGCAGGATATTATTCTCTATTTTCCCACTCTGAGGCAGGAACATAGCTCCATTGGGATCGCCAACATTTCTTTATTCAGTGATCATTCTTCACATGAATTGGTAGGCTTCACAAATCAAGCCCAGAAACGTAGGATGAATCTTCAGTCCTTTGGACTTGGCTTCATTACTACAGTTCACCCAGTATTCCAATCTTTGCCCAGAAGAATACTCCACAATCATTGGCACCCTCCTTGAGGAACTCCACTCCACCCATCTCAGTTCCATGGGACCTGGATCAAATAAGCACTATAACTTTCCTCCTGTGACAATCTTTACAATAGATATTAATGGATCTTAATGAGTAATCTACAGCTTTTCTTAGCCTCTCCAGCAAATGAGCAAACACATCTTCTTTCCAAACGACATACTTTGTTTTTTATTATATGCTGTGAAAGTTCACACAATGATCTTCTGATCTATGGGGTGGGAGCTTTCTATTGCACTGGGTACATTTTACATTGAATTTTCAAACTGGGTACTCCAGGGATTCAAGCACTGGTTGCACTCAACGCTATAACATAAGCAGCACTGATAGTCAATGGATGAAGTGTTAAACTGAAGACTTGCCTGCTCTCTCACTTAGATGTAAAAGATACTAAGGCACTATTTAGAGATAGTGAGTTCTCCAGTTGTCCTCCCGTCCTTTATTCCTCACTATAGTTACTGTTTGTTGGATGTAGCCAGATAAGTTGTCTAATTCTGTAGAAGCACTTCAAAAGCCCTATATTAGCCATGGAGCTCTTGGAGCTTATCAAGGCTAAAGGAGGAGCTACAAAATACATGCTCACTATTTGTGGTGAGTTTCTGGTTCACAGCACCTTAGAATTACAAGAGGCAGTTCTATTGACACAGTAGGGTTGCTTTATTAATTTTACCTTTTATGTATCTACATATTCTTTCAGCCAATGAAAGTATTGCATATTTCTTTGCTGACCTCATCAACTCTGGAGAGCTCCCATCCACTGCCACCAAACTCATGGTTTCTTTATGCCGCACTGCTCGCTTCTACCTGCTACCCATGATCCACAAGCCTGACGTCTCAGAATAGGCCCAATGTCTCTGTCTGCTCCTGCCCCACTGAACTCGTGTCCCTCATACCTCGGCTCCATTCTATCCCCCTTGCTTCAGTCACTTCCCACCAACATCCACGACATTTCTCATGCTCCCTAAATAGCTTTCAATTCCCTGGTCCTAACCACCTAATTTTCACCATGGATGTCCAGTCCCTATACACTTCGATCCCCCATCAAGAAGGCTTTAAAGCTCTCTGCTTTTTTTCAATAGAAGAACCAACCAGTTCCCCTCCACCATCACCCTCCTGCAAGTGGCAGAACTGATCCTCACCCTCAACAATTCTTCTTCTTTAGCTCCTTCCACTTTCTCAAGGAGTAACCATGGGTACCCACATGGGTCCCAGAAATGCCTGCCTTTTCATTGGCTATGTAGAATTGTCCCTGTTCTAAGGCTTCACTGGTAGTGCTCCTCAACTCTTCCTGCATGACATTGACAACTGCATTGGTGCTGCTTCATGCACCCATGCTGAGCTCATCAATTTCATCAATTTTGCCTCCATCTTCCACCCTGCCCTTAAGTTCATTTGGTCCATTTCTGACACCTTCCACTGTTATGATATGGGAACAATGAATATAGAATTGAGTCCAGTTTTATAAACAAATAAACATTTATTAAACACTGCTCAATAAAAATGAAAAGTAAATAAGCGACTAACTTAACTGGAAGTCAACTGCTATACGGCAACTCGAACAGTTCTTAAAGCGATAAATGCGAAAGTCCAAATGATTTATACAGTCAGTTAGGAGAGACTTTCCTGAAGTAACGAATTCCTTGACAACGTGACATTACTGCTGATCCCACTGAAATATGCCTTGCTGAAGGATTCACTATGAAGGAAATAAAAACAGCTTAAAGGAACTGACCTTTTCCTTGGTGAATAACGCTGCCCCTAACCCTTTCTTCCCTTACAAGACTGGGGTTATCTCAGATGCAGGTTACTAATTCCTGAATGAAGATCCAATAAGGTCGATCCTGTATTACCGCCGATGACACCAACTTTACTCGATCCTTCGGGTTTCCGTACTTCGGTAAATCTTCACTCTCCAATAATTAGACTTTAAAATTAAATCAAAGACACATCAAACATAACTGGCAGTGATTTTCAAAACTGCTGGCACAACTTACGGTAGAAAGTAAAACTCCACCTTAAAACAAAACTGCGTCATGAGACGAATACGCAGCATAACGGAGTAGCTGATGAATTAAACAACGAACTAACCTGTGTCACAGCAAAGCTTTCCTGTTTTATACCTGTTGGAACAGGCCATCACATGAACCCCCACTGGTGGGAAAATTACATCATGTGACCTCACACAGGCGGGAAAATTACATCATGTGACCTCACACTGGCAGGAAATTACATCACCCCACCATCACAAGACCATTACATCATGCTCACAGATACTCAATTACACCATGGTCATAAGACAGTCACAAGATACCCATGGGGTATGTAACACCTCCCCTTTCTTGATTTGTCTCCATCTCTCTGATTCCCAAGGATATTTTGACTATACCTCTTCCCACCCTGCCTCCTGTAAAAATGCTATTCATTTTTTCTCAGTTCCCCTGCCTCACCGCATCTGTTCCCAAGATATGACTTCCCTTTCCAGGATATCAAAGATGTTCTGCTCCGGGACACCAGGGGTGTTTCTCTTCCTCCACCATTGATGCTGCCCTCACCTGCATCTCCTCCATTTCCTGAACATCTGCGTTCTCCCCATCTTCCCACCACCTTAACAGTGATAAGGTTTCCTCTTGTCTTTGCCTACCACCCTATGAGCCTCTGCATCCAACACATCATTCTCTGTAACTTCTGCCATGTCCAAAGGGATCCCACCATCAAACACATCTTTAAACCCGCTCCCACCTCCCACTCCCACTTTCCAAGGGGATTGCTTCTTCTGTGATTCCCTTATCCATTCATCCCTTCCCATTAATCTCCTTCCCGGCACTTAAACCTGCAAGTGGCCAAGTTGCTACACCTGCCCATTCACTACCTCCCTCACCTCCATTCAGAGCCCCAGAAAGTCCTAGGTGAGGCAGCTCTTCACTGTGAACCTGCTGGCATGGTCTGTTGTATCCAGTGCTCCCGATGTGGTCTTCTCCACGTTGGTAAGGCCCATGGTAAACTGGGGGATGGCTTCGTCAAACCTCTCTGATCCATCTACCAAAAGCGTAACTTTCCGGAAGCCAAATATTTTAGTTCCAATTCCCATTCTTGTTCTGACATGTTGGTCTATGGCCTCCTCTTGTGCCATGATGAGGTCACCCTCAGGATAGTGGAGGCTACCTCTGCATAGCCTGTAACTTGATAGCATGAATATTGATTTCTCCTTCTGGTAAAAAAAATCCATCCCCTTCCCCTCTTCTTCTGTTCCTCACTCTGGCCTCTTACCTCTTCTCACCTGCCTATCACTTCACTCTGGGTCCCCTCCTCCTTTCCATTCTCCTGTGGTTCATTCTCCTTTCCTATCAGATTCCTTCCACTCCAGCCCTTTACCTTTCCTACTCACCTAACCTCACCTTCTAGCTGTTCTCCTTCCCCAACACCCACCTTTTTATTCTGTCATCTTCCACCTTTCTTTCCAGTCCTGAAGAAATGCCTTGTCCAAAACGTCGACTATTTATACTGTTCTGTAGATGCTGCCTGACCTTCTGAATTCTTCCAGCGTTTTGTGCGTTTTGCATAATTACTTGTGTTAATTTTGATCTTCCACTCTGTTTATCAATGTAATAACAGCTTTAACTTCCCTTTAAAACCTAGGCTAGATTTTCTAACTCAATGGCACTTACTATTTAAGGATCCCTTGTAAATTTTAACAAGCTTCCTATAAGTTTCCCACTCCCCCCCCCCCAACAACTGTTGTCCTATATATCACTAGCTGCAGGGAATGTATGTGTCCATCCTATTGGAACATACTAATTAGGAAGGACAGTAAATGTCCACTTCACTCAAAGTTAAAATTCAAAAAGATTCGCAAAGATAATTTCATCATTTAATAAATTATCAGCTCTCAAGGAATATCATCCTTTTTAATAAATTTCTTGGTACCTCACACAACAAATTGAATAGAAAATGAGCCCATTATAGAGCTCAAACTTTAACATATTGAGTACATTTATATTAACTTAAAATCATTGCACCTGCTTTGCTAACTTTGCCTTTCTACACCATCCTTATCTTTTGATAGATCTGGTGCCACAGTTCCAATAGGGACTCAGGGTAATTAGCAGACCTCTGTGCAGATAGACCACTCCTAATTAACAGTGACCCAAAACCCTTCTGATTTCCAAGCCCTCAGAGGTTGTGTTCTGCAGCAATGACAACTATTGTAGTCTTGTCAAAACAGTTCTGTCAGTGAGCACTCCAATTGACTTGAAAATCTTCTGGGACCTATATACCTTTCTTTTCAGTTACCTTGGAAACCACTGCAATATAATGATAAACCAACCATCAGAACTGTGATTAGAATGAGGAAGCAACATTATTTAGGGTTGTTGACTTGCCAGGACAGGTAACCAACCTTTGTCCCTGTTGGATTATACTGTATACTTGTTACATTTTTTACAGTTTAACAATTAACACTTGTTTGTATTTTATATCACTACTTCTATACATGTAACTGGTTTGTATGGTTCCAAATGGTCACAGTATGTATATGCAATTGTAACTGTTCAATATGTCCACTAGTGCTTACACTTCTGTCTCTTTCTGGACTCTTCTTGGTATAACATTATTTGAATAGAAGCTATCTGATTGGTTAACTCTCATCTACAAATTTAAATAGTATGTCTCTTATCTATAGAGTATAAGGAGGACAGAGCACATAGGCTCAGAATCTTTATTCTTTTCATTCTTCTTTGTTCCTAGCCTCTTGCTATTCCCTTTGTTCTATTCTCTGTTCTATTAGCACTTACTAAAACAATATGTTTTATGCCTCTTCCTTGACTTCTAGAAGAACCTTGGATCAAAAACATCCCTCATGCTTTACACTTACAACCACACATCCCAAATTGATTCAGCTATATTTGCTTTTTTAATTCACAAGACAAGTTGCTTCCATAAACTGTGCATAATTTAAGGTGGGGGGTTATATGGGAGGCAGGGTTTGAGGGTCGGCACAACATTGTGGGCCGAAGGGCCTGTAATGTGCTGTACTATTCCATATGCTATGTTCTATGTTCTATAATCAGCTACATTGCAGTGATAACAGTACGAATGACCAGAGATTCCCACCACCCAGGACATGCTTCCTTCTTGCAGCTGCCATCAAGAAAAAGGTAAAGGAGTCTCAGGACTCACACCGGGAACAGTTATTACTTGTCAGCCATTAGGCTCTTGAACCAAAGGGTATAACTTCACTCAATTTCACTTGCCCCAACATTGAAATGTTTCTACAAACTATGGATGCACCTTCACAGGCTCTTCATCTCATGTTCTCAATACTTATTGCTTATTTATTTATTATCATTCTTTCTATCTTTTTATATTTGCACAGTTTTCTAGTCTTTTGCAAACTGGTTGAATGTCCAAATTGGTGTGGCCTTTCATTGATTCTATTACTATGCCCACAAGAAAATGAATATCAGGGTTGTATATGATGACCTATATGTATTTTGATAATAAATTTACCTTGAACTTGTAAGAACTGCACTCTTTGTAGCATGATACCAAATCCCAAAGAACACTGACTTTTTCTTTTCTTTTCCATAATGTCTACCATGACCTGACAATGTGTTCTTATCCACAATTCTCCATCATATGTTGAAGAACTTTGAAGTGAACCAAGTCAAAGATCTGTTTTTTTTTCTAGTTAGCCTCGGGTCTCAGAGTTTCGGTTATCTTTCCCTCAGTCTCCTCTTTACTGGCAACTCTAAATGTAATAAAGGTAGGGTAGAAAGTTAATGGCAACTTTCTTGACTGATTATCTGCCAGTTCTCCACCCAACTAAGGAAATATACTATCAGACATCACGAGCAGTAAAAGAATTCAAAAACACTGTAAACATTTCCAGAAGTTATTTTATACTGTAAACCTCTGCAGAAGTTGTTAAAGGGAAAGACATAAATATATATAAATAAAGGTTTCAAAGGTATATTTACTGTCAGAGAAATGTATACAATATACACCCTGAAATGCTTTTTCTTTGCAACCATCCACAAAAACAGAGGAGTGCCCCAAAGAATGAACGATAGCAAATCCCAAAGCTCCCCCCAGCTTCCCCCCTGCAACACATAGGCAGCAGGGAAGCAATGATCCCCCCTCCCCCACCAGCAAAAAAAAAACCATTGGCACCCCCCACCGAGCACTCAAGTGTGCAGCAAAGCATCAATAAAGACACAAACTTGCCACACCCCAAAGACTACTCATTCACCCAGTATTTCAACATACCACAGTCTCTCTTTCTCTCTCTCATTATTAGGGAGAGAGAGGTGTCTCCATTTCACAGCGAGAGGGGAGACATAACAAACAACTTGCTGATTGACGATGTTGAAAGTCCGTTGCGTAGTGTTTTCCAAGCTGTGTGCCAAAAGAACTTGGGTGCCTGAACACACAGCCAACTTGCTGCTTTCGATCTTCCATCTCCCATGAAACACCGAATCCCTGCAGAGGCACCGACCACACGTCCGCCCACCTCCAGAGCCACAGAATCCCAGAACTCAGAAGGTGAGCTAAACAACAGCCAGTCGTGTGACCCTGAGAACAGGTCCCATTTCCGCCAAGAACAAAAGTCAGTGTGTAACTCCAGGTCAGCGTCTTCAAAAGAACCCTGAAAAGGAAAAATAGAGATATTAAAGAAAGAAATAGAGATAGAAATATATTTATAGTAGTTTTCACCACATTAGAGGCTGGTGTTAATTGCTAAGCCCAAAATGTACTTCTCTTGTTTATCTCTACACACACCAAACTGATATCATGATAGAAAAAATGACCCTCAATACAAACAAATAACCTTGCTAATTATCTCCCACTACAATTGGTTGTTTCACCTATTTGATTTTAAAGCACCTTCTCAAGCTCTTCTACTTTGTACATTAACTCAGGCTACATCCACACTACGCCAATTAAATCCATAACAGAAGTTTTTTTCTCTTCGTTTTTACCCTCCATCCACACTAAAACGGCGTTTTCGTCTCCTGAAACCGGAGCTTTTCAGAAACGCTTTCCGAGGTGGATATTTCTGAAAATGCTGTTCAGGCAGATCAGTGTGGACGGGGTAACTGGAGACTTCTGAAAACGCTATCAGACGACAGCGAGCTATTTCATTGTTTTCTTGAACGCAACCTAACTATTTCAGAACAGATGGCAATGAGACTGAAACCAGAAGGGTTAGAAATGTACTCACCAAATACTTTGACCCATAACTTACTGCATAAATAGGAATACTGTACTCACTTTGCCCTGTTTTCTGTCCTTGTTTGAAGGCGGTTTACCTATTTATGCAAGAGCTTCTCTGACAACTGATGTGTAACAGCCTAATGTAACATTGTATGGAAATACATGATAACACTGGAGCAGACAGGTTTTATACGTTTAACAAGGTGCTTTATTAATGCAACAGAGTTCAGCAGTTTTTCAATGTTCATCGTCAGCCGGGTCAATCTGTCCGTGAGCTCCCTGTCGGTTGCCACCGTACGCGCCAGTATTTGTTTTTTTTTAGTTTTAAGTTCTCCTGCGCGAGAGCCAACAGCTGTCCGTCGTTATTAAGTTTTTCTCGTCTGTAACTACAGAAACGCGCACTTACACAGCGAGATTCGACACCAAACATGTCGCTTGTTTTCGGTAGAAGTGTCCTGCGCGTGCGCAGCAGGAGGAGATTCGCCGGACTCTCTGTTTCAGCGTGGATAGAGATATTTTCAAAAATGTATAGTGTGGACGCATATCAATTTTACACGAAACCGGCATTTTCAAAATTATACGGTCTAGTGTGGATATAACCTCAGAATCCTATTGTACCTCCAACATATAAGCTGTACTACACCTCAATTGCAGGGCTTTAGCAGCTGTTTAAATGCTGTGTAGTAACTGTGGACTATATCAATTAATCATTGAAACTAATTCATCCGTTACAAGGAGTTAAGTGTCTACCTCTGTTTTGAACCACTACAGGACATAAGAAGCCAATTTTCAATTATACATGATTGAAGACACATTTTTCTTGATTACTCTGAATAATGCATGAGTAATCACTTCACAAAGTTACTGTTTCACATTGAAGTTTGGAACAATCCAAAGCGACAGGTTCATAATTAAACATTTATTTGATTTTATTAGTTATTTTTATTGGAAAATATGATTATTATATCTATAGAATAGATGGATGAACCGGAATACTTTTGGGCTCCTGTCTCAATTACAAACACCAAACAACTTTCAACCAAACCATTTGGCTCAATGTTTGTGGATCAATCAGCGGGCAAGTTGTTTGCTGCAATTAGTGGCATGACAAAGTAACTGGATAAACTCATTGGCGTGAAGGACTCTGCAAAATCCTAAGGTGTTAAATAACCACTAGCACTTTCTCTCCTGCAAGTAGTGTTTTTGGAGATGGTGCGTGATATACTGTAAGAACAAGAACTGAAACGACTGTCTTGATCTCAGGGGCTCTGTCTCGGATAAGAACTGATCACTGAAGACTGAATTGAGAAGAGACTTCTGGAAGCAGAGAGTTGTGCATTTCTGGAGTAGCACACAAATTTCAAAGTTCAGAGTAAATTTATTACCAAAGTATATACTCTGTATGCCACCATATGCAACCCCGAGATTAATTTTCTTATGGGCATTTACAGTAAATACAAGAACCACAATAGAGTGAAGAAAGACTACACCCAACAGTACAAACAACCAAATTGCACAAAACAACAAATTGTGCAAATACAAAAAGAGAAAAAAGTAATAATAAATAAATAAGCTATAGATATTGAGCAGATGAGATGAAGAGTCCTTGAAAGTGCGTCCAGAATTAATGGTAATTGTGCTGTGATGGGTGAAAGTAGTTGAGTACAGTTATTCTTCTGGTTGAACAGCCTGCTGATTGAGGGGAAGTAGCTGTCCCTGAACCTGGTGGTGTGGATCCTAAGGCTCCTGTAGCTTCTTCCTGATGTCAGCAGAGAGAAGAAAGCATGGCCTGGATGGGGGGGTTGGGGGTGGTCCCTGATGATAGATGCTGCTTTTCTGCCACGACAATTTGTGTAGATATGCTCAATGGTGAGGAGGACTTTACCAGTGATGGACTGGGCCATATCCCTTACTTTCTGTAGGATATTCTGTTCAAGGGCATTAGTGTTTCCATACCAGGTCTTGAAACATCAACCAGACAAGATACCCTCCAACGCACATCTATAGAAGTTCGTCAAAGTTTTAGATGACATGCTGAGACTTTGCAAACTTCAAAGAAGGTAGAGGTGCTGCTGTGTTTTCTTTGAAATGGCACTTGCGTGTTGGGCCCAGGAAAGATCATCTGGAAATGTAACACCGAGGAATTTAAAATTGTTGAATCTCTCCACGTCTGATTCACCAATGAGTGCTGGATATGGTCCTCCGTTTTCCTGCTCCTGAAGTCAATAATCAGTTCCTTCATCTTGCTGACATTGAGTAAGAGTTTTTGTTGTGGCACCACTCAGCCAAATTTTCAAACTCCCTCCAATTTGCTAATTCATCACTACCTTTGATTTAGTCAACATCAGTAGTGTCGTCAGCAAACTTAAATATGCCATTGGAGCTGTGTTTAGTCCCGTCATCACAAGCATAAAATGGGTAGACCAGGGGACCTAAGCACACCATCTTATGAAGGGGGAGCTCAGCTGGTCACGCAGCATCTACAGAGTCAACATCTGGGGCTGAGACCCAACTGTTTGTTCACCTCCATAGATGCCGCCTGACCTGCTGAGTTCCTACTGCTTTTTGTTTGTGTTAGTTTGGATTTCCAGAATTTGCAGAATCTCTTGTGTTTGTGAATTTCTGGAAGGTTCCACTATAGATGGCCCTGGGTGATCAGTCACAGAGCAGACTCAAAGTTGAGATTGTTAAATTTTCGGATTGAGGATTACATTAACCAAGGAACTGTGTGGATGACTTATTTTCCTCATGTCCTTACATTGTTAAATAGCCTCCATCAAGAAGGTCCATTTTAAATCATGACATGATATTCAATTCACCTTATTCAGGAAATGAGCTGGAGGAGATTTTAGGACCACATGGTTAACACAAAGATTATCAAAAATACATAATAAAAGACCAACAAATTCAAGATGATAAATGTAGAAAAACCAGAAACGATCCAACACATTACAAGATCTTGTAGCAGTTTAACACAAACTGATTATTTATACAGGCACAATCAAATGGAAAACGTCATTCATCAAAATCTAGCTTTAAAATACAAACTCATAAAATAAATCACACCTTACTATAAACACAAGCCTCATCAGAGTACTACAAATTATATTATGACCAATCCTTTGTTATGGATAGGACAACCCATAGTAATCATCCAGATATAATAGTACAGGATAAAAAAGCAAGAACAGTTTATTTCATGGATACAGCCATTCCAAACACACATAACTTACAGAAATCAGTAAGTGAAAAACACCAGAAATATGCTGAATTGAAAGACTTTGGAACATGAACAAGGTGTACATTGTCCTGAGAGTAATATCTACACCTAGCGTCATCGCAAAGGCACCACACAATAGCATTAAACAATAAAGTTCTAAAGTTCCAAGCAATTGACAAATGAGCATGCTTGGCTATGCCTGCACCTCAGGTTTTACCAGCTTGAGCTGAGAAAAAGTGAAAAAGTAAAATAAAAAGTAAATAATAGTGATAATAAGTAAAGAAGTATTGAGAACATGAGTTGTAGTGCCCTTGAATAGGTTGTGTTTAATGTTCAGTTCAGGGTTGTGCTGAGGGAAGATGTCCACGCTGGTTCAGGAGCCTGATGGATGAAGGATAATAACTGGTTCTGAACCTGGTGGTGTGAGATCTAAGATTCTTATACTTTCCTGAGAAGAGAGCATGGACTGGATGGAGAGGGTCCTTGATGATGGATGCTAAAATGAAGTTATTCATTAACGATTACTCAGGTAATGATACCTGCATGCAACATGACTTTGAATATTCAGGCTTGGACTGAGCAGTGGCAAGTAGCCTTTGAACCACATAACTGCCAAGCAACAAACATCTACAACAAAAGACCACTAAAGCATTTCTCCTTATCTGTCTATCCTCAATCACCTACCATTTGCATCTGAGGGTTCCCAGTGAGCAGTGACCTTAAGGAGCAGAATTACGCTATTGAGCTCAAAGAACCTGCTCCACCATTCAGTCATGACTCATTGATTATCACTGTCAACCCTGTTCCTCTGCCTTCTTCCCTTAACCCTTGATGGCCTTATTAATCAAGAACCTATCTATCAGCCTTGGCTTTAAATGTACCCAATGAGCTGGCCTTCACAGCTGTCTGTGGCAATGAATTCCACAAATTCACCCCTCTCTGGCTGAAGAACTTCTTCCTCATCTCTGTTCTAAAAGGTCATCCTTGTATTCTGAGTCTGTGCTGTCTGGTCCTAGACTCTGGGACTATAGGAAACATCTTAGCCACGTCCACTCTATCTGAGCCTTTCTATATTTGATAGGTTTTAATGAGATTCCCCCTTATACGCTAATCTATTCAACCCTAGCATCATTTTTGTGAACCTCCTCTGGACCCTCCAGGATAAGCAATTGTCTATCTAGGAAATATATCACTGATATTACACAATCTCCAGGTTAAAATCCTTTAGCTCCCACTATGCTTCAAGAAGATGATATGTGCTAAATGCTTGAGCCATTATTGGTGCTTACACCATCAAATGTGGAAATAAAAAAAATAATTATGACAATTTTATTAGATTAGTGAAGGGAGTTGGAGAGGTGAATATACTACACTGTACAAAAGTCTTAGGCACTGTAAATAAAATTCTGTAAAGCAAAGGTGCTTTCAAAAATACTGAAATGGAAAGTGGATAAACAAATAATTACCATAAAGAGGAGTAAACAGTAACAAAATAAATCAAATCAGTATTTGGTATGACCACCCTTTGCCCTTAAAACTGAATCAATTCTCTTAGGTATACCATTGTGTAGTTTTATAAGAAAATTGGTTGGTAAGTTGTTTCAAGCATCTTAGAGAACTTGCTACAGTTCTTCTGTAGACTTTTGCTGTCTCGCTTGTTTTGGTCTCTCCAGGTAATCCCAGATAGTCTCAATGATATTGAGATCAGGGCTCTGTGGAAGCCATTACCATCTGAAACCATATAAAAAAATCTAGGGTGCTTTAGACTTTTGCACAGTTCTGTAGTTAAAGAGGGCATTCCAGTGAACAGTTCTAAGAGAAGAAGGCATTCCTGCCATCCGTATTATTTATTTATTCATCTTTGGGAATATATGCAAGGCTTGGTTGACTAGTGTTTATTGCCCATTGACAAGTATTCTTGAAAAGGAGGCAATCAACATGACTGCTGATCTTTGGGTGAAGGACCTACAGTACTTTTCAAATTTCAAAGTAAATTTATTATCAAAGTATGTATATGTTACCATACACTACCTTGAGATTCACTTTCTTGTAGGCATTTATAGGGAAATAAAAATACAACCGAATTTAAGAAAATCTATACAAAAACAGACTAAGTCTAAAAAGAAACAAAAGAAAGTCTGTGCGAATAAAAATAATAACCGAGACTATGAGTTGTAAAGAATCTTTGAAATTGACTCTGTACGTTGTAGAATCAGTTCAGAATACTGGTGATTGAAGTTTTCCATGCTATTTTTGAGGAGGGAGTTCTGGAAATTTAGACTCAGCAATGGAGAAATGGCTGTATCCAGTATTTTTTTTTTTTTTTTTAAATAATTTTTTATTGCATTTTTAAATGATTACAAAGTATGAAAAAAACAATTTAAGGATGGTATGTGCCCTGGAGAGGTGCATGATGGTGCCACAAAAGCCCCTGGCGGTAGAGATCTCCAGTGCAGGAAGAGTTTTTGGGGTGACCTCGGTAACTAACTGCAGTGTAATGTGTGCATGGTGCACGCAGTGGTCTCTGTGCTTTGGAAATGCAAAGAATGTGTGTTTAATGTGATAGATGAATCAAGCAAAGGCACATGAATGTTCAAAACTGGGACCGTGCAGAGATCCGAGAGTGCAGAGATCCATGAGGCAAGATCACAGCGGAAATTTTTAGATGGTAAGCATTGATTTATCCACAATGTGGGGGCCTTACTTTTCACTTCTCATGAATATCTTTTTCCAGTTACTTGCTTATCTTTTCTCTTAGAATATAGGAAAGTAGAACATGGGAAATCCATCAAAGTAATCCCCATGTTTTATTTATGATCCCTTGGGGCATTTGTCATTAAGCCATTCCCAACGTGTATCAATGAAAGCATGAAGATAACTGTATAAATCCTGAAAATAGGTACTATTTATTGAACATTAAAAAATAAGAATAATAATCAGGTGTAATAAAGGAAGTTGTTCACAAAGCATCCTTGCATTGAAAGTGTTGTAATCACCGTGTTACAGATAAGATTGTTTATTCTGTGCGAAACAGGGAAGTAATGATTTGGATCAATTTATCACCAAGAGTGCTTCCACTGTCGGCTTATCAATGAGATCAATTGAAAAAACTTCTCTGTATGTTGTAACTGTGAACTAAGTCACCGGAGAGTACTGAAGCTAATGGCTATAGAAGTCTTTTATTCAGCAAAAACGAGCAACAGACATCATACAGAGACACTCTTGGAAGGAGCAGCATGCTCGACCCAATATTACGTGACATTTTATATGCTGAAGTTGAAAGGTAACAGGACGATTTTATAGTTACAATGTACCTACAATGCTTCATTTGAATTAGATATATTTACATATGCCTCCTTGTTCGCATTCACAATCCAGACATTCAAAATGAATGTTAGTCAGCATGTCTGGTTGGAAATCAACTCCAGTCTGCAGTACCATTGTTCAGGGCTGCATTTTAAATCCAAGCTACAATCCTCAGCCTCATATCCTCATATATGGACTGAAAAGTTATTACATAGAAAAACATAATAAATGATGCTGCCTGAATGGCAGAGTATGTCTTATGAGAAAAGGTTGATTGAAGGTGGCCTTGTCTCCTTGGAGCGGCAGAGGATGAGAGGTGACTTGACAGAGGTGTATAAGATGATGAGAGGCATTGATTGTGTGGATAGTCAGAGTCACCCCATTTTCCCAGGGCTGAAATGACTGACATGGCTAATATAGCTTTAAGGTGCTTGGAAGTAGGTACAAGGGGGCTGTCAGAGGTAATTATTTCACACAGAGAATGCGCTGATACAGAGCTATACGGTAAGGAAATTCAAGGCAGCTTCTAGAACAGGTGACATGGTTTGCACAACATTGTGGGCTGAAGGGCCTGTATTGCGCTGTAAATTTTCTATATACCAGGACTCCAGAATAAGCCCTAACAATATGCACACATACAAGTATTGCAACAGGCACAACATAAACCCTGCAATATACAAAGTTATAAGAAATTCAATTGCTGCCACTCAACGACTCACAGGAGTGCAGGCAGTTTAGGAAACTGACCCAAAAACAAATGGGGTCTCGATATGCTGCTTTATGGTGCTACACAGAGACACCAACCCTCCTGATGGTTATTCAGCTGCTGAGCCAAGGTTCTGGTTTGGGTTTCGCTGAACTTGTTGTAAAAAGGTCTACAAATTTTAATCTACAGATTAAAGTGTCACAAAGATAGGACCTCATTTGTTGTTGAAGTTGTTATTTTAATATCATTATTTGCCTGACTTCTTCGTGTCTCAGTGTTTCCCTGTACCTATTCTCCCCTGGGAACTATGCACTCAACCAGTTATAGCACCTTGGTAATCCACGCAACTATTGGCTTCAGAGCTGGTGTCCGGCAGGTCCTAAACTCTGCATTTCTCACCCATGACCTTCTTTTCCTTCTTTAAAATGCTTCTTATAATGTATTGCTTCAGCCAAGTTTAGTACTACTGCTCTGGTGTCCCCTAACAAGACTATGCATTGTATTTTCCCTTTGGTGACTGAGTTAAGTATCTTGAGGAATTCTTCAACGGTAGAGAATAAAGCTAAAGTCATAGAGTCATACAACACAGAAACTGCCCACCATCAAGTATATTAATCTTACTGTGAATTCACTTCCGTGAACTTTAGTTCTGAAAGTTATTTTTGCTCAGTCTTTACTGTTTGCACAATTTGTTCTTTTTTCTGCACGTTGGCTGTTTAATGGTCTTTTTTAATGGGTTCTATTGGTTTTTTGTGTTGTGGTTGCTTGTAATAAGATGAACATAAGGACACAAGGTACTGCAGATGTGGGAATTCCGGAGCAATAGGCACAACATGTTGGATTTGTTCAGCAGGTCAGGCAACATCTATGGAAAAGTGTAAACAGTCAGTGTTTTGGGCTGAGACTTTTCTTCAGGACTGGAAAGGATGCCAGAAGAAGTCAGAATAAGAAGATGAGGGAGGGGAGGAAGAAGTACAAGGTGAAACTGGGAATGGGGGGAGGTGAAGTAAAGAGCTGGGAAATTGATTGGTGGAAGTGATAACAGGCTGGAGGATGGAGAATCATTGAAGAGGACAGAAGACCATGGAAGAAAGGGAAGGCAGAGAAGCACCAGAGGGAAGTAGTGGGCAGTAAGAAGAAAAGGTGTGAGAGGAAAACAAGAATGGGGAATGATGGAGGAAAGAAGGGGAGAGGGGAATTACCAGAATTGCCCCTTCTCCTGTCAGTAGCAATGGTTCCATTAAGCCAGAAGCCATACTTGGTTATCAAAGACTATTTGAAATGCATGCCATTCAGAGCATTTAATAGCACTGCCACCCCTCTGCACCTAGAAAGGGAAACAAAAGTTATTTCTGATGAAGGGTTTTGTACTGAAACATCAACTATTTATTCCTCTCCATAGATGCTGCCTGACCTGTTGAGTTCCTCAGGCACTTTGTGTGCGTTGCTCAAATGTTATTATGGTATTTTGTCCTTCTTCAACAAATGATACACCAAACAATAATCTACTAAATAGGTACAAGAAACTCTTCATTTTTGATATATGTCCTCCTACACCTTGCCTCTGTCCCCTTTAAATACTATACAAATACAGTATTGTGCAAATATCTTAGGCAAATATACTGTATATAGCTAAGGTACCTAAGACCTTTGCACAGTACTGTAGTGATTTTATATATTGCCTATACCGCAGCCACAAAAAAAACCTAATTTCATGACATATGTGATAAACCTGATTCTGGTATGGGTCTCTATCGTGGACTGGGAGTGGGGAGTGGGCAGGGAGAGGGGAGGGAGCAGGAAGCACCTGAGAAACATTCTGTAATGATCTGTAACCAATTGTTTGGAATCAAATGACCTTACCCGGTGTCTCAGGGCTGGGTGTGTTTGCACTTGTGCCACCTCCCACCCCGGCATTTCTTCTGTCCCACCTCCCTCCCACTGCACTCCACCCTCATCATTCCCAGTATCCTTTACTCTCCGCTCCACGTTGACATATACAGTACTGTGGAAAAGTCTTAGGCACTCTAGCTGTACAAACTGTATGTGCCTTAGACTTTTGCACAGTACTGTACTCAAATAACCAAATGCATGGTCAACACATTGACTCAACCATAATATCTTAATTAAATAAGCATTTTCCTATACTGTCTGAACTTTTATTAGGTACTATTTTGTTTGATGTAGAGTGGAAAGCTAAAAGTCTAAGAAACAATTACCTGTATTTTTGGCTCTTTTTATATCTTCTAAATCCAGTTATTTTGACTCTCATGCCTTAATAGAAATTATAATTAGTTCCAATTCAACACAAATTGTAGAGTTTCAATCTTCACCTTTCTTCGGTAAATTGATCACTTAACTGATTGCTTTTATCCACAGCAAAATCTTATTTCAGTCTTTGAAAGTATTAGAACATTGCATGTAGTTTAAAATATCAAACGCCTTTATCAGAGAACTAAATGTAACAGTGCTTTTATAGGATCATTTATCTAAAATAGTGTTAACTGAAGTAACATTTGAAACAATCCTTATGACAAATGCTCATGAGCATTATTTTCTTGCCTGAAATATTTTCTGACTGTGAAAGCTGGCTAGCCTAGTTTATCTTTGTTCCTGTAAATTTCCCAAGGGATTTGTACCCTCTGAATGATTAAAAAGATCCAGCCATTTTAATTCCCTTTCACTAACCGCTGAAGTTGGCATTTTTACAGCCGTCACTGTGATTCAAAATAATCCGCTGATATTCATTTGGCTGAACAAGTCATGCTGTTTGTTATTTCAGCTTCTCTCCACCATCCACAAGACAAAAATTAGAACTATGATAGACCTTTTTCCAGTTGGCTGGAAAACTGCTGCAAGAAGTTTAACACTATCCAGAACAAAGCCAATTACTTGATTTTCACCCAAAGTCCAGGTCAAAGAAAATTTTTTTATCAAAGTACATATACTTGGAACTTTGAATATATGCTACCTTGAGTTTCATCTTCTTGCAGACATTTGCAGAAATACTGCAGAATTAATGATAAACATTGCATGAATAAAGACTAACAACCAATGTGTAAAAGATGACAAATTGTGCAAACAGAAAAAAAGGTATATAAATAATCCCAAGACATGACTCCCTCAACTATTGCAAACACTTTTTTCTTCCATCCCAGTGCACACTGGCTAGAGTGCGTACCACCTACAAAGTGCTCGTTTGGACAGCTCTGACAACGCTTCCCAAACTCGAGATCACCATCACCAAGAAGGACAAAGGCTTTAGTTACATGGGAGCTCCATCAGTTACAGGTTCCACTCTAGGTTGTGCACCATCCTGACTTCGGTACAGTTGTTGTTCCTTCATCTTTGCTGGGTCTAAGTCCTAGAAATCTCTCCGCAAGAGCCCTGTGGAAGTATTTTCACCAGAAGAAATGCAATGGTTCCCATGGCAGTTCCCTGCTTCTTTCTCAGGGGCAATTGGAGACTGGCAACAAATGCTGGCCTTGCTAGCAAGGTCCTGTTACTGAAAAACATACAAAAATAACTAGAAGTAATTTCTTGTTTTGTACTTTTAAGCCTACAGTTTAACACACACTGTGAACTAACTCATTGGAAATAAATCAAAGTAAGTTCAGTGTGAAGATTAGAGCCATAAAAATTTTATCTTTAATTATTTTTCTCAGCAACATGATTTAGTGGAGAACGACATCAATTAAAATGCATAATATTAGTGGAGAACTTTACAAATGACTCTTAGAATACAGATATGATCTTTATTTTAATATTATCAGCTTTGGAATTTGATGTAAAAGACTTTGTATGCAGATTTAGGATCAGACAGACAACACTTTATTAGTTACCCACGCATTTATTTTATGTCTATAATGTAGACGCAGTGCCAACAAATTTCAATGTCAAATAAAACTGAAGGAAAATGTTTGAATGCTCTGCCCCGTTGAGAAAATTTATAAATAAATTTATGTTGCAAATAGCAAATGTGTGTTTTTCTTCCTTACAAAGTGCCTGCTTGGTGGCACTTTATTCTAAATCAGATTTTTCAAGCATAGGTTCAACTAAGCATGGTAATACTGAATATTTCACACATTTAGGGGAAACTGCTTGCATTGTGTTTACTGGCATCTACTTTAAACAAGTGAGCACAGCATATTTAAAGAGGACAACACATTGCTTGCAATAGAGCACGACAATCTCCATAACCCAATCTCAAGAAGCCTTTAGCAGTTTGTCAAATAAAAGTAAGCAGGAGATAACTGCAATTTGTCAGTGTGATGGGACGATGCATAAAGGCACAGGATGATTAGCCAAAACAGTGAAAATGTTTTATTTTAACTCTTCTGGAATAGCAATGCCAAGAATGGTAATTCCAGCTGCTGTGTTCTGTGCCCGCTAATATAATAAACTGATAAATTGGATTTGGATTTGACGACTCAGTTTTGGTTCGGAATGTTGTTGTTCGCTTCAATTGTTTGCATGATTTGTAATATTTTTTCTTTCTCCAGCACGTCAAGTGTTAGTCTTTTATTTTTATTTTTATTCTTTTTTTTCTTTAATTGGGTTATTTCGGGTTTCTTGCTTTGTGGCTGCTTGTAAGCAAACAAACCTCAAGGTTGTATAATTTATTCTTTGATAATAAATGTACTCGAATCTTGAATAGAATTTATTTCCTCATGGTTTATTTTCTTCTCCTGTCCTGCTAATTTATCTCGACATTCCAGCCTTTATTCATCCCTAATCTCCCACTGATTCACAAATCCACTCACTGGGTATGTGACCAGATGTGTAGGCCAGTCCGTACAAATAATGTCTAGACTTTGTAATTCTTGCTTGTAACAGTTATTTTGCTACACATTTTTAAAAATATAATTTTCATCAGCAAACATATAGAAATGTTGTGGAATTTTATATTGGTACATTTCCATATCCCTAAGAACTTGTTCTTTGTAATTTACAAGCAAGTTAATGAAAATGATTCCAGGATTGAATGGCTTGTCATACGAAGAGTGTTTGATGGCTCTGGGCCTGTGTTCACTCGAATTCAGGAGAATGAGGGGTGACATCATTGAAACCATCAAAAAGTGAAACGCCTTGATAGAGTGGATGTGGTGAGGATGTTTCCTATGGTGGGAGAGTCTCAGACTAGAGGACACAGCCTCAGTGTAGAGGAGCATCCTTTTAGAATGGAGAGGAGGAGGAATTTCTAAAGCCAGAGGGTGATGAATCTGTGGAATTCTTTGCCACAAGTAACTGTGGAGGCCAAGTCTTTATTTATTTTTAAAGCAGAGGTTGATAGATTCTTGATTGATCAGGGTATGATGGGATACGGGGAGAAGTCAGGAGATTGGGGCTGAGAGGAAATTAAGATCAGCCACGATGAAATGGCAGAGCTGACTCGATGGGCCAAATGGCCAAACTCTGCTCCTATATCTGAGGGTTTTATGGTCTAATACAGACAAAATGCTGGAGGAACTGCACAAGTCGGGCAGCAGCAATGTTTTAGGGTGAGAACCTTCATCTTTCCTGATGAATATAATTGTTGCGTACACTCATTAAGTCTAGACATTATTTGTACTGACTGATCTATTCATCTTGTCGTACCTAGTGACTGAATTTGTGAATCAGTGGGAGATTAGAAATGAACAAAGGCAGCAATGTCAAGTTAAATTAGCAGGTCAGATGAAGGGTCCTGGCTCAAAACTTTGTTTGTTTATTGCCTTCCATAGATACTGCCTGACTTGCTGAGTTCCTCCACCATTTTGTGGGTGTTGCTCAAGATTTCTAACATCTGCACAATCTCTCATGTTTACCCATAGTTTTCCCACTCAATTCTGTCCTTATTTTCCATTATAATTCCACTGATATTCCCAAAATTTTCTGTTTTTATTTCAGATGCCTACCAACTGAAGTGTAGAAGTTATAAAAAAGGATCCTGCCCTTTCCTGGCGTTAGTGGCAAATAAACTCTTCTTGGGGTTCTAGCATGGTCCAGGTGTAGATTATAACCAACGTTTCAATGACAAACTCTGCCACCTTCATCATTGAAGATGCCTGGGCACATCTAGTCTGGGTGGTATTTATAACCCTGTATTTCATCCCTCCTGATTGGTTAGCTCTCATCCAATCAGGTTTACATTCTCCCGTCTTGTTTGTAGAAGTTATCTTTAAATCAGTTGTTTTGCTGGTGATTATACATCTCACAGACTCCTCAGCCACTATGACAGTGGCACTTTATCTGCACCATTTAAAGCTCTACTGCCCATGAATCTAGCTAACAATTTTTGCTCAGATCCAGCCCAGTCCTGCTTCACCCGAAGACTATATCTCTCTTTGCTTCCCTCAGGAGTACCACTTTAAATCTTGTGGCTGACCTGCATAACAGGCTCATGCTCAATTAAATAAAAAATTGTCGAAATAAGATTTCAGATTAAGATTAAAATTAACTTTACCTTATACCGTTTTATGAACATCTGGTGTCTGAAACATTTTATTGATGGAGTATTAATCATGACTTTGATCCATTGCACTTGTCCTTCGGTTTTCTGGGCTTTATCCCTCCCCCATTAATTTCTGCTTATTTGCTTTCATCTTCTTTGTCATTTTATTTCCTCTGACATTTCTTCTTTCATTCTTTCCTGATCTCCCACAGACTCACAAATCCTGAACGTATGTACCGATACCTCCTGTACTTAATAAAGTGGCCACTGAGTGTATGTCCACGGTCTGCTGCTGCTGTGGCCCATCCGCTTCAAGGTTTGATGTGCTGTGCATTCAGAGATGCTCTTCTGCACATCATTGTTGTAACGCACGGTTACCTGAGTTACTGTCACCTTCCTGTCAGCTTGAACCAGTCTGGCCATTCTCCTCCGACTTCTCTCATTAACAAGGCACTTTCTCCCACAGAACTGCCACCCACTGAATTTTTCCGTTTTTCACACCTTTCTTTGTAAGCTCCAGAGCAGGGTTTCCCAACCTTTTTTTATGTCATGGACCCCTGCCATTAACCGAGAGGTTGGTGGACCCCAGGTTGGGAAACCCTGCTCTAGAGACAATTGTGTGTAAAAAATCTCAGGAGATCAGTAGTTTCTGAGTTACTCCAACCACCTCCTGTGGCATCAACAGTCAAAGTCACTTAGATCAAGTTTCTTCCCCATTCTGATATTTGGCCTGAACAGCAACTGAACCTGTTGGTGATGTCTGCATGCTTTCATGCAGTGAGTTGCCGCCACGTGATTGGCTGATTAGATATTTGCATTAGTGTGTGGGTGTACCTAATAAAGTGGCCACTAAGTGTATGAGTCACTACAAATAATGTCTAGCCTTTACAGTACTTGCACTGTGATAGTTATTTTGCTGCCTGATTAAAATAAAATACATTTCAGTAATTCTCCACAATAAGCCAATTTATGCCTGAGGTAAAGATCTGAAAAACCTTATATCAACATTGTATTAATACCTTCACCTCCCAAACTGAGACGCTCCTCAAAGCTTTTCCACAGAACTGTGAAAATGACAGCCTCCAGTCAGAATTGCGTGTTTATTTAGCAGCAGTCATTTCATAAGTTTGAAAACTGTTCGGTTTGAACCTGAAATGCAGCAACATAGGAAAGGATTATTGACAAGTATATACTCATTGTACTGTCTGCAACAGCACAAAATAGACCATGGCATGCTGGCATAGTGGTTAGCGTAATGCTATTACAGCGGCAGCATAAGATTGGGTTTCAATTTCTGCCACGACCTGTATGGAATCTGCATGTATTCCCCGTGACCACGTGGGTTTCCTCCAGGTGCTCTGGTTTCCTCCCACATTCCAAAGATGTACGGACAACAAAGTTCACGACATATGCCGGTGATATTAAACCTGATTCTCATTCTCACAGTGAGCTGTGGGAAAGCACATTGGTGTCGGAAGCTTGGCAATACTTGTGGGCTGCCCAGCGCAACCCTCACTGACTTGATTTGACACAAACGATGCATTTCACTGTATGTTTTGATGTACCTGTGAAAAATAAAGCTAATCTCTATATCCTTAAAGTAAGAAGACACCTTAAGGCAGGGGTTCACCTGCTTTTTTCTGCCACAGAGTCCTGCCATTAACCGAGGGGTCTGGGAACCCCAGATGGGACCCCTTTCCTTAAGCTTGAACTAAGCAGGAGCTACTAGCTTAGTCAAAGGACGAGGACAATATTGACCATCAAGAATGTACATACAGAGGCTGTGCTCATTTATTTAGTTCACTTTCAAATTGAGCCCTTAGGGTATTGAAAACCATAGCTCTTCAACATATTACTGTTACTATCCAATTTTATCACATTCCAGCCTCATCTGTTCCCCAGATTCAGCCAATTTTCATGTTTTAAATTGTAGGGAAACATTCTCCAGTGAATACCAGACTTTGCTGTAACATCTGAAGTTCAAGTTCATTAATACATGATTTATAACTAACTCTGCCCTTAGTCAGGCAGGAACAAAGATAATTGACATTTATGATGTGCAAACTGTAGAACAGATGTGTTCTTTTCAAGTTTCCAACTCGGTTACAAGCTATTGTGCCACCTGCTATTATAACATTGCTTTGACAAGCAGTTCTGCACTTAAGCTGTGCTGTTTCCCAGTTCTGGATTGGGCTTTGCCAAGGACCTACAGTAAACTGCTGTTTGGTATGAGAAGACCCTGTACCTGAGGCAGCACGGTAATGCAGCAATTAGTGCCAAGATTTACAGTGCCAGCTGAAAGATTGGAGTTTTGATTCCTGTTATTGACTATAAGGAGATTGTATGGTTTCACCATGAACAAGTAGATTTCCTCCGGGTGCTCTGGTTTCCTCCTACATTCCAAAGATGTATGGTTAGGGTTAGTGAGTTGTGGGCAAGCTATGTTGGTGCTGCAAGTGTGGCGATACTTGCCGGCTGCCCAACACAATCCTCGCTGATTTGATTTGACACAAACGATGCATTTCATTGTATGTTTTATGTACATGTGACAAATAAAGCTAATCTTTTATTTTTAACTAGTACTTCCCATATACCTGGAAGCCCTGCTGTTGTTATACTGTTCAGTGAAAGAGGCTCCAAGGCGTGAAGATTGATAGGGATAATATTTCCATTCTCTGTAATTTTAACAAAATGGGTTGGCGTGAGTTTAAAGTATAAAGTCACCTTTGCACTCACACAGAATAAAATTACTTGTCTATACATCTGGTGTAAGCTTCTCCAGAATTTCAGCACCTTTACAGTTGCATATACTATAGGTGTCAGTGGATGCCCCCTTTGCTTCGGAGTACAAATTCACTCAGGTTCAGACTATTCTCGCAAGCAGTACTGTCACAACTCTTAGGCACATATATATAAGACTAGGGTGCCTAAGACTTTTGCACAGTACTGTATTTGTCCACATGGAGTTGAGAGTTACTTTGTAAATTTGGCAGGAGCAAAGGATATTGGGAATGGCGAGGGCGGAGCACCACGGGAGGGGTGTGAGACAGGTGGCAGAAAAGGAGTGCTCGGAGGTGGGGATAGGTAAGGTCAGTGATGGCATGGGTGCAGACACGCCCAGAACTGAGACACCAGGCAAGGTCATTTGATTCCAAGCAAATAATTTATTGATTATTACAGTATGTCTCTCTGGTGCTTCCCTTCCCTTTCTGTCTCTTTCCCCTCTTCCCAACCATGATCTCCTGCTCCCTGCCCCCTTCCCACTCTCAGTCCACAATAGAGACCCATATCAGAATCAGGTTTATCGTCACTCACATATGCCATGAAATTTTTTATTTTTTTGGCAGCAGCAGTACAGTGAATACATAAAATCACTACAGTACTGCACAAGAGTCTTAGTTACAATATATGCCTAAGACTTTTGCACAGTATTGTACATCAGAGTGCAATGGAATTACTTACTTGCATGTGGCTCACAGAGTAATCAGTGTCACATTTTGTAATACATTACAGTACAGCGATGAGCACAAAGTAATGGAATGGTGGAGGAATAGCAGTACAAACTGACGTAGTACAAAAGGAAATGCTGAAGTGACCACAATGGAAGAGGCCAAATTAGAGATCTGAGACGACGGTAGCACCATTAGGAAGCAGATGTGAAAGAGGTGAAGGGTCTGGTCTGATAGTTGTGAGAAAGATGCTGTCAGATCATCCAGGCTTCCAAGCTCCTGTATCTTCCTCCAGAAGATAGAAGAGTGAAAAGAGACTCTCCAATTTGGCAAGTAACTTGGTGATACCTTCCTGATGCAATGCATTATGTAGATAGACCGGCCAGAAGGAAGTGATGAGCTTGAGGTCGACGGGCAGGGTTTCCCACTTCCTGCAGATTCTAATGTTCCACAGCAGAAAGCTGAGCTCAAAAATATTATGTTCTACACTGAAGACATTCTGCCCTATTGAAGTACTGAGTTTCTGTTGAGATATTATACACTGATGCCTCACATGCCTGAGTAGGTGGATGAAATAGATTCACAGCATTAATTCAGGATAGAACAGAGTTCTCCCCAGTACCCTGTCCCTCTGTCAACAATATGATAACAATTCATTGACTGTCAATTACACTGAAAAACCCTGAAAGGGATATTAAAGATGCTATTTAAATGCAAATTGTTCTCTATTTTAACCATCCGGGATTGTCCTCAACAATACTGCAATATTAATCTCATGGTTCCTATGACAATGGGTAACTCAGGAGCCATTAAAAATGCACATTCAACAACCAATACAAGAGTATATTTGCACTCTTGCATTGCTTATTGAATGATGAAGCAACGTGGGTTGGCACGGTTATGAATCTTCCATTTGGATGATGAGGATTAGAGGGGGAGGTAGTAATCCATGAGAATACCAATTAAGGGCGATCAATGGTGAAAGTGTGAGGTCTTCAATTCTTGTAACCATCCAGTGAAGACCTGGTAGACACAATGGAAATGATGTGAGAGTGCAATTGGTAGTAACATTAGAGTCCCAGGCCCATAGTGTAATGTGGACGCCCTGGCATCCTCACCAGAGTCACCCCACATCTGTACTCATCTGTCTCTCACCATGCAGCGATAAGACCAAAGAAGGCAGGTTCCCCTACATTACCATGCATGACCAAATAGCTTGAGGATTACACACAAAACACCGGAGGAACTCAGCGGGTCAGGCTGCATCGATGTAATGGACTAAACAGGCGACATTTCGGGCCGAGCCCCTTCACCAGGTCTCGGTGACTAAACAGCTGTTAGCTTACAACTGGATTGTCAATGCACAGAGAAATAAAGATTAACCCCGAGACAGAGTTGGACTTTTGGGCTGCCTCCCATATGTAAAATAGGAAACTATCCCTCCATCTGTAATGTCCAATTGGTATCTCTCCCCAGTCATACTTTTGATGAGATATTAATGGCCTGATGCAGGGTGTCAACCTGAAGTGTCAACAGTTCCCACCTCCCCCTGTAGATGCTGCACGACTAGCTGAGCTCCTCGAGTGTAGCAGATTGTTGTTCCAGATTCCAGCACCTGCCGTCTCCTGTGTCTCCGTGTTTATGGTTATGTTGCTCCAGAAGCAGTTGGAATAGAAGCTATTTTTAAACTCCCAGAAAGCAGGTTAGAATCATTGAGAATCAGAATCAAGTTTATTACCACTGACATAATGTATGTCATGAAATGTGTTGTTTTGCAGCAGCAGAATTTATGGTATATTTGCAATGCATCGAATATACTATAAAGAATTGAAAATACACGTGGACTGAGATGTTAACTGTCCTGTGCTATCATCAGTTGATCTGCCACCTGTCCTCAGGAGTTTCGGCCCACTTATGATCAAGACTCCCTCGAGGTGGTGGGCCAGCAGTGCTAAAGCACCACCTCCCACTGGTGAGCTTAACAACTTGGCATCTGCCTCTGGCAGAGTTGTTGGTCACTTCCATCCAACAGATAGTCCACTCTTCAGGGGTCTACGCAGCTACTGAAGAGTTTACAAAAGATGGATACACTGTCCAACCATCTGGCCCTCTGGATGTACTTGGTCCACGCCCATGATGATCCTGTCTCTGCTGCCTCAGCTACAGCCCTGCTGGTTGACTTGATCTCTCTTCTAGTGAAGCCAAGGTCACTCAGCCGCTTCTGGAAAGTGAACGCAATAAAGCCACGGCACCCTACTTCGAATGGATAGCATGAGACCTTCCACTCTCTGTCTCTGCACTCGGATCTTAATTCTGCATGCTTGGTTAACTTGCACTCATGGGCTTCATCGATGTTGTCTTCCCAGGGGACTGTGAGTTCACCAATAACCACTTCTCTACTGGTGTCAGACCAGACAATTATATCTGGATGTATGTGGTGAAAACTATTTGCTCTGGGAAACTGCCTTTCCCATCCAGGTCAGCCTTGACACACCAATCACTGGCTGAAGAAAGTATGCTTGATCGTGGGCTTGTGCTGTACACCCTTGACTTGGAGCCTTCTTTCACAAATGATATGCGATGTTCTGTGCAGCATGGGGCATGAGATAAGTTGTGCCGCAGTACCCTCTGCTCAACCACTTCTGTTACAACTTTGAGAAAGTTGTTATGTCTCCAAGTGTACATGCTGCTGGAAAGACTGACTCTCCATGCACAAAATATGCTGAAGTGTTCCCTTCTCTCCACAAACAGCACACCTGTCTGTCTTATCTTCATACCAGGTGCTGAGGTTGGCAGGTGTTGGGAGCAGGTCATACACTGCTCTATATAGGAAAGAAATGTATGTCATGAAATATGTTGTTTTGCAGCAGCAGGATTTATGTATTTGCAATGCATCGAATATACTGTAAACTATAATGAAAAATATATATATAAACATTTTAAAAAGAGAGAAAAAACAGTGAGGTAGTGTTCATGGGTTCATGGCCCATTCAGAAATCTGATGGCAGAGGAGAAGAAGCTGCCTTAGCATGTTGTGTGTGTGTCTTTGAGCTTCTGTACCTCCTCCCTGATGAGAAATGAGAAGAGGGGATTTCCAAGACGGTGGCATCCTTAATGTTGGATGCCGCCTTTTGAAGATGCCGGTGATGCTGGAAAGGCTATTACCCATGATGGAAATGGCTGAGTTTACAACTCCCTGCAGCTTTTTCCAATCTTGTGCCATCCCTTGGTCGTACAGACGAGAGCTGCTGCTGTTATTGTAACACCACTCAACCAGCCGTTCCATCTCACTCCTGTACGCCTCCTCGCCACCATCTGAGATTTTGCCAGAATAATAGTGCCAACAGCAAATTTATAGATGGTATTTGAGCTGTGCCTGGCACACAGTCATGAGGGTTGAGAGAGCAGAGCAGTGGACTAGGCACGAATCCTTGAGGTGTACATGTGTTGATTGTCAACAAGGAGGAGATATTATTTCTGATCCACACTGACTGTGGAAGTGAAGGATCTATCAATGCCATTAAAGTATTCACTCCAGTCCAATATTCATAGCACTGAGTGGATATTTTCAGAAGATAACCAGTTTCCTGATTCTTAATTCTGGATGGTGTATGCTTTTGTGCGTTCATAATAAACCTCTTATCACATGTTGGAAGCAAAGAATATCAGGGTTCAAGGTTACGATACAAAAGTATCCAGCCTTCTACAGTAAATGCCTGGATAATAGCTTAAAGCTTCTATGCAATGTTTACATCTATGAATATGTGGCTCCAATACCATACTCAAGTTTACTGATAGTGTCACCATTGTGGGCCAAATCAAGGGTAGTAATGAATCAGCATACAAGAGGGAGATTGAAAATTAGGCAGAGTAGTGTAATAACAACAACCTGTCACTCAATGTCAGCAAGACCAAGGAAGTGATTATTCCTTTGGGGGAGGGAAATCAGAGGTCCACGAGCCAGTCCTCATCAGAGGATCGGGGAGGAGAGGGTTAGCAACTTCAAATTCCTGGCTGTTACTATTTCAGACAAATTGTCCTGGACCCAGCACACAAGTGCAATTGTGAAGAAAGCACAACAGCAGCTCTACTTCCTCAGCAGTCTGTGGGGAGTCAGCATGCTGATGTCTAAAACTTCAAAAAACCTATTGGTGTGAAGTGCCAGACTCTTCTTTACTTCCTGAGGAGACTGGGGTTCTTCGGAGTATGCAGGCCTCTCCTTCACATGTTCTACCAGTCTGTTGTTGCCAGTACAACCTTCTAAGCGGTGGTTTGCTGGAGCAATCACATTAACATGGATTATGTCTACAGGCTCAATAAACTGATTAGAAAGGCTGGCTCTGTGATAAGAGTCAAACTGGACACACTGTGGTAGAACATAGGGCCCTACGGAAAATCCCAGCAATTCTGGTCAATGTTTCTCACCCTCTGCATGCCACTTTGGCTGAACAAAGGAGCACTTTTGGTAATAGACTAAGACAACTGTGCTGCTCCAAAGAGCGCTATATGAGGTCATTCTTACCCTCGGCCATTAGGCCCTATAATGAGTCAACCTACAGCTGGGGAAGTGATGACCCCCCTCCTGTTAGACTGTTTGAGGTAACTTAGTTTTTATTTGTTCCTACTTCTCCTCTAATATTTGTATATCTGTGCACTTGTAATGCTCCTGTGATACTGTAATTTCCTTTGGAATCAATAAAGTATCTATCAAGTGTAGAGTGTATTGACAGGCTGCATCACTGCCTGGTACAGAAACAGCAATGCCTTTGAACTGAATATCTCAGAAAGGATGTGTTGCCATTGGAGAGAGTCCAGAGGAGGTTCACAAGGATGATTTTGGGAATGAAGGGGTTGATATATGAGGAGCGTTTGGCAGCTTTGGGCCTGTACACACTGGAATTCAGAAGAATGCAGGGGGACCTCATTGAAACCTACCAAATGTTGAAAGGACTAGATAGGGTGGGTGTGAAGAGGATGTTTCCTATGATGGGGGTTTCCAGAACTAGAGGGTACAGCCTCATGATTGAGGGGCGGCCTTTTAGGACAGAGGTAGGGAGGAATTTTTTTTAGCCAGAGAACGGTGAATCTATGGAATTCTCTGCCACAGACTGCAGTGGAGGCCAAGTCCGAGGGAGGTTGATAGTTTCCTGATTGGTCAGGTATCAAAGGATATGGTGAGAAAGCATGGAGTTAAGCGGGATCTAAGATCAGCCATGATGGAATGGCGGAGCAGACTCGATGGAGTGGCAGAGCTGATAGCCTAATTCTGCTCCTATGTCTTATGGTCTTTTAGTCTAAAGAGTGGGAGTAAAGGGAGCCTTTTCCCGGCTGCCTAGTGGTGTTCTACAGGGGTCTATGCTGGGACCAATTCTTTTTATGTTATATGTCAATGATTTGAATGATGGAATTGATAGCTTTGTTGCAAAGTTTACAGATGATATGAAGATAGGTGGAGAGGCAGGTAGTTTTGAGGAAGTAGACAGGCTACAGAAGGACTTAGACAGATTAGGAGAATGAGAAAAGAAATGGCAGATGGAATAGTGTTGGAAAGTGTATGGTCATGCACTTTGGTAGGAGAAAAGAAAGGGTTGGCTATTTTCTAAATGGAGGGAAAATACAAAAAAAACTGAGGAGCAAAGGGACTAGGGAGACCTTGAGCAGGATTCCCACAAGGTTAATTTGCAAGGTTGAGTCTGTGGTGAGGAAGGGAAAGGCAACGTTAGCATTCATTTCAAAAGGACTAGAATATAAAAGCAAGGATGTAATGTTGAGACTTTATAAAGCACTGGTGAGGCCTCACTTGGAGAATTGTGAGCAGATTTGTGCCCTTATCTGAGAAAGGATGTGCTGAAACTGGAGAGGGCTCAAAGCAGGTTCACGGAAATGATTCCATGATTAAATGGCTTGTGTTAGGAAGAGTGTTTGATGGTTCTGGGCCTGTATTCACTAGAATTCAGCAGAATGAAGTGTGACTTTATTGAAACCTATCAAATGGTGAAAGGCCTTGATAGAGTGGATGTGAAGAGGATGTTTCCTTTGATGGGAGAGTCTAAGACAAGAGGACATAGCCTCAAAATAGAGGGGTGTCATTTTATAATGGAGATGATAAGGAATTTCTTTAGCCAGAGAGTGGTGAATCTGTGGAATTCTTTGCCACAGTCAACTGTGGAGGCCAAGTCTTCATGTATATTTAAGGCAGAGGTTGATAGATTCTTGATTGGTCAGGGCATGAAGGGATAAGGAAAGAAGGCAGGAGATTGCGGCTGAGAGGAAAAATAGACCAGCCACGATGGGCCAAATGGCCTAATTTTGCTCCTATATGTTATGGCCTTCTAATGTTATGGGTAAAGCTTTTCCAACCATTGAGCATATCTACATTAAAAGCTGCTGTAGGAAAGCAGCATCCATCATCAAAGATCCTCATCACCCAGGCCATGCTCTTTTCTCATTGCTGCGATCAGGTAGAAGATACAAGAGCCTCAGGACTCACATCAGCAGGTTCAAGAACAGTTACTACCCTTCAGCCATCAGGCTCTTGAACAAAGGGGATAACTACACCGTTTTGCCCATCCATTGAGATGTTGCCACAACTAATGGCAACATTAAGGACTCTTTATCTTGTTATTTCATATTCTCATTATTTATTACTATCTACTTAAATTTGCATTTGCACAGTTGGTTGTCTTCTGCACTCTATTTGATCTTTCATTGATCTTGTACAGTTACTATTCTATAAATTTGCTGAGTATGCCCACAGGAAAAGGAAAAAGAATCTCTGCATTGTAAGTGGTGACATTTGTGTACTTTGATTATAAAATTTACTTTGAACTTGGAATGTTAGGTTGGCTTGCTTGCACTTATTGCTGGCCCGTCAGCTGCACAATGCCTTAATATGTCTGCTGCAATTGAGATAATTTATAAAAGACATGCCCTGGCAAGGAAATTTTCCCCCTTCCCACATTACAATTGCACTTTAAACCAGGGCCCATTATACCTCCGCTCACCCTTACACCCTGCCGAGTAGAACTTCCACTAATTAATGTTTTTACTTTGTCCCACCACTGCGAGCCGATGGTCCTTTCTCCCTTCATCCTGACTCCAGAACCCACCCTTTTCTCCATGAAACTGCTCTATGATTGCTATGGTAGGACAGGAAGCTGAAGTTCAGAGCTGTTGTACTGCCTGCTGGAGCCCAGCAGCTATCTACAGCTCTCTGAGCCCATTTCATTCAGCACCAAAGCTCAATATAGGCTGCAGTCTGGACCTCCGGATTATTTTTTTCTTGGACATTACATTTAATAAACATTTCATTGGATTACCCCCTTGGTAAATTTATGGCATTTTTAGAATTCTCTACAATGACAATGGAAGAACCAATGTTGTACAGAGGCATAATCCATATTCTCATTATATCTGTGTGGGCACAATAAATTGATTCATGATAGTTATCAGTCTTGGACATAATCTGGACTGCAATTCTGTCACAAAAATACCTTAACTTGAATTGTTTCCTGTTTAATTGACTATAAAGAAAAATAAAACAGCATTCACACAACACTTTTTACATCTTTGTGTGTGTGTGTGGTGGGGAGGCTGAGTGGGAGGGTTGAAAAGTGATTTGTCTTGCCGTGGTTGTCTGGTTTCGGTCTTTTGGTGTTGTTGCTTGTCTTGTTCTGCTGAGCATCATGCTACGACGGCACTGGAATATATGCCAACACCTGAGGGCTGTCGCCAGTGTTATGTTTTGTAACTCCAGGAACTAATTGAAAGAAAAGCACAAGAGCTGGGATATTTGTCCATTTAGTTTCTCTTGCTCTTTTCTTTTAGTGAGGTACAGGCGTATCTCACGGTGGCGTAATGATGTATGCCAATTCCGCACTTCTTACATATTTGTGACCCTCTGCTGGTCGGGGTCGACCATGGATATTGTGTCCCTGCTAACTACATGAATCGCAAGCCTGGGCAGTACAATATGGAGAGCAAGCTGTTGCCCATGTAGCAGGCTCCACTCTCCAAGCAGCTGAATAATCCAGAGGAAAGTCAGAGACCGATACAGTGGTGCCCCAGGAGATGCCAGTCAGCATTGATCTAAGATTGGTCAACAGCTCTGGCTTCTTCCCAGGGGTTTACTCCCTAAGCTTTCCCTGTGAGTGGGTACAGCCGCAAAGCAGCAGAAGTTTGAGATCCGAGTTTCCCAACACCTTTCTTCTCTAACAATTGACTCTGCTCTCATCAACTGATCACTGTGTCATCTCCAGATGATATCAGATGTAATCTCCACTGTTTAGGAGAGTGGTCCAACTCTGTCTTTATTCTTCCTAAGTACCCGCTTTTGATCACCTCTATAGTTCCCGCGCCGGCGTTGCTTGTCCAGGAGTGAAACATTGAACCTTTTTGATTGAGGAGCTCTAGATTTGTCTCAGCTGTTTGTACTGCATAATCCTCCTGGGATTGGGTTTGAGGAGATCCAAGCGTGAGTGCAAGGGACAACCCAGGAGCAGCAGACTGGCAAGTTGTTGGTTGTGGAGTGTGCTGATTTCGATACACAAGGAGGAAATTGGTGAGCTTCTGATTCAGTGTAGTGCATTCTGCTGACGTTGCTCACAGTGCATTCTTTAGGCTTTGGACAAACCTTTCCACCAAGCCATATATAGCTGGGTGGTATGATGCAGATGTAATATGTCTTAATCCATTCATATTCAGGAATGATTGGAATTGTTCTGCACCAAACTCTGGTCCATTATCACTGACTAAATGTTCTGGAACACCAGTCCCTGAGAAGAGGCTTCTCACCACATCACCAGTGTATAAGACTGTTAGTGAAAGCTATTGGGAACACTTCTAGCCATGTTGTAGCTGCATCCAATACTACCACGATATTAGTGACCATGAATGGTCTGACAAAAGCTACATGAATCCTCTGCCAGGGCAATACAGGGATGGAGAGGCACTGCTCTTGTTATCTTCTGAATGTGTTGGGATCCAGAACAGTTCACGGCAAGCAGCGTGATCTGCTGACTTATCCCAGGCCATCAGACAAAACATTGAGACAAAGCTTTCATTTTGACCATACCTTGTTGACTGGCATGTATCTCATCCAACACTTTAGATTTCAGCTTGAATGGTACCATAACTTCCCAACCCCCATCAAGGGCAAGTTCATCTGGGTGAGGGTAATAATGTGGGAACTGGAATTTTTGCTGTGCATTCCAGCCATTTTGAGTTGCCATCTAGACCTGAGACAGTATGGGGTCTTTTCTGATTTCCCTTTGGATCATCTCTGCTGTTACAGGGAGACTTCCAATTTGCACTAGTGAAAATATGTCAAGAGGCCTGTCCTCTTTTGTAAATTTTTCAGGGATTTCCTCTTCCAAGGGAAAAAGTGACCCTTGGAGAATCAGCATTCCAAGATTAGTTGTCCTCTTGAATTCAATCTTGTAATTGTGCCCTCCAAGAAACAGAGCCCATCTCTGCATTCATACTGCTGCCGTTCATGGAACACACTTCTGGGGATTGAAAATGGACGCGAGCGGTTTATGATTTCTAATGAGGGTAAACTCTCTCCCATACAAATGCTGGATTGAAACATTTTACATCACAAATCAGACTCTGTCAAACTGCGTGTAAATTTTCTCTGCAGTGGTAAAGGAATGTGTTGCAAAGTCTATGGGGTGTTCACTTCCATCACTCATAACATGTGACATGACTGCAGCTACACCATAAGGTGAGGCATCACTGGACGATGTGGATCATAATGTGTGAATGCAATGTCTGATGTCACCATTTCCTTTGCCTTTTTGAAAAGCACATTGCACTGCTTAGTCTATTGTCATTTCTTCCCAATCTGTAGTAATGAGTTTAAGGGGTGGAGCACATTAGCCAAGTTAGGCAAGAACCTGTTACAGTAATTGACAAATCCTAAAAATATCCACAACATGTCCTTTGGCCTTAGGGCATCGATCACTTCTTGAATTTTCTCAGCAAACGTGTGTAATCCTTGGGTGTCAATGGTGTGACCACAGTAACTGATGCCTGGTTTGAAGGATTCATACCGGCCGCATTATGCTCTGAGCCTACAGTCTTCTTATCTTTTTAACACTGTCTTGAGATTTTGGAGATGCTCCTAATCGCCCTCATTGGTAACAATGATGCTTTCCAGGTAATACAGAATGCCTGGAGAACGTTGCAGATACTGGTCCATAGCTTTCTGCCAGAGTACAGGTGCAGATGCTATCTAAAGATAAGCCTATTATAGCGATAAATCCCTTTGTGAGTATTTATGGTGAGAAGCACTTTGGATTGTTTTTCCATCTCAATCTGTAGATAGGCCTCAACTAAGTCCACTTTGCTGAAGTGTTTTCCTCCAGAAAGATTTTCAAAGATATCTTTTTCCTGGGAAGAGAGCATTGATCTACTTCAGTACCAGATTGATGGTGACCTTAAACTCACCACCCATCCAGAAGAAACCATTCTTCTCAGCTACTAGGACCACTGCTGTTACCTATGGACTCTACTCAACCTTGGAAAGAATTCTTTCAGCGTCCATGCAATTGAGCTCACTGGCTACTTGATCACAGACGGTATAAAGAACCAGATCAGCTTTGTAAATCTAAACCTTTTTAACCTACTCTTCGGTCAATTTAGCCCTTCCCTCTTAAATAGCTTTCTATTATCCACGTGGCTATCTAAGAATTTCCTAAATGGCTCTAATTGTTATGGGAAACAGGGAAATGGCAACAGAATTTAATGCGTACTTTAGATCTGTCTTCACAAGCAATCTCCCAGATGTATGGATGGGCCAGGGTCATAAGATATCAGAGGAATTGAGACAGATTGACATTAGGAAAGAAACTGTGATGAGTAGACTGGTAGGACTGAAGGCTAATAAATCCCCGGGTCCAGATGGTCTGCATCCGAGGGTGCTAAAAGAGGTGGCTCAGGAAATTGCGGATGCATTGGTAATCATTTTCCAATGTTCCTTAGATTCAGGATCAGTTCCTGAAGATTGGAGAGTGGCTAATGTTATCCCACTTTTCAAGAAGGGAGGGAAGGAGAAAACAGAGAACTATCGCCCTGTTAGCCTAACGTCAGTCGTGGGGAAGATGCTTGAGTCCATTATTAAGGACGAAATAGTGGCACATCTTAATGGCAGTAATAGGATTAGGCCGAGCCAGCATGGATTTACCAAGGGCAAATCATGCTTGACTAATCTGTTGGAGTTTTTTGAGGGTGTAACAGGGATGTTAGACGAGGGTAAGCCAGTGGATGTTGTGTACCTAGATTTTCAGAAGGCGTTCGATAAGGTGCCACATAGGAGATTGGTGGGTAAAATCAGAGCTCATGGCATTGGGGGCAGGGTTTCAACATGGATAGAAAACTGGTTGGCAGATAGAAAGCAAAGGGTAGCAGTGAATGGGTGTTTCTCGGACTGGCTGGAGGTGACTAATGGGGTACCACAGGGCTCTGTATTGGGACCACAGCCCTTTATGATTTATGTCAACGATTTAGATGAGGGCATTGAAAACTATATCAGCAAGTTTGCTGACGATACTAAACTGGGTGGCAGTGTGACATGCGAAGAGGACGTTAGGAGAATACAGGGAGACCTGGATAGGCTGGGTGAATGGGCAGATACTTGGCAGATGTCATTCAATGTAAATAAATGTGAAGTTATCCACTTTGGAAGCAGGAACAAGAGGGCAGAGTATTGTCTGAACAGTGTAGAGTTAGGTAAGGGAGAAATGCAAAGAGACCTAGGATTCCTAGTTCATCAGTCAATGAAGGTGAATGAGCAAGTGCAATAGGCAGTGAAAAGGGCAAATGGAATGTTGGCCTTTATTACAAGGGGAATTGAGTACAAGAGCAAGGATGTCCTTTTGCATTTGTACAGGGCCCTGGTGAGACCACACCTGGAATATTGTGTACAGTTTTGGTTTCCAGGTTTGAGGAAGGACATTCTGGCAATTGAGGAAGTGCAGTGTAGATTCACTAGGTTGATTCCTGGGATGGCAGGGCTGTCTTACGCAGAGAGATTGAAGAGATTGGGCTTGTACACACTGGAATTGAGGAGATTGAGAGGGGATCTGATTGAAACGTTTAAGATAATTAAAGGATTTGATAGAATTGAGGCAGGAAATATGTTCCAGATGTTGGGAGAGTCCAGTACCAGAGGGCATGGATTGAGAATAAAAGGTCAGTTATTTAAAACAGAGTTGAGGAAGAACTTCTTCTCCCAGAGAGTTGTGGAGGTGTGGAATGCACTGCCTCGGAAGATGGTGGAGGCCAATTCTCTGGATGCTTTCAAGAAGGAGCTAGATAGATATCTGATGGATAGGGGAATCAAGGGATATGGGGACAAGGCAGGGACTGTGTATTGATAGTGAATGATCAGCCATGATCTCAGAATGGCTGTGCAGACTCGAGGGGCCGAATGGTCTACTTCTGCACCTATTGTCTATTGTCTATTGTCTAATCTATCTGTCTCTACCACCACCTGGCAGAGTTTTCCATGCACTCATCATTCACTGTGCATAACACTTACCTCTGCTATTCCTCCTATATTCCAATCACCTTAAAATTATACCCCTTCTTGTATTAGGCATTTTCATCCTGGGAAATAGTCCACTCTATCCGTGCCTCTTATAATCCTGCACATCTCATTCAAGTCACCTCTCATTTTCCTTCGCTCTGAAGAGAAAAGCCTAGCTTGCTTAACCTATCTTAAGACATGCCCTCTAGTCTAGACAGCATTCTGGTAATTCTCTTCTGCACCACATTCTTCCTATAGCAAGATTACCAGAACTGAATACCATATTCCAAGCGTGGTCTTATCATGTTCTTTTTAGAGCTGTACCATAACCTCTTGAACTCAAAGAGGTTGGGCAAAATTATTTTGCTTTCTCAGGAGGAAACCTTGAAGGGAATCCTGATACAAGACTATAAAATTATGAGGGACATAAGGGTAGACAGGGTAGAGAGCCTGAATGATAGAAATGTCAAATACAAGAGGGCATAGCTTTATGGTGAGGGAGAAAGTTTAAAGGGATGTGTGGGGCAAGTTGATTTATACTGAGAGGGGTTGGAATGGGCTGCCAAGCATTATAGTCCAAGCAGAATCAATAGTAGCATTAAAGAGGCTTTTAGATAGGCATGGGAATATGACGGGGACTGTGGGATAAGGATCCAGTGGAGGCAGATGGGATTAGTTTAATTTGGCAGCATGATCGGCACAGATGCAATGGGCTGAAGGGCCTGCTCCTGTGCTGTACTGTTCTACAAAGGGCAGCATAATTGCTGTCAACCAAGTCAGGACATGGATCAGAAGCAGCAGGTTAGCGACGGAAGATCACACCATGGCGTTTATCGCAGGAGCGTTTCTGTCAGGTATTTTGATGACGGCTTTATGGCTGGGACTCAGATCCGCACCTATAAAAATTTAACGCGAACAGCTCAACTTATCACTGCACATCCAATATTTTTTGAATTCCTTTTCATTGCATTTTGAGTCCGAAGGGTTTCCCCTGTGAGGTTTAAAGCTGTATCAGGTTACTTCAGTTTGATGGATAAAACTAATCTGTCCTCCTGATAAATGTGTGCACACAGATGTAGGTTCAATTTACACAGCGTCACAAGCAAACCTTCAGTGGAGGGAACACAATTACTGTCAAAAGATGTTGCTCCTGAGACCACAATTTAGCAAGAGAAACACTGGTGTCATATTCGGGGCCTCCGAAGACCTATCAGGTCCACAACGTTATCGTCAAGAGTGGTTATATATTTTCTTGCTGTTATTACTTATTCACTCTAGTGTTTTGCACAGATTCTCTTGCTGAACTGAACTATTTTACTTGCATTCAGGGAGCTCCCTGCTTAATTGTTCATAACAGGAAAACAGCAGGCATTGAAGTAATTATACCTTAATAGGTACTCGTACGGTTTCTGTTCTGGATGCGGATCACCAGCTAGAAATTCCATCCTCACTCCTACAGCCAATGGCGGCTGCAAAACTGCCATATACAGAGCAGGATCAGGCTTTCATAAGACCATAGTCTGACATGCAGTTGAAGCAGAATTAGACCATTTGGCTCATTGAAGATGCTCAGCCATTCAACCATGTTTGATCTATTCTCCCTCTCGACCCCATTCTCCCACCTTCACATTAATGAGACCATAAGAAATAGAAACACTCAGCCTATCGAACCTGCTCCACCATTCAATCTTGGCTGATAGATTATCCCTCCCAACCCCATTTTCCTGCCTGCTCCTCATAAATAAGACCATCAGATATAGGAGCAGAATTGGGTCATTTGGCCCATTGAGTCTGCTCTGCCATTCAGTCTTGGCTAATTTACTATCCCTCTCAACCCGATTTTGCCAGCAGCTTTGTTGAGAAATGTCGATTGTCATCTGTCTCAACAATGTAAGTGGAAGACCAGCACACAGGGCAGTTCTCCTGCTACTACTGGGGTCACTCTGAGATGAACAGAGGAATGCTTGGCCAAAGTATCTGTTTGAAGCTGGATGCTAGGAGTCTTTTGCATTGCAGAAATACTTCAGTCAAGATAAATGCTTTTTTTTAAACCATGTTAATCTTTTTATTGACTTGCCTCAATTTTTAAAGTGCTTAAAGGTCATTTTATACTTTTTAACTTTTTCTCTCTTTTCAATATTTTTATCAATTTGATTAGATTTTAAGTAATTTTATCACAGACATTTAAAATCAGTTCCATAAATGCAACTGATTCTGCAGATGCTGGAAGTCTTAAATAACAAGCATAAAGTGCTGGGTGTCGGGGTGGAGATATGTCTCCACCAAAGGAGGTGTAAGGCGCTCCTTCCCTCTGCTAGCCTGAAGGTCTCTTGGGTAAGATGTAGCTCCTGCTTAGCCCCCTGATCAGGGTCACGTGAAGCCATGGGAGTGGATGGTGGATGGTCGTATGAACAGCTGGTACATATCATAAGTCCTGGTTATGCAACCACTGACTCCAGGCAGGCAATCTCGGAACAGTATTGATGATGGCTGGGGTTATCCATCTTGTAAAGACTCTGCCCAGAAGAAGGCAATGGCAAACCACTCCTGTAGAAAAATTTGCCAAGAACAATCATGGTCACGGAAAGACCATGATCACAGACATTGTGTGACACGGCACATAATGAACGAACAAAAGTGCTGGAGGAACTCAGCAGGTCAGACAGCATCTTTAGAGGGGAATAAACAGTTGAGGCTTCAGACCGAGATCCTTCAGAAGGACTGGAAAGGAAGGGTAATGGGCTAGAATAAGAAGATGGGGGAGTGGAAGGATTACAAGCTGGCAGGCATTAGGGGAGACCAGGTGAGGAGGGAGGTGAGGAATGAAGGAAGAAGCTGGGAGGTGATAGATGGAAATATAAAGAATGAAGAAGGAATTTGAAGCAGAGGATGGTGGATCATGGGAGAAAATGGAGGAGGAGAGGCTTCAGAATGATGGGGGGGGGCAGGTGAGGAGAAGAGAAGGAGTAAGAAGGGAACCAGAATGTGGAATGGAATAAGAAAGAAGGGAAAGGGGAAGATTACTGAAAGTTTGAGAAGTTGATGTTCATGCCATCAGGTTGGAGGATATCCAGGTGGAAGATGAGGTGTTGTTCTTACAGCCTGACTGTGGCCTCATTGTTGTTAGTCGAAGAGGCCTTGTCAGAATAGGGATAGGAAGTCAAATTGAAATGTGTGGTCACCGCTGCCTTTTGTGGACGGAGCAAAGGTGCTCGATGAAATGGTCCCCCCCCCCCCCCCCCCCCGAATTGCACTGGATCTCCGATGTAATGTAGGTTGCAATGGGAGGAAGAAAAGTTCCAAAGGCCTTTGACAGCAGGGAACTGCTGAATATGAGATTTCCGATTCAGGAAGAAGTAGGACTTGAAACAATGTGCCTTAAAGTAAAAAAGCAGGATTTTTTTTCATCCAAAACACTGATTCTTTAATTTGCTTAGCTTAACTTTGTACCAACATCTTATAATGAAAAGCAATTAGTTTGTCTGCCAAAGGTCAATCTCATTTCTTGAAGAAAGTTAAGTATTTCAGGAACAAACAAGAGATTCTGCAGTTGCTGGAAATACACTCAAAATGCTGGAAGAAGTCAACAGGTCAGACAGCATATATGGAGAGCAATCCCATTTTAAGTGTTTAGTTCAGAGGTTATGACTAAATGCCTATATTTAATATTCAAACTACAGGCTCTTAGCATTTATTCTATATCAGTTTGCTCTATACTGAACAGGGTGTGGGGATCTTTACTATTGCACTTTGATTTATTTTTAAAAGATCAACTTTATTTATCACATGTATATCAAAATATATTGCGAAGTGTGTTATTTGTGTCAAATCAAATCAGCAAGCGTTGTGCCGGGTAGCCAGCAAATGTTGCCAAACTTCCAGCATGTTCACAACTAATTAACCCCAGTCCATACATCTTTCGAATGTGGGGGGTCTCCCAATCTACATCGGGTCTCATCGATATACGGAGGCCACAACAGTAGCACTGTATATAGAAGATGATACCAACAGTGTCACCTCACTTGGTAGGACTGTTTGGGGCCCTGAATGGTAGTGAGGGTGGAGGTGTAGGGGCAGATGTAGCACTTGTTCCACCTAAAAGGATAAGGGCCAGGAGGGAGATCAGTGGGGAGGGACAAGTGCACAAGGAAGTCATGTAGGGAGCAATACCCGTGGAAACCAGAAAGTTGGGAGCAAGAAAGATGTGCTTCGTTGTGGGATCCCATCGGAGATGTTAGAAGTTACAGAAAATTATGTGCTGGATGTGGAGGCTTGTGAAGTGATAGGTGAAGACAAGAGGAACTCTCTCCCTGGTGTGGCGACATGTTAGTCCATGGCCTCCTCTACTTTTCACGATGAGGCCACACTCAGGTTGGAGGAGCAACGTCTTACATTTCGTCTGGGTAGTCTCCAACCTGATGGCATGAACATTGATCTCTCAAACTTTCAGTAATTTCGCCCCCTACTCTCCTTCACCATTCTGCATTCTTGTTTCCCTCACACACATCCATCACCTCTCTCTGGTGCTCCTCTCCCTTCCCTTTCTTCCATGATCTTCTGTCTTCTCCTATCAGATTCCCTCTTCTCCAACTCGTTATCTCTTCCACCAATCAACTTCCCAGCTCTTTACTTCTCCCAATTTCACCTGTCATCTCCTGCCTTGTACTTCTACCACCCCACCACCCAACTTCTTGTTCTGACTTCTTCCCCCTCCCTTTCCAGTCCTGATGATGGGTCTTGGATGATGGGGTGGTAAATTGGATTAGTAAGTATGCAGATGATACTAAGGTAGGTGGCGTTGTGGATAATGAATTAGGTTTTCAAAGCTTGCAGAGAGATTTAGGCCAGTTAGAAGAGTGGGCTGAACGATGGCAGATGGAGTTTAATGCTGATAAGTGTGAGGTGCTACATTGTGGTAGGACTAATCAAAACGGGACATACATGGTAAATGGTAGGGCATTGAAGAATGCAGTAGAACAGAGTGATCTAGGAATAATGGTGCATAGTTTCCTGAAGGTGGAATCTCATGTGGATAGGGTGGTGAAGAAAGCTTTTGGTATGCTGGCCTTTATAAATCAGAGCATTGAGTATAGGAGTTGGGATGTAATGTTAAAATTGTACAAGGCACTGGTAAGGCCGTATTTGGAGTATTGTGTATAGTTCTGGTCACCAAATTATAGGAAAGATATCAACAAAATTGAGAGAGTACAGAGAAGATTTACTAGAATGTTACCTGGGTTTCAGCACCTAAGTTACAGGGAAAGGCTGAACAAGTTAGGTCTTTATTCTTTGGAGCGTAGAAGGTTGAGGGGGGACTTGATAGAGGTATTTAAAATAATGAGGGGGATAGATCGAGTTGACGTGGATAGGCTTTTTCCATTGAGAGTAGGGGAGATTCAAACAAGAGGACATGATTTGAGAGTTAGGGGGCAAAAGTTTAAGGGTAACACGAAAGGGAATTTCTTTACTCAGAGAGTGGTAGTTGTGTGGAATGAGCTTCCAGTAGAAGTGGTAGAGGCAGGTTCGGTATTGTCATTTAAAGTAAAATTGGATAGGTATATGGACAGGAAAGGAATGGAGGATGTATGGGCTGAGTGCGGGCCAGTGGGACTAGGTGAGAGTAAGCGTTCGGCACGGACTAGAAGGGCCGAGATGGCCTGTTTCCGTGCTGCAATTGTTATATGGTTATATGGAAACGTTGACTGTTTATTCCCATCCATAGATGCTGCCTGACCCGCTGAGCTCCTCCAGCACATTGTGTGTACTGCTCTAGACTTGCAGCATATGCAGTATCTTTTGTATTGCTGACTGAGATGTGTGAGGCTTTGCAATAACTTTTTATGTTACCTTGTGATGGATATCCACTCTCCAGGGCCAGGGGGTCTTTTTTTCTTTCACTTTTGCTTTCTAACATAGCAGCTGAAACTTTTAGAGATCAAGGGGTTGCTTTTGAATAAGATAAAATTCCAACCAATATTCTTTCTTTAGATCCTTGTCATAAACAAGAGCTAGTCGTCAATTTTTAATGCAAGCAGTAACTAGTTTGAAGTTAAAAAGGACAGCTTTGCAAATAGACGCACTGTCTATAGAACTGGGCTTGGTTCAAACTAGACTAGCTTGGTGCTATTTAATTCAAGGAAGCCTGCAGACCAGATTGATACTATCACTTAGCACATCAAGTAGCAGATCTGTTAATAGTTGGAAGGTTTGTGTGCTCTTAGGGTCATCTTCACAGCATTAATTGTGACTACCAGGGAATTCTGGAAGTAACCAGAAGCTTTTAGACCAGAAGTAAAGAGAATGTCTGAAAAAAAAATCATATATGTCTGGAGTCACCCAAGTGGCAGAAAATGAGCTTAATTTGTTGAGAACATTTCAGGCTTATTAAAAATGGTTCTGGTAGAAGTAAAGAGAAGGAAAAATATTGTCAATCAAGGGACATTTTGCAACATTAAGCAAAACCAAAAAAAAATTTGAAAATATTCAACAGACTAGGCTGCATAAGGCCAATGATCTTTCCTAGCAGATCTGTAGTATGCAGCTTATGTAATATTGGTTTTTACAGGAGGTACCTAATTAAGTAGTCACTGAGAGTATAAACCAGTTACAGATTTAACTGCAGAGGTAAACCCTCACACTTTTCATTGAAACATGCTAATAATCAGACATGTTTGTATTCACAGGAAAATCACCAATTGTGGTTACAGGTTAATAATTTTACAGTGATTGTCCAATAGATTTGATGAATAATGTGTCTTGTGAAGCCACAGTGGGGCATATCCTCGATAACTGAGCAGGAAATAACTGGATGTAAAAGCTGCAGGAGAGTAAATCTCATCACTGGCATTCATTCACAATCAAGGCATTCATTCACAATCAAGAAATTTGATGTTTCCTTTGATTAACCTTTTGCCAAATTAAATTTATTAGCATTGACACTGAATTAGTGACTTGCACAGTGTTTCTGACATTAGAAGCATTTGTCTTAGACCACAGCAATGTTAACACGAATTCTGTTCCCACTCAGAATGACAATCAAAAATTGCACTTTTAACCTACAGTAAGAAAGTTTATTACATGGATGACCAGGCAATGCATCAATGCAATTAGAGACATTATTGTCTTACGTCACTTGCAATTAGCATTTAAAACGGCTTTTGCATAAAGTTTGGCGATTTAATTCAGATCATACATAAAAGATCTGTTTTAATGATATTTGGGAATATTATGCACAAAGCAGAAACATTATTATGAACGTGATAAAGTCCATCAGATGCTAGAAATCCAAAGCAACACTCACAAATGCTGGGGGAACTCAGCAGGTCAGGCAGCATCTATGGAAATGAATAGACAGTCAAAGTTTTGGACCAAGACCATCAATGTTTTGGACCAAGACCCTTCTTCAGGACTGTCAAGGAAGGGAGAGGATGCCAGAAGAAAATGTGAAGACTCGAGAAGCAAGATAGTTAGAAGGTGACAGGTGAAGCCAGGTGAGGCTACCCTTAGGGTGGAGGAACATCTGAGCAGCCTCCAACCTGATAGCATAAATATCAATTTCTCCTTCTGGTAAAAAAAGTTCCCCACATCCTCCCCTCTTCCTCTATTCCCACTCTGGCCTCATACCTCTTCTCACCTGTCAATCACCTCCTCTCCTCCTTCCCTCTCTACTATGGTCCACCCCCCTCTTGAATCGATTCCTTCCTCTCCAGTCCTTTCTCCTTCCTACCCACCTGGCTTCACCTATCACCTTCTAGCTATCCTCCTTCTCCTCCCCTTTTAGGTGGCAGAGGAGGAGTATCAGGGATGGGGGGGGGGGGTGTAATGGGTGCAGACGCACTCAGCCCTAAGACACCAGTCAAGCTCATTTGATTCCAAACATGTAGTTTATTGATCATTATGGAATGTCTCTCTGGCATTTCCTGCTCTCCCCTCTCCCTTCCTCTTTTCCCAACCATGATTCCCCTTCTCACTGATCCCTTCCAACTCTCAGTGTACAGTAGGGACCCAGATCAGAATCAGACTTAACATCACTCATGTATGTCATGAAATTTTTTTTTTTGTTTTTTGCAACTGCAGTACATAAAATAGGTAATATTACTACAGCCATAGGCACCATATATATGAGGTGAAGAATTTTGCAGAGTACTGTACTCCAGCATTACTGATCTTTAGGGGTCTACTGTTGGATATTATTTGTTATATTTATTAGAACCACGTACACTCTGTACTCTGAGAGCTGCACAGAGTAAAAGTGAGGAATTTCATTACATCCTGCTGTCTATGGCATTAAACTCATCTGAATCAATCTCAATAAAAGAATCCCCCACAACAGAGCATTTTTGAAGCCCCTGTCCCATTATACTCAGTATTAATGTGTAACCTACAGATTAATGGCTTGAATTTTACAAGAGCACACTCCCTGCTTGGAAATTTACCCACAGCACCATTGATGACCAGCCTTACAAATGTTTCTTTTCCAAAATTAGCATCAATTGCCTTGTTAGTTTATATTAAAGTCGAGCACATAGAATTAAATAATTTTACCACAGGAATCATATAATAAGGTGCCTGAAATATATAGTATTCAGTGTGTATTTGTTTTGACCATAGATTACAGACAAATCCAAAAAAGAAACAAAAGGTGTTGAATCATATTTTGGGATACCATTCAGCTCCACTCTTTACCTATTCTGATCGTGTACAGTATTTTGATTTTCCTTAGGAAATGCCAATATGTTATGGATGAAGTTGCCGCATCTATTTTATCGTCACACTTCACTCATGCTGGTGTAAGTGGGAATGAAAGTGTGGTACACATTTTGTGCACAAGAATTCAGACAGCTTTCATGGAGAGTCAAACATTCAAGTTAACAACCTGCCATCACAAACATCAGAGGAAAGGCCATCGACCTGAAATGCTGCCTCTGTTTCTCTCTCCACAGGTGCGACCTGACCAGTTGCACATTTCCACCATTAATGGTTTTTATTTTAGACCAGGGGTTCCCAAAGTTTATTATGCCATGGACTAATACCATTAAACAAGGGGTCCATGGACCCCAGGTTGGGAACCCCTGTTTTAGACTTAATTCTATTACAGTAATTCAGATGGACACAAACTACCCCATGACACTCCAAACCTTCAACAATTGGATGATTAATGTGTCAGAGGTATGTGGAATCTTGCTACGTATAAAATGGAAGCCATGATTGCACATTTCAGAAATGGGTGGTTTTACAAAGGTCCATACTGTAACATGAAAATGTTATAACATGTCATGGACAAATACTATTAAGCAAGGGGTCCGTGGACCCCTGTTTTAGGCTCCCAACATTAGCAGGTTTTATTAATGTATTTAGAGATACAGGCCCTTCCAGCCCACAAGCCAATTAGACCCATGTGACCAATTAACCTACTACTAACCCATGCGTCTTTGGAATACAGGTGGAAACCATAACTCCTGGAGGAAATCTGCACTGTCACAGGGAGAACGTTCAAGCTCCTTACAGACAGCGGCGGGTATTGAACCCAGGTCACTGGCGCTGTAATAGCATTACGTTAACTGCTACAACACCACCCCGTTTGTGCTTCTTGACTTGAACACAGGTAAGTACGTGGACCAACAGACGCAAGATCAGCTTCTGGTGATAATAAACCTGATTCTGATTCTAATTCTATCTCATTGTTCTCAGACTCATGATCAGACCTCTTGTATGCTAAAAGATGAACATTTGATCTCACAATTTATCATGTTAAAGCCCCCACACCAAATTTTCTCTGTAACTGGAGTATGTCCTGCATTCTATTTTCTTTTCAGTACCTCAGTGTAGTTACGATCTGTCTGGATGGAATGCAAAACAGAAGGTTTTCTTCGTATCTCGCTACATGTGACAATACTAAGCCAAGAAACCAGTACTGACTGAGGTTCAGCTACCTGGGAACAGTGCCTGCATTGCATTCTGGGAAAACCCCAACAGACTTGATATTCCTGCGTCTTGTCTACAAAATGCTCTCAACACTTTGTTTCCTAATCAGATTTCCAGCCTTTAATCCCTGCCTGTGTTGCCAGTACAATTTTACAAGTGGAATTATTACACTTCCAGATTGCTGAGGAGACTTGTTCCAGAAACAGATTCCAGAGAGATTTTTAGCAGCCAAACTAACTAGTTGGCCAACCTTGTGCATGAAATCTGCCTCAAGGTTGCTATTTGCTCCACAGTTTGACAATTCCACCATTTCGGAACTGCCAGCTACACGGCCTTGTTCTCGCTCATTTTCCTCAGAAACGTTTCTTCACAAATTTAATAAAACTACTAATCATTTAACAAAAATAAAGCACTTGAGGCAAATGTCTTAGACTTAAGATTGAATCGGACAACAGGGAAACCACAAGTTTAATTCAGAAGGCTGGTACTGAGCTTCTGTTGCAGGTGGGTACACACATTGTAAGATGTTGCTTCTTTTCTGTCTGCACATGGAACCAAGGCTCACAATACCGTCCTGTAAGCTCCATCCCTATGTTAATCCTTCATCCCACACTTCGGTGTCTTTGGCCCAGGGCAGAAATGGCTAATACGAGGGGGCATTATTTTAAGGAGATTGGACGAAGGAGAAGGAGGATGTTAAAGGTAAATTGCTTTTGAACTGAGCGTGGGCTCAAGAATTTCAATATCTTCTTCACTTAGAGCTGTCTTTGGCTAGAGGTTCCCAGGGGTCAGTGGTGATTTCACATTTTCTCATGGATACTTTGAGTACAGTACGTCACAGAATTGCTTTATCTGTCCTTCTGGTTACCTCTTACAAAGAATGGTAGCGAAGCTGGACTGAATGGGCTACTGCGGTATAGGACCATGACGTACGTCAAGGAGAGTCACAGTTGTAGAAGTCATCAAAATGTTCCTTAAGGCATAATCCTCCCTGTATGTATCATTTCACCTTCATTCTTGGTTTTTGATGAAATAAGGCCTGTGGTGTTTTATATTATGTCATATATCATAAGTTTATATTTGCTGACTGGCAGAAATTATTCCATAATTTATAGGATTCTGGAAAATGATGACTGATGCCTCTGCTGTTCCTATTCCCACCTCCTTCAGAATTCTGGGATGTGAATGAGGCTGGGAATTTATCAGTGCTATTTTTGCAGCTATACTTTCTTGCTAATACTGATTTATTTTAGTTTGTCACTTTCACACCACACTGAGCAGCACGGTAGCATTGTGTTAGTGCATTGCTTCACAGTGCCAACAATCACTAAGCGCGGTTCAATTCCGGCCATTTTCTGTAAGGAGTTTGCACTACTGCATGGGTTTCCTCTGGGTGTTTTGGTTTCTTCCCACATTCCAAAGACATACGGATAGGATTAGCAAGTTGTGAGCATGCTACGTTGGCACCAGAAACACGGAGACACTTGCAGGCTGCCCGACATAATCCTCGCAGATTTGATTTAACACAAACAAGGCATTTCACTGTAAGCTTCAATGTTTCAATGCATATGTGACACATAAAATTAATATTTCTTTCTTTCCAATCTTTTGTTAGATTCCTGCTTCAATAACGTTTCTGCAAGATCACTTGTGTCCTCTTTGGGATGACTGAAACAAAATCACTGCCTTCCTCCTTAAACAGGCTATCTCTTGCCCACTATATATCTCTCAGAGAGATGGTCTCAAAGTTGAAGCATCTGAGTTGCTGAACTATGACAGCACTAGATCTTTCTCTGCTGGGGAAGTACATGAAAGTCTTGACATTCCAGATCCCTACCATCATTTTGCCTATGCATAGTTTGTTTGAATGTGAGCTAGCTACCACAACACAAATGCAGAAAGAAGATACTGCAGCCAATTCAATATTGTCTTGCCAGTATCACCTTCCCAATCTGGAGGGCATAAATGCATCTGTCTCAATCATCCTACGAATTAGTGTTGGGCTCTGTCGCACCTGACCCTTAATATTGGCAATCAGTGCAGAATTCTCCTATCTAATCAGGTCAATGAAAACTGCAGTGGTTCACTTTACTTCAGTCAATCAATTTCATGGGCCTGTTATAGATCACAATAAACTCTGAATCAAAAGAGAACCAATTATATTTGCTCTGCATGTGTGTCCTCGAGAATTTCCTTTTGATTTTCATTGAAACATAAATCAGTCAGAGCTCTAAATCAGATCAGAATTTCATGATTTAATATATTGCATCCTACATCATAGCTGCTTTTTCCCCCCCCCCCCCCCCCACATCCTTCTGCACAGTATCTACCTATAGTGACAGTTCTTTGGCTCTGCATTATGCTTTCATTGGACAACTTAATGCTCAGCTCATTGCCCATGTCTCCATTATAAAGAACGTAAAAAAGTAAAAGTGAGAGCATGTTGTCACTAGAACTCACTTCGCTATTCAGTTAGCTCATGGGCGATCTCTCTTGCTGCTCTACGATCCTGTCCAACCTCTGTATCATCTCATCACGCTCAAAAGACATCAACAGCCCTCTAGAGTAGAGAGTTCTAACGACACTTTGCCTTCTCATTGCAATGAGAAAAAGCTAACAAACAGTAATTCAGTAGCCTTGGGGGAACAGTGATCATAATATGAAAGAAATATATATAAAGATTTAAAAGCAATTTAGTTTAATTTGAAACTGGGCTGCTTAAATTTGAATAAGGGAAATTACAATGGAATGAGGCATGTGTTTGTCATGGTAAATTGGGAAACCACATTGACAGGTAGGACAATCAATACGCAATGGTTGACATGGAAGAAATTACTGCATCATTTGCAATATACTGTATATATTTATAAGGCAATCAAAACCAGGGGAAGTGATTTCACTGTGAAGTTTGGCATTTAAAGGTACCTCAGTGGTGATACCACTGGCACTGGACTATGTCTGGAGGTGTTGCTGTTGGCCATACCTGGGTCCTTGGGATGACCCAGGAAGCTGGGCCCCTAGCCTTTAGTCTTTCAGGCTCTACCCAGCTTCTGTGACCAACAATGCTTGCACAGCCCCAGACTTTCCAAGTCTGTCATCATCAAGAGGTGTGATACTCTGAAAGATCTTCCCATGGAGTGAAGTCACATTGATGTTTTGCCCAGAACTAATCAGGCTTTAGTGCTTTAGTCACGGTTTTGTATACCAGAAATGACAGTAATTTAATTTCTAGGCACAAGTCTATTGAGATAACTTTACTGTGCACTCTTTACAGCTGGCATTGAAAGTCATCAAGAAAAATGGATCGTGGGCACGTGGGCAGTTTATTATTGATCACAACATTTACACTGTATAATTAAAAATAATTCAACTCCTTTATGACAGTGTGTTATTATTTTGTTAAACATCAAAGTACAGAGTCATTCCGTGCACGAGAGAAAATGCTGTAATTTCTATCCCTGATTGTTTGACTAACATCACTTTCCTAAAAACATGCACCATGGACACAGCAGATCTCTGAACAGCCAGAACAGCCAGTACAAAAAGTCTCATGGTCATGGAACATTACAATTACAGTAAATTCCATCCTCTTCATAAGTCATTTCTCTCTAATCCCTGATGATTGTGAGTATTATTGCAGAGCGTTACCCACCCACGATTCTCTGCTTATAATTGAGTTGCCTTTCAGATAGGCCAGTTTTCAATCAGCTTCTTTATTCTTTTTAATATAAATTTGCCTGGCTTTCTTGGCTATGGCTCAACATTTGACTGCTTTTAGAATAGGCTGCATGCAGTGACATAACTGTTTCCATCCAGCATAGAGATGTACCGTGTCAAAACAGGGCTGCTTTGAGACAGATGTATGACAAATGATGTTTCTGATTGTTGCCGAGAAGGAATGTCTGGATTTCATGGAGGGTGGGTGTCAATGGAAGGAGGGAGAGAGGGGGAAGAGAGAAAGGGAGGGAGGGAGAGGGAGAGAGAGAGAAGTAGTAAGAGGGAGAGAGAGAGAGAGAGAAAGAGGGCAGAGAGTGAGAGGGGGATAGAGAGAAAGGTAGAGAAAGAGGGTAGAGAGAGAAAGAGATGGGTATGGAAAGAGAGGAGGAGAGACAGAGGGTGCATGGAGGCAGAGACAGAGAGAAAGAAAAAGAGAGTGAGAGGGAGAGAGAAAACAAAACAGGAGAGAAGTTGGAGAGATAAACCTTTACTCTAAAGAAAGAATGGATTTCTGTTGTGTCAGAAGATAAAATAGTTAAAATGGTAAATTGGTAGAAGTATAAGCCAAAGGTAGTACCTGAAGAACTGGATTTAACAAAGGTTAGGTTCACACACGGGAAGCAGGTTGGTCATTGTAAATGTTAATGTGAAGATACCAGCCTCTGTTTTAGTTCTCTCCACTTTTAACTGTGAGTTATTTGGTTTCTCAGGCTTCAGGAATCCCAGCAGCTGAAGGAAGGGCTGGCAGGCTGAATCAGGGATGCTGGTACAAACCTATCACAGTTTGTGTGTTAGGAGGAACAGGAGTGAATCTTCCACTCCTCCTTTCCCATTCTTCCTTCTTGTCTTCCCAACCATCATCTGACCACTCCCACAAACCATCATTAGAAATCTTTCCTGCCCCGGTGGTGGAGACTACAAATTCATCATGACTGTCATCAGATCTCCTCCCAAACGATCTAAATCCTCTCCTCCTGCACCCCAAGATCTGTAAAAATTAATGTCTACAGAACATTTGGGCGCCAAACAGTCCTTCCAGGTGAGGCAACACTTCACTTGTGAGTCTGTTGGGGTCATCTATTGCATCCGGTGCTCCCGGTGCAGCCTCCTCTACGTCGGTGAGACCCAATGCAGATTGGGGGACCGCTTCGTCGAGCACCTACGCTCCGCCCGCCACAACAGACAGGATCTCCCGGTTGCCACTCACTTCAACTCTGCTTCACATTCCCATTTGGATATGACCACACATGGCTTCCTCTACTGCCATGATGAGGCCAAACTCAGGTTGGAGGAGCAACACCTCATCTACCGTCTGGGTAGTCTCCAGCCCCTTGGTATGAACATCGAATTCTCCAACTTTCTGTATTTCCCTCCCTCTCCCTTCCACCATCCCACTTTCACTCTGTCTCCTCTTCGAGCTGCCTATCATCTCTCTCATGATTCTGCCTTCTTCTACTACCCATAATGCTTTCTCCATACATTCCTTCTTCACCTCTCCTGCCTATCTCCTCCCTGCTTCCCCTCCCCCACCCCTTGATCTTTCCTTTGTTTGGTTTTTCACCTGCACCTTCCCCCCTCCCCCCACCTTCTTTATAGGGCCCATGCCCCCTCCTTCTTCAGTTCTGACAAAGGGTCTCGGCCCGAAACGTTGACTGCTCATTTCAACAGATGCTGCTCGACCTGCTGAGTTCATCCAGCTTTTTTGTACATGTTGATTTGACCACAGCATCTGCAGTGTATTTTGTGAGAACATTCTTTCTCCAGGGTGTCACACCTTTTCACAGTGAGACCAATGTCAATGAAATCAAGTCACACTCTAAATCAGGTGATTGCCTAAAACTGGATTTCATTCTAACTTAGCTTCCTGGGCCCAGAGTGTTTCTTCTTCTAAATATGGTAGCGTAAAGGTCAGCAATACACTGCCAGCAACCCAGGTTCAATTCCAGCATTGTCTGTAAGGAGACTTGCTTGCATGATTTGTTTTCTTTTGATCTGCACGTTGGGTGTTCGATGGCCTTTTCTTTAATGGATTCTTTCGGGTTTCTCTGTTTTGTGGCTGCCTGTAAGGAGAGAAATCTGAAGGATGTATAATGTGTACGTATTTTGATAAGAAACGTACTTTGAACTTTGATAGTACGCTGTCCCTGTGACTGTGTGAGCTTTCTCTGAGTGCACTGGTTTCCACACACATTCCAAAGACAAAGGGGCTAATAGGTCAATTGGGGGGATGTGGGCTCTTGGGATGGAAGATCCTGTTATCATGCTGTATATTTAAATAAAACTAATAAGTGTAATGCTATGGTTGAGTTTACCAATGTTTTGGCTAAGAGTGAATCAAATGAAACAGTTTCACAGTGCTTGTTCCAGATATGGAGAATGTCGTACAACTATACATCAGTGTGGAATGGAAATTCATACAGCACAATGCATTGTAGCGCACTTCATTCTGTCATACCAGGACAGGTAAAACACCTCATTAAGGATCAAATTCAACCCAATTCATTTGGGGACTGTAGACTTGCACCAGATCAAAATAACCATGAAAGGTGAGGTGAAAGAACCAAAATTTGTAAATCATTGAGGTCTATCAGAGAAGGGAAAATGCTGTCTCTTTCTGATCTGACGATTTACAGTCACTGAGGTTTATCAGTGAAGGGGAAATGTTGCCCCTTTCTGATCTGACTGATACACCACACTGCCCCACACTATCTAGTTAGAATTTAAGGAAGCGTCCAAGCCTACCAACATCTTTGCAGAATGACATGGTAAACCTGCTACCTATTGTTGATGAATGCATCGAAAGAGAAATCAGTACTTCCCTAAATAACTGTGTGCCTCTGGAGTAACTGAAAAGGAGCTATAATCGGTATAGTTTCTCTGCAATAAAGGGCAATAAAGTAGGACTTGAGAGAAGAGGACCTAAAGGAATGTTACAAATGCATTTAAAGCACACAAACAATACGGGCTGGGGAGAGACTGTACAAAGGTATTTTCTCCAAGCAGATTTATAACTCATATTACAATTGCAATTCCACTTGAGAGTGATTCATTTATAGGAGGTGTTTGTGGTGTTTCCGAAGGACACCATTGCAATAAAACCCATAATACAAATCTAAGTTCTCCTTTTGAAGCTGAAAGCAGCATTTTGCAATAAAATCCTCAGGATTCCTTTAATATATCTCATGAATTTACTAGACAACGCCATCCTTTATCCTGTGTTAACTCTAATGAAATCAGCTAGGGTGCTTGACAGGCAGCTGACCTACAACCATTAGCTTTCCACCGCTTATAAAATTGAAAGTGACCTCTCAATTCACAAGAGACAAAGCTGAACTCAAATCCAATTCATCCTTGAACCTCAAATGCAATAATAACTTAAATTTAAAAGAGAGGTATTCAGTATTTCTTAGCCTCATTTTCATTGACCAGCCTCATGTAATTGTTGGCTCACAAGATTTAAACAAAGTGAAACAGATTAAAGTGATTTATTCCTCTTCTTGAATGCAAGATTAGCATTGAAGAATGCCTAGAGTTGTATCCCGATAAGATATAATCAACCTCTCCCCTGAATCATTTCCAAAACTGAACGCACAAACTCTTGAAACTGCCCAAGTGAATGTAAAAACAATTTTAACAGCATGAAATATTATTGCAGCCGGTTTATACCATTTGAAAATCTAAAATAAAACTACAGAGTCTGGGGGTCTGAGTAGTAACAGAAAACACTCACAAGCTTCCTTCATTCCAGACCTGAAATGCCAAACTCATCCCCCCTCCACAGATGCTGCCTGACTTGTTGTGTGTTTCCAGCATTTTCTGTTTCTACTAAACCTTTTGAAGTTCAGTATGCCTGAGCTGTGAAAACAGAATTCTGATTTAAATATAAGACCGTAAAACATATGATCAGAATTAGGCCATTTGGCCAAACGAGTGTGCTCCGCCATTTCATCATAGATTATCCATTTCCCTCTCAACCCCTTTCTCCTGCCTCTTTCCCATAAACTGTCGTGCCCTGACTAATCAAGAACCCATCACTCTCTGCTTTAAATATATCTAATGATTTGGCCTCCACAGGAATTCCAAAGATTCACCACCTTCTGGCTAAAGAAATTTCTCCTCATCTGCATTCTAAATGGATGTCCTTCTATTCTGAGGCTGTGCCCTCTAGTCCTAGACTTCCCCACCATAGGAAATATCCTTTCCACATCCACTCTTTCTAGGCCTTTCACCATTCGGTAGGTTTCAATGACATTCCCGTTTGTTCACCTAAACTCCAATGAGTACAGGCCCAGGGACATCGATTGCTCCTCATGCATTTCCAGGACCATTCTAATGGGTAAGATTAACGCATTGACCATGTTTTAGTTTTGCAAAAACCTGTGAGTTAAGCAGGAGAAGCTTTATTATGTGAGTGCTTGATTGAATTAAAGTTAAATATGCAGTCAGTTTGCAAGTCAAGTTCAGACTTCTGGAGGTCAGAAGCAGAGTTCAAATAAATTCACAGACAGAAACCAAAATAGAAATGAGATTAAACTGCAGAGGAAAAGAAAGACTTATGAAATCGAGGCAGAGATGAATGAAACTCTCACGTTTGCAGAATGGTAATGAAGTTGATTTTTCAACTGAACATTCTTAACAAGACATAGATACCTCTTATGCCAAGATGAGGCCACCCTCAGGGCTGAAAAGCAACACCTTATATTCCGCTTGGGTACCCTCCAATTTGATGGCATGAATATCGCTTTCTCCTTCCAGTGAACAAATACCGCCCCCATTCCCTACTCCGACCTTTCACTTTTCTCACCTGCCTATTATTTCCCCCAGGCCCCCTCCTCTTTCCCTTTCTCCTCTTGTCCACTCTGCTCTCCTATTGGATTCTTTTTTTAATTAGCTGTGCCAGCTGCCAAAGAACCCTTCCATTGGACTGTGGCAATGATGTTTGCTTTCTTCCATAAGATAAAGTTTCAAAGGTTCATTTAATGTCAGAGAGATGCATACAATATACATCTTGAAATGCTTTCTCTTTGCAACCATCCACAAAAACAGAGGAGTGCCCCCACAGAATGAATGACAGTTAAATGTTAGAACCCCAAAGTCCCCCCTACCTCCCCTCCCTCCCGCATGTAAGCGGCAGCAAAGCAACAACCCCCCTCCCCCCACCGGCAAAAAAGCATCGACACCCGTCACCGAGCACTCAAGTGTGAGCAAAGCAACAGCAAAGACACAGACTTGCAGTTACCCTAAAGACTTCACGTTTCATCTGGTATTCAACATACCACAGGCTCTCTCTCTCTCTCTCATTGATAAGGGAGAAAGAGATGCCTTCATTTCACAGCGAGAGGGGAGACATAACAAACAACTCGTTGGTTTACAATGTTAAAAAGTCCATTGTGTTGCTTTTTTTTTCCAAGCTCTGTGCCCAAAGGTCTGGGCACACAGCTGTAGATATTCCAGCTCCCCGATGACAAACGGGTCTCCTGCCATGACACTGACCTTTGATCTCCAGAGCCCCGAGATCCTAAGCCTCCAAAACTGAACCGGAATCTTAGGCTGGGCCCTTGGCGTGCTGAAGAACAATGGCCGGTTATGAAACCCCAAGAGCAGGTCCCTTTCCCACAAAGAACTATAGTCAGTGTGTAACTCCAGGCCAGGATCTTCAAAAGAACCTTGAAAGGGAAAAATAAAGATATTAAAGATGGAAATAGAGCTGTTTCAAAAGATGCAAGCAAAGGAGTCACCGTATAACGTCATCATCACTCCATGATAAATGACCATAATTAGGGTATTCTGTTGGTCAAGTCTGTTCTACACGGCTAACTTATTTTCCTTCTCAACCCCATTCACCTGCCTGCCCCCAGTAACCTTGGGTGCCCTTACTAATCAAGAATCTATCAACTCCACTTCAAATAAACCCAATGACTTGTTCTCCAAAGGTGTCTGTGGCAAGGAATTCCACAGATTCACCACCCTCTGGCTAGAGAAATTCCTCCTCGTTTCTGTTCTAAAGAGGTATCCTTCTACTCTGAGGCTAGGCACTGTGATCCTAGACTCCCCACTATCAGAAATATCCTCTCACATACAGTCTATCTAGCCTTTCAATTTTCAGTAGGTTTCAGTGAGATCACTCCTTAGTCTTCTGAACTCCAATGAGTACAGGCCCAGAGCCATCAAATGCACCTCATATATTAACCCTTTCATTTCTGCACCATTCTTGTAAACCTGCTCCGGCCCTTCTGCAATGTCAGCACATCCTTTCTTACATATGGACCCCTGTTTGGGTGTCTGCTTTGGTGCCTTCAGATTAGGGTTGACTTCATCTCTAGTACATTGTTGGCCAAGCCTCACCTTCACATTCACAGAAGAAAGACTGAAAGAGTTGTGGAATACAAACGGACCTGGAAGGCGCGGTTTAGGAGGGTTAAAGTTGCCTAATGGCGATTCCTTTGCTTACATCTTCGGAAACGACTCTATTTCCATCTTTAATATCCCTATTTTTCCCTTTCAGGGTTCTTTCAGACCCTGACCTGGAGTTAAACATTGACTACGGTTCTTTGCGGGAATGGGACCCGTTCTCAGGGTTTCATAACCGGCTGTTGTTCGGCACACCGAGGGCTCAGCTTATGAGCTCTGCTCGCCTTCAGAGGACCGAGCTCCTGTGGCTCTGGAGAACGGGGGAATGGAAGCCAGTGTCCAAGCAGAAGACTGGTGTGTGGTGGGAGACGGAAGATCTAAGCCTGAGTGGCCAGGGACCCAAGATCTTTGGGCACAGAGCTTGGAAAAAGCGACACAACGGGCTTTCAGCATCGTAAACCAGTGATTTGTTTGTTATGTCTCCCCTCTCGTTCTGAAACAGAGACACTTCTTTCTCCCTTATTAGAAAGAGAGAGCCTGTGGTATGTCGAATACTGGGTGAACAATGTAGTCTTTGGAGTTCTGCAGGTCTCTGTCTTTGCTGAAGCCTGAGTGCTCGGTGACGGGTGCCCATGCTTTTCTTTGCTGGTGGGGGGAGGGGGGATTGTTGCTTGCTGCTGCTTATGCGTGGGAGGGAGGGGAGCTGGGGGAGGATTTGGGGGTTTTAACATTTAACTGTCCTTCATTCTTTGGGGCACAACTCTGTTTTCGTGGACGGTTGCGAAGAAAAGGATGTGTATTGTATACATTTTTCTGACATTAAATGTGCCTTTGAAACCTTTAAAGTGACCATTCAACCCGCTGAGGTTAGTCCACCCACATGTCACCATTCTCCTTGAATGATTATAGAAAATAAATGTAAATATGTACTTGTCTGAATAAGTACTTAAAATGCAGATCTGGAGAAAACATGGATTTAATTCCTGCATCAGCCCCAATCAGAATCAAAGTCAGAATCAGGTTACTGGATACATTGTGAAATTTGTCGTTCTGCAACAGCAGTAGAGCACAATACCTTAAAAAATATCTAAATTACAATAATAACTAAACACTCAGTAGTAACTTTATTTGGTAGACCTGCTTGTTAATGCAATTATCAATCAGATGGCAGCAACTCAATGCATAAAAGCATGCAGACTTGGTCAAGAGGTTCAGTTGTTGTTCAGATCAATCATCAGAATGGGGAAGAGATGTGATCTAAATGACTGACTGTGGAATGATAGTTGGTGCCAGTCGGGGAGCTAGAGGATCTGAGAAACCATTAATCTCATGGGATTTTTATGCATGACAGTCTCAAGAGTTTACAGAGGCTGGTGTGAAAAACAAAAAAAAAAATCCAGAGTGTAGTGGTTTAGTGGGTGAAAATGCCTTGTTAATGAGAGCGGTCAGAGGAGAATGGCCAGACTGGTTCCAGCTGACAGGAAGATGTCGTACCTTGAAGTGGGTGGGCTACAGCAGCAGAAGACCACAAGCAAACACTCAGTGGGCACTTTATTAGGTACTGGAGGTATTATAAGAAGTGCAAAAAGAGAGTGGGGTAGTGTTCATTCATTGGTTAAATGCCCATTCAGAAATCTGATGATGGAGGGGCAGAAGCTGTTCCTAAAATGTGTCTTTGGGCTCCCATACATCCTCCTTGATGGTAGCAATGAGAAGAGGGCATGTCCTGGGTGATAGGGTTCCTTAATGATGGATGTTGTCTTTTTGAGACATCACCTTTCCCCGATGCTGGGTAAGCTGGTGGCCAAGGTGGACCTGGCTGAATTATTGAGTATTGAGTACTTAGTCACTCCAGGTTTCTTGAATGTGATGAGAACTAATTTAGAACATTTAGAGCATTAGACAAAGGAGCACAGTTCAGTCTTTCAGCTCATTGAGTCTGCTCCATCATTCCATAACGGCTGATCCCGGATGCCATTCAATGCCATACACCTTAATTATCCCCGAATATCCAGGGTTCCCTGTCCATTACCCTTCACTTTCATCCTTATCAGATCATGCTGACACTAAGCTCTTCCTATTTCTCCTTTTTGATGTTTCCCACCTACAAAATAGATATTTGTCACCTACCTTTCTCCAAGTAACATCTCCAGCCTACCTTACTTCCCTATGAAATTTAAATCTTGGCTTCCCAATTGCTATCCTGTGTCCAGTACAGTTCAGCATGCAGAGGGAGGATATAGTGTGAGTTACCCTTGATACCACAATATAGAAGGAAACTATTCAGCCCATCGAGTCTATGCTGACTCTCACAACATTCCTATAAATCACAGTCCTCCTCTCATACACACCCATCAGCTCCTCCCTCACTTTCGTCCTCACAACTTGCACTAGGGAAAATCCTCAATGATCAGTTGCAAACGTCACTGTGATGGCACCCAAGGTCAGGAACCACGTAGCAGCTTTGCTGCAGGAATCTCTGACCCTGATACAGGCTGCTGCAGAACACAGTGTCCTCGGCACCAGTAACTGAAATGTGGAAGGTAAGTTGGATTTGTCTCAGCTCCACACAGACTAATCTAATAATGTGCCAGTGAGACTTGAGAATCCATTTGCACCGTTGGTATGAGTAGATCAGGGTTCAGAATAATAATATCCTGTGTAGGCATAACATTCTCATGATAATCAAACAATTTATTCAAGTTTATATTAAACTGCCTTTGCTGGTTATTAAATGTACATACTTAAGCTGAAGACAAAAAGAAAATAGTTATCTATTTTTAAAATTTATTTTCTTTAGAGTTAGAGACAGTAGGAGACCTTTCTGGCCCAATGAATCCATGATACCCAAGTGTATCCATGTGACCAATTAATCACAGGACCATATATCTTCAGAAAGTGGGAGGAAATCAGAGCACCAGGAAGAAACACAAGCAGTCATTGGGAAAACATGCAAATTCCTCACAGACAGAGTCAGGAATTGAACCCAGATCGCAGGTGCTGGAATAACTAACCACAAGGCCACTGTACAGCTCTCAGTAGAAATACTGTACATCATCATTTCAGGAGAACCTTTGAGCTACTTAAGTATTCACACTGAACAGAGCAATGTTGACTCGGAAGATCCAAGTTTCTGCCCCACTCCTTAGTGCTGATAAAGGTCTCGGAGCTCCTGTCTGTTGGAGGATTCAAAAGAACGAGGTGTCAGCTAAACAACAACAATGTCTTCAGTGCCTGTTGCCCAACCCAGTCCATCTCCTGTGTGCTGTTGGCTGCAACTTATCTCCAGATCCACAGATGAAAGATGTAGAATTGTAGAACCCAAAGGGACTGAAGTGACTATTCAGTCCATTGTGCTCTGTGTGTCTGTATAGGGTCTCTATTCATTCAAGGAGAACAGTGACATGCAGACACACAGAACTCAGTGGACTGAATAGTCAGTTCTGGCCTTTTGGATTCTACAGCTCTATGTCTATATTATAGATAATAAATGGTTAAAGTGCATCTTGGATAGAAAATTGAAAATTTACTGACACGTTATGTCATTGAATGAGAAGGAGGAATAGCAATGTGATCTTATTCATTACACACTTTGCAATTATTTTATGTAATGATATTAGTGCCCTTTTTTATTCATTTACAGGGGAGAGACATGGGTGGTCACTATCACTTCATCTGATGCCCTGCCAGCAACACCCTGGGAATCTTCCATCTTCAGGCATAATGGAAGTGGTTTTCTCAGTGTTCAGTGGGACCAGCAGCGAGAAAGGTTTCCATTTCTGCTGTATGGGTGCTCCTGGCTCTGAGCCTGTGCTAGTAGTAAGGCTGGAACAACGCCTGTTGAATCAGAGGTCCTCATATGGGATCTTGGCCCGAATCCTCAATGGTTTATTCTCCACCATGGAAACTGCCTGATTTACTAAGTTCATACAAGTCAGAATTGTCTATATTTTGCTTCAATGTAATAGTTCTCTGCAATTCCTGCAGTAATTATACTCATTCCCACAGTTACCACATTATGTTAATCAAAGCAGGAATGTTATTGAGTCTGGATCATCATTGTAATACAAGTGATTACCAAGCCCCTTTAAAGATTTTCAGAAAGTCCACTGTGAAACCGATTAACACAAAATCTTCTCCAAAATCTACTAGTCCAGCCACATCAGATCCTGTGGGATAGGGCACACATATGTGCAGAGACACATAAATGCATGTATACAACACACACACACACACACATTTTATTTATGAACAGGCCTCTCTGGCCCAATGAGTGCCCGTGCCCCCAGCACCCCATCTATTTAACCCTGGCCTAATCACAGGACAATTTACAATGACCAATTAACCTACCAACTGGTACTTCTTTGGAATAATGGAGAAAACCAAAGCACCCAGAGGAAAGGTTCAAAGGTTTATTTATTATCGAGGTATGTATGCCATACACAACTTTTGAGATTTGTTTTCTCTGGTTAGCCACAAAACAAAGAAAACCATGGAAACACAAGCACTGACGGGAAGGATACACAAACTTCTTACAGACAGTGCCAGAATTGAACTCCAAACCCTGACACCCCCAAGCTGCAATAGTATCGTGCTAACCCACATATCCACCAAAGTATCTGTCCACAAGAGCATGCATACATACAAATGCCTGCGTATGACAAGTTAAAAAGGCACCCAGACACATCAAGTTCAGTCATGTTCATTGTCATTTAATTATATACACATACATAATATATATAGAATCAAGATAACCTTCTCCGAACCAGGGTGTAGAGCACAATAGTACTCATAACACATGATAGCTTATGAAGGTAATGATAAAATCTACAGATGAACCATACATAAATAACAAACTAAAGTGCATTAATATTAAACATCGTAAGGTATGGAACAGATTAACCTGTGACACTTTGTATACTGTGCAGCTGGGAGTTCAGAAGCCTAATGGCCTGGAGAAAGAAATTGTTTCTCATCCTGACCATTCTTGATTTTATGCATCGGAGTCTCCTGCCTGATGGTCAAAGAGGACGCTGGATGGATGGATGGGTGGGTGGGATCCTTGATAATACGAAGGGCCCTGCGTACGCAGCGCTCCTGATAAATGTCCCCAGTGGATGGTAGAGAGACCCCTGTGATCCTCTCAGCTGTTCTCACAGTCCTTTGTAGGGACTTCTGGCTCAATGCTCGACTGCTCCCATACCAGATGGAGATGCAACTTGTCAGGATGCTCTCAATGGTGCTCCTGTAAAATGCAGTTAAGATGGGGAGGGATGCCTCAGTCTTCTTAGCAAGTGGAGGTGCTGCTGTGCCTTCTTGTTCAGGGAGGTGATATTAAGGGACCAGCTGGGGTCATCTGTGATGTGAACTCCCAGGAACTTGGTGCACTTAACTCTCTCTATGGAGGAGCCATGTCTTCGCAGAGGGGGACGGTTCGTCTGCACATTCCTGAAGTTCACAATGATTTCCTTTGTCTTCCCCACATTCAGGCTTAGGCTGTTCTTCTCACACCAATCCATCAACCTCTCTACTTCCTCTCTATACTCCGTCTCATCATCGTTCTTGATGAGGCCAACCACTGTTGTGTCATCCGCAAACTTGATGACATTGTGTGCCGAAGACCGAAGTGTGTACATGTTCCTAGTCTGAAGAACCAAACCACAACACTCCTTGAATGAAACAATTACAACTCAATGACCAGGGAACGAGCACAATTTGAAACTCTGTAGGGAAGTGCAGTCATATATCAGGAAAGGACAGTACTCTGACATAACAGAGACAAATCTTCAGCACTCTAAGCTACAGGCGACTTTGGGATTCTATGCTTAGAGTTACAGGGAAACTTTGTCAACTATTATGGCTCCAGATGGCAGGTTGTTTCACAGCTCTACAGTTTTGCCTCCCAGAATGGCTTTAATTAAGATAAATGTGTGTGGAGTAATGACCAACTCTATGAAGAAATGTCATAACGTCTCTACTGCTTTCAGTTCTATTAAACCAGAAATGATCACAGCAGATGGCAAATAATAAAAAGAAAATAACACACAAGTGGCACAAACTGAAATAAAACCATCTCCATTACTTGAGTGAGAACAGATCTCTGAAACACTCTCTACTGTTGGCTCCAGGTGCCTAAAATGTGGAATTTCTTGACCATATTTCATATCCTTTGATTTGTTTAATCAGTGATATTAAGTACCTTTGGAGACATGATCTGCAACTGAGATTTGTTCTTAACTTTTAGACAGACAGTGCTTCTTATAAAGTTCAAAGTTCAGTGTACATTTGTTGTCAAAGTGCATATATGCCACCATATACTACACTGAGACTAATTTTCTTTCAGGCATTCACAGTAGACCAAAGAAATGCAATGAGAAACTACACACAAAGACAGACAAGCATTCATTGTGCAAAATAAAGACAAGTTGCGCAAGTAGAAAAATACGTAATAATAATAAACATAAAATATTCTCCTTGTGACAATACAGGACCGAGTGATTAACAGAAAAAAATTACCAAAACTACAAAATAAAAAAACTAACAATTTCAGGATGATAAAAACGTCCCCATGATCTAAGAAGGCTGGATGGCAACAGGCAGGTGTTGAACACTTGGCTCAGAGTTGGACACCTTTTCCCAGAAACAGTGTGGTTCCTTGTTGCAATACAGGACCAGGTGGTTAACACAAAAATTATCAAAAATATATAACAAAAGACCAACAACTTTAAGATGATAAATGTAGGAAGTGCCAAGAGAAATCAGAAACAATCCATCACACTACAGGATCCTGCAGTTTAACTCAATCTGATGACTTATATAGGCACAATCAATTGGCAAAAATCATTCATCAAAGTCTTGTTTTAAAATACAAACTCATAAAAGACACCATACCTTATTATAAGCACAAGCCTGATCGAGGTTTAGAGTCAGAGTCCGACAAACTGTATTACATTATTACAGATAGGATGATCCATAATAACTGCCTGGGTGTAATGTTACAGGATAAACAAGCAAGAATAACTCACTTAATAGATATAGCCATATCAAATACACATACTACATAGAAATCAATAAGTGAAAAACACAAGAATTAAAAGAGGAAATTGAAAGACTATGGAACATGAACAGTATATACATTGTCCCAGTAGTAATATCTACAACTGGTATCATCCCAAAGTCACCACACTATAGCATTAAACAATCAGGTCTACACAACAGTATTTATGCAATCTCCAGAAAGCCATAATATTAAACACCACTAGAATATTCCATAAGCTCCTAGCGATTGAGAAAACAGTGTGTTCATATCTCAGGTTGTACCAGTATGAACAGTGAGGGAAATCAAAAATACAATAATAATAAATTAGAAAATAAATAAATAATACTGAGACTATGAATTGTAGAGTCCATGAAAGAGAGTCCCGAGGTTGTGGAATCAGTTCAGTATTGAGGTGAGTGAAGTTATCTATGCTGGTTCAGGAGCCTGATGTTTGAAGGGTAATAACCTGGTAGTGTGGGACGTAAGGCTCCTATAGCAGCAGCAGGAGAAGTGCATGGCCTGGATGGTAAAGGTCCTTGATGATGGATGCTGCTTTCTTATGTCAGTACTCCTTATAGATGTGGTGAATGGTGAGGAAAGCTGGGAATGGGATAAATCCATCACTTTTTGTAGGGTCTTTGTTCTTGGGAATTGGTGTTTCCATACCAGGACATGATGCAGCAGGCCAGGGTATTCCCCAATGCTCATTTATAGGAGTTTGTCAAGGTTTTATGTGGCATGCCAAATCTGTGCAAAACTCTAGGAAAGTAGAGGTTCTGCTATGCCTTCTTTGAAATCTGTTGGTATCAGGACAGATCCTGTGAAATGACAACACCATGGAATTTAACCCCAGTTGTCTTGAGGAAGGAACTAAGATGGAAGTACTGAATCCGATAATTAAAGGTTTCCTGAGTGTACTGTGTCCCCACTAATAGGTGAGTACTCCATCACTCCCAACTTAATCAAGAGCTGAGACACTGGTCACTGAATTCACAGTATCTACCTTGATTTTGTAGCCAGGCTGAAGATATGGTTTGTCCAGTTCACTGGTAGTAACTGATATCTCCCAAGGCTGTGAGTGTTGGGGATTTGTTGAAAACACTGTCATGAAATTCACAGGAGACTCTTGGGATTAAAAGTTGCCATTAGCTGCTCGCTGATAACATGTGTGTCACCTCCCCCTAGTCAGCTCAACGTTGGGTATTATCCAAATGCAGCTGCAAGGGGGCATGGCGAAGCCGAGATCTGAGCTGAGTGTTATGTCATGTTTTGTGAACGGTGCATTGTTGACCTTGCTCAAAGGAAGGCCTCGAACAAATTAGCTAAAGGTGATCAGGCTGAAGAACAACTGTACAGAGAATAAGAACAAAAAATGCTGGAAAAATTCAGCAGCCAGGCCACATGTGTGAGAAGAGAAACAGAGCTAATGTTTCAGGCTGAAGATCCTTTGTTAGGAAGGAGAGGAGCTAAGTTATTAGTGTGGTCCCAGTTCTGACAAAGGATCTTTGACCAGAAATGTGAACATTTTCTCCTCACATGGATGCAGCCGTACCTACAGAACATTTTTAACACTTCATATTTTTATCTTATTATCTTCCTGCATCTATAGTATTTGTTTTCATTTTAATTTACATCTGCAGGGAAACCCTGTGACGTATTTTGAGATCATGAGCCTATAAGGTTCATGGCAGTTTATTTTTGTTGGACATGAAAGTGGCTACACAGATTGAGATGGGATATGGCGTACTTGTCTTTATTAGTCGAGGCATGAGTTCGAATATCAGGGAGTTACTGGACATTGCAGCTCTACAAAATCTGGAGTATGACATATAACTCCGGTTGCCCCGCTATAGGAAGGATGCTGAAGCTTTGGAGAGAGTGAAGAAGAGGTTTATCAGAATGCTGTCTGAATCAGAGGGCTTGTCCAACGAGAAGAGGTTTGACCAACTTGGCTTATTTTCTCTGGAGCGGTGAAAGCTGAGGAAAGACCTGATAGAGGTTTACAAGATTATGAGAGGCAAAGATAGAATTGACATTCAGTATCTTTTTCACAGGGTTGAAATATCTAATATCAAAGGGCCAAGAGAAAACCTGCGGATGCTGGAAATCTGAGCAACACACACACAATGTTGGAGGAACTCAGCAGACCAGGTAGCATCTATGGAAAAGAGTACAGCTGACGTTTCAGGCCGAGACCCTTCAGCAGGACTGGAGAAAAAGGTTGAGGAGTCAGAGTAAGAAGATGGGGGGGAGGAGAGGAAGAAACTCAAGGTGAAACCGGAGGTGGGGGGAGTTACATCAACTGTACTCTTTTCCATAGATGCTTCCTGGCCTGATCAGTTCCTCCAGGTGTGTGTGTGTGTGTGTGTGTGTGTGTGTGTGTGTGTGTGTGCGTGTGTGTGTGTGTCTAATATCAGAGGGCATCCATTTAAGGTGAGAGTGGGTAAGGTCAAAGATATGGGGGGAAGTTTTCTTACACAGAGAGTGGTGGGTGCCTGGGATACATTGCCTGGGGTGGTAGCAGAGGCAGATATATGAGGGACTCACAAGAGATGTTTAGATTGGCACATGAATATGGGGGAAGTAGAAGGATATGGACATTGTGCTGGCAGAGGGGATTAGCGTAGTTGGCCATTTGATTACCAGTTTAGTTGAAGGGCCAGTCCCTGTGCTGTACAGTTCCATATTCTATGATCTATGATCACAGCACTGTTACAACAGAGGCGGTCAGCAGCTGAATCAAAGGGTTCAGCCCCGGATCAGCAGAATTCAGACCCGGGTTGGCGATCAGTCTTTACAGAAGGACTGAGTTCGTGTGGCTGCTTTCCTCAGGTGCAGATAAAAAGATGTTTTTCATATTCTGAGATTTATTTGATTATTGGACTATACTTCATATTTCCTTCAGCTTTTTGGTGCTCCTTTTTTGTGGACAATTGGCTGGTGGGTGGTCTGTTAATTTTTTTGTGTGGGGGGTATTAAGGCTTTGGTGCTACTATTGCTGTTCTTTTCTTCAACTGAGGTGGTCGGGGATTGTTATGTGTAGGGGGTCGTAGATTGATATTGTGGCTTTTTTTGCTGTGTGTGAGAGGGATGGAAGCTTGGGGTCAGTGAGTTGTGTTTCTTTTTCTGTGTCGGTATGGGAAGAGTTAATGTCATTTCCTTCATTATCTTTTTGTACTTAACGGCTATCTGGAGTAGACTGATATCAGATTTATATTACACCTGCATAATTTGACAATAAAATAAATCTTTGAACTTTTGAACATTTTCCCTTCAATTTCCATTTTCAATCAGATATCATGGTATTGAGAGCAACAGTACTCTCTCCAGCATTCACTTTTGTGTCTGGACCTAAACCAGGATGATGTGTGGAGCAAAACCTCAGATTAGATATTGAAGGGTTATCGGTGAATGGATGCAGCTTGATCCCACTAGCAAGGCCTCTGTCATGTTACAAAGGCCACTGTCACTTTTCCAAGGCCACCGTCATATCACCAAGGCATCTGTCACTTTACCAAGGCCACTGTCATATTACCAAGGCATCTGTCACTTTACCAAGGCCACTGTCACTTTACCAAGGCCACTGTCATATTACCAAGGCATCTGTCACTTTACCAAGGCCACTGTCACTTTACCAAGGCCAGTGTCATATCACCAAGGCATCTGTCACTTTACCAAGGCATCTGTCACTTTACCAAGGCCAGTGTCACTTTACCAAGGCATCTGTCACTTTACCAAGGCATCTGTCACTTTACCAAGGCCACTGTCACTTTACCAAGGCCAGTGTCACTTTACCAAGGCATCTGTCACTTTACCAAGGCATCTGTCACTTTACCAAGGCCACTGTCACTTTACCAAGGCCAGTGTCACTTTACCAAGGCATCTGTCACTTTACCAAGGCCAGTGTCACTTTACCAAGGCCACTGTCACTTTTCCAAGGCCACCGTCGTATCACCAAGGCATCTGTCACTTTACCAAGGCCACTGTCATATCACCAAGGCATCTGTCACTTTACCAAGGCCAGTGTCACTTTACCAAGGCCACTGTCATATCACCAAGGCATCTGTCACTTTACCAAGGCATCTGTCACTTTATCAAGGCCACTGTCATATCACCAAGGCCAGTGTCACTTTACCAAGGCATCTGTCACTTTACCAAGGCCAGTGTCACTTTACCAAGGCATCTGTCACTTTACCAAGGCATCTGTCACTTTACCAAGGCCACTGTCACTTTACCAAGGCCAGTGTCACTTTACCAAGGCATCTGTCACTTTACCAAGGCCACTGTCACTTTACCAAGGCCAGTGTCACTTTACCAAGGCATCTGTCACTTTACCAAGGCCAGTGTCACTTTACCAAGGCCACTGTCACTTTTCCAAGGCCACCGTCGTATCACCAAGGCATCTGTCACTTTACCAAGGCCACTGTCATATCACCAAGGCATCTGTCACTTTACCAAGGCCAGTGTCACTTTACCAAGGCCACTGTCATATCACCAAGGCATCTGTCACTTTACCAAGGCATCTGTCACTTTACCAAGGCCACTGTCATATCACCAAGGCATCTGTCACTTTACCAAGGCCAGTGTCACTTTACCAAGGCCACTGTCATATCACCAAGGCATCTGTCACTTTACCAAGGCATCTGTCACTTTACCAAGGCCACTGTCATATCACCAAGGCATCTGTCACTTTACCAAGGCCAGTGTCACTTTACCAAGGCCAGTGTCACTTTACCAAGGCATCTGTCACTTTACCAAGGCCAGTGTCACTTTACCAAGGCCAGTGTCACTTTACCAAGGCCAGTGTCACTTTACCAAGGCTTGGGATATGTTGATAGGAAGGAATATGTTCATTTTATCCTGCTTTGCTAGTTGGGATATAATGGAAGGTTTTGTGCTGTCCATTGACTGATAGAAAACCATCAGGAAGGTCATCAACATATTTTGAATTTTGCACTTCTGCACAGAAATGGTGAAAATCAGAATCATTTGATGTCTTATTGCATCTTTTGACCACCAAGTACTAGCACTTGGTGCTAAGCTGGGATGCTGGATATGGTGACACCTGGTTACACAGTTCTCCACCAGCCATGTCTGCTGCACCTGACCTAGCTCGCTCATTGAATCAAGTCACTCACCTTCACTAATTCGGAAAATTCAGCTGAATTTATTATTGTTATCAACTGTATTATCCAGGTATGTATATGTCACCATATACTACCCCAAAATTCATTTTGGGTTTTTTTGTACATTTTCTGTATATTTATGTTTCTAGGCAATTAACATTACTTCATTGTGCATTAAATATATTGTTTTATTAACTTTCAAAACATTTTAAATATCTCTCTTTATCAGTGCTCTATAAAAACAAGGTAACAAGCCAGACAGCAAAGTCCACAAGAACAGAGATGGGGCTACAGTGCCAGGGTCATATCAGAGTCAGGATCAGGAGCCAGCTCCTGGCCTCAGGATACGTTAATTGCAAGCTGGGCATCACTGAGGTTTCAACATCTTTGGGAGCCGAGGGATAAGTATGGCCACAGGGATAGTGGGGTAAGAACAATCCAGGCCATTTTCCTTTGCTTCTATGTACATGCCCATGGCTCATTGGAACGACCAATACCTTTACCTGCTCTCTCAATTATTGTTTTTCAGCACCGTCATTCACAGCACGATTCCTACTTCTCACCTCAGGGTAATGCTTGCGATTATACTGGCATTGCAGAATAATGCCAAGGACACAGTAGAATGCAATGCACTGCGTTGATTTGGTGCATCTTCTCAGCAAGTTTAGATCATGGACAAAGGCATACTGTTCTTACTTTAATTATCTCATTTTTGAGCACCAGAAGGTGTGGTGACACTTGCCAGCACAGCCCCAGTCCTCGGGTGTGTTGGTTGTTAACGCAAGCCACACGGTTCAATGTGCACAAGATAAAGGAATGTGAATCTTAAAATTGAAATCTGAAGTGCAGTTTGGCACTGATGTGCTCCTCACAATCTCCAGATGTTCCACAGTGTTTCATAGTCCAGCTGATATGCAGCCTTCAATGGAAACAAAACATCCAATTGGTTGGCATCACGTTCCTAAAATTGGCAATCCACGTGAGTCGGGGTTGGAAGAATATACTGTAAGTGTGATTGGGGTATTGGAAGAGATTTCCTAAAGCAGCAATTAGTTCTCTGCTGCCTCACATATTTGGCTGATACATTTTCCATGCCTGATATAATCATACCCAACCAGTCAAGTGGATTGCTGGATACGATTGCCAATCATACACATAGCTCTTGTGAGAATGTCAAATGGGATCATCTACTCAGTGATTATATCTGGAGATCAATGTGAACTCTTCACCCTTTTCATTTACAGCCTAGTTCTACCTACTGGGCCCCATTATGGCTGAGATGGGATGTTTGTAGACCCACTTGAACAGCTGGTGGTTGTCTGATTATTCATTTTCGCTCCTCAGCTGGTTATGCTCGGGCCTGTATCTTGCATTGGTTCTATGACGATCTTGCTGTTTGGCTCTGTGAGGGAGCATTACTACAGTAATATCTCATTCTATACTGCTCGTTCCAACAGTGCTCATTGGGAAAAAAGGTAAATCTCCTTGCTTAATCGGAAAGAAGGGTATGTTTTTAATCACTTTCTTAATAGTTCCTCGTTTGGCTTGATGCCCATGTTTACCCTTGTGAAACATCTTGAGATGTTTTCTGTATGAAGGATGCAATATAAATCTAATTGTTGCCCATCTTCTTGTGCTGCAGTAAACCCATGACCTTTTTATGCCGATGATAAAGCAGGATTAACTGACCCAAACTATAGAAAGGTTTCTGGCTCAATAATCATTTCCTCAGAGAAATGGAGCCTCAGACACAATAAAGCATTGATTGCTACTAACATCTGGCTCGTGTGAAGATTGCCTACATTATCCAATATCTGTTGGGAGCCTGCTTTGCTCTCTGAAGGGAAGGCAATTAAACTCTCAATATGCTGCCATCAAACCAAATCACACAATTAACATCTAAATGGAGCTTATATAACTATAGATTACATGAATTGGAAAGTTTTTTTCTGTTTTTGTTTTTAAAGGTATTACTGACAATCATCGTGAAAACTTGAATTTGAAAGTTTAATTTGAATTTCAAATGCCAGGATTTGATAATTCCAGTATTTGCTATATTTTTCATAATTATTCTCCTCATAGTTGCAACATTTCTTGAGCCAATTTTTAAAAAAATTTTAAAGATTGATTTTCTCACAATATTCGCAGCATTCTCTCTTGAGGTACTTGTCATTATTTATGGGTGTAGGCTGCATTGAAGAGATTAGTAATGGGCAGGAATAACCTTCTGCCCTGCTGAAGGGTCTCAGCCCCAAACTTCAACTGTACTCTTTTCCATAGACAGTGCCTGGCCTGCTGAGTTCCTCCAGCATTTTATATGTGTTGCTTGGATTTCCATCAGCTGCAGATTTTCTCTTGTTAGCAATAGCCAGAATGCCAATGATGACAATAGATGGATTGAAGGAGGCTTACTGATTTTTTTTTTGTAAATTCATCTATTTATGACTGCGGACGTTACAGGGAAGCCCAGTATAGTACTCATTGCTGATCCTGATTTGCCCGAGGGCAGAGAGTTGTGAGGTCACTTCCTGAACCCTGGCAGTGGCAAAGGCCCTACTGTGCTAAAGAACTCCACATTGTCAACTCCCCCAGGTAACAATTAAAGAGCGGCGATGTACACAAGGATGGTGTATGATTTGGCGGGGAGCCAGCAGACCAGTGCGTTCACAGGTATCTGCTCCCTTTGTCCTTTTTAAATGTTGGAGGATGGGAGTTTGGAAAGCGTTGACAAGGTAGTCTTGGTGAGCAGATACATCAATTTCATTGGAGGCACACACTGAGACACTGTATTCTCATGGGTTGTATTAGTCATTGTCTTCTATCCCATATAAGTTAAATAGCCATAGAGGAATACAGCCCAACTCATAGATGCTAACTAAGTTTCATTGAACACCTCTGTTCCGTCCGCCAAAAGCAGAACTTCCCGCTGGCTAAACACTTTAATTCCAATTCCCATTCCTGTTCCAACATAAACAAGAGAAAGCCTGCAGATGCCATTCCGACATGTCTGTCTATGGCTTCCTCTTGTGCGACTGCCAGAGTGGGAGAGCAGCATCCGGGTAGACTCCAAACTGACGGCATGGATATCGATTTCTCCATTCGGTTAAAAGAATTTCCCTCCTCCTCCACTCTTTCTATTTCCCACTCAGGCCTCTTATGTCATCTCATCTGACAACCGCCTCCCCCTCGGTCCCTTTCTCCTTCCCTTTCTCCAATGGTCCACTCTCCTCTCCAATCAGATTCCTTCTTCTCCAGCTTTTTATCTTTCCAACCCACCGGGCTTCACCTATCACTTTCTAGCTATCTTCTTTCCTCTCCTTCCACCTTTTTATTCTGTTATCTTCTCCCTTCCTTTCCAGTCCTGTAAAGGACCTCATCCCGAAACGTCGACTGTTTATTCACTTCCGTAGATGCTGCCTGCCTGCCCTGCTGAGTTCCCCCAGTACTGTATTTCGTGTCTGTTGCTAAGAGACCCATTTAAGATGGCCCCATTGTCCCCCATGATTTTTATATATCTCCATAAGTTAACCCTTAGTCTCCTACACTTCATTAAAAAATTCCTAACCCACCCAGCCTCCCGATAAACTGTAACTTAAGCCCTTGAATCCTGACAACATTCTATTTGGACCAAAGCTTTTATCCTTTAATAAAGCAATTTAAGTAAATTTGTTTAAAATCGTTCTTTCTTTCCACTAAATTATGCAGCAGGTTTAAAGGAAATTTGGACGTGTTTGATTTATTCATTTTCTATCCAAGTGTTGTGTGACCTCTCCTACCTGCACTTCCCACGTGTCACCAATTAAGCTTCCTCAGAGTCAACTGCTAGATACCGCATGTTTGTTTAAGAAGGTGCAAAGGGAAGTTGCTACTTGAAGAGTTATCCCAGAGGAGGGAGGGGGATTCTGAGACCATTTTACATTCAAGTTTGTTTGTGCTCATTTTATTTATCACTGCAGACTGTTTGTTTACCTTGCTGTGTGGCTTCCTGGCAGACTTCACTCTGTGACACTGGGTGTCAGGAAACATGTTGCTCCGGTGATAAACTCCAACCGGATAAGCTGCGATTGACTGCAGGATGGGCAGCAGAAACTATGGCCTCAGTTCCTCTCCTTCCAGTGTAAATCAGGCCAGCAAAGAAGTTCTCTGAAGATTCTCAGTAGCAACAGAAGCAAAGTTCATGGGTTCAACAACCTTAGCATCCTGTTCAGGTCAAATAAATAGGACATCATGACCATTCTTAATTGCATTTGAAAAAGGCTTTTTCCAGTCTTGTCACAAGTCCCATCAGGACTTCTCATATCTTTCACTGGGAAAGATATGCCTTGTTTGTAACTAAACTGCAAGCTCATTCTTTTATTGTCCGTGGCAAAATTCCAGATGATTCCGAATTTGGGGAATACAGTAATCCAATAGCAAAGATGCAATTTAGTGCACTGTGCCCATCCCAGATCTTTGATAGGACTATTCTATGAAACCCACCTTCTTGGAAAGAGAAGCAGAATTAATATTTCAAGTCAAAGACTCTACCTAACAAAGGATATTTGATTATAAATGTTCTCGCTGTTTCTCTTTCCATTGAATGTATCTTACACAAAAAAGCAGCATCCATTATCAAGGACTCCCATCATTCAAGCCATGCTTGCTTCTTGCTATTACCATGGACAGGAGGTACAAGAGCCTGAAGTCCCAAGTGACTGCGTTCGGGAATAGTTAATACCATACAACAGTCAGGCTCCTGAACCAGCATGGATAACTTCACTCACCTCAACACTGAACTGAGTTCGCAATCTGCAGATTCACTTTCAAGGGCTCCACAACTCAGTAATATTAATTTACAGTACTGTGCAGAAATCTTGAACATATATATAGCTAGAGTGCCTAAAACAGTTTGCACAGTACTGTACGTATTTTAACTTACAGAATCTGTCCTCTTGTGCCCATTGGTTATTGCACAAGTCTTTATTATATATAGTTTTTCATGAATTCTATTTTATTCCTTTACTTTCCTGTAAAATGCCTGCATGGAAACAAATCTCAAAGCAGTATATGGTAATATATATGTACTTTGATAATAAATTTACTTTGAACTTTGAAGGTTTTCCAACATCATTAGTTCTCTTTTCAGATTTATGCATTTATTTGATTTTCAATCCCAATTTTCCAGTAATAAGACTGACTAATGGACAAAAAAGCCTGGGAAATAAAGTACAGAAAATTGACTCATCCAGTAATTCTAATAAATTAATTGTAAACTAACTGTAAATGTTGCTCAGGGTAATAATTTCACTATTAATATTGAACAGTGGCATTCTGGTCCCATTCATGTCACAAGCTCTTAATAATCTTCTACATGTACAATATACCTACATTGTTAATCCCAAGCGTCTTATTTTAGTATTCTAGGATTACTTAGGATCTGCAAAGCATTTCAAAGAGTGCACATCAGGATACTGTTGTTCAATGATTATCACGGGGCATTTGCAGTAAATGAACAGCCCACTCAATCCAACTGGCCATCTGGGAGTTTGTGTCCACTGTTGTCCAGGAGAAAGAAGGGTCCCCATCGAAGTACTGACAAAGCCTTTTAGAGAAGAGAGCTGCAGGTTTCTTCCACCTTGTCTGAGGAACTGCTTCAAGTTTTCACTTCTGAAAAACCCACCCGCATTTCAACCACTGGCTCATTTCTTCCTTTCAGAATCAATCATTTCCTTCTATTTTAGTGAACCTTTGTTATCATTTTGTTGCAAGAGGTTGATACTTCCTTCAACACTACATAGACCCCATTGTCACAGAATATTCCAGGTAACAGCCCTGCAACGAAGCAACCTCTTTTTCAGACATCAGTGCTGAACCCACCAGAGAAACCAACAGTAGGAACCACAGCGTGCACCTGAAGGAGTTAACTCATGCAATGATTTACCCTAGCTCTCTGATAAAAGGGTCCTTTCCTCCAAGTCAAAATCAAAGCCAAAGTCAAGTTTATTTTCATAAGCTGAAAGTTTATTACTGTCATGCGACAATAATAAACCGATACTAATGCTTGCACAAGTGCAAAAAGAATTTACTTGCAGTAGCACCACAGGTACGTAGGGGTGATGTGGTCCCACGATGGTTAGCGCAATGCTTTAAAGTACAGGCGTCCCTGCCTGTAACCACATGCATTTCTGCAGGGTGCTCCAGTTTCCTCCCACAGACCAAAGGTGTACCGGTTGGTAGGGTAATTGGTCATTGAATGTTGACCCATAATTAGGCTAGGATTAAAATGGGGGGTTGCTGGGCAGTGCAACTCGAAAGGCTCAATAAAATAAAAATTAAAATGGCATTAGAGATACAACATTAAGAAGAAATATATAAATCATACATAAATTATGCAAAAGGAACACGACTAGAACAAAAAAAGTCTATTGAGGTGTTGCTTTACAGAGATAGTGATTTAGGAGTTATTGACCAAGAGTGAAGCATCACAAGGACTCATTGGTGCGCATATTTTGAACCAACCCATACAACCAGTGAACACCAAGTTAAAATAAAGACGAGATTCTGCAGGTGCTGAAAAACTTGAGCAAGGACATACAAAAAGCCGGAGGAACTCAGCAAGTCAGGCAGCATCTATGGAGGGGAATAAACACTCGACGTTTTGCGCTGAGATCCTTCATCAGGACTTAGAGTAAAGAGTCATTTTGTATCTGGTTTTTCCTCCTCTGGCAAAGGAAGATAGACATTAGATAAAGAACCTCAGGTAGCCACGTGTCCCCTTCTTCTCTCTTCACCAATCAATAAGATCACTGCTGATCGTTTATCATGGTTTCTCTTTCCTGCACCAACCCAATATTTTTAATTCGTTTAATATCTGTTGATCTTGGCTGTGAATATATGCAGTGATGGACACTTCACAAGTCTCTTGGACAGTGAATTGGAAGGTTTATTGTTACTGGAGTGAAAACAAACCCCTCTTATCTCCACCCTGAGAGGCTTGAGCATCGGCCCACTCTGATTAAGTGGGCCTACAAAATGGCACCCGTGACTGAAGTTCTGTTTATAGATTTTTATTACGTTCCTGACACACACTTTGCGCGGATGACCATAAAACGTTCATTAGTTGCAATTAGTAAACCTTTACAACATGTAATTATAAAACAGTGAAACTGTTGCTCACACTTCCCTGCAGGTAAACAAGGAATGCTTGGCGTACTCTACAGTTATCAAATAAAAGATCTGGATTGATAATCTGCTCAAGTATTTGCAAAGGGATTAGTTGGTTTGTAATGAGGATATAGGATAAAGGTTCTAATTTTTAAATCCTTCTGATTTCACAGATAACTTGCTGTGTCCCTGTGCAATCAGAATAGGAGATGCTTTAAGAGGAGATTGGAAAATGTAACTGGAGTAAAAATATGCATGTATGTATTTGAACTGGCATATTTATTGCCCAATTTATTGTCTATTGAACTGGTTTTGACATTGCAGGAGTGTTTGGGATCAGATGGATACAGGGGTTAGGGAGAAACACGTAATTCCAACATTGAGTTGGATTCAAGGGTCAAGCCATTTAACTCCTGGTCTTCTTCAGCAAGTGGATTGGATGGATACGGGGTTTAGAAAGAAACTCCAATTCCAAGTGAGGTGGATTCAAGGGTCAGGCTATTTACATCCTGTTTCCTGCATGAGGCCATTATCAGCAGGAGAAATGGTGGGACCAATGTATTGTGGCAGGAATCCTGATGGAATCACGAGTACGCCGATAACAGGATCGTCCACAATCTGAGAGCATTGCTGAGGCAGAGGAGGTAACTCTGGGATCCAGACATTTTTATTTATTTATTTCTGACTTTTATTTATTACTTGGAGATACAGCACAGTAACAGGCCCTTCTGGTTCAATGAGCCCGTGCCAGCCAATTACTCCCATGTGATCAATTAACCTACTAACTCATACGCCTTTGGAAGGCTGGAGGAAACTGGAGCACTCGGAGGAAAACGTGGGGAGAACATACAAACTCCTTGCAGCCAGTGGTGGGAATGGAACCCGTGTTGCTGGCACTGTAAAGCATTTTGCTGAGCACTATGCTACCGTGCTGCCCCGGCAACATTCAGAATTCTGATAGGGTTCACTTCGTCTTCAACCTACAATACTCTCAGCCTTCACATCCAATTTGTACTGATGAAACTTGAACCTTCCCTGCTCATCCCCCTGTCAGAGATTACCTGCTATTTAACTCCTGTTTTTCCACTATTCAACCTGGGTGAAGCAGCTATTTAATAGGACTGTCTCCTCTTGGTATAGTAGGCCAACCACAGGTTCTCATGCCCATTTACTGGTGTGTTGTGATTGTATAGAATGGATATGCAATCAGGAATGCCCCTCTACAGTCAACGGAGGAAATGAATTTACCCCTCATGTTTCTCAATAACATTCCCCTCAAAGCCATGATTTGTCCATCAAATGTGTAATTCTAAATATCTAAGGGTTTGCATCTACCTCGCTCACTGACTCCCTGATCACCACTCTTGGTCTCAGAATTGTCAAATAAAATCTGCTTCCCAAGCACATGCAAAGGTATTAAGGACAAATGACCCAAAGGCTGTTCTGTCACATTGACATATAATCTCTCTTTAGACAATACCAACAAGTTAAATTTTCAAGCGTACATTGGCATTTCACAAATACTGTCAGTTAACTTCGGTCAATCAAAACCTTCATCTGCTAAGACTTGCAGACAAGTATTAATTTATGCAGTTAATTTTTTTATAACTAAATTTCTGATCATGGAAAGGGGGTGGTGGCGATAGAGTTCTGATGACAGATTGATAGCTTCTGATGGGATTCACAGCAAGAACAGAGCTATCAAATATTAATTCTAAATATTACTCACTTGGTTGGAATGCTACACTTCTGGAGCCTCAGCTCACACCAATGGGATGACTGTTTCCCTTCTCTGTCTGCAAGGACCCAAGACAAACAAGTTCCATGTCAACGATGACTCTGTTGATAGTACTTCCACCTCACAGTCAGAAGGTTGTGGGTTCAAACCACACTCCAGAGACTTGAGCACGACAGCCTAGCACGGTATCTTCTATTCTGTACTGTTGATTTTAAATCAATGCCCTATTCGCCCTCTTGTGTGGGCATAAAACATTCCACTATATATACTTTAGAAGGGGAGCAGGGATATTTGTCATCATTAAAAAGCTAAAAGAAAATCTGTGGTTGATGGACATCGGAAATAGAAACAGAAAATATTGGAAATATTCAACAGGCCCAGGCAGTATACGTGGAGAGGGAATCACGGTCAGCATTTCAAGTTGATGATCATTTCAGTATCTTTTACTGATTATAAGTAAAAGTAACGTCAGGTAATTGCATCATCTGAGAAATTACCTGCTAATACTTGCAGATAGATACTATTTTCCCCGTTAATCTTAAGAGTCATAGAGTAATACAGTAGGAAAACAGGCCCTTTGGCCCAACTTGTCCATACTAGCTAGGGTGCCCACCAAGCTAGTCCCATTTGGCTGTGCTTAAGCAATACCACTCTAAACCCCTCCCATCCATGAACTTATCCAAATGTCTTTTAAATATTATTACCTACCTCCACCACTTCCTCTGGCAGTTCATTCCATGCACAGGCCACCCTCCGTATGAAGAAGTTGCCCCTCAGGACCCTTTTATAATGTATCCCCTCTCACCGTAGACTATGCCCTCTAGGTGTTTGTTCCCCTTCCCTGGGGAAACCAGGAGCAGTGCAGTAGCATAGCACTTGGTGTATCACTATTACAGCACGAGCAACCGGGTTCAGTTCTGCCACTGCCCTGCGTTTTCACCGTGAATATGTGGGTTTACTCTGGGCATTCTGGTTTTCTCCCGTATTCCCATGATGTAGGATTTAGTAGATTAATTGGTTACATGGGTACAATTGGGTGGTGTGGGCTCATTGCTCTGGAAAGGCCTTTTGGCGTTCTTTATTTCTTTGATAATTAAAAATAAAAGTAACCTCTTTAATTTTCTAATAAATTTATGACACAAGGAGTGAATAGATGAAGGTATTTCTCTCTGTTTCTCCCCCCCCCCCCAAACTCAGTGCAAGGTTCTCCTTGGCCTTGTCATCTACTCTGCCAACCCCCAAATCCAGCCAGTAATTTTTGACTCTATGCTGTCTCTCAGAAAAATCCTGTCACTCCACCCGTCCCCTGTAAACTATTCCCTCTCATGTTCCTGGGATAGAGAACAACCTTTCATCTTCCTTCATGGCTTGCCACATTTTCCAGGGAGTGATTGATGGGACAGAGCTTGAGGTATCTCCACTCACTAGCGACTTCAGTAGTTACACCTCTACACTTGCATGCTATTGCAAATATCTAATCAACCAATCAAGTGGCAGCAACTAAATGCATAAAAGCATGCAGATATGGTCAAGAGGTTCGATTGTTGTTCAGACCAAATGTTGGAATGAGGAAGAAATGTGATCTAAGTGACTTTGACCATAGAATGATTGTTGGTGCCAGACGGGGTGGTTTGAGTATCTCAGAAACTGCTGATCTCCTGGGATTTGAACACACAGCAGTCTCCAGAGTCGACAGAGAATGGTGAAAAAAAAGCAAAAAAAATCAACAGTTCTGTGGGCAAAAAGACATTGTCAATGAGAGAGGTCTGGTTCAAGCTGACAGGAAGGCGACAGTAATTCAAATAACCACACACCTTATGATAATGGTGTTCAGAAGAGCATTCCTGTGTGCACAACATGTCGAACCTTGAAGTAGATGGGCTTCAGCAGCAGAAGACATGAACATACCCTCAGTGGCCACTTTATTAGGTGTTTTAAAGAAGTTTAAGGAAACAGCCACAACGTGGACTGGTGTGGACTCATTTTATGGGAAATTCAAACTTATGAGGGAGAATGGAGGAGAGTGTTGCACCCTGATGGGCCAGGAGAAGCAGGATTAGAGGATGCCCACGAGGTATATAAACACTGCTCGTGCCAAGCTCCCAGTTGTAAACCTGCTGCAGGCCTATTTTCCAATTGCCTCTAGCTATGGACGGGTTGCCAGTACACGTCAGGAACTTGATTCAACCAATTCTCAATCCCCTTCTGTAGGAATTGTTACAGCAATCTACCTACTTGCCAGCAAACAGGAGGGAACTAATAAGCAGGAACCTTTCTGCCAGTGCTGCTCGGGAGGGTTTAAACTAGATGTGCAGGGGGCAGGGATCCAGATCCAGAGGGTTGGTCAGAAGGTGCATGGGGTTAAATGTGTACAAGGTTTGGGTGATCTTGAGAAGGTCATCAAAATTCAGGGTGCAATTTGCCCGATGGAAGTTCAAGGAGCTGGGTTAGGTACAGTAGACAGTGTTTTAAGCAAAGAGAGGAGGAATGGGCTAAGAATTCTATACTTGAATGCGCGTAGTGTCAGAAATAAGACAGATGAGCTTGAAGCTCAGATGAAAATGGGGAACTACGATATTGTTGGGATAACGGAGACATGGCTGCAAGGGGATCAGGCCTGGGAATTGAGTGTACCAGGGTATACGTGCTATCGTAGAGACAGAAATATGGGAAGAGGGGGTGGGGTGGCCCTGTTGGTGAGGAATGAGATTCAGTCCTTAGCAAGAGGTGACTTGGGAACAGGGGAAGTAGAGTCTGTGTGGGTTGAGCTGAGGAACAGTAAGGGTAAAAAGACCCTAATGGGTGTTGTGTACAGGCCCCCAAACAGTAGCGTGGATATTGGGTACAAGTTGATTAGGGAGTTAACATTGGCATGTGCTAAAGGTAATGCAGTTGTTATGGGAGATTTCAACATGCAGGTGGACTGGGAGAATCAGGTAGGTGCTGGACCCCAGGATAGGGAGTTTGTGGAGTGTCTAAGGCAGGGGTCGGCAACCTGCGGCTCCCGAGCCATTTGTGGCTCTTTCACCTCTGTGCTGCGGCTCCCTGTGGCTTTGGGAAATAATTGGTCAGTATTTAATTAAAATGTATTTTATGTTAGTTTGTTAGCTTTTGAAATGTAATTCTAAATTTGAAGATTATGGTGATCTTGTACAATCTAAGTGTGGCGACACATTTCCTGGCACATCCGAAACGGCTCACAATTAGCCAGCATTCCGGCTAAGGGAGATAGCCTACGGGGGTTTGTGAGTATGCGTCTTTTGCAGCATCTGCGTCCATGGGGGCTGGGTTGAGGGAGGCTTAAAAGCAAGGCTGTTTAGTTCGAATAAAGCTATCTTTGACTGCAGTTTACTGACACCGCTACAACGTGTTTTTATCGCTGGCTGTCCAGACGGAAGGTGCTGAAACGCTTTGTCGCGTGTCTGGAAGAAGTGAAAACTTTCCTGGGCAGCAAAGGGCTCACCTTTCCTGAGCTGGAACAGCCAGAGTGGCTGGAAAAGCTACACTTCATGGTAGACATGACAGCGCACCTGAACACGCTGAACACAGCTCTTCAGGGGTAAGGACGTACAGCCCTGCACATGTTGGAGGATGTTTTGGCATTCGAGCGCAAGTTGACAGTGCTTGCCAGAGATTTACAGAAAGGCACTTTGTCTCACTTCCCCAATTTGAGAGAGTTCAAACAAGGTCACGACATGATAAATTCGGAGTATTTACATTCTGCAATCATCGCAATGCAAACATCGTTTGGGAAACGCTTCTGTGAGTTCAGAGAGGAAAAAAACACATTATCCTTCCCGGTCACTCCCTTAAGCATCGATCCTTCCCTACTGAATACGACTGCATTGGCAGGTGTGAGTCAACCTGATCTTGAGATGGAACTGGCCGACATAGCCGACAAAGACATATGGGTGTCCAAGTTTAGACGCTTGACAGCAGACCTTGAAGATGTTGCCCGTCAGAAGGCCGTTCTTGCTCAGAAACACAAATGGAGTGATATTGAAAACCTTCCAAAACCGGACAAACTTGTGTTCGAAACATGGAATGCTATGCCCGACATTTATGTAAACATTAAAAAGTATGCGCTTTGAGTCCTGTCGATCTTTGGATCCACATATGTAAGTGAGCAGGTGTTCTCCAACATGAACTTTATTAAAAACAAACATTGCGCACGCCTCACAGATGACAGCTTGCGATCCTGTGTAAAGATGAAGGTGACGTCATACAGCCCTGATGTGCAGACGCTGTGCGCTGAGGTCCAGGAGCAGAAATCCCATTAACCAAGTATGATAAATATTTTAATTGCCTATTATTTTATGTATATTCATATTTTTTCATTGTTCAGTGAAATAGTCCTTTTATTTTTCAGGCTGACAGCTGGCTGATGTTATTTTTGGTTTGCTGCTGGCGGAAAATTTAAGTTCGGCGTTTTTCATAAATACAAGAAGGACTCAAATAGACATTGAGTATTTTACTTAAAAGTAACTTTCAACCCAACGTCTTTTTTTCGGAGTTCAAAATGTTTTTGTTGCATGCAGAAATGTAATTTCGTTTTCTCTGCAGGAGTTCATCAATTTCATAAATGCAACACATTATAGTTTGTTTATACATAGCATAAATGCAAAAAAAACGTTGTATGCAGTGTTATTTCATTTTAAATGTCAAACGGGTTTTGCGGCTCCCAGTGTTTTCTTTTCTGTGGGAAACGGGTCCAAGTGGCTCTTTCAGTGGTAAAGGTTGCTGACCCCTGGTCTAAGGGATGTATTTTTGGAACAGCTTGTGCTTGAGCCAACCAGGAACGAGGCTATTTTGGACTTGGTGATGTGTAATGCACAGGAATTGATAAGTGATCTTGAAGTAAAGGAGCCATTAGGAAGTAGAGATCATAACATGATAAGTTTTTATCTACAATTTGAGAGGGATAAGGGCAGATCAGAGGTGTCAGTGTTGCAATTAAATAAAGGAGACTACGGAGCCATGAGGGAAGAGCTGGCCAAAGTTAAATGGGCGGATGCCCTGGCAGGAAAGACAGTGGATCAGCAGTGGCAGATATTCTTGGGCATAATACAAAAGATGCAAATGCAGTTCATTCCAATGAGAAGGAAGGATTCAAAGAGGGGGAAGGGGCCACAGTGGTTGACAAAGGAAGTCAGAGATTGTATAGCATTAAAGAAAAAGAAGTATGACAGGGCTAAGATGAGTGGGAATACAGATGATTGGGTAAGTTTTAAGGAACAGCAGATCTTAACTAAAAAAGCAATACGGAGAGAAAAAATCAGGTATGAGCTCAGTCTAGCCAGGAATATAAAAGGGGATAGCAAAAGCTTTTTTAGCTATGTGAAGAGAAAGAAGATAATTAAGAACAATGTTGGCCCCTTGAAGAATGAATTGGGAGAAATTGTTATTTCCCTGAAACAGGGAAATGGCAACAGAATTTATTGCATACTTTAGATCTGTCTTCACCAGGGAGGACACAAGCAATCTCCCAGATGTATGGATGGGCCAGGGTCATAAGATATCAGAGGAATTGAGACAGATTGACATTAGGAAAGAAACTGTGATGAGTAGACTGGTAGGACTGAAGGCTAATAAATCCCCGGGTCCAGATGGTCTGCATCCGAGGGTTCTAAAAGAGGTGGCTCAGGAAATTGCTGATGCATTGGTAATCATTTTCCAATGTTCCTTAGATTCAGGATCAGTTCCTGAAGATTGGAGAGTGGCTAATGTTGTCCCACTTTTCAAGAAGGGAGGGAAGGAGAAAACAGAGAACTATCGCCCTGTTAGCCTAACGTCAGTCGTGGGGAAGATGCTTGAGTCCATTATTAAGGACGAAATAGTGGCACATCTAGATGGCAGAAATAGGATTAGGCCGAGCCAGCATGGATTTACCAAGGGCAAATCATGTTTGACTAATCTGTTGGAGTTTTTTGAGGGTATAACAAGGATGTTAGACGAGGGTAAGCCAGTAGATGTTGTGTACCTAGATTTTCAGAAGGCATTCGATAAGGTGCCACATAGGAGATTGGTGAGTAAAATCAGAGCTCATGGCATTGGGGGCAGGGTTTCAACATGGATAGAAAACCGGTTGGCAGATAGAAAGCAAAGGGTAGCAGTGAATGGGTGTTTCTCAGACTGGCTGGAGGTGACTAGTGGGGTACCACAGGGCTCTGTATTGGGACCACAGCTCTTTACGATTTATGTCAATGATTTAGATGAGGGCATTGAAAACTATATCAGCAAGTTTGCTGACGATACTAAACTGGGTGGCAGTGTGACATGCGAAGAGGACGTTAGGAGAATACAGGGAGACTTGGATAGGCTGAGTGAGTAGGCAGATACTTGGCAGATGTCATTCAATGTGAATAAATGTGAAGTTATCCACTTTGGAAGCAGGAACAAGAGGGCAGAGTATTGTCTGAACGGTGTCGAGTTAGGTAAGGGAGAAATGCAAAGAGACCTAGGAGTCCTAGTTCACCAGTCAATGAAGGTGAATGAGCAAGTGCAACAGGCAGTGAAGAGGGCAAATGGAATGTTGGCCTTTGTTACAAGGGGAATTGAATACAAGAGCAAGGATGTTCTTTTGCATTTGTACAGGGCCCTGGTGAGTCCACACCTGGAATATTGTGTACAGTTTTGGTCTCCAGGTTTAAGGAAGGACATTCTGGCAATTGAGGAAGTGGAGCGTAGATTCATTAGGTTGATTCCTGGGATGGCAGGGCTGTCTTACGCAGAGAGATTGGAGAGATTGGGCTTGTACACGCTGGAATTGAGGAGATTGAGAGGGGATCTGATTGAAACGTTTAAGATAATTAAAGGATTTGATAGGATTGAGGCAGGAAATATGTGCCAGATGTTGGGAGAGTCCAGTACCAGAGGGCATGGATTGAGAATAAGAGGTCAGTTATTTAAAACAGAGTTGAGGAAGAGCTTCTTCTCCCAGAGAGTTGTGGAGGTGTGGAATGCACTGCCTCGGAAGACGGTGGAGGCCAATTCTCTGGATGCTTTCAAGAAGGAGCTGGATAGATATCTGATGGATAGGGGAATCAAGGGATATGAGGACAAGGCAGGGACTGGGTATTGATAGTGAATGATCAGCCACGATCTCAGAATGGCTGTGCAGACTCGAGGGGCCGAATGGTCTACTTCTGCACCTATTGTCTATTGTCTTTCCACAAAGCAGGAATGCTCAGTAACAACAACTCCTACAATGCGGTTTTACAAGTTCACAGCTGCACTACTAATTGCATCAAGTACATTATCACACTGTTCTTGCACTTTCTGTTCTCTGATATGAGATGTGATATTCCTCATGGCTTCCTTGCACTACGTCAGGACTTTTGCTCATTCGTTAATGATTGGGAGCTGCAGAATGAATCCTGCAAACAGTGCCTCTATCTTGCAGGAGGATGTTCCCTCCTCTCGGGGAACAGCCAAGTGTGTGGTTCCCTTGTGCTCAGCTCCGAGAAACATGGCTTCGTTTTAATTAGTAACAGCAGTCTCCTCCTTAAGGACTTGGCACGATCAAGGAAAGGGAAATGAGAGCAGCTTGCAGGAGATTGATACTAGCCAGATCTCTCCTCCCTGCTGAGGACTGAGAGAAAGCTGACACTTGTGTCTGAAGACTGCCTTCAGGAGATAAGTTTATTTATCAAGCTAATCACAATGCCTGTTTAGAAGCTCTTTGTGTTTGTGGGTATCTTTCTGGCACCGGGGGAAGGGGGTAGAGTTGTAGGTCACTGTTTTACTTATATATTTTCTGGGTGCTTTCCCTTTCACAGAGATTTTGTAATTAATCCTCACCGAATCAGAATCAGGATTATTATCACTGAAGTGTGTCATGGAATTTGTTGTTTTGCGGCAGCAATGCAGTGCAATAATTTTTTAAAAAGCAATTAGTAAAGGTATATAGATAAATAGTGTGAGAAGAGAGCAAAACAGTGAGGTGGTGTTCGATGACCATTCAAAAATCTGATGCAGAGGGGGAGATGTACTTTAAACATTGGGTATGCATCTTCAGGCTCCCGTAGCAACTTCCTGCTGGCAATCATGAGGGGAGGCCAGGTACTGGATGGTGAGGGTCTTTAATGATGGATGCTGCCTTCTTGAGGTGTCTTTGGTGGAATGCAAGAAATTTGGGCTAGTTGGGTAATCAGCCTGGATTGTTGAATAGAAGATCCTATATCCCTATTGTAAAGCCCAAAGACTCTATAGCTTCACTAAAAACCTATCACCATGGCAATCCATGCTCCGCCCTATCACCATGGTAATCCATGCCCCACCCTATCACAGATTATCTCTTTGCCTTATCCGCCCCTTCACCATTTTCAGCACAGTTTAAAACTATTTCTTCTCTCAATACTAGTTCTGATGAGGGTCTACAACTTAAAACACTGGTTCTGCCTTTCTGTCTGCAGATGTTGTTTTGCCTTCTGAGTGCTTCCAACATTTCAGATAATCTTCCTGTTCATTTCCAGGACATGGAGTCTGCAGCAGAAGCAGAAGATAATGAATGCAGACTTCTATAATTAACCGGAGGAAAATGTGGCTGATGGTATCCTGGTTGTCACACAAGGTATACAACACCAGTGATGGAAAGGGTAAGCAGCTTCATATTCCTGGGCATCAAGATCTCCGAGGATCTGTCCTGGGCCCCACAAGTTGATGTAGTCACAAAGACATACCAGCGGTTATACTTTATTATTTGAGATTTAATGTGCCACCAAGGACTTGTTGAACAGTTTTCTACAGATGTACCATGGAGAGTATTCTGAATGTTAGCGTCACAGCGGGCATGGATGATCCAATGCACAAAAATTCAAAAGAGGCTGCAGTGGGGTGTAGAGTGAACCTGCTCCATCATGGGCTCAACCTTCCCCACCATCTCCTACCTCAAGAAGGCTGCATCTACCAATAAGGACCCTCACCATTTGTGATAAACACCCTCTGGTAGTTATCTGAGAGTGACTACCATCAGGGAGAAGGTAGGGGAGTCTGAAGACCCACACTCAACATTTTAGGAGCCGCTTCTTCCACTCTCCCACCACTTTGCTGAACAGTCCATGAACACTCTCTCATTTTTTATTTTTTTACATTTTTATTGTCATTTTTAATGTTAAATTTCAAAGGTCAAAGTAATTTTTTTTATCAAAATACGTATATGTTATATACACAAGTGATACATGATATATATATGTGAGAGTGTGTGCGTATGTGTGTGTCTATGCAGATAAGAGATACGCAGATGCTGAAAATCTTGAGCAACAAACATAAATGCTGGCGGAACTCAGCAGGTCAGGCAGCGTCTGTGGAGAGGAATAAAGAGCTGAATCTTCAGTCTGAGACCTTTCATCAGGACGTATGTTACCATGCACTACCTTGAGATTCATCTTCTTGTACTGTACTGACATATGACAGTGATAATAAAACCGATTCTGAACAGAAGGGAAAGAGATGATACTGAATGTCTTTTGCTTGTATATTGTAGGGAGTTCGCAGTTCTCTCATGACAGTGTGGGTTCCCTCCAGGTGCTCCGGTTTCCTCCCACATTCTAAAGCCATATGGGTGAGTAACTTAATTGGTCATGGGCTGTAATTGGGCATCACGAGCTTGTTAGGCTGGAAGGGCCTGTTATCATGCTGTATCTCTAAATAACTAAAAATATTTTTTAAATGCTGTGGTTCAGCATTGGTGAGAGAATGGGTGAGTCGCTATGTGAGGAGGAATGCAGGAGTCTTCATTTCTCGTGTATAATCTTCTTCAGAATTGAAGCAAATGAATTTCTTTTTTGTGATGGAACATCATCAGTCTGAAACCTTAAATCATTTCCCCTCTCCACAAGTGTTCCCTGACTACCGGGGTTCCAGGTGGAATTTTGATTTTATCTGGCTTCAAGAATGTGTGGAAGGATTGGGAAACTGATGCTGGAATGCCTTGACCTCCTTCGATGTTAAATGAGGGAGGATCTGCTTTACACAAATTAAATTTGCAGTGAGATAAACTAAAAGACAGAGACCAGCTGGGAGATACTGAAGGTCAGAAATTAAAACAAATTTTAACAATAATCAGCAGATTTCATATAGGTTTGATTGTTTATTATAAGTTTTTTCTTTGGTTGATATTTAATAAGATATTATTATCCTATTATAAATTTAACTTTAAATCTAATGCATTTATAACCTATTTATATTATGTTATGTTTCTCTTTATATATATGAAATTCAATAAAAAGATTGAAAAAGGGAAAAAAAAGCAGATTTCATTAGTCTTGAGCTGGGCTCTGTGTTTGGGTGTGGCAGGCTCTCCTGAAAAACACTTCTCCCAATATGTAACCTGAAGTCCCACTGTAAACTGTCCTGCTCTACACACTAGCAATCAATTAACCTCCAGGTAACTATGTAATCAATACTATCAAATCCAACCTGAAGCTGGTCATAGGTGTATAGTGTGCATAGGTTCTTAAATGGCGAAGGAAGATTTTGTGAAAATAAACCCTTAGTTCTAGTCACAAACTGTAGATGGCAGCAACAGAACTGCTGTACATTCTAAATATTAGCACATGTTTTGTGGCTGAACTGGTTGATGTGTGCTGTGCCATGTGTAGAGGTGCTTAGTATAACCTGATGTGAAACACCCAACAGAACTTGCCTGGGCTGCGACTTATTTTTTGAAGAGAAAGAATTGTTTCCCTTCGTGACTCCCCTATGAAAGCACCATTTTTCCTGGGGACTCTCCGTGTGCATTCCTTGTTTCACTCACTGATGTGAGGTGCTGTTCTCACAGGGGAGTCGCCTGAGGCTCGCAATACTTTTCAGCTGAACCCATTCTGAAGCCAGCAAGAACTTTGCAAACAAAGCTCGTCTGTTTAGTGTTTTGTGCTAATATAGCACTGAACCTTTGAACTCACACAGTTATGACTTACTGGCTGCCTGCTTCACAGACACAAGGATTTATTCCATGATTTGGTTTATTTGTAAGGTTTTCTAAACACAGGGTGAGCTACGTTTTTACTTGTACATTCACACGGTGTGGACTTTGCTGTTGATGCCAGCATTTATTACCCATCCCTAATTTCCTCCAAACTGAGGAGGCAATTAAGTGTCAACCTCGAATTTGGAGTTATATGCAGGCCAGACCAAACAGGATGTAGATTTTCTCCCTTAGAGAACGTTAGTGAACCAGGTGGGATTTTGCAACAATCTACTAGTTACCATTACAGCAACTTTTTCAAACAAAATTCCTGACTCATTTTAATAATTACTGATAATTAAACTCCCTGGCTATCTTTACAGGATTTGAAGTCACGTCTCTACAAAATGCTCCAGCTTTTGGCTGTAACTCCAGTAAGAGCATAAGACACAGGAGAAGAATTAGGCCATTCGGCCCATTGAGTCTTCACCGTCATGGCTGACTGTCTGATTTATTATCCCTCTCATACCCTTTCTCCTGCATCCTACCTGTAATATTTGACACCCTTACTATTCAAGAAGCTATGAACTTCCATTTTAAAGTTAACCCTAACAAGCCAAGATGACCTGCCATTAAAATGCTGGAGGAACTCAGCAGGTCGGGCAGTATCTATGGAAAAGAGTAAACAGTCAACGTTTCAGGCCGAGACCTTTCAGCACTTTGTGTGTCTGGCTTAGATTTCCAGCATCTGCAGATTTTCTCTTCTTTGTGATCTTGGCAACCCAGACTCGGAGCTCTACCTCATCAGCCTCGGTCTCCGTAAACTAGTTATTCAACTGGAAACTCCACACAGCTCACAGGGAATAAACCGAGTTTCACCAGGCTCTTTATGGCACCCAATCGTTTGACAGGAAGTATTCCCTTCCCACGGCCAATCTAAGTGTTAAAGCCATATCAAGGTATAACATCTCATACAGTTCCATACGGCTGTGTTGGTTTTTGCTGAGCTAGTCACACCATAGTGCGCTCCCTATCATCACACTGGGACCTCGAGATTTGTGCACTGTGAGGGGGAGAACCATCATCCTGAGTTTACAGTATTCCCTGTGGTTCAGAGCAGAGTATATCAGCCAGACAGGATGCATGGTGGAAACCCACATCAAAGAGTGCAGGAGGTGTGTCTGTTTGGGTTACCCAGAGAAATTGGAGGTAGCAGAACATTGCATTCGCAATGGCTGTAGGATTGACTTTGATGGCATAAAATTACTGTGCCACGTCAAAGGCTTTTGGGACCGCCTGATAAAGGAAGCCATTGAAATAAAACTAGAGGAGAAGAGCTTTAACAAAGGCGAAGGCCTTGTTCTAAGTAAGAACTGGAATTCAACTGTAAACAAGGAGAGGCCTGATTGGATGAGGACTGACCAATCAGGAGGGACGATTGATGGGGGTATAAATACCACCAGACTAGAAATGCCCAGACATCATTCCTGATGAAGATGGTGGAGCCTGTCACTGAAACTTTGGTTAAGATCGATATCTATGCATCGAGATCACTTCTTTTGTAGTCTTGTCATTGTTTACTATGCACATGTTGAAGTTATGGATAACACAAGTTTCTCCTCATCTTGTCATGCACTCTGCTCCAGTACAAATCTAATTTTCCTGCCATTTATACCATAAGACCATAAGGCACAGGAGCAGAATTAGGCCATTCAGTCCATCAATTGTGCTCCACCAGTCCATCATGACTGATTTATTATCCCTCCTTACCCCATTCTCCTGCTTTCTCCCTGTAACATTTGATACCCCTACTAATCAAGAACCTATCAACTTCTGCTTTAAACATACCCAATGACTTGGCCTCCACATCTGTCTGAGGCAATGAGTCCCACAGATTCGCTACCTTCTACCTAAAGAAATTCCTCCTCAACTCTGTTCTAAAGGGACATCCTTCAGTTCTGATGTTGTAGCCTCCAGTCCTAGACTCTCCCATTATTGAAAATATTCTCTCTACATCCACTCTGTCTAGGCCTTTTAATATAGGCCTAGATAGGCTTCAATGAATTCTCCCATCATTCTTTAAACTCCAGCAAGTACAGGCATTCGAGAGCCATCAAATGTTTCGTATAAGTTAACCCTTTCATATCCGGGATCATTGGCGTGATCCTCCTCTGGATCCTCTCCAATGCCAGCACAACCTTTCTTAGATAATGGGCCCAAAGCTGCTCACAAGTAAGGTCCAAGCAATCCTTTATAAAACCTTAGCTTTACATCCTTATTTTTTTATACTCTAGTCCTCTTGAAATGAATGCAACCATGCATTTGCCTTCCTCACTGTCAACTCAACCTACAAGTTAACCTTTAGGAAATACTACACTAGGGCTCCCACCCAGTCTATGTATGCCTTTGACAACAATAAACTTGAACTAGAATATCTAGGAAACATTCCTAGCCTATGCTCAGTGAATCACATTGAACCATTAAATCAACTGCCTTAACGAGTATTTATATGCCAGATGTTAGTGACTACTGCAACATCTCCACTCAACCATCAGGCTCTTGAACCAGAAGAGATAACTTCACTCACCCCAACACTGAACAGATTCCACAACGTATGGATTCACTTTCAACAATTCAACAAATCACATTTCTGATATTTATTACTTTTTAAAATTTATTATTTTTTCTTTTTTGTATCTGCACAGTTTGTTGTATTTTGCATAATGGTTGCTTGTTCCTCTTCATTGTGTACAGTTTTTCACTCTATGTTTCTTTGTATTTATTGTGAATGCCCACAAGAAAATGAATCCCAGGGGAGCTATTGAAGATATGTACTTCAATAGTAAATTTATGTTTAAATTTCACATCATGTGCTGGTGAGATTCAGCCTGATTTTTATTCTGAAGTTTTGAACTCTGTGTTGTCTCCGGTGGGTAAGGCCCAGTCCATCACGGGTAAAGCCCTCCCCACTATTGAGCACATTCACATGAAGCGCTCTCGCGGGAAAGTACTGTCCATCATAAGGGACTTCTACCACCGAGGTCATGCTTTCTTTTTGGAGCTGCCATCAGGAAAAAGGTACAGGAGCCTCAGTTCTCACACCACTGAGTTCAGGAATAGTTATTACCCCACAACCATCAGGCTCTTGAACCAAAGAGGATAGCTTCACTTGCTCTATCATTGAAATGTTCCTACAACCTAAGGACTCAGTTTCAAGAACTCTTCATCTCATGTTCTCGATATTTATTGCTTACTTATTATTATTTCTTTTTGAATTTGCATAGTTTGTTGCTTTTTACACGTTAGTTGAATGTCCAAGTTGATGCGGTCTTTCACTGATTCTATAATGGTTATTATTGTACAAAGGATTTATTAAGTATGCCAACAAGAAAACGAATCTCAGGGTTGTATATGGTGACATATGTGTACTTTGATAATAAATTTACCTTGAATTTTGCAGCTTAGTCAGAACCATTATTCTTCCTGCTAAGTAAGCAAGATATTTTGTTTGGTACTGTAGTTATTATACTTCCTGGTTAATAGTGCAACAAGGACTGTTGCAGGAGTGTGAGAACTACAGATGTGAAACAGTTTACCATGAGGCTGAAAAATCAGCTTTTCGCCTTTAGCCGTTGCATTGTTATGAAGGGATTGGAAAGAGGTTGGTTTTCATTGTCCTCTTACCACTATTTTGCCAATTCCAGCTGGATTTTTTTTTAATCCTATTGGAAGAAAGACAACTTACCTCTCCTTGAAGGCCTATGACAAAACTTGGCTAGTTGCAAAATGTACAATTGACCCCAAATGAGTTGTTTTAATGAGGTCCTCACATGCCATTATCACACACTGTAGTCATTACATCGATCGCTTCACTATAAGTGCTCCCAAGGTCATGCACGTATTAAAATGCTTAATGTTCACTTTAATGGTTTGCTGAGGATGACGTCTTGTAACCCTGACAAGTACCAGTGTTTACAGCCTTGTTTAGGGATCAAATTAATGCACTTTTGACACCCTGGGTAACTCTATCCTTTATCAGTTTAATGTGGATTGTTTTGAAGAATCCAATGACAAGAGGAGAAAAATAAAAGCACAAGCACAGCCTTAAAGCTCCAACGACCAATCTTTACAACCAGAAACTATTGTATAAATGACAGTGGAAGATTAACTGAAAGATCTGGCAACCACATGCTTCAAGAGATATTCAAGGGACAGATTTATTTATTTAGAGATACAGTGCAGAATAAGCCCTTCCAGCCCTTTGATCCATGCCACAAGCAAATGCCGACTTAACCCCCTGATCACAGGACAATTTACAATGACCAATCAACGTAACAACCCGTACATCTTTGGACTCCAGGAGGAAGCCGGAATACCCAGAGGCAACCCATGCATTCCATGGGGAGTATTTACAAACTCCTTACAGAGGACTAAGAGAAGGAAGAGTTGCTCAGAGCCTGAAGAGACAGTGTAATGAGTAGTATGGCGGTTAAGCTTTTAGCCTAACAGTGGCCCGAGCTGTTGATTCAATGACATGAATTCAAATCTTATCAATGTAGGTCGGAATTTAAATAATTAAATGATGTCCAAGTCATAATGACTAAGCACTGGATTGTATTAAAACCTCCATCTGCTTTTGGGCTGGCACAGTAGTACAGTGGTCAGCACAATGCTTTACAGTGCCAGTGACCCAGGTTCAATTCCCACCAAAGCCTGCAAGGAGTCCGTACGTTCCCTCCCGTGACTGTGTGGGTTTTCTCTGGGGAAAAGATGTACCGACTGGTAGGTTAATTGGTCACTTAAATTGTCCTGGATTGGGCAGTGTGGCCTAAAGGGCAGGTAGGGCCTATTTGGCCCAAATCTCAATAATGTCACTCAGAACGACCCTGTTACCTGGATTGGCCTTATGTGTGGCCATAAGGTCAAAGTCAAAGCCAATTTATCATTAGTGTCTGCAAATATTACCAAATCCTACCTCAAGATCCCTTTACTTGTAGGCATTTACAGGAAAATAAAGAAATATAATAGAATGTATTAAAAAGTTGCACATAAATAAAGACTGACAAGCAACCTATGTGCTGAAAAAGACAGTGTGCAAATAAAAAATAAATAATACTGAAAGTGAATCTGGAGATTGTGGAATCGGTTTAGATTTGAAAGGAGTGTAGTTACACATGCAGGTTCAGGATGGTTGCCGGGTAATAACTAGTCCTAATCCTGGTGGTGTGGGACCTAAGGCTCCTGTACCTCCTGTCCAATGTTAGTGATGAGAAGAGGGCCTGGCCCGGATGGTCACGTCCTTAATGACGGACACTGTTTCCTTGAGGCAGCACTCCAAGTAAATATGTACAAAGGTGGAAAGGCCTTTGCCTGCGATGGACTGGTCTGTATCTACCCCCTCCTGCCGTCTGACCTCTTTCTGTCAGACACGCGGAGCGGACTCGATAGGCCGAATGGCCTAATTCTGCTCCTATGTCTTATGTCTTAGGGTCATCTGAAACCTTCTAGCGAGCTACTGTCAGAGGGAGTAAGGGACGGATGTTAAATGCCAGTCTGGTGAGTGAGACCCACATCCTTTGAAAAGATTAAAGAAAGAAATTTCTGTACAATGTGGAAATGAACTGAGCTGATCCAAGTCTTAAACTGATACTTTAAAGGCAAACATTTGCATTTGTATTAAGACTTCACATTCTGAGAAAGCCCAATGGTCTTTCACAGACAATGAATCACCCTTGAAAGTACATTCAGCTTTGTTGCCAAACACTGCAACTTTGTTGTGTGGAAACCTGCTCCAGAGACTTGGCTCCAAAGACAGGCAACAAGTTAATGTTGGAGATGTCAGTGGAGCAATAAATATTGGCCAGTACACTGAGAAAACTGCAATTGCCAATGTGGGGCACCTCTGCCCACCTGTGAGGTCAGATGGACCTTTGATTAAAATCTTTTCTGTAACCAAGTACATCCAACTGTGCTGCATTAATCAGCATTTAATACCAGGGTACAGTATCTGTTGATTCCGGAGTGGAGATATGTCTCTACTAAAGGAGGTGTAAGGCATTTCTTCCTCCATTAACTTTCAGGTCACCCTTGGGCAAGGTGTAGCACCACCGCCCCCACAAATCAGAGTCATGTGAAGCCCTGGGAGCAGGTGGTGGATGGTCACGTGGGCAGCTGTCCTCTGACGCCAGGCAGACAATTTCTGAAGGGTATTGATAATGGCTGGGATCTCCAGTCTTGAAAAGACACTGCCCAGAAGAAGGCAATGGCAAACTACTCCTGTAGAAAAATTTGCCAAGAAGAATCTTGGTCATGGAGATAGATGGATGACCATGATCACCCAAGTCATATGACCCGGCACGTAATGTTGATGTTGACTGGATTAGGCTGGGATATGCGCTCAAGTCCAGTAGCGTGGCTTGAAACCCATGTCTTTGTTATTTATGAACCAAATAGACAATAATTACTGAATGATTATCTGCTTAAACATTTTGCTCTTCATAGGACAGCATCTGTATGCGTGAGACCACATGGAATTAGATTATTATTGTCACAAGCAATGTTCCCTCTTAGGAGTGTGCATGCAATCATCTTTTGCTACTAGTGCACAAAGGAATTTAAACTGCACACAAAAGGTTGTCACCCTGCAACTCATTGGCACGTTAAGTATATTTCACAATCGTACACAACCAGATTTCCTTTTCCGGTCTCTGGTGCGGACAGTGTTGACAACATGGAGCTTGCAGTGATTTTGTCTGCAGATTTCAAAACAGACATATTTATATTGCTTTTATCGAAGAAATTACTCAGTGCACACGTTTCTGTTAGTGGGCAAAAAAATTGCACAACAGAAGATCTTTGTGCACACTGGTCATTACAAACTAGAGGGAACATTGGTCATGTGTTGAGATGCAGTGAAAAGCTTGTCTAGCATACAGTTCACACTAATCAGATCATTACACAGTGCACTGAGGTAGAACAAGGTAAAACGATTACAATGCAGAATAAAGTGCAACAGTTACAGAGAGAGTGCAGTGCAGGTTGACAATAAGGTGCAAGGTCATAACAACCTGCGAGGACTAACGCTTTGCAAGCAGTCTTGTTCTACAGCTTTCTTTTATCCCCATATCATTCAACACCCTGCCAGCTGGTAGTAGAGGCAGATACATTAGGGACATTTAAAAGACTGTTGGATAGCAACATGGGTAAAGAAAAATGGAGGCCCTGTGGAAGGGAAGCATTAGATTGATCTTGGAGTAGGTTAATATTGTGCACTGAAAGGCCAGTATTGTTCTATGTTCTGTGATGTACTGCATGTGCTTTATTTTTCAACATGGAGCGGAGACAGTGCCGGACTGACCTAGTAACAAAAGTAGCATGTGCTACAGGCCCCGCATTAAATGCTTGCAAGCTGCAGTCTGGTGAAATCGGCATCTCACCGTATTCTCAGGACAATCTGGCAATGCTGTTGCTTTCACGTCCGGGGAGCTGCAAGCTGCGTGGTATGTGTGTGCAGGCGCGTGTCGGGTCCTTGCTGTGTCATGGTGACCTACGCACTATCTCCCACTCTCCCAAGCCGCTGGAGGGCAGTGAGCCCGCGACAGAGGATGTGCGACTCAGCGGTTTTATGTGACCCAGTTCACGATTCTTCAGTTTGTTTCCCCTGATTTCAGGTAGTCCGAACCAACTGAGGAACATGCAAGATCGGATTAGACTGTGAGTTTCAACCTGTATTTCCCAATTGAAATGAGTTTCAGTAAGCAACTAAACAGATAATTTTCAGAACACTGCTTCTAGTTGGTTGTTGAGTGCATGTGATCTGCACACGCTCATCACCACAATAGTCACATAAATATGTTATTGTTCACTAATCTTTGTTGATACCGCTACTCAGCTTTTGTAACATAAACTATTTGTTTTTGAATGCATATTTCATTTGCATTGGTGAATGGCCAAACAACCGAGATGATTGTGATCGTGAATGTTGGATAATCAAGGGAATTGATGAATGTCAATATGCTGACAGTGACTTCTCTTCATCCATGCGATTGTATGAGAATGAAAAGAAACCTCAGCACTGTCAGGTCTATTTTTACATATATTCATAAACCTACAAACAAGCCACATGCAAGAAATTGGTTATGCTATTCAGAAAGCAAAGGAAGCCTATTCTGCTTCCCATGCAAGGTTATGACTTCAGGATGTTCATCAAAGTTTAGTGAAGAGGAGTTTAATGACTGGAAAAATGCAAGCAGTCTATTACATCAACATGGAGAAAGTTCCTCACACAGACAAGCTTTAATTTCACTGTCGATGCACAAAAACAAAGCTAAACGTGTCAATTCCCACCTTGTGAAAGAAATGGAGACAGACCAAAAGTACTGGCGCACACTTCTAGAGCGAATAATTAAAGTTGTGAAGTCTTTAGCAGAAGGAGGCCTTTCATTTCGTGGTAGTGATGAAACTGTTGGCTCTCCTCATAGTGGAAATTACTTGGGGTTGTTAGGATTACTGGCCAGGTTTGACCCTTTTCTGGCAGACAATATAAATGCTCACGCAAACAAAGGAAGGGGACGTAAATCATACCTCTCTAAAACAACATGTGAGGAATTCATCAGTCTGATTGGATCCAGCATACTGGATCACATTATCGGTGAAGTGAAGAAATACAAGTGTTGTTCTATTTCATTGGATTCTGCTCCAGATATATCTAATGTGGACCAGCTGACTTTGACTGTGCGCTTGTGTTTTGCCAGTTGAAAGATTTGTGAAGTTTTTGGATATGGAAGGTTGTAGTGCTGAAAGTTTACTTGATTTTTTAAAAGGAAAATGACATTGATATAAAAGACTGCCATAGTCAAAGTTATAATACCAGCAACATGAGTGGCAAGTATAGCGGCTTACAAGCACGAACTAAAGAGCTGAATGAGTTTGCGGATTACATTCCACGTTTTGCACTTTCACTAAATTTGGTTGGAAGATGTACTGCTGAATGTTGTCAAGAAGCATTAATTTTCTTGCAATTTGTAGAAAGCCTGCACACGTTTTTTTTCTGCTTCTGCTTATCGGTGGGATCTCCTTTCTGCTGCATTATCTGATGGTGGTGCTTATTTGCCCATTGTGGAAAGAATGTCAGATGGTCAGCGCGTGCAGATGCAACAAAAGCACTCTTACACAGCTTTCCTGCAATAAAACATGCCTTGGATGACATTTCAAATAACAATAATCAGAAAGCAGTGTGTCGACAACAGGCTCGTGGACTACTTTCAACCATGATGAAGTTGGAAACAGGAATAATGGTCATATTGTGGGATCAGGTATTACAGCGTTTTCAAATGACCAGTGCTCTTTTGCAATCTTCTGGCCAAGACTTGAACACAGCTTGTGCACTCTATGAATCTTTGCACAGATATATTCAAGCTATGTGGACTACTTTTTCAGACATTGGGCAAAAAGCCAAGGATCTGAATTAGTGTGAAGGTTATCAACAGCAAACTCAAAGAAAGCTCAAGCAAAATCGCGTGTGTGATGATTTCAGTGGTTCCAGCGCTCTTGATCCACTTGTTGAATCTCAAACGCCTTCTCAGAAGTTTAAAAGCTGAACATTTTTTGCCATTATTGACAGCTTGCTTTCTGTCCTGTCAAAAAGGCAAAAAACTTATCTAAAGGTGAATGGTGTTTATGGGTACCTTCATCAGTTACAGTCGTTTAGACCTGAAGAGATCGTAAAGAGGTCATCAAATCTTATTACGTCATATCCGGAAGATCTGGAAGAGAGTCTTGATGAAGAATTTGTGTAGTTTACTGAACTGTTGAAAACCGATCTTGCTTCTCATATTGGCGGCAAACAAGACCTTGTAGAGTGTCAGTTGTACCGTTTGATAACTGACAATTCTTTGGAGTCATGTTTTCCAAATGTAGAAAATGCCCTGCACATCTATTTGTTACTCATGGTTACCAACTGTAGTGGAGGACGCTCATTTTCAAAACTGAAAAGGATTAAAAATGAACTAAGGAGCACCATGGGTCAAAACAGACTGAACAATCTCACTCTGATGAGCATTGAACATGAACTTCTGCGTGAAATAGACATTTCCAGTATTTGCTCATGCTAAATCTAGAAAATGTAACTTTTAAATTGTAGTTTTGTTACTTATGACATTTGAAATTGATACCTACAAGCAGTACTGTTACTGAAGTGTCAGACATTTGTCGTATTATCTGGCTGTATAGCAAATGAAAAAAAATGAATCAAAATCAGAATTTAATCGCCAAGTACCTGTACACATACAAGGAATTTACTTCCGTCAGATGTTGTCTCTCTGCTCATAACAATAATAATGATAAATATAAATGAAAATATACTTTACTATGCAATTATTAATACTTTACTATAAATTATTTATGTTTTAATATTTAAGTGCTTTTCTTAAATTTAGGACCCCTTTATAACATAGGCTACAGGCCCCGCACTAGCTTAATCCAGCCCTGAGTGGAGAGTGAGTTTGTAAGCCGGACAGGAACAAAGGATGGCAGGAGTGGTGAGGGTGGAGAGCTGCAGGAGGGATGTGGGACAGGTTGCAGGGAAGGAGTGCCGGGGGGAGGGGGTGGTGCAGGTGCAAAAGGAACCCAGCCCTGAGACACCAGGCAAGGGCTTTTGATTCCAAACAATTAGTTTATTGATCATTACAGAATATCTCATTGGTGCTTCCTGCTCCCTCCCCTCTTCCTGCACCCTTCTTACTCTCAGTCCACAATAGAGACCCATATCAGAATTAGGTTTATCATCAATCACCCATGTCATGAAATGTGTGTTTTTACAGCAGCAGTACAATGCAATACATAAAATCACTACAGTACTGTGCAGAAGTCTTGGGGTGTGTGTACCCCATACCCGAACCCTCTCACTATATCCCTTGATGCCCTGACCAATCAGGGATCTATCAATTTCCACTTTGAACATATCCAGTGCAGGCTGAGGCAGAGGTTTCCACAGATTTACCTCTCTTTGGCTTTTTTGTCCATTCATCCAATTTGTCTAAGTCCTGCTGCAATTGCATTGCTTCCTCAGCACTACCTACCCACCCACTTATCTTTGTATCATCCACAAACTTTCCCACTAAGCCATCAACTTCACTATCTGACTCATAGACAAACAACGTGAAAAGTAGCGGTCCCAGCACTGACCCCTGAGGAACACCACCACCCACTGGCAGCCCACCAGAAAAGGTGCCACTTTGTTGCCACTCACTGCCTCCTGCCTGTCAGCCATACCTCTCTCCAAGTCATCAATGTGGCATTATAGGAACAAGTGCGTAAGTGCTCATTAAAATTCATCATTATGACTTTCCATAAATGCCACATTTCAGTTCAAACATCAGGGTGAAGAATTTCCAGTGATTCGGGTCAAAAGCACATGTGGGCTGGGGCTCAGAATGCTTGCAGTATTCCTGGATTAACTGATGCCAAGCTGAGGTGGCAGAGTGAACTCAGAAATAGGAGCTTCCATTCCCTGAATTTGGGAGGGGGAAAAGGAATGCACCATTAATCAATTAATTAAATTGTCTAAAAATGGTTAATGTGAACAAAGACAGATTTTTTCACAGTTAGATCCCATGAGATTTTATGTAAATAACAGAAAATGTGAGAAATATTCAGAAGACAAGGCATCTGTAGTTAAAAAAAAACAGAATAAGTGTTCCAGAAATGTCGCCAAAAAAGTTGATCTATTCTGGTAGCAATGATTACTGAATATTGTGTGATTTCATCATGGGATCTTTTCCCAAAGTCATAGAGCAAGCATCAGTTATTCATCGATACTAATTCTACATTATTCCCATTTTTATTCTCCCCATACTTCCATCCGCTCTGTGCGGATTCCACCACTCACTTACACACTTGGAATAATCCATAACAACCAGTTAACCTATTGTCATGGACGTCTTTGGGATGTGGGAGGAATCCCACGCCATCACAGGGAGAATATGTAGACTCCACATTGACAGATTCCACAGTCAGGATTGAATCCAGATCTCTGGTTGCTCAGAATTTTGTCGTGGCTAACCGTCTCACTCAATGCTGCACTGAGTTTACAAGATATTCAGCAGCTTCAGAAAAGTGTGGACCATTGGAAAGATTGAATAGATTAGGACTTTGTTTCTTGGAATGTAGAGATTTGATAGAGGTATAGAAAATTGTGAGGGATATAGATAGGGTAAATGCAAGCAGGCTTTTTCCACTGAAGTTGGGAGGGACGACAACCAGAGGCCATGAGTTAAGGGTGTAAGGAGAAAAGTTTAGGGGTAACGTCTTCACTCAGAAGGCTGTGAGAGTGTGGAAGGAGCATGCAAGCTTGATTGCAGCTTTTAAGAGAAGTTTGGATCGGTACATGAAGGGCTATGGTCCTGGTGCAGGTCGATGGGAGTAGGCAGAAATGTCCTGGCATGGACTAGATGGGCTGGCAGGCCTGTTTCTGTGCTGTATTTTTCTATTACTCTGGAGCCTAACTATTAACCAAGCCCAAGTGCGACCAGGTAGTTGAATCCTAGTATTGGTAGTTTAAGTGAAGCCTAATTATATGAGGTGAAATTTAGGCTTGAATTCCACAAATGGGCATTCCCATCACTCGCTGAGAAATCTAACATGCATTTCACATCAAATACATTTTAAAGTTCAAGCATCTTTCCATCTCTTCTCAGAAATCTCACCCTCCCAACAGAACCATGTGGGACTGATGTTACTGATGCTAATGGAGCTGGTGTTCTGGCATTGATACAATTTATTTCCTTTCTCAACACGGTAAGAAGAAGAGAGCCCTCAACTCCAAGTGGAGTCATCGGGACGCCGTCGTGACGACTTTTTTTTAAAGCAGGCTTTCTTGTTTTTACAAGGCCCAGTTGCTAGCTCGACGCTCAACCCAGCACAGATGGAAGGCGTGCAAGGGAGCCGGCTGGATTCGAACTCGGGAGCCTTCGCTCCGAAGTCCGGCGCTGAAGCCACTACAGGCCCTCCACATGGTAAGCCTTTGGTTAATTCTTATAATCCTTTGGTTAAGAAGGCAACTGTTCTGGTCATCAGGTTTAAAATTGTGACCTGAGGATTTGAAAACCAGTATCGGTAGTGTCCTTAAGGTTAGACGAATTCTCCTAAGCCAGTGGTTGCCAACTTGGAGGCCACAGACCCCTGGTTAATGGTAGTAGTCCATGGCATAAAATACATTGTTGGCAATGCCTGTCCTAAGAGTCATTTCCTTAATGGTACAGAATAGCATTTATCACAGGACTGATGAAAGGTGTCAGCCTGGAACTGTTTGTTCCCTTCGAGGTGCTATGTCTGTGTATGGGTGGTGAGTGGATGGAACCAGGAAGGTGGGTGATGTGGGGCTGGGAGGAGGTGAAAGGGTTCCATTCACTTTGCACCAATTACACCCTAAATAACCAAACCCACGGTTAAGGGAGATGTTTTTGTAGATTGGTGTACTGAACTCTGCCTCACCAAGGAAGAGGTGTAAGATTCACTTGGATATATTAATAACAAGTACAAGCAAAGGTTTTCTTCCTGCCTAACTGTGCTGGTGTGGGAAGTGTGTGCTCGTTGAGTAAATAATATTTATTCTGGGTAATGTTTGATTGATTTGCCAACAGCTTCCTCATCAACACACTGTCCTGTGGCTAACCTCTTGGGGAGGTGGCACCGTGCACCGAGGAGATTAATTATTAATTCCTGGACAATCCTTGCAGATTAACAACACTAATCTTTCTGCCATATCACTTCATTCCATCCTCCCTCACACCCCCCGTAAGCGGAACCAGCACTCCCTGTCTTGATGCCTCGACACAGCAGCATTCTGTCGGCACCGTCCCACACTGCGATCAACTGCAAGAAACACTGGCTAAATTTTATTTTAATTCTTGTCACCAAACAGGCAATTCTGATTCGATAGAGGTGGAAACGTGAGTAGGATTCGAAGGCGCGCAGTGATTTCAAGAGTCACAGTGTGACCTTTAGAAATCCTCGTTGACCATAATGCCACCGAGTTTTAGTGATGAGGGAGCGTGAATCAAACTTGACAAAGCTCCAATGAAGTCTAATATACTTTAAACTAAACATGCATTGGAACGGATATTTGACAACTTGATCCTAAAGCAGGCTGAAGGATTTACTTCTCCCCAAACACATTGTATAAATGATTGCTTCCTCTTCACAGGCCAGACTCCCCAGGCATTTTACACAAACAAAATATCCTCATTAATGAGGCCCCGGAGAAGGGGGTGACCTTTAACAGCGGCATGAGAAAAAAGCCAACCCATAGTGGCATGGGCCCTCCCAGGTTTCAAGGGTATTTGCTTCCAAGCTCCGAAGCCACTTGGTAAACGATTGTTGAGAGGTATCTGAATGCCTCACGTCAGAACCTGAATCAGGTTTATTATTACTGACATACAATACTTTGTAAAACTTGTTGATTGTGGCAGCAATGCTGTGCAATCAACATCATTATCATTATATACCATGTTGTATGACATAGGCTATTATGGTCTCGTGACCATGATTATTCTTGGCAAATTTTTTTTTCTACAGGAGTGGTTTGCCATTGTCTTCTTCTGGGCAGTGTCTTTACAAATCGGGTGACCCCAGCCATTAACAATACTCTTCAAAGAGTGACTGCCTGGCATCAGTGGTCGCATAACCAGGACTGGCGATGTGCGGCCATCCACCTCCTGCTCCCATGGCTTCATGTGACTCTGATTGTGGGGCTAAGCACGTGACCAAGGGCGACCTGCAGGCCAGCGGAGGGAAGGAGCATCTTACATCTCCTTTGGTAGAGACGTAACTCCATCCTGCCACCCGAACTGAGCAATACATAAAGAACTTACTACAAGTTACAAGAAGACATCTATTTAAAAAGTAATTAAATGGTGCAAAGAGAGAGCTGTAGTGTTTGTGATTTCATGGACCATTCAGAACTCTGTTGGCGAAAGGGGAAGCCCCTGTTCCGAGAATGTTAAGTGTGCAACTTTAGGGTCCTGTACCTTCTTTCTACAGGGGAACAATTGAGAGCATTACTGCCTGGTACGGGAAATGTACTTCCCTCAATCGCAGGATTCTGCAGAGAGTGGTGCGGACAGCCCAGCACATCTGTAGATGTGAACTTCCCACTGTTCAGGACATTTACAAAAACAAGTGCGTAAGAAGGGCCCAAAGGATCGTTGGGGACCTGAGTCACCCCAACCACAAACTGTTCCAGCTGCTACCATTTGGGAAACGGTACAGCAGCATAACAGCCAGGACCAGCAGGCTCCGGGACAGCTTCTTCCACCAGGGCATTAGACTGATATGATTGTATTTCTATGCTATATTGCCTGTTGTGTTGTACATACTACTTATTACAAATTACTATAAATTGCATGTTGCACACTTAGACGGAGACATAATGTAAAGATTTTTACTTGTGTATGTGAAGGACGTAAGTATTAAAATCAGTTCAATTCCTGTATGGCTTTAACAGATCACTGCGAGACGTTATAGAGGTTGGTCGTTAAGTTTCAGCAACACACAAAGCGCTGGAGCAACTCAGCGGTTCAGACAGGAACAACAGAAAGAAACGGACAGCTGATGTTTCGAAAGAGATGCGCCATGCACTTTTACACAGAATGGAAGGTGAATGGAACTCTTCCAGGGGAGGAGATAGAAGCAAATATATTAGCAACATTGAGGAAATATGGTAGCATAGAGGTTAGCGCCATGCTATTACAACTTGGATCAGCGGTGTTTGGAGTTCAATTCCTGCACTGTCTGAAAGGAGTTTGCACGTTCTGACCGTGTGGGTTTCTTCCAGGAGGTTCTGAATCCCTCCCACATTGCAAAGACCTATCAGTAGATTAGTTGGTCATTGTAAATTGTCGGTTAGGGTTAAATAGGTGGGTTGCTAGGCAGGAAGGGCATGTTCTCCGCTGTATCTTGAAACTGATAAGCAGATCCAGCCCACCTACAGGCAGATGGGAGTGGTTTAGCTCAGCACAGATATGGTGGACCAGAATACCTGTTCTTCCGCAGTCCTGTTCTGTTCTATAGGTTCCATTAGATGGTTCTCCCCCATCTCTCCAGTGAGAAACATAGAAAACCTACTGCATAATACAGGCCTTTTGGCCCACAAACCTGTGCTGAATATGTACTTACTTTAGAAATTACCTTTATTTCTCTGAGCTCCATGTACCTGTCCAGGGGTCTCCTAAAAGACCCTATTGTATTCGCCTCCACCACCTTCGCCAGCAGCCCATTCCACGCATTCACCATTCTGTCCGTAAAAAACTTACCCCTGACATCTCCTCTGTACTTACTTCCAAGCACCTTAAAACTGTGCCCTCTCGTATTAGCCAGTTCAGCCCTGGGAAAAAGCCTCTGACTATCCACATGATCAATGCCTCTCATCATCTTATACACCTCTATCAGGTCACCTCTCATCCTCTGTCGATCCAAGGAGAAAAGGCCGAGTTCATTCAACCTATTCTCATAAGGCATGCTCCTCAATCCAGGCAACGTCCTTGTAAATCTCCTCTGCACCCTTTCTATGGTTTCCACATCCTTCCTGTGGTGAGGTGATCAGAACTGAGCACAGTACTCCAAGTAGAGTCTGACCAGGGTCCTATATAGCTGCAACATTACCTCTCGGTTCTTAAACTCAATCCCACAATTGATGAAGGCTAATGCACCGTATGCCTTCTTAACCACAGAGTCAACCTGCTTGTCAGCTTTGAGCATCCTATGGACTCGGACCGCAAGATCCCTCTGATCCTCCACACTGCCAAGAGTCTTACCATTAATACTATATTCTGTCATCATATTTGACCTACTAAAATGAACCACCTCACACTTATCTGGGTTGAAAATCCCATCTGGTGAGAAAATCTACCAAAGACCTCTCTTTAAATTCCTGGCATTACATATTTGCCGGAATGAATCACTGTGAAGGTATATGGATATGTGAAGTAAAATAAATTTTACAAATCATGTTTTCAAAGCAGGAACCAACTGGGGAAAGGATACATGAATTCATCTTCCAATACTCCGTCTCACCAGGGGCAATTTTCTTGGAGGTGCATAGACTTAGAAACAATTATCCTTTAATCACTGCATTTGTACAAGGGATGATTGATAAGTTCGTGGTCTAAAGTAGAAGGAGTTAATCTTAGAAAACCTAGCACATTTATTTTTCAGCATAGTCCCCTCCTACATGTACACACTTAGTCCAGCGGTCGTGGAGCATACGGATCTTGGACCTCCAGGAAGTGTCCACAGCAGGGGTGATTGATAAGTTTGTGGCCTAAGGTAGGAGATAAGTTATACAACTCTCATTACATGCACATGCGGATCAACTCTGAGTGATTATGCAGAAAGTTTGAAGTTAATAACTCATCTCCTTCTACCTTGGGCCATGAACTTATCATTCACTCCTGCTGTGGACACTTTCCGGAGGTCCAAGATCCGTATGCTCCACGACTACTGGACTAACTGTGTAAATGTAGGAGGGGACTGTGTTGGAAAAATAAATGTACTAGGTTTTCTAAAATTCACTCCTTCTACCTTAGGCCACGAACTTAGCAATCACCCCTCGTATGTACACCCAGTGGTCACATTATTAGATACACCTTTATACCTGCTCATTAATGTAAATATCTAATCAGCCAGTCTTTTGGCAGCAATTCGGTACATAAAAGCATGCAGACATGGCCATGAGGTTCCGTTGTTGTTCAGACCAAATATCAGAATGAGGGAAGAGATGTGATCTAAATGACTGACTGTGGAATGACTGCTGGTGCCAGATGGGGTGGTTTGAGTATCTCAGAAACTGCAAATCTCCTGGGATTTTCAGGAACAAGAGTCTCTGGAATATCCAAAGAATGGTGCGAGAAACTGAAATACGTCCCATGAGCAGCAGTTCTGTGGGCGAAAATGAGGGAGAGGAGAACGGCCAGACTGGTTCAAGCTGTCAAGAAGGGGACAGTAACTCAAATAACCACACGTTACAACAGCGGTGCGCAGAAGTGGATGGGCTACAGCAGTACAAGACCACAAGCATACACTCAGTGGCCGGTTTAATAGGTACCTATCAAAGAGGCCACTGGCTGTAAATTTAGATGTTATGAAAGGCTGTGTAAGATCAGTAGCAGAGGGGAGACTTACAAAGAGATACAAAACCTATTTGTTTTATTCATCTGCTGGTGATGACAGAGAGTGAAGATAAATACCGTACACCACAGATCGCCTGCTGTGATAAATTCCACTGACCTCTTCAAGGCTGATGTTAATTTCACACTATATTAGCTCCTGTACCACTCTCAGGAGTGGAGCTGAAAGAATGGCTGGAAATGAGACCTGCTTGTTAATCTGGTTCCAAAGCGGTTATTTCCAATAAACCACAACTCTGGCTTTAGAGGCAGATGTACTTAATACATGAAAGTACTTGTGGAGGTACCTATATGGTGAGGTGTCCTCCTAATGGGTCTCATGATGCCTTGTACTCCTGCCTCATTAAGTGATTTCCGTTCTCCGAGTTTGATGGTGTCCTTTGTTTATACGTGGACAGCAACCTGTCCTCGTCTTGATCACAAGCGACTCTGTAGGTGCTGGAAATTCAGAGCAACAAACACAAAATGCTGGAGGAACTCAGCACGTCAGGCAGCATCCGTGGAGAGGAATAAACAGTCGACGTGTTGGGCTGAACCCCTTCATCATGATTGAAAAAGGAAGAAGAGGCCAGAATAAGGAGGGGGAGGAGAACAAACTGACAAGTGATAGGTAAACCCAGGTGAGAGGGAGAGGGGATGACTGGGAGATTGGGATGAAGTAAGAAGATGGAATGTGATAAGTGGAAGGGGTAAAGGGCTGAAGAAGGAGGAATCTGACAGGAGAGGAGAGTGGACAAAGGGAGAATGGGAAGGAGGGGGGTCCCCAGAGAGAAGTGAAAGGCAGATGAGGAGAGAAGGGGTGAGAGAATGAGGAATGGAAGAAGAGAGGGAGGATGGGGGAAGAAATTACATGAAATTAGAGAAATCAAAGTTCATTCTGTCAGTTTGGAGACTTCTTCTTGGGCCTTTAGCTCCCAGTGGAGCATAGGTCACCAATAAGCTCTTGTGGAGTTCATCAATGTTTCTGCAATCCATTGTATCGGAGATTGGCTGGAGGTCTGTTAACTGGTGTTAGCTGCTTCAACCTCTCACATTGGGGACTTGGGGTAGGCTTTGAGAGGATAGGGTTGGAGACTACCCAGATGGAATACAAGATATTCCCTTGCCTTGGTCTAGTCCAAAACCAATCACATCATAAATCACTGGAGAAAGCAAGAGATACTGAGATAGATAGATAATATCCCTCTCCCTCTCCATGCTGCTTGGCTGGGTGAATCTCCCCAACATTTGCAGTAATTTACTTACAAACCAGGCTCAGTTTGTCTTTGAAGCTTGTGAAATAAAAGCAAGGAATTTATCCCCGGAGTTCCGGACCTGATTTGCTCATCAATCAACAACCAAAACAAATATGTTGTGGACTGTTTCTTGTGGAAGCTTGCTGTGCAGAACTTGGCAATGATTCCTACAAATAAAAGTGATTACATTTTGGAGGCCACGGACAGAGTGCTGGATAATGGGATCAGTATAAAACTTGTTAGTTAGCATGGACTTAGTGGGCAGAATGGCCAATTTCTATGCTATATCATTTGATGACTCTCACAGTAGGTGGTACAGACACATTAATGCCCTTCAGCCATTAAGCTCCTGTACCAGCATGGATAAATTCACTCACTTCAACATTGAAATTTCACTGAACACAACCCACGGATTCACTTTTAAGGATTCTATAGCTCATGGTCACAGCATTATTTACTTATGTGTTTATAAATTTTTTTACTTGTTTTATTGTATTTGAAGTTTGTCTTCTGCACATTGGCTGCTGTCAGTCTTCGTGTGCTGTTTTTCATTGATCTATCGTTTTTCTTTGTCCTGCTGTGAATGCTCACAAAAAAATGAATCTCGGGGTAGTATACAGTGACACTTAAGTAATTTCATAATAAATTTACTCAGAACTTTGAAGTGTTCTTTTGTTCCCACTATTTATTGACTGCTTTGTTTCCTGACCTACAGCTAAAGAGAAATATGTTGGGAGGGGAAAGCAAATCAAGCTGCCTCTTTGAGTTAACAAGTGTCAAAACTTTGTGATGCTGCTTTAAGTTAATTGCTTTCATTGCACATGGCGCGTTCCAATTTGAAATATGTTCCTCTCCTGCTGGACTATTCCGTCGACAACTCGCATGCTCCCCAGTGGGTGATCTCTGTATGTGGGAAGTCAGTTGTTAGGAATCTTCACTTCTGAGCAAAATGTGCCAGAAATTATTAATACACCAAGTTGTGTATTTGCATGTTATAACAAGAACATAACTTATGCCGCATGCATGTATTAGGAACTAGATGGACCCAATTTAAAACTGAGGTTTTGTCTTAGCAGAATTTAAAACTGTCACCTAAAACAATCAAAAACTTCTACAGATATACTGTGGAGAGCATTCAGATTGGCTATATCACCGTCTGGTATTAGGTTGTGGGGGGAGGTCTACTGCACAGGATCATAGAAAGCTGCAGGGAGCTGTAAAATTACTCAGCTCCATCTTGGGCACTCACCTCCATAGTAGCCAAGACATCTTCATGGAGTGGTGCCTTAGATAAACAGCTTCCATCATCAAGGACCCCCACCATCCAGAAAGAAGGTACAAAAGCTTGAAGGCACACACTCAGTGATTCAGGTACAGCTTCCTCCCTTCTGCTATTCGATTTCTAAATGGACATTGAACCCATGAACACTATCTCACTACTTTTTTTTTTAATTTCTGTTTTTTTTGCACTACTTATATATCCCACACACACACACTTTTTGAAATACTTTTTAATTGGTTTATTTATCACGTATTTCATTGGAAAGGCCAAATGAATAAAAGACGTATTGGTAGAAATGTACTAATTGCTAGAAGGTACTTTGAAGACAATATCGGACAAATAGCTCACTCTTCTTTTACACACTGGAAGAGGTGGTGATGATTTTGAGACCACATTTCTTAAAAGGCACCCACCATAGTCTTTCCTGTTTTCTTTAATCTTAATTTAATTGGGAATCTCAAATAGAGAATAGAAAAGAAATCGTATCTGCCTGCCCCAAAAACCTAACTTCCCTTATTCATTATTCAAAACGATTCATCCTTAATGACGTTTTATAAGATGTCCATGAACACGTTCTTTGAATAAACAACAGGACAGGATGAATTGCTTCTTTCGTGGGGAGGATGCCTTTTAAAGTGCCACATCCTTTCTCAAAGAATAAGAGAAAAGGAGGGAAAACCACAGTAGGTTAGTCAGATCACATCAATGGACAGCTCTATATAGGAGCTTATTTGAGTAATTCAGTCATTTTTTTTGGCCTTAAAATAATGAATTAGCAGGTCAGCTGTATTAGTAACATAAATAACACAATAAAAAAAAAGAAACCTGACAAATTTGAACTATCATTCAGTTCAAGCGAAGGCAACTTTGAATTAAGATATGGAGTCAGTACTCTATACGCTGTTTCGACTGCCAAGCTCCTAATGGGATATTAAAATGAATAATTTTCCTTTATCGTTTCTGCCTTTTCCAGCTTCATTTTCTTTAAATGATGGGGCCAACTCACACCCCAGTTTGAGAACCCATCCATGAAGGTTAGTCTCCAGTGGGACATAAACCTTTGCTTGAAGACCAGTTTTGGAATTTCAATATGCTTACTTAGTGGAGAGCTTTGCAACTGGAATTATTTTATTTTATTTACAGATAGAGCACAGTTACAGACCCTTCCAGCCCCATGAGCCCTCACCACCCAGTTACACTATATTTGACCAATTAACCTACTAACTCATACGTCTGGAATGTGGGAGGAAATCCATGGGTTAACAGGGAGAACATACAAACTCCTTACAGTCTGTGGTGGGAATTGAACCCTGGTTACTGGCACCATAAAGCAATGTGGTGATTGCTACACTACCCTGAAACTCAATGGTAAGATAAAGCTATCATTGTTGATAGAGATTCCACAGCAAAACAGAAAAAATTAAAGATTTCCCCTGTCCTCACATTCGGGAAACAATCCTAGCTGAGCTTATTACTTACACCTTTGGTTCCACCATCCCCTCCTGTAGAAGTCTGGCCACACATTCTGAAGCAAGATGATTGTTCAGGGCTTTGTACAGTTTTCCTTATAACAAGTATTTCATTTGAAAACAAACTGGAAAATATACAAACAACATCACAATCACATTTTTTTCCCCACTGACAACATACTTGGGCAATTGTTTGCAGCTTTTTCATCAAGTAATTTATTTGAATCTCCCTGTTGGAATTCAGGGATACTTACTTACTTGAGCCCTTACTCAAAGAGCTCTTAAGCGGGGCATAGACCATTGACGTCCTCCTGTCTCCATTTTCCTCTGAAATCGATTGTGTGGTTGGAATTCATCAATGCTTCTGTAATCCATTGCAACCACTGTACAGTGGATTGAGCAATGAGCTCTTTGGGCCTGCATGGGGAAATGGAGACTTGGCTCCAAGGTGTTTAGAGCACCAGAATTGGTTAATTGTTGTTTAACAAGAGTCATTAATCAATTAGATTTCCTTATGTTTTTCTCAAGCAACCTGCTCTTTGTAATGCAGTCTCCTGATGCTTTCTGTTTACGCTTGTTAAGTTTATTTTGGTCAGTTTGGGGATTCTGTGTTGCTTGTATTATTTAAGCAGATGCCTGATTAGTGCTAATCGTGGGGTCCTAGCTTTGAGAATATTATGTCTTGTAGTGTTGCTTGGCCGAGTCACCAACGTTCCGTTGGAATTCTTATGAATGGACTCTAGTCGCTTGGGTTCTGACATTGTCATCACACATAGTGATGATTTTGTGTGAGTTGCTCGAAACTCTGCTCATCCCTAACCTGCACCAAGGAATCTTTCTTGCCTGCCTAGTTGAGCGGGTTTGGCCTTGGAATGTCTCATCTCAGTTTCACATTGCAGTACCTCCTTATTTTTGCCCTGTTTTCCGATCAGGTCTGAGGTTTCTGAGATGAGGTTTGAAAACGGAGATATCCAAGGCAAGGGTTACCAATTGAGCCAACAACAAAATGAGTTTGCTGCCAGGGCAGGATAGGGTACAGTCTCCTTTCAAATAAAATCTTGAAGGGACCCCCACCATCCAGGCCATGTTCTCTTCTTGCTGCTGCCGTTGGGAAGGAGATGCGGGAGTCTTAGATCCCACACCACCAGGTTCGAAAACAGTTATTACTCCTCAGCTATCAGGCTCTTGAACCAGCATGGATAATTTCACTTACCTCAACACTGAACTGACTCCACACCTGAAGACTCAATTCCAAGGATTCTACAATTCTTGTTCTCTTTGGTACTTATTTATTTTTTGCATTTGCACAGCTTGCCTTCTTTTGCACTGTTGCTTGTCCACCTTTGATCATTGATCCTGCTGTATAGGGAGGATGCCAAGACTTCGGAGAGGTGCAGAAGAGGTTTAGCAGGATGCTGCCTGGATGAGGGGGCATGAGAGGCTGGACAAACTTGGGTTGTTTTTTTCTGGAGAGGCAGATGCTGAGGGGAGATCTGATAGAGGTTTATAAGCTTTTGAGAGTCATAGACAGAGTATCTTTTACCCAGGCTTGAAATGTCTAATACCAGAGGGCATGCTTTTAAGGTGAGAGGGGGTAATTTCAGTGATGTGAGGGCAAGCATTTTTCCACAGAGAGTGGTAGATGCCTGGAATCCACCTCCTGGACTGGTGGTAGAGGCAGATACATTACAGACTTCTAAGAAATGTTTAGATAGGTAATGTGGTGAACTACATGTGCCTGTCTGGACACACCCCCTGCTGACTGCTCCTGTGGCTCCTCCCACAGACCCCGGTATAAAGGCGATTGAGGTCTGAGCCCGGCCTCTCTGTCTTGGCAGACTCAATGAGCCCCCTGATGCCCTATCCCGGGGAACGTGTGCTAGCGCACAGCTCGACCAGCTAGACGCCCTTCATGCACATCTTAGCCATTCGGGGGTCACCCGATTTTACCATTTCGTGAAAGCCCGGAACCTGCCGTACTCCCTGGAGGACATCAGGACGATGACCAGGGACTGCCAAATCTGCGCTGAGTGCAAACCGCACTTCTACCGTCCTGACACGGCGCAACTTGTCAAGGCCACCCGCCCTTTTGAGCGACTGAGTGTTGACTTTAAGGGCCCCCTTCCCTCCACTGACTGCAATGTCTATTTTCTCAATATTATCAATGAGTACTCGTGGTTCCCCTTTGCCATCCCCTGCCCCGACACCACTACCACATCCGTCATAAAAGCCCTGCGCCAGCTCTTCACTCTGTTCGGATATCCCTGCTATATCCACAGTGATAGAGGGTCCTCCTTTATGAGTGACGAGCTGCGCCGGTACCTGCTAGCTAGGGGCATTGCTACTGGTCGGACCACGAGTTAGAATCCCTGGGGAAATGGACAGGTGGAGAGGGAGAATGCCACAGTGTGGAAGGCCACACTTTTAGCCCTTAAGTCAAAAGGGTTGCCGGTCTCTCGATGCCAGGAGGTCCTCCCTGAGGCACTCCACTCTATCCGTTCCCTGTTATGTACGTCCATCAATGCCACCTCTCACGAACGCCTATTCACTTTTCCCAGGAAGTCTGCCACTGGGACCACCCTACCAGTTTGGCTGACATCCCCAGGGCCAGTGCTGCTCCGGAAACATGTGAGGAGTAATAAATACTCCCTGCTGGTTGAGAGGGTTCACCTTCTACATGCAAACCCCCAGTATGCCTACGTGGTCTTACCTGATGGGCGGGAGGACACGGTCTCCGTCCGCGACCTGGTGCCCGCAGGAGCAGCAGACCACTACCCCGAACACTCCCCGGTAACTATGAACCCTGTACCCAAGGTGACACTGCGCACACCAGGCCCTACACAGACTCCTCACGACACTCCTATACCAGGTGTCTCGTACGCGTATATACCAGGCGCCTCACACATGCGTTAGGGATCACTGACGCCTAGTGGGCTGACACCTCCAGTTAGGCCAGAACCAGCACAACCTCTGTCTCCGGTGCAAGCACCACCGGCTCCTGTGCAATCACAGCCGGTGCTACGTAGATCGTAGCGACAGATTCGACCATCTGATAGACTTAACCTGTAAATATACTTGTAAGAAACTTTGCCCCATGGGGACTCTCTTTTAAAACAAAGGGGGGGTGAATGTGGTGAACTACATATACCTGTCTGGACACGCCCCCTGCTGACCGCTCCTGTGGCTCCTCCCACAGACCCCGGTATAAAGGCGATTGAGGTCTGAGCCCGGCCTCTCAGTCTCCAGGATGTAGTATGGTGGTCACTCACTGTTTGTTCCTTCTCCCAGTCAATAAAAGCTGATATCTCGCCTTCACGTCTCAGAGTGAGTTATTGATGGTGCATCAGGTACATGACTGTGAGGAAAATGGAAGGATGTGCACATTGTGTGGGCAGAAGAAATTAGTTTAGTTGGCCACTTGATTGCTAATTTAATCTGTTCGACTTTGCGGGCCAAAGGGCCTGTTCCTGTGTCGTTCTGGTCTATGTTCTATTTACTTTGAACTTTGAACTTTGAAGTGTCTGGTTTCACTCTGAACTCTGACCCATTCTTCCACAGCTGGTGGGAGGAGGGAAGGAAAGTCAGTGTTAATGTAATGGGTGACCACCTCCTTGCTGTCAAGGTCGTGCAACTACTCACCTCCACTGTATCACAACTGAAACGAGAGGCTTTTTAATTTCACCCCATAAAGTGATTGTGGCTGCTGCCATTCTACGTCCCCATGCACATCAAACACTTTATCGCCACCTGGTTTTATTGGCCTTTCTTCAGGATAAGTTTCATTTAGTTTAAGAGGGGAAAAAGAACCAGCTGTTAAAATATTAACGTCTCTTTATGACACTTAATATGAAAACCATCAACAACGACAAGCCCCTGCAGTAAAAGTGTCCAAAATAATTGAAACAGATACTCTTAATGAAAGCGTGAGCCTGCTGGGTGACTGTAACCTGCCCAGAACTGTGTCTGTTGGAGGTTATAACCCCTAATGCTTTTTGTTTGACAGGTACTTTAATTTGCTGACTTTCAAATAGAACAACTCTTTTAGGAGGGTACTACATCAAACTACGCAGGAAAATGTATTGAAAGATTTAGCTGAGCTGCACTCGAAGCTAAGTGTCGGTGTTTGAAAGTGTGGTTCATTAAATGTGAATATCTTAACTGTAGTTATTGTCATAGAGTTATACTGCTCAGAAATAGATGTTTTGGCTCACCGAGTCAAAATCAGGTTTAATATCACCGATAGTTTGTGGCTGCATTACAGTGTAATATATTAAAATTCTATAAATTACAATAAGAAATACATATTTAAAAATAAATTAAATAGGTAATGCAAAAGAGAACAAAAATAGTGAAGTAGTGTTCATTGTCCATTCAGCAATCTGAGTGAGGGTGGGGAGATAGATGGTGTTCCTGAAACATTGAGTGTGATTCTTCAGGCTCCCGTACCTTCTTCCTGATGATGTTAGTAAGAGAGGCATCACCCTTTGAAGGTGTTCCCGATGCTATGAAGGCTTATGCCTGTGAGGGAGCTGGATGAGTTGGGATCTCTCTGCGGCTTTTTCCGATCCTGTGCGGTGGCCCCTGCATCCATGCAGTGAGGCCTGCGTTGACCATCGAGCACCCTTTTACTTCAGTCTAGTGCTATACAGATCTCATTTTCATTCCTGACAAGGACCAACAGTTTCTCCCAGTCAGCTACACAGTAAACGCAACTCTCTGATCAACCTATCGATTTGTTCATCTTTGGGGTGTGTGAGGAAACTGGAGTACCCAGGGGAAGCCAACAGGTTGATGGGGGCGAATGTGAACACTCCACACAGAAAGCACTTGAGGTCAGGATTGAACCGGGATCGGTGGAGCTGTGAGGCAGCAACTCTGCCACCGTGCTGCCCACAAGCACTTGTGACAGACATAAACCTTCAGTTCTAAGTAAATCAACCTATTTGTCTAAGAATGATCTCCACGGTAGCACAGTGGTAAGCACCGGCTGTTAAAATCGGGGTGTTGGAGTTGAGAGTTCAATTCCAGGAAGGAGTTTGTGTGTTCTTCCCGTGACTGTGTGGGTTTCCTCCAGATGCTCTGGTTTCCTCCCATAGTTCTAAGATGTACTGGTTAGTAGATTAATTGGTCATTATAAATTGTCCTGTGATTAGGCTAAGGTTAAATAGGTGGGTGCTGGGCTGAGTAGCTCGTTGAGCCAGAAAGGCCTGTTCGCACTGGATCTCGAAATAAAATAATATAAATAAACATAAAAGATTGAGTCAAGCTGTCTGTTCTTCTTTCCTTCCCAGTTCTGTGGTGCCTCCCTCCATTTCAAATAATGACTTTTCACTTAACTACGAATGTCAGTTGTACATCAGTTTGCAAAAATCGAGAAAATTAGAAAGCTGTGGGCTCAAAACCCTCTCTAGAAATATATGGGGGAAGTCCATGCTGATAATCCAATTTGGACGTGCCATGTTCTGATTGTGACGTTAAGCCAAAGGTTGTGCTATTTTGAAGATCAGTGGAAAAGTTATCCCCCATAGTCATACTGTTGAAGAATTTACTCTGATTTACAGTAAAATAATTTCATTGCCAATCACTTTGAGAGACTTTAGACTGGTAGGGAACAGAAATAAAGAGACAGACTTTATTACCTGATCATGAGGAACCATTGTCTAATGACTCTGCCAATGTCCGGCTACATCTTAAATTTATACAATAAATTTTGGGTAATAGCCAATAGCTAAACGTACTTGATCAGCGATTTCAAGAAGCACTTGTTACGTATCTGCATGCCTACCAATGTTCCCACACAATGCACAAAATTAAAAATGCATGTCTACAGTCAGTTCCTCTAATAGCTAGACAATCTCAGACAAAGGTTAACAGTACCTCATTGGTGACATGAGGTACTGCCTATTGTTCGGTCGCACAATCAAGGCAGCATTTGCCTCTTATCCTGTCACCCTCATGACTCAGGCCTTGAGCAATATCTTGCTAGTCACACATATTCATTTCTCAGTCAAAGCCACTGGAATATTTAGCTGGTTATTATCGGAATACTTTTGGTGTGAGTTTCCTTTGTACAAATTCACAGTCATATTTTCCACATGCATGCGGTATTTCATTGGCTGTACAATGTTCCAAGATATCCTGAGTGGGTTGTGAATGATGATGTATATGTGTGAGGCTTCCATTCACAACCAACTACTCTCTAACACCTTCCTTCAAAAGATGAAGATAAGGATTAGCTTTATTTGTCACACAGACATTAAAACATACAGTGAAATGTGTCATTTATGTCAAAACAAATCAGCGAGGATTGTGCTGGGAAGCCCATAAATGTCTCCATTCTACCGGCACCAAAAGAGCATGTTCACAACTCACTAATCCTTACCCATATATCTTTGGAATGTGGGATAAAACCAGACCACTATGGTCATGGTCAAAAGTTTCAAAGTTTCATTTCTTATCTAGGCATGTATCCATATGCAACTCTGTGATTTGTCTTCTCCGCACGGAAGGTTAGTTAGGAAGGTTCATTCGTTAGGTATTAATATTGAAGTAGTAAAATGGATTCAACAGTGGCTGGATGGGAGATGCCAGAGAGTAATGGTGGATAACGGTTTGTCAGGTTGGAGGCCGGTGACTAGTGGTGTGCCCCTAGGATCTGTACTGGGTTCAATGTTGTTTGTCATATACATTAATGAACTGGATGATGGGGTGGTAAATTGGACGAGTAATTATGCAGATGATACATGATAGGTGGCGTTATGGATAATGAACTAGGTTTTCAAAGCTTGCAGAGGGATTTAGACCTGTTAGAAGAGTGGCTGAAAGATGGCAGATGGAGTTTAATGCTGATAAGTGTGAGGTGCTAGATTTTGGTAGGAATAATCAAAATAGGACACACATGGTAAATGGTAGGGCATTGAAGAATGCAGTTGAACAGAGTGATCTAGGAATAATGGTGCATAGTTCCCTGAAGGCGGAATCTCATGTGGATAGGGTGGTGAAGAAAGCTTTTTGTATGCTGGCCTTTATAAATCAGAGCATTGAGTAAAGGAGTTGGGATGTAATGTTAAAATTGTTCAAGGCATTGGTAAGGTCGAATTTGGAGTATTGTGACCAGTTCTGGTCACCGAATTACAGGAAAGATGTCAACAAAATAGAGAGAGTACAGAGCAGATCTACTAGAATGTTACCTGGGTTTCAGCACCTAAGTTACAGGGAAAGGTTGAACAAGTTAGGTCTTTATTCTTTGGAGTGTAGAAGGTTGAGGGGGGACTTGATAGAGGTATTTAAAATAATGAGGGGGATAGATCAAGTTGACGTGGATAGGCTTTTTCCATTGAGAGTAGGGGAGATTCAAACAAGAGGACATGATTTGAGAGTTAGGGGGCAAAAGTTTAAGGGTAACACGAAAGGGAATTTCTTTACTCAGAGAGTGGTAGCTGTGTGGAATGAGCTTCCAGTAGAAGTGGTAGAGGCAGGTTCGGTATTGTCATTTAAAGTAAAATTGGATAGGTATATGGACAGGAAAGGAATGGAGGGTGTATGGGCTGAGTGCGGGCCAGTGGGACTAGGTGAGAGTAAGCGTTCGGCATGGACTAAAAGGGCCGAGATGGCCTGTTTCTGTGCTGTAATTGGTATATGGTTATATGATAGCTGTGAAACAAAGAAAGAACATAAAACTCATTCAGAGAGAAACATCAAACACACCCCCCAGTACAAAAAAGAATGACATCCTGATCATCAACACCCCCCAAAACCCCTCCCCCTGCACAAAACAGAACAGGAACATCAACACCCAAAAAACAACCCCCCTCCCCCACAAAAAAAACATAGTAGAACATCAACCCCCAAATATCCTCTGCTCACATAACAAAATGGAAAAGGAACAGGCGATAAAAAACACAGAATATAAAAACCATAAGTCTGAAAAAGTCCACACTCCATAAACACAATAGTCCAGTCCATAAATGCAGAACTACAATACCATTTTACGATGTCACTGACATTCATCGTGTTGTGAATATACAAACTCCTTACGGGCAGCGACAGCAATTGAACCCCTATCGGTGATCGCAGGCACTGTGAAGTATTACGCCAATCACAACCCTACCATGCCGCCCTTGACCAATGGGCTATCTGCACTCGCAACAGGTTTGGTACTGACCAATAGGCCATCTGCACTCACAACAGGTTTGGTATTGACCAATGGGCTATCTACATGCACAACTGGTTTGGTATTGACCAATAGGCTATTTGCATTCACAACAGGTTTGGTATTGCCCTCACCCAATGTTTAGACACCCTGCAGTTGTTGAAAGGAACCAGTAATTAACAAACAAAGTGGAAAAACACAGTCCCTGAGCCCCAATATAAACTGTAGAAATTAAAGTCAACTTGAAACATTAGCTTTGTAACTTTGTTGAACCCCCCTAATTCACCACCAATCATACTGAGAACATACAACTCCACAATGCATGGGTTGATGCCACAGAGTTTTGCTGAGTCCAGTTCCTTCAATATTAACCTTTGACCATGTGGGTTACCTCATAGTGGTCTGGTTTTATCCTCCTGTTAAGATTTTATTCACTCTGAATCTGTATTCAATAAAGTGTATTTATGAAAGGTGCCATTTTTTTCCCAGTTCAATAATAGTGCCCTAAATAACACAAAAAATGAATGACAAATTATGTCTCCATGATGATCAATTTTGCTCCTTAATGCAAATCTCTAAACCGCTAATTGTGTGGCAGCAACTCATTGCACAAAAGCATGTGGACGTGGTCAAGAGATCCAGTTGTTGTTCAGACTAAGTATCAGAATGGGAAGAAATGTGAGCTAAGTGTCTTTGTCCATGGACTGATTCTTGGTGCCAGATGGGGAGGTTTGAGTATCTCAGAAACTGCTGATCTCCTGGGATTTTCACACAACAGTATTCAGAGTTTACAGAGAATGGTGCGATAAGCTAAAATACATCCAGTGAGTGGCAGTCCCGTGGGCGAAAACACATTGTTAATGAGAGAGGTCAAAGGTGAATGGTACAAGCTGACAGGAAGACAACAGTAACTCAAGTAACCACGTGTTACAACAATGATGTGCAGAAGAGCATCTCTGAATGAACAGCATGTTGAATCTTGACATGAATGGGCTACAGCTGCAGAAGACGACAAACATACACTCAGTGGCCACTTTACTAGGTACCTAGCAGGGTGGTCACTGAGTGTGTATCTCTGTGATAATTAGTTTTAATATTCCAGTAATTATATAAATATGAAGTGAAAGAAGTTTAGGAATGTTATGCACTGTTATATACATTTCTTAAAACCATTTAAAAGGCCGCTATGCTATCAATGGAAACTGACTTTTTACCTCCTCACAACTGCCTATAATGCCCCTCACCACCTCTCCCCTCGGGTCCGCTCCTCCTTCCCTTTTTCCCATGGTTCACTCTCCTCTCCTATCAGATTCCTTCTTCTCCAGCCCTTTATCTTTCGCACCCATCTGGCTTCACCTATCACCTTCCCTCTATCCTCCCTCCTTCCTTCCCCTGCACCCAACTTTTTATTCTGGCATCCCCCCACTTCCTTTCCAATTACAGGGAAGGGTCTTGGCCAGAAATGTTGACTCTTTATTCATTTCCATAGATGTTGATTGACCTGCTAGGTCGTGTAAGGTCTCTTAAGAGACTCCTGGGTAGGTACATGGAGCTTGGAAAAATAGAGGGCTATGAAGTAGGGAAATTCTAGGCAGTTTCTAGGTTACATGGTCAGCACAACATTGTGGGCTGAAGGGCCTGTAATGTGCTGTAGATTTCTATGTTCTATGTTGCTCCAGAATTTTGTGTGTGTTACTTTGGATTTCCAGCATCTGCTTTTGTAACTATCAGATTTGTTAGATAGAGATGGTTACCTGAGTTTACCATTGCAAAATGTTGATCCAGATCAGAATGCCCCCCTCAGTAATTGTTGTCCAAGCAATTTGAGTCTAATTAGCAAGTGAATCCTACAAACCATAGCTTGTCTAGAGGGAATGAACGTGCCAGATATATTTAGTCAGTTCCAACTGTCCATTGGAGAACAGCTGAGTTGCCTTGTAATGTTTGTCTGCCATTTCCTAACTTGGCAACAATCATTGTTTACACATTTGGATAATATGCACAGGCTATAGTACTTGGCCACATTAATTTTCAGTGTTAGTTATTAGCTCAGGCCTCCCCACTCTCAAGGACATCCTCAAATGGTGGAGACTCAAGAAAGTGATATCCATCATTAAACACCCTCATCATCTGGGACATGCCCTCTTCTCACTGTTACTGTCGAGGAGGGGGTACAGGATGCTCATTTTAAAACATTTTAAGAACAGTTTTCCCTCCCCGATCAGATTTCTGAATGGAATCATGAATACTACTTTCTAGCTAGCCCCTTTTCCCTCTCCCCACCTCTTTTATTCTGGTATCTTCCTCTTTCCTTCTCACTCCAAAATGTCCTATTGTTAACCTGTTTACTCTTTTCCATAGAAGCTGTCTGACCTGCTGAGCTCCTCCAGCATTTTGCGTTTGATACTACCTTATTCTTTTGCTCGTTTTTTGCAATATTTAATTTTTCATTGTAATTTGTGGTATATTTTATGTATTTCACTGTCCTGCTGCAAACCAATGGATTTCACAACATATGTCAATAATAATAAACCTGATTCTGATTAAATTGAAGCACAAAAGGAATATAAGAAAAAAAGGCAATGGGAGGCCACACAATGTCCCAAGCTTGCTTTATCTGCAAGCTGACTTTTTATGGTGCATGGAGAACGACTTTATAATCCCTCTGAATACATTCACTAATCCCTCACCTTTAAAGAATCCTTTATTCCCACTCTCCAACTAAAGAGTTTGAAATCACACTTTCCTGCTTTATAAAGCACCTGCCATCTACCTGCCAGTCATTAACTGGTCTATAAACACGAGAGATTCTGCAGATGCTGGAAATGCAGAGAAACACACACAAAATGGTGGAGGAACTCAGCAGCGTCAATGGGACGGAATAAAGATTTGACGTTTCGGGCCGACACCCTTCACCAGGACTGGTCTATATCTCTTTGCACCTTCACAGTTTAATGTCACCCTGGCTTGTATGAATGACAAAACGTTTGGTCACATCGTCCCATCACCGTTAGAGATCGTAAATATTTTAAACCCCATGAAACCTGTTAGCTACACCCTGCCATCCCAAGATGTCCTGTCGCCCCATTCCTGATGAAGGGTCTCGGTCAGAAACATTGGTTACGGATGCTGCCTGACCTGCTGAGTTCTTCCAGCATTGTGTACATATTCTTTGATCCACAGCATCTGCAGCTGTATTTTTGTGTCTGTTAATCTGTTTCCTGTCTTAATCAGAATCAGGTTCAGGTTTATTACCACTGGCATAGGTCGTGAAAATTGTTGCTTTGTGGCAGCAATGCCATACAAGAAATAAAAATGGCTGTAAGTTACAATGATAATAAATAAATAATGCAAAAGAGGAATACACACACATTCAGTTGACATGCAACCTCATCCCCATGAACTGTGTAACAATCTCCTGCATGAAACTGTAGTCTTCTGAAAATCAAAAAAAAATCAACTTCTTCCATCATGCAGTACTGTGCAAAAGACTCAGCCACTTATAGAAACATAGAAAACCTACAGCACAATACAGGCCCTTTGGCCCACAATACTGTACCGAACATTTATATATGGCTAGGGTGCCTCAGACTTTTGCACAGTCCTGTACAATGTGGAGCGAAGAGTGAATTTGTAAATCCGGTGGGTGCAAAATATGTTGTGAATGGTCAGGGTGGAGTGCTGCAGGAGGGATGGGGGACTGGTGGCAAAGAGGGAGTGCCAGGGGCAGGGTGGGGGAGTGGGGAGGTGCGGGTCCAGACGCAACCAGCCCTGAGACAGCAGGTAAGGTCATTTTACTCCGATCAATTGGTTTATGGACCATTACAGAATGTCTCTCTGGTGCTTCCCTCTTCTTCCCCTTTTCACATCCATGATTCCCCTCTCCCTGCCCTCTTCCCACTCTCAGTCCACAATAGAGACCCACATCAGAATCAGGCTTATCATCACTCACATATGTCATGAAATTTGTTTTTTATTTCTACAGCATTACAGTGCACAAGTCTTAGGAAACCTACACATATATATATACCTAAGACTTTTGCACAATACTGTATTTGCCCCACTATTAATACCTTCAAGAAGCTCTTCATGGGTTTCATTCAAATCACTATCATAGCATCAGGGTTCTTCTGCTGGCTACAATGTTTTGCTGATTTTCCTGCTATAGCAGCTTTAGAAACAAATTTTGGTGCTTTCCCCACAAATTATGTTAAATTAACTGAGCTTTAGCTTCTGTGTTTATTGTCTCCCTCCTTTTGGCAATACTACTGTTGCATTTGCTACTTTCCAATCCACGGTGACCAATCTGAAACACTTCAAATGTTCTAAGATCAAATGCAGGGCATATCTGTTATAGTGTATTCTGGGGTCAGGTTAACTTCAGCAACTGACTGTGCAGCAGCCAGTCTTCAGACCTGAACGTTGACTGCAGATTAATTTTAAAATCCAGCTCTGGACAATAGGCTCCTAGAGCTGTAAACATCAGCTAATTGAAAAACTGGATGATGCTGCTTAAAATTCATTTTGGTTCTCTGGAGTGTGGATGTGAAGAAGGAGGTGTGAAAGTCGTATGTAATTCAAAGGAAGCATTGTAGATACGTAGTAAAAATAGAATTATCCTTTGATTTTTAGCACATAAAATGTCAAGTAATATTTGGTTGAATAGACCTCTTCCTCCAAAAGGGTCTCACTATGATGTCTGCTGTGTCTCATATTGTCGAATAAAAGACTACTTTATATCTACCTGTTCTGTCTCTCCGGTGACTTTGTTAACTCTACAACTCTACAACAATATCCAACTCTACAACAATATTATTCCATTGTAGTCCAGTTGGTTCCTCCAGGGCCTATTCTAAACTCACATTAATTACTACAGATTTCTCATGCTCTTTAAACCTCTGGTTCCCCAAATACAAAAATATTGGGCTGGGGGACCCATGGTGGCATAGCGGTCCAACAAGCCACTATTACAGTGCCAGTGACCCGGGTTCACTTCCGCCACCGTCAGCAGGGAGTTTCCTACGGTCTCCCCGTGACCATGTGGACTTCCTCCCACATTCCAAAGACGTACCGGTTAGAGTTAGTGAATTGTAGACACATGACACTGACACTAGGAGCGTGGCAACACTTGCGGACTGACCCCCAGCACATCCTTGCTGATTTATTTCGACACAAACAATATATTTCACTGTATGCTTCCATTCTTCAGTGGATATGCAACAAATAAAGCTTACATTTAATACTTAGTCTCCGGTGATGACCATCATGAAATATTTGTTTACTCAGTTTTTCCTTACTCAACCAAGAATAGCAAATTGCTAAATTTGTACAAAAATCAATTCTGCATGCATATAAGCACTGTTGCGTCAAGAACAGTAAACTTGTTAAAGATTCAATCACCGGTTGTAAACTATGCAAATTAATTCATTGCAGAGTTTCAACTGCACTATTGTTAATAGGACAAGTGTGGATCAGAATACACCATTGTTCTTTCGTAATTAGACATTTGTTTCCGATGGCAATAAAAAAAACTGTTACTATTTCTATCATTCGGGTGAGCTGTGACTATTAGTTAAGCAAATAATTTTTCTTCTGACACAGACATGCCTTTGGAAATCACAGCCTGGGCAGTATGATTAATTGAGAATCTGCTTATGAAATATCCATTGTGCTTGAATTTTTCATTGGGAATCAAAGGTGCTCTGGTCTTCCAGCTCCCACCCACCCTGTGTGGCAGTCATTAACATATTTCAAGCCAACACTTGGATTCAAATTCCAGTTGACACAAGACTGAACTGATATACTTCATCATAAAGATAAAGCATCTCATGAAACAAAATCCCTCTTTTAACCTCAGACACAACAGTACCCTGAGTGCATGGGACATAAAAATATTGTATTAGTCTTCTACTTCAATAGAACATTGCAGTAAAACTCTCCTATTCTGTCAGCATCTTGGCGCATGACACCAGCGTGGTTACGTTATTGGATTAGTAACCAGAGATTTGGAATATCAAATTAGTAGTAAACTGAAACACTGATCTGGGGACATATGTTTGAACTGTGTCATGAGAATGGAGCTATTTTTTATGGATATATTAATATATATTACATTATATTAGCAGGGCACCTCTACTCTTTAGAAGTTTGCGAAGATTCAGCATGACATCTAACACATTGACAAACTTCTGCAGATGTGTGGCTGAGAGTTTCTTGACTGGTTGCTTCATGGCCTGGTATGGAAACACCAACACCCTTGAATAAAAAAGACTACAAAAGGTAGTGGATACAACCCCACCCATCATGGGTAAACCCCTCCCCTCCACTGATCACATCTACACAGAGTGTTGGCGCAGGAAAGCAGGAATTCCTTAATCCATCATTAAGGACCCCCAGGCCATGCTCTCTTATCTCTGCGTCATCAGGAAGAAAGAACAAGAGCTCCAGGACCCAAATCACCAAGTTCAGGAACAGTTATTACTCCTCAACCATTAAGCTCCTGAATCATAGGGGATAACTTCACTCGCCCCATCACTGAACTGTTCCCACAATTTTTGAACTCACTTTCAAGGACTCTTTATTTCTTTATTATTTTTTCTCTTTTATATTTGCACAATTTGTTGTCATTTGACCATTGGCTGTTTGTCCATCCTGTTGGGCGCGGTCTTTTATTGATTTCATTGTGTTTCTTGGATTTACTGTGTATGCCCACAAGAAAACAAATCTCAGGGTTGTACATGGTGACAAATATGTACTCTGATAATGAATCTACTTTGAACTTTGATACATATATGGATTAAAAAAAGATAATGTCAGCAACATACCAACGTGCCATAAAATAATTGCATAGCCATATAGCACAGTCTGTTTAATTACTGAGCAACAGACACAAAATGCTGAAGGAAATCAGCAAGTCAAGCAGCATCCATGGAGGGAAATGAACAGTTGATAACTCGGGTTGAGACCTCTCATAAGGACTAGAAAGGTAGGGGTCAGAAGCCAGAATAAGATGGGGGTGGGGGAGGTGGAGGACTAGAAGTTGGCAAGTGATAGGTGAAACAAAGTGGTTGGGGGGGGGAATGAAGTAAGAAGCTGGGATGTGTTAGGTGAAAGAAAGAGATAACGGGCTGGCGAAGAAGGAATCTCATGGGAGAGGACAATGGACAGTGGAATAAATGGGAGGAGGTGGGGGAACCAATGGGAGGTGATGGGCAGGTGAGGAGAAGATTAAGTGTGAGACGGTAACCAGAATGGCGAATGGAAAAAGAAACAGGGAGGGAGGGGTCCTAATTAATGTCCTCCGGCGAAGACAGCATGCCAGCCTTACCTGGTCTATCTTATATGTGACACTAAACCCACCATATTCCCTCTGAAACAGCACTTCAGCCACGTAGTTCATGCGTAACTAGGGACTGCGTAATAAATGCTGGCCCGGCCAAAGACATGCACATCCAGTGAATAAAGAAATATTTGGCCAAATGTGATCAGTAAAACTCTTCCTCTTGATGAAGCCAAGCAGCTCAAAGTCAATGAGTGATTGGTAGTGGAAATGGAACTCAAATCTAATTCTAATAGTCTCAATGCTATTGTATGCTTTTTTTGTTTTGATGGTATGCACTCACTACTTACAATGCCAGACAATCTCCTTAAGCATGGTACGGTCTTGCAACACCTCCAGACATTGTTTCATCTTGTACTATTGATCTGTTGCCATGTCTACACTGGTAACATAACACAGTGGGTGTCAAGCCGGACATTTCCTGCTATCAGAATTCCGAATTATCTGCAGATCACGAAGAATGGGAGCCCTTGATCAGCGACAAGGGGGTTCAACAAGACCTTTAACATTGTAAATCAGCGAGTTGCTTGTTGTGCCTCCGCTCTCTCTGTAAAACGGGGACACCTCTTTTTCCCTTTTTAGGGGGGAGAGAGAGGGGGGGGAGAGAGAGGGGGGGAGAGAGAGGGAGGGAGGGAGAGAGAGAGAGCGAGTGAGAAAGAGAGAGAGAGATAGCCTGTGGTATGCCAAATTACCAGGTGAACGAGTAGTGTTTGGGGTACTGCAGGTCCGTGTCTTTATTGATGCTTCACTGCACGCTTGAGTGCTCGGTGGAGGGCGCTGATGCTTTTTTGCTGGTGGAGGTGGAGGTGGGATCGTTGTACTGCCCGCTGCTTGTGCTTAGGAGGTGAGTTGTGGGGGGGCTTTGGGGTTCTAACGTTTTAACTGCCATTCATTCTTTGGGGCACCTCTCTGTTTTTGTGGATGTCTGCGAAGAAGAATAATTTCAGGATGAATTTTGTGTACATTTCTCTGACATTAAATGTACCTGTTGAAACCTATTGAAATACAAACTGTTCCGTGTGTGTTTTAAAAGGTTAGCTTTACTTAGATCAAAACATCAAAACACGCAGCGAAATGTGTCAGTTTTGCATCAATAACCAATACAGTCCGAGGATTGCAGCCCGTAAATATCATCATGCTTCCAGCAGCAACATTGCATGACCACAACTTAGGCATGTCCGTAACTGCATATCTTTGGAATGTGGTAGGAAACTAGAGCACCAGGAGGTAACCCATTGGGTCACAAACTCCTTACAGACAGTGGCGGGAATCGAACTCAAATCAGTGATTGCTGGCACTGTGAAGTGATTACACTAACCATTATGCTACCATGCTGTTGCCATCAGCAGGGCAGCTTTTGGTCTATTGAGATACAAATACCTGATACTAACGCAAAAGTTAGAACAGTGAGAAGCACAAGGAGTTTAACAGGATCAAAGTAGAATTTCTGGAATCTGTTGTTTACTATAGTCAGCCACATTCATTCCCTCACTTCCAAAATGAAATACAACACGCTAGTAGAAGTGTCTCTTCCAGCCTGCGCCCCACCATTCTGTGAGATCACGGCCAATCCTTCAACACTTTTTCATCCAAGTTCCTGTACACCTTGACATCTCAAAGTCCATCACTCACGGTCTGTAGCCAGTCTTACAACTTGTGGAGCACACACAAAATGCTGGAGGAACTCAACAGGCCAGGCAGCATCTAGGAAATGAGTACAGTCGATGTTTTGGGCCAAAACCCTTCAGCAGGACAACTTGTTAAGTTTGTTGTCATGAGTTAGAAAGATGTTAGATGTTAGATGTTAGAGTTGTCATGAGTTAGAAACAAAGTTGTGGAGGAACTCAATGGGTCAGGCAGAGTGACATCAATTTTTCAGGTTGACTCAAGCCATCAGGACTGTAAGTATGAAGGGGAGATGGCCATATAAAGAGGTGAGGGGTGCAGGTGAAAAAACATAAAACATAGAAACATAGAAAACCTACAGCACAATACAGGCCTTTCAGCCCACAATGCTGTGACAAATATATACTTACTTTAGAAATTACTTCGGGTTATCGGTAGCCCTCTATTTTTCTAAGCTCCATGTACCTGTCCAGGAGTCTCTTAAGAGACCTTATCGTATCTGCCTTCACCACCATTGCCAGCAGCCCATTCCATGCACTCACCACTCTCTGCATAAAAAACGTACATCTGACATCTCCTCTGTACTTACCTCCAAGCACCTTAAAACTGTGTCCTCTCATGCTAGCCGTTTCAGCCCTGGGAAAAAGCCTCTGACTATCCACATGATCAATGCCTCTCATCATCTTATACACCTCTATCAGGTCATCTCTCATCCTCCGTTGCTCCAAACAGAAAAGGCCGAGTTCTCTCAACCTATTCTCATAAGCCATGCTCCCCAATCCAGGCAATATCCTTGTAAATCTCCTCTGCACCCTTTCTATAGTTTCCACATCCTTCCTGTAGTGAGGCGATCAGATCTGAGCACAGTATTCCAAGTGGGGTCTGACCAGGGTCCTATATAGCTGCAACATTACCTCTCGGTTCCTAAATTCAATTCCGCAATTAATGAAGTCCAATTCACCATATGCCTTCTTAACCACAAAGTTCACCTGCGCAGCTGCTTTGAGTGTCCTATGGACTCGGACCCCAAGATCCCCCTGATCCTCCATACTGCCAAGAGTCTTACCATTAATGCTATATTCTGCCACCATATTTGACCTTCCAAAATGAACCACCTCACACTTATCTGGGTTGAACTCCATCTGCCACTTCTCAGCCCAGTTTTGCATCTTATCGATGTCCCGCTGTAACCTCCGACAGCCCTCCACACTATCCACAACACCCTCAACCTTTGTGGCATCAGCAAATTTACCTACCCATCCCTCCACTTCCTCATCCAGGTGATTTATAAAAATCACAAAGAGTAGGGGTCCCAGAACAGATCCCTGAGGTACACCACTGGTCACCAACCTCCATGCAGAATATGACCCGTCTACAACCACTCTTTGCATTCTGTGGGCAAGCCAGTTCTGGATCCACAAAGCAATGCCTCCTTGGATCTCATGCTTACTTACTTTCTCAATAAGCCTTGCATGGGGTATCTTATCAAATGCCTTGCCAAAATCCATATACACTACATCTGCTGCTTTACCTTCATCAATGTATTTAGTCACATCCTCAAAAAATTCAGTCAGGCTCGAAAGGCACGAACTGCCTTTGACAAAGCCATGCTGACTATCCCTAATCATATTATGCTCTCCAAATGTTCATAAATCCTACCTCTCTGGATCTTTTCTATCAACTTACCATGATGTAAGACTCAGTGGTCTATAATTTCCTGGGCTACCTCTACTCCCTGTCTTGAACAAGGGAACAACATCCGCAACCCTGCAATCCTCCAGAACCTCTCCCGTCCCCATTGATGATGCAAAGATCTTTGCCAGATGCTCAGCGATCTACTCCCTTGCCTCCCACAATAGCCTGGGGTATATCTCGTCTGGTCCTGGTGACTTATCCAACTTGATGCTTTCCAAAAGCTCTAGCACATCCTCTTTCTTAATTTCTATATGCTCAAGCTTTTCAGTCCACTGTAAATCATCCCTACAATCACCTTTTCCGTATTGAATACTGAAGCAAAGTATTCTTTAAGTACCTCCACTACCTCCTCCGGTTTCATACACACTTTTCCACTGTCACACTTGATTGGTCCTATTCTCTCACGTCTTATCCTCTTGCTCTTCACATACTTGTAGAATGCCTTGTGTTTTCCTTAATCCTGCTCACCAAGGCCTTCTCATGATCCCTTTTGGCTCTCCTAATTTCATTCTTAAGCTCCTTCCTGCTAGCCTTATAATTTTCTAGATCTCTATCATTACCTAATTTTTTGAACCTTTCGTAAGCTTTTCTTTTCTTGACTAGATTTTCAACTGCCGCATGAAATAAATATATGCCAATATATACCATGACCTCTCGCTGTTCTCCTACCCATTTCTTTCATATCGTGATTACGATTAGAAACATCCCAGACCCTGGCACCTGGAAGGCAAACTACCATTTGTGTTTCTTTCCTGCATCCACAGAATCGCCTGTCTTGCCAACGATAAAATCCCCTATCACTGCCGCCATCCTCTTCCTTTCCCTACTCTTCTGAGCCACTGGGCCAGACTTTGTGCCAGATAGTGATTGCTGGATCTAGTTTGAGGTGGAGCTCATGGAGAGATGGAACCAGGTGGTGAGGCCATCAGGACTCAGGAGGTCTCAGAACTCACACCACCAGATTCAGGAGGAGTTATTACACCTCAACCATCAGCCTCTTGAACAAGAAGGGATAACTGCACTCAACTTCAGTTGTCCATCGCTGAAGTGTTCCCACAATCTATGGACTCATTTTCCAGGACTCTCCATCTCGTGTTCTTGATATTTATTGCTATTTTTTTTTGTATTTGCAGTTTGTTGTCTTTTGCGCACTGGTTGGCTGCCCTGTTAGGTGCATTCTGTCTTTCATTTTATAATGGTTATTGGATTTATTGAATATACCCACAAGAAAACAAATCTCAGGGTTGTATATGATGACATATACATACTTTGATAATAAATTTACTTTGAAGTTTGAAGTTTAAAGTTTGAATAGAACTGCTGTCACTCACCTGGCCATCTGGGGCTCTGCTACAATTATTGATGGGCTTCCTCACTGAACCTGGCCCTTCCATGCCCAGAGGCAGTGCAGACCCAATGGGCAAAAGGCATAATTCTGTTCTTATATCTTATGGTCCTGTGGTTTAAGAACCCTATACAGTGGCCTTTACCCACCAAGCTTAAGTGTGTCTCCTCGGCACGCACTACTGCGGCCTGGAACATGCCGGTCAGCGGAATTCCTCTCTGGCAGGGGTTCCCAACCTGGGATCCATGGGCCATCGGTTAATGGCTGGGGTCCATGGTACAACAAAGCTTGGGATCTCCCGCTCTGCAGAGATCTTAATGTGCTGGCAGACCAGCAGGATGTCTTTCACCAAGAACTTCCAGCAGCACATTTAAACATAGAAAATCTACAGCACAATACAAGCCCTTCGGCCCACAAAGTTGTGCCGAACATGTCCCTACCTTAGAAATTACTGGGTTTACCTATAGCCCACTATTTTACTAAGCTCCACGTATCTATCTAAAAGTCTCTTAAAGGAGCCTATCGTATCTGCCTCCACCACCGTTGCCGGCAGCCCATTCCACACACTCACCACTCTCTGAGTAAAAAACTTACCCCTGATATCTCCTCTATACATACTCCCCAGCACCTTGAACCTGTGTCCTCTTGTGGCAACCATTTCAGCCCTGGGAAAAAGCCTCTGACTATCCACACAATCAATGCCTCTCACCATCTGTGTGTCCCTGAGAACAACCCATGGATTTTATTTAGTTGTTGAGATCCAGTGCAAAGTAGGTTCCTCTGGTACTCTGAGCCGCACCCCACAGCAATCACTCAATTTAACGCCAGCCTAATCACCGAAGAGTTTACAATGACCAATTAAACTACCAACTGGTAGGCCTTTGGGCAGTGAGAGGAAACCAGGGCACCTGGAGGAAATTTACGCAATCATGGGGAAAACATACAAACTCCTTACAGGCAGCAGCAGCGGGATTTGAACCTGGGTCACCCGTACTGTAAAGCATTATGCTAACCACTACGCTACCATCCCACCCAGATCAGAGAGTCCTCTATCACACAGCTGTCCGGGGTGAACCATGACACAGGCCCAGGCACCTTTCTCCACACCTTCTTCAGTCGCCTCCTCAGATGCTGCCCGACCCGCCGAGTTCCTTCAGCAGCTTGTTCTGTTTTTTCTTTTGCTTGCAATGCCATAGCTGCTTTAACAGCATTCAGAGGTGTAAATCACAAACAGAAGAAAACCTGCAGATGCTGGAAACTTTGAGGCGTAGTCATTTTTGTAATGCAGGAACAGCTGTGGCCAATTTTGCATACAGCAAGCTCCCACAGACAGCATGTACTAAGGACCAACTGAATCTGCATTTTAGCAGCACCAGGTGAAAGATAAATAGAGTCCGAAACGTACAGCTCGTTTGTGAGTTTCCTGCCGTTCCTTTATTGCAAATGGACATCTCACAATACAAACAGCTCACTCCACAGGCAGCAGGATGTTCCATTTGTTTCTCCTCTGCACAACTGATTAGAGTTTAGCTTCTTGATCATAAACCATGCAGGTTCTGGACAATTGTTCCATTCATTTCCCACAAACTCATCTGCATGGTTGAAGCCCCATTGAGTCTTTATTCATTCACAGTTAAGCATCTTGCAGATGCACTGTGTTTTCTCTATCGGTGATCTGTGCTTTTTACCTGAGTAGCAGGAGGAGGCTGTTCCACACAGAGTCTTTGATGTTGAAAGTGGATGTTAGAGTTAGGTTAGAGTCATAGAGAAGAACAACACAGAAATAGGCCCTTTGGCCCATCTAGTCCATGCCAAAACCACCTAAGATGCTTTGAGAAAGAAAAAAAATATAACATTGCAATTATTTGAGGAGCAGCTTGCTCTGTTTTTAATTAATTTTTGAGAATTTGTTTACCACATGCAAGATGATAATTTATTGTCCATCTTAAATCATTAAATTAAATTAAGCTGCATTCACACTGCTGGCATTTAGAGCAGCATTGAAGGTCCTCCATCACTGGTCATGTTCAGGGTTTCCTTCATCATGTCTACAGCTTCCTCTCGGTTTTCATGACCGTCAGTCATGCAAAAGTCCTGGAATATAATCGCACTCTGATGCAGAAAGATTTTTCATTGCAGTTTCCGTAATAACATGTTCGACCAGTCAGGGTCGAATTCAAGCTGAACCCTCGAATCTGGAGGACTAGTGGACCTCTCTTAGCCTGGTCTCTACCGTTTGACCTGGTTGGCATGGGTGAGCCGACCCATAAAGCCAATGCTCCAGCCAACATGGCTGTACAGGCCAATGAGGCACACAAGCCTCCAAACCCAACGACAAGGTTGTGGTCCTCATGGATATCTTAAATCAAATGTTCATCATAAATGATCATTCACAAGTGGTACAGTTGTTGGTGTACCCCTGTGTCTGCTGCCCTTATCTTCCTTGATGGTAAAGGTTCTAGATTCAGGAGGTATTACCAATGATGTAGAGTTGAACAGAATGCCAGCGGGGAAGACCAGAGGAATGGGAACGATGAGGTACTTTTACAGAGAGGGTGTCGGGAGAGAGCTAGCGCTGAGTCAATGGATCAAGTAGCCTCCTTCCATGTCTGCATGTCTCTATGTTTCTTCTAACAGAGGGAGCTAAGAGACACTGTAGGAGGATATGAAAAGCAGTAGCCCCAGCTATAAACTTACTATCAGGCACCTTACGCCAATGCGGCCCTTCGCTCTGAGGGCGCAGTTTCTTTCCCAGCTCTTTTGCTCGACTATTTCAGTCGGTAATCCTTCTTCAGCTGAAGCAAAGAAGAGTGCTCCATGCTCCATGACTCGTCATTGCTATTTCCGGAACAATTTTTTTGACCGGTCAAGGTTGTTAGCCCTGAGCTGAACCCTCAAATCAGGAGGACGAGTGGACCACTCTTTGACCTGTTTGGCATGGGTGACCCATATGACTCCATGGACTGAATGGGTTGAAGAGCCTGCTTCTGTGCCAAGGCGTCATTCCTAAACCAGACACCAGAAGGAGCCTAAGCACAGCCTTGGGCATCTCCTAAGGGAGGAAGACCTGTGAGGAACTGTACAGCATCCCTCACCTCCTTTCCTTCAAAGACAAGCCATGAGGAGTGAAAAACCTACCTCACTGATCACTAGTAAACTGGGGTCTTTCCCAAGCCTGGATGAGAAGTAATTCTGTGGGGATTAGGTCAGACTTAGGTCAGAGGAGGGCCTAGCTTCCTCCTCTCAACCACTTGTTCCTCTGAAAGCAGGGAAACGGAGAACCAAATGGAATTCAACACACTTCCTCAAATTCAAGTTAAATTCTTCCTCTCTCTCTAATCTAGACAGTGATTGACGTGAGTATACTGCCCCCTCCCCTATCAGGGGAGCCACCCCTCGCCAAAGGTTGACTCTGATGATGGAAGTCACCACTGCCTCCACTACTCTATCAATGCTTTCGGTTATCTGAGGAAAAGAGTGATTGCAGATTGAAACCCAAAGCTCAGTACAAAGCTTAAGGTGAATTGGTTAGCAGTGACCATTGACTTCCTGCACATTTCCAGCTCACTTCAAGATGGCACTGGCGATATACGATGACGCATTGCGGGAAGTTCACAAAACTACTATATATTCTACTAGATGTAATTTCTCTGGACCCTGATTTTGCTGCAGTCCATAGACTGTAATTTTCTTTTAAGAAATGTGCTTTTGAACTATCTAAGTGAATTAGCAATTTTACATTCTCCTAAAGGATTCGGTGAACATCACTCTCTGGAATGCAGGTACGGCACCTTGAAGGAGGCAAAGTTAAGAACATAAGAAGATAAGAAATAGGAGCAGGAGTAGTTGGCCATCGGCCCGTCGAGCCTGCTCTGCCATTCAATAAGATCATGGCTGATCTGGCCACGGACTCATCTCCACCTACCTGCCTTTTCCCCATAACCTTTAATTCCCCTACTATGCAAAACTCTATCCAATCTTGTCTTAAATATACTTACTGAGGAAGCCTCCACTGCTTCACTGGGCAGAGAATTCCACAGATTCACCACTCTTTGGGAAAAGCAGTTCCTCCTCATCTCCATCCTAAATCTATTCCCCTGACTCTTGAGGCTATGTCCCCTAGTGTTAGTCTCGCCTATCAGTGAAAACAACTTTCCTGCCGCTATTGTATCTGTCCCTTTCATGACCATATAACCATATAACAATTTCAGCACAGAAACAAGCCATCTCGGCCCTTCTAGTCCATGCCGAACACTTAAGCTCACCTAGTCCCACTGACCCGCACTCAGCCCATAACCCTCCATTCCTTTCCTGTCCATATACCTATCCGATTTTTTTTAAGTGACAAAATCGAACCTGCCTCTACCACTTCTAATGGAATTTGATATATTTCTATAAGATCTCCTCTCATTCTTCTTGAGTTCAGCTGTCACAGCCAGAAGAGACGCTTCGGGTGAACTTCAAGCCAGATCTGACTGTCGTGGCCTAAGAGTGGCGAGTGAACAGGTGTTCAGCCCCACTACTCACCTGAGCCCTTCCTGTCTGCCTGTGTGTGTCCTGTCTCCCTCTCGACTCACTGCTGCAATCAGGTAGGAGGTCCCACACTGCCAGGTTCAGAAGCAGTTAGGCTTCTAATGCAAACATTAGGCTCCTGGACAAACTTCTCTCACCTCAATGCTGAACTGACTCAGCAGCCTCTAGATTCACTTTCACGGACTCCGCAGTTTGCTTTCTCAGTTCTATTTATTTATTATTTGCGTGCTTCGTCTCCCTTCGGACATTGGATGTATGTTGCTCTTTGGCAGGTGTGGTTTTTCATGGATTCTGTATTTCCTTGCTTCCCTGTGGGTGCATGCAAGAAAATGCACCACAAGATGGTATATGGTATACATACTTTAATAATAAATGTACTGTGGACTTTGAACATACAGCATTGGAGAGAGACCAGCAAAGCTGTCTCTATAAGATCTTCGAAAATCCACGAGAATGATAAGCAGAGCAACATCAGCATCCTTTACCAGGCCAACATCCTCAGTACTGAGGTTCTAGTTACAAACTATTGTTTGGTCAGGTTCCACACCATTCAAATGCCTGAGACCAGAATCACAAAACAGACCCTCTCCAGCCAGCGCTGTCACTGCTTCAGATTACTGCTGGAGAAAGGGAATGACTTAAGGGCATTGGGATATTGTGTTGAAGTTGTATAAAATGTCGGTGAGACCAAATTTGGAATACTATGTGCAGTTCTAGTTGCCTGCCTACAGGAAAGATAGCAATTATCTTGAAAAAAAATGCAGGGAAAACTTACAAGGGTGTTGCCAGGACTTGGGGACCGAAGTTATATGGAAAGGTTGATTAAGTTAGTTAGTTGCATCGCTGGCATTTAGGGCAACAATGAAAGTCCTTCATCTCTGTCTGCCCTTGGCCATCTTCTCTATTGTGCCTCAAGTGTGGTTCAGGGTCCTCGTTGCTGTATGGTGTCAAGTTGCCTTTGGTCTCCTGCATTTCCTCCCCTCTTCAAGGGTCCAATGAAGTAATGTCTTGATGATGGTGTTGGCCTCTCTTCTGAGCATGTGCCCAATTCATCTCCAACGTTTCCTTACGACGATCGTGGCTAAGTTCTCTTGATGACACTCAAGGAGTCGGGCATAGTTGGAGATGCTCCTTGGCCAAAAAATATGGAGGGTCTTCCGGAGGCTTATGGTGTGGAATAATGATTACTTTGTGGGGTCACTCTCTGTCATACTTCAGCGTTCCAATCAGTAAAAGAATGTGGACAGAGCACAGCCTTAGCACAGCTTCTCCTTGGTGTGGAAGCTGCACTTGGTTGATCAATGCCTTTCTTCAAAGTGAGAGCTACACCATCAAGATGGTGACCATCTTCTCTTCCTGACTATAAAATGGTTTCACCAGTTGCTGCCTTTAGTCTGTCAGACTGTATCCCTCTGCTTTCACTGATGCCCGGTATATGTAGGTTGAAGACTAGAATATAACTAGGACTGGAATATAAGGATGTATTGTTGAGGCTGTATAAAGCACTGGTGAGGCCTCACGGAGTATTGTGAGCAGTTTTGGTTCCCTTATCGAAGAAAGGATGTGCTGACTATGGAGAGAGTTCAAAAAAAGTTCATAAAAATTATTCCGAAATTGAATAGGTTGTCATATGAAGAGCGTTTGATGGCTCTGGGCCTGTGTGCACTAGAATTCAAAAGAATAAGGGGTGACCTATCGAATGGTGAAAGTTTTTGATAGTGTGGATGTGGAAAAGATATTTCACATGTTGGGAGAGTCTAAGACCAGAGGACACAGCCTCAGAATAGAGGGGTGTCCTTTTAGAATGGAGATGAGGAGGAATTTCTTTAGCCAATGAGTGGTTAATTTGTGGAATTTGTTGCCACAGGCTGCTGCGGAGGCCAAGTCTTTATGTATATTTAAGGCAGATTCTTGATTGCGCAGGGCATGAAGCGATATGGGAAGAAGGCAGGAGATTGGGGCTGAGAGGGAAATGGATCAGCCATGATGAAATGGCAGAGCAGACTCAATGGGCCAAATGGCCTGATTCTACTCCTATATCTTATGGTCTACGGTAATGACGCATTTCTGCAGTTACTTGTGCTAGCTTGCGAGTGTTGTAATGGTTTGTACATTCCAAAAACTAGTTTTGGTCTCGATCAATGTTCAGGGCTTCCTTGATCATGCCATTAGCTTCTGCTCAGTATTCACTGCTGGCAGTCATGCAAATCCTGGGCGGAGACTCAAGAATACTGTCACAGACAGATATAGGTTCTTCATTGCTGTTTCCGTAACAATTTTTTTTGACCAGTCAGGTTGGTTAACAAGATTCAAAGCACAAGGCCCTGACTGCAGCCAACACAGCTCTCCAGGTCATGGAGGCACACAAGCCTGCAAACCCTACGATGAGGTTGTGGAGGAAAGGTTGAATGAGTTAGGACTTTATTCCCTGGAGTGTAGGAGAATGTGAGGACATTTGATTGTGGCATACAAAATTGTGAGCAGTACAGATAGTTTTAATGCAAGTAAGCTGTTTCCACTGAGGTTGGGTGAGACTGGAATGAGAGATCATAGGTAATGGATAAAAGGTGAAATACTTAAGGGAAACCTAAAGGGGAACTTGCTCACTCAAAGCATGACGCAAGTGTGGAATGAGCTGTCAGTGTAAGTGGTAGATGCACATTTGATAACTACATTTAAGTGAAGTTAAGATGGGAGGAGTATAGGGGGCTATGGTCCAGTGGCTGGTCAATGGGATTAGGCAGAATAATGGTTCAACATGGACTAGGTAGGCTGAAGGGCCTGCGTTAATACTGTAGAGCTCTATGACTATGTTCTATGACTCTTTCTTGAAGGGTCATAGGAATCCCCTTTCATGAACTCTCAGAGTGGAAAAATGTTATTCAGGATGGCAGTATGTTATTCAGACCCCTTTGATGCACATACACAGAATGCCCTGTGTAAACGGTGGGAGGAACATGCCACCTTCTAAACTACTTATCCCCCCCATCCCATCAAGATCTTCTACCTAGTCTGTGGATTCCATCCTGGCCTTGTTGGCTGCCTCAGATCCCAACACTTTGATCCTGAGGAAATACCAAAGAAGACTTTCATTTTAAGTCACAACAGACTGCAGATGCTGGAGATCGGGAGCTACACACACAAATAACCAGGTGGCATTTTGTACCAAGAACCTTCAGTAGGACTGGAAAAGAATGGGACGAAAGCCTAAAGAAAAGGGTGGGGGAGGAGGATGAGAGAGAGGAGGAGGAGCAGGAGGAGGAGTGGAGGAGCACAAGTTAGCAGGTGGTCCAGCTGAGAGGGTATTAAGCCTTGCCATAGAGCTTCTTACATGGTAAGGAGCTTGAGTGTTCCTAAGGAATAGAGTGAATTTAGCACGTTAAGCTGTATTAAGACTGATGATTTAGTCAAAATGTATGTTTCAAGCAGTTTTCTGAAGGGACAGAGATAAGGAAAGAGCTCCAAATCTTAGGACACAGGCAGCAGGAAAGATCACCTTAAACGGAATAATAAAAATCAACAATTTGAAGGAGAATTTAAGTAATGCAAAGATTTCCGAGGGATGTAAGGATGAAGAAGGTCACAAAGTTAGGGCTAGATGAGATGAAAATAACAATAAGAACTTTGGAGCTGAACCACTGTCGGCCTGGGACAGAACACAGGAGAGATGAATGATTTGGACCTGCTGAGGGTTAGGACAGGCCGAGCCTGGAGAACATGCCAGAAAAAAACAGAAAGGCTGTATTGGCAAACATTCTTGCTGGGTCTAGAATGCCAACGTTTAGAAGGCAACAGATGTCAAGAACGCCACACACCTGTCATCCTCAATATGTTACTGCGTGTAAGTACATCAGCACTGTTCAATGGATCACATCCAACCTAATGCTTTTTCAGATGGAAACATTGAAATGTTTACTCTAAGCCAAAGTTGTAGAGGTTTTTGTAGCCGTATTATATTTAAGTTTGAGTATTTTAGAACCTTGTCTTGGTGAATGTTGTTCAGTGCTTCTCTATCCAACGTGTGTCGAGATACAGAAGCCTAAAGACCCACAACACCAGTTTTGAGGACAGATACTTGCCTTTACTCTTTTGGTTCTTGAACCACTCTTATCATCTCAGTATAGCAACGCTGTGACTTCTGTGACCACTGTGCACTACAACATTTTTTTTTGTTCTAACTATATTCCTTGCATAATTTTGTAAAATTTATGTTTAATTGATGTCTTTCTTCAGAATGTATCTGATGTTGCTGATGCAAATAAGTTTCCTTTTCAATTGTGCATACATGTACTTGTGCATATGACAATAAGCTCACCTTTGAATTATTATCTCCATTTGACTTCTCTATAAGAAAAAAAAGTAAAAAGCTGGAAATAGCTTAGGCAGCAACTGATGAATGGTCATTGACATGAAAAAAAAATTCTGTTTCTTGCTCTACAGATGCTGCCTGACCTGCTGAGTACATGTATTGCTTCCTGTTTTCATTCCTTCAGCATTTGTCTGGTAGTTTTAATTCAAGTCATTTCTAATAGAAAGCCAATAGAGAGCTGGACGAAATTGAGCAACCACAGAGAGATTGTTTCTAGAGATCCCATTGCAGATGCAAGAAACTATAGTTTTTATGCAAGGGCGTGAGCAGATGCGCTATTACCTGGAGACACATATTTGAATCGCAATTGCAAAGCGGGTGCAAAGGAGTTTTACCAGGATGCTGCCCTGATCTGAGAGCATGTCTTATGAGGATAGGTTGAGCAAGTTAGGGCTTTTCTCTTTGGAGCAAAGAAGGATGAGAAGTGACTTGCTAGAAGTGTACAAGTTGATAAGAGGCATAGATCGAGTAGATAGCTAAAGATTTTTTTAAGGGCCGAAATGACGAATACCGGGGGCATACTTTTAAGATGATTGGAGGAAAGTATAGGAGGGAAGTTAAGAGGTAAGTCGTTTATACAGAGAGGTGACTGCATAGAACACCCTGCTAGAGGTGATGGTAGAGGAAGGTACATTAGGGGCATTTATAAAGCCTTAGAGAGGGACGTGAATGATAGAAAAATGGAGGGCTATGTAGGAGGGAAGGGTTAGATTGAATTCACAGTAGGTTAAAAGGTCAGCACAGTGCCAAAGGAAAAGTACTGTCTGCATTGTTTTGGGTTCAATGACATAAACTCTGTTCTACAGAATTGGAATTTATGGGAAAAATATAAAGAATTACATCAGTGTTCTGTGGTCTGGCGATATGTAACTTCAGCTCAATAGTAGAAAGTGGTCAGCTGATTACAGAATGACGATAGTTCTCTCCTTAGTAACAAGAGGGAAGGAGAGAGAATGCAACATTACTGCTGAAGCTCCAGTTATTTGAGAGCTTCCCTTCTTCCCATGATGCTATCTAGCAACAGTAACATCCACGTTAAAATAATAAAGAGGGTTTGTGGAGAGCTGCTTCATTTTATCCACATGTGTGTTTTGCTTTCATTTGTAACCGCTGAAATTCCTGCATTGTCTTGGTCATTTCTCAGCCTATGTCATTTGTAGCACAGTATTTCAAACAGTAGGGCACTGTAAACACCTCAACTGAGAGGAGGGGACTTTGTTTAAAGTGAGTGGAGGAACGTTTAAGGGAGACAGTGGAGGCAGGTTTCTCCCACAGAGTGGTATATGCCTGGGACACACACTGCTGAGGGTGGTGGTTGAGGCTGAGACAATAGAAACATTTAAGAGTCTCTTTGATAGAGACACGGATGTAAGAAAAATAGAGGGTTGAGGGAAGTGTTAGGTTGATTGTGGAGTAGGTTTATATAGGTTGGCATATCATAAGCAAATGGGCCCATACTGTTCTGTACTGCCATGTTTTGTAACTCCAGATGCTGATCTAAAGAAAATCACAGGGACTGGGATCTGCTTGTGCACTCAGTTTACCATTGGTGAGGCACTCACATGTGACATGGTGGCATAATGATGTATCCCATATTGCATCAGGTAAATGAACAAAGAAAGCTCAACCAAACAATATATTCACAATTGTGACGTGCTGTAAGGTTTCACTGCTAATGTAATGGTTTCTCTATAGCAGCAATGTTTGGGTCATGACTAGAGATAACGGGGATTTGGAATGTGGAGCTATCCAATGAGAGGGATGTTGTTCTTCCTTGTGGATCTGGGAGCAGGGATTTTGTGGTCTTTTGCCAGGGAGAGATGAGGAGAGAAGACACGAATGGAGAGAGTTGGTAGAACGCCGGACGGAGTGGACTTGGAGCGAGGGTCCGAGGGTCAGCTACGTTCGGAGGAGGTTGACGGGAAACCAGTGGACTGAACCATGAGCTCCAACTTTGTGCATTAAACTGTTTCATGAGAATGTGCTCTTTTCTCTCTGTTTCTTTACAAACCGTGTAGTCAAATTATGAATAATAAAGCTCAGTCATTTAATCGCACATTGTGCACTGTTTGTTATTTTGTAGTACTGATTTGTAACAGGGGACACATCGCACAGCATTCACCCAAACAAGATTACTTAAGTTTGGCCAAGGGCTGTCTTCCCCTAGATTAAGCTGCTGGCCGAACCGAGAGTTACACAATATTACTCAGATATTACTGAAATATTAAATACACTACATGTTCTGTTCTATAAACAAGTGGCAGCTACAAAAGGAGAGACTAACCAACCAAAAAACTGGAGCTTTAACCACAGCCACCACTTGTTCTTGTCTACTCTGCACCAGAATACATGGATCCTGGATTGGCTTCTACCAGCCATCTGAGGGCCCGCCAATAGACACCCCCTTAGGGGAACATCACACTCGACTCGAGTGATCATACTGCATCTATATAAACTTATAATCTATTTCCTCTAACTGCAATTTGGTTAAAATGGGAGACCAAAGCTACTTTTCAGTGTTTATTCCTTCACTGACTCTTTCTCTTCATCCTCCGCAATTGCTCCCACAGTTCAGGAGCCACTGGCCATCTCATGAGTCCTTGCACAACACTAGGGTCAGTAGGCATTGGATGCCTCAGGCAAAGAGGGCAGGGGGGGGGTCAGTCAGGTAATAAGTACAGCAACTAAAACTCACCTATTGTGAGAGGAATTCTGTGAGAAATGGGAGCTGCCGGTCCATCCTGAGGAGAGGGAACAGTGGGACCTAAAAGCAGAAGCGGGCCAACATAAACAGAAAGCCTTAATCCTCCAGGACAAAAGTGAAACAAAGCCACTGGTCTCCTTCCCCTAGCACTGAGAAAGCCTACGTCATTGCATCCATTGTAATGTGGTGCGCACATGTTTGCCTTGCCTTCTCGAAACACGCATCGTCAAAATCCCACTTCTGGAAACTAAACAAAAGTTCAATAAAAACAAAGGGCTCACGACAGGTCTCAGCACACATGTGAGGCACAGTGCTTCTTTCACAATAGGTGTTTTTATCTGCGGAGAAACGGCAGCTGTGGTACAGTCAGCATGTGAAGATAGCATCTGGTAAATAAGGAACTACAGAACACATTGATCGCCTTGGATACATCAGATAACCTTTCACTAACAACATGTTTCATAATCCTAAATGAAACATCCCTTCTTTCAACATCATTGACTACAGATACAACAGACACAAGAGCATAACCTTCGCTCAGTATACAACAGACAGGATTTCCTGATGGCCACCCTTTTTAATTCCGATTCCAATTCCCATTCCAACATGACAGTCCATGGCCTCCTCTACTACCACAATGAGGCCACTCTCAGACTGAAAGAGCAACTCGTCATATTCTGACTGGGTTGCCTCCAACTTGATGACATGAACATTGATTTCTGTAAACTCCAGTAATTTCTCCCGCTCCCCCCACCTTTCCATTCTTTTTCCATTCCCCATTCTGCCTCTCCTCATCCTTTTTCTTCTCTTTACCTGCCCATCAGTTCCCTCTGGCACCCCTTCTCCTTCCCTTCCTTCCATGGTTCACTGTTCTCTCCTATCTGAGTCCTTCTTCAGCTCTTTATCTCTGCCACCTGCATCCTCCCAGCTTCTCACTTCATCCCCTTCCTCCCCCCCCCCCACCTACCTGCCCCTTCACTTGGTTTCACCTATCACCTTCCAGCTTGCACTCCTTCCCTTCTCTCCACCTTCTTATTCTGGTGTCTTCTCTTTCCTTTCCAGTCCTGATGAAAGGTCTCGGCCCAAAACATCAGCTGTTCATTCCTCTCCGTAGATCCTGTCTGATCGGCTGAGGTCCTCCAGCATTTTGTGTGTGTTACTCAGCATCATATAGAACAGGAGTAGGCTACTCAAACCACCAAGTCTGAACTGGTGACTGGGCCTTCATTTACAGTCGCCATAGTTACTATGTGCCATGTTGTTTGACATGGGTGATCATGCTCGTTTCACCATGAATGTTCTTGGCATTTTTTTTCTGCAGAAGTCATTTGCCATTGCCTTCTTCTGGACAGTGACTTTCTAAGATGGGTTACACCAGCCGTTATCAGTACTCTTCTGAGATATTCTGCCTGGTGTCAGTGGTCACTTAATCAGAACTTGTGATGTATGCCGGCTGCTCAAACGACCGTCTACCACCTGCTCCCATGGCTTCTTGTGACAGTGACTGGGGGGCATTTAGCAGGTGTTAAACCTTGCCCAATCATGACCTGCCCCTGCAGGCTAGCAGAGGGAAGGAGCACCTTACACCCCTGGTAGAGACCACTGCTCCATTCATAACTCCACCCCACCATTCGTCATTTACACTAATCCCATTTAATTCCCCACACATTCCCGTCAACTCTCTCAGATTCTACCCACCAGGGGAAATTTACTGTGGCCAGCTATCCTACCAACCCGTACATTTTTTGTGGATATGGGAGGAAGCTGGAGCACTCAGGGGAAATCCGTGTAAACACATAGAGAATAAACAAACTTGATGTCATCAGCCCCAGACTGAACCACAAAGTTCAAATTAAATTTATTTACAAAGTACACATATGTTACCATATACTATCCCAAGATTCATTTTTTGCAGGCATTCACAGTAGGGTACACACAAATAAAGGCTAACAAACAACCAACGTGCAAAAAGACAAACTGTGCAAATACAAAAATAGATAATAAATAAATAAGTGAATAAATACAGTAATAATGAGAATATGAGTTATATAGCCCTTGAGAATCAGTCCATAGGTTCTGTTCTGGTCAGTGATCTGGTGAGTGAGGTTATCCACGTTGGTTCAGGATCCTGATGGTTGAAGGCTAATTACTGTTCCTGAACCCGGTGGTGTGAGAGCCAAGGCATCTTTACCTCCTTCCCGATGACCGCAGTGAGAGGAGAGCCTGGCCCAGGTGGCGGGGATCCTTAACGAAGGATGCTACTTCCTTCTGGCGGTGTTCCTTGCAGATGTGCTCAATGGCAGTGGCTGGAAGTCGGAAAATGATCAAAACACTCAGGATATTAAGCAATAGTCGTGGAAAGAGAACCAGAGTTAACTTTTCAGATCTCTCATTTCTCTTCCCACAGACATAGACTAACTGGAAGGTAGAAAGTGTATTTTGACATTTTCTGTTTCTGTAACAAGGAGAGAACTTTTGATCAAGTGGTGACTTAATTAGAAAGGAGTTGAGTCAGAAGGGAACTCACTGCTGCATTTGAAATTTACCTGGATGAGCACTTGAAGATCTTTGATCTGCAGAGCCATGGACAGAGTGCTGGGAACTCTGATGAACAAAAAGTGGGACTTTTGGCCATCATAGATATGTGGGCTGAGTGGCCTTTTTCTGCCCTATAACTATGAATTCCCTCATTTGAGTATCTATGACCAGTCCAAGCTGTTAACCCTAGTCTCAGCTTGGTCTCAAACTAAACTCTTCCTGTAGGAACTGGAGTCAAAACATGATTGGTTAATTAAATATTTGTGTTAACGAGCAGGTAAACAAGTGCGCCTAATAAAGTGGTGTCTGTGTGCACGCTATTTAACTTGGTCTCCACTTGGTCCTATAGTAGTGTGCATGTATAATTCTCCCGTAAGAACTGGAGTCACCAGCTTTTGATTTAATGGAAGATGGTTGGAAACTCTTTCTGTAGCCTTACAGTCAAATTACCCTGCTGCATCTTTGAGCCACATGTTGAACATTTCAGAGGAGAATCCCCTTGGAGTTAAAAAAGGAGTTATTATCACTGATGTATTGTATGTTGTGAAAACTATTGCTTTGTGGCAGCAGTGCGGTGCAATGCATAAAATGCCGTAAATTATAATAAAAATATACATGTACTGGGCACTTTATTCGGTACCACTGAGTATGTTCATGGTCTTCTGCCACGTTGGCCCATCCACTTCAAGGTTCAACGTGTTGTGTATTCAAAGGTCCTTTTCTGTACACCACTGTTGTAACGTGTTTCTAATTGAGCTACTCTCACCTTTCTGTCAGCTTGAACCAGTCTGACCATTCACATCGGACCTCTCTCATTAGCAGGGTGTTTTTGCCCACAGAAATGCCACTCACTGGACGTTTTTTTTTTGCATTTTCACTATTATCTGTAAATTCTAGAGACTATTGTGCATGAAAATCTCAGGAAATCAGCAGTCTGGCACCAACAATCACCCCATGGTCAGAGTCAACTTGATCATATTTCTTCCCCATTCTGATGTTTAGACTGGTGAACGACAGAACCTCTTGACCATGTCTGCATGCTTTTATGCACTGAGTCACTTCCACATGATTGGCTGAATAGATATCTGTATTAATGAGCAAGTGTATAGGTGTACATAATAAAGTAGTCACTGGGCGTACAGTATGCTTAGTACACGCTTTGTAACTTGTTCTCCACTTTGTTCGATACTAATATGCAGGTATAATCCTTCCTGTAAGAACTGAACTGGAGTCACCAGCCTTTGATCTGACAGAAGATGGTTGGAAACTCCTGTGGTAGTTTTACAAACGCCCTGCATGTTTGAGCCACATGTTAAATATTTCAGAGGAGAATCCCATTGGAATTTGAAAGGGGATCAGTCAGGTGGCTCTCTACTTCAACTCAAAAATTATAGCTTTTTCCTGAATTCAGATTCGTTTTTTCAAATTTCCTTGGTAATTTTCTCAGACTGGGATGAGACAGGATGTTGGCTGTAGTTTGAAACATGCAATATGCTGAGGTCAGTTAGGTGCTTCTTTCCCTTCTCGAGCACTTGCTAAGTGATACAATGGGTGGGGGAGAGAGGATATGACAGACATGATATCTGCAGCATTAATCTATGAGTGTGAATGATCTTGAAACAGGACAGCTGGTGAGAACTGAGTCTATTTCAGAAAAGAAATTAGATCGGTTGCGTACATTTGGTGGATGAAAGTAGCATATCCAAAACCTAACAGAATGGCCATTTGGCCCATCAAGAGTATGCCATGTCACAGAGAAAGCTCATTCTCCTTGCACTAATATTATCTGCAAACTATGCTTCCCACATTTTCCCACCGTCCCTCTCATCCACCTGGACTAGGAGTAAGGTAGTGGCTAATTAACATGTATTTGGATTGTGAGAGGAAACTGGAGCACTCAGAGGAGACCCAGACGAGCGACTTGTACAGACAGCAACAGAGGTCAGACTTGAACCCGGATCATTGGAACTATGAGGCAACAGCTCTAGCACCTGAGTCTCTGTGCCACCTACTTGGTAAAAACCAATTGGGCATCCGTAGTGCAACATGCAAAATGCCGGGGGAGCTCAGCAGGCCAGGCAGCACCTATGGAGAGGAATAAACAGCCAACATTTGCATAGCTGATGTAGGGTGTCAGCCTGATACAATGACCTTTTATTCCTCTCCTTCCACAGACGCTGCTCAAGGTTCAGCACCTCCAGAATCTATTGTGTTTATTTTCAGCATCAGTAGAACTTTGAAGGATTTTAACTAAACCGACCTCTTTCATCACTTTAGGACATGGGTCAGCAGGTCCTTGCAATGTATCACTTTTATGTAAGTCCCATTAATCTCTACTGCTTCCTTTGTTCTCTCTGGATATCCTGGCTTCCAGTATTTCTGGGAGCTTTTCTGTGTGTTCTTCTGCGAAGCTGGAAACAAACCATTAATTTAATAGCTCTGCTATTCCTCTGTTTCCAGATGGACTTCTCCCATTTCAGTCTGTAAGGCATCCATGTTAATTTTTCCCCAAACATTCAGTCTTACTGCTCTTTCTAGCAACACTATCAGACCATTCTTTTGATGTTGTACTATATTAAACTCCAATTAGCCACTGCTGGAGCACTGCCCCTGTTTGGATTTTGCACTTTGAAGTGATATATATATATATATATGTCCTAAGTTATGTATTGCTCCTGAAAATAATTGCATTGATAGTTTAACTTTTAATATAGTTTCCCAATCTACCATAACCAATACATGCCTCAAGTCTTTATTGCTTCCTCTGTTCAGACTTAAAGACTGGACTTAGATTGCTTTAAATCATTTTCCATTTTGATATAACATTCTATTATCTCATAATCAGCTTACTCTAAAGCCCCTCTAACAAATAAAATAATTAAAATAATCTTTTCTCATTGGACATTAAAGTCACCCATTCCATTGTTGCTTCCTGGACATATTGCTCTAAGAAAGCATCTCCTACGGTATGTACACAATGATATCACCTTCCATTCTATCACTATGAACCTGGTTTGATCAATCTGTGTGTTGTTTAAACTCACTTGTTATATTGTCTGTTACATACACTCGCTTGTGAGATTTATACTTTCTGCATTGCCTCTACTGTTTGATGTTCTTTAGATAATTCCCACCAATGTTTCTTCCCCTTGATATTTCTTAGTTCCACTCACTTTTTAATTTCAAATCTATGATCATGTCTCTTTCTACGTCTCTCTTAACATCAGGACCTGCCCTGCTGCTGCCCTTCTCATATGAAAGATAAATAAACCAGTAATGTTGCTTTGCTCCCAAATAGATGGAACCCATTTATTTTTAATGGTATTCATTCCAATTAAAGAGCCATCAACTTTTCCATTTTAATATTTTGCCTCCTGTGACTCTAATTGGACATTTATTTTTATGTACTCCCCCCCCCCCCCCCCCGCTTCCTGCAGATTTTGGTTATTGTTACTTTTGCCCTCTCTCCTTAACCTATCAAATTTCCTCTGACTGGAAGCCACTACCCCATGGACCCCTAGCTTAGTGGTATTGGTCCATGGCATGAAAAATGTTGGGAACCCCTGCTTTAAAAGCTCGTCTACAGCCATACTCAGTCAGCTCACTGGAGCACGGTTAAAAGAAGCTCTCCACATGGAATGGCTTCCTCTTTCCCCAGAACTAGTGCCAGTGGCTCATAAGTTAAGAGCTATCTTTGATCCATAAGTCCAACTGACCACCTGTACATTTATTCTTGGCTCTGGAAGTAATTCAGAAACTACAATCTTTGTAGTTCTGCTTTATCATTTGTAGACTAGCTGCTCGTTCTCCCTTAACAGTTGCTGTCACATGTTATGCCACTGGCTTCTATATGGACCATCATGATATGTCTTTGCAGTCTTCCACAACAAATTCCTATCCTGCCCCAAGGAGATGTCCTTAACCCTGGCAATGGCAAATAGCCCTTTAGGTCTCAAATATGGCTGCAGAGAACAGTATCCATTCCACAAACAATACTGTCCTCTATCAACAGTACATTCTTTTTCACGTTCTCTGTTTGAATCATTCCCTGTAGCATGAGCCAGCAGTCTCTGCTCTTATTTATACTGGCTCTTAAGAGTTTCGTATCTGGCAAGAGTGTGAGCTCATCTAACACTATCTTCTGGATCTACATCCCTCCCTACCTCTCTTGACTCAAACTGCAGAATGTGCCCATCTCCACATAACCTTCTGATGCTTGGCTCTATACAAACCTAACTATAGCTCATCAACTTGAAGCCAAATTTCTTCAGGTCTGGACATTAGCTGAAGAGGTAGTCAGTATGGATCACAATGGTTTTCATCACCTTCTTCCATATCTGCCTTAATTGAATTTAGTGACTAAAAATATTTCTATACCATTGACCTCTCTGTACCAATGCTCCTTACTCAGTATTGACTGCTCAGTGTGCACTGAAGGTACAGCTAAAACAAAATGCAGAAAATATTTATTGTCTCTATTTCCTTATCGTGTTTCCTTTTTGTTGCTCTACTTCACCTCAGGTGACTTCCTGAGCCTCAGTCACTAACTTGAAGCAATGGTTTTGTATTACCACTGACCAAACTGCCAGCTCTTACCTTCCACCTGAGACTCAGAGTAAACTGTTGCATGAATACCCTATGTACAACTCGCTTTAATTTCTCTTAACTCCACTTTGTTGAAGGATACTCTAGTGCCATGCAATAAACAAGGAAATTGCAGCTGTGGAGGCCACGTCATTGGGTATATTGAAGGCAGCGACTGGTGCATACTTGCTAGGTCACGCCTGAAGGGATACGGGGAGAAGTGGCGGAGCAGACTTGATGGGCCAAATGACCCAATTCTGCTCCTATATCTCATGGTCTCATGGTCTTAAATTCAGCATGTTCCCCATTGACTCTTACAAATTCTTATCGATCCATTCTGGATGCATAGCAGCTTGGTATGGTAACTGCTCTATACATGAGCACAAGAAACTTCAGAGAGTGGTGAACACAATCTCCACTATGACCACTCTATGGGCATTCTCTATACTGCTTACTGTCAGCATAATCAAAGACCCAGAGGATGAGGAAATGGAGGTGTGGCATGAATTACCTTATGAAGAGGCTCCTGAACCTCCCTGCCCTGACTCAAATGTAGCAGGGAGGACAACCAATGGACAGGCAGACGTGATGAAAGACAGTGAGGGGAAACTGGGTTCCAGTGTAATTGGGGAAGAAACTGAGCTCATTTGGGTGACAGAGGGACCTGAGTGGCCAGAAGCACGAGTGACAGACAGGGGAGGAGGCAACGCCAAGTAAACAGGGACAGTCACAAGGAGAGCCTAAGGCTTAAGAAGCTGAAGCTGAGATAAGAAGGTTTCGTAAAGGCAGGAAACCCTCAGATAGGCTGGCATATGATACACTGGAGAGTGTTGCATCTATCCCAACAGTGAGAAATTCTTGTTGTTTACAAATGGATTGCATGGTTCTAAAGTCGTGAAATTCATTTGGATACTGTGTTATTAATAATGGTTTAATAAGTTCCAAAATCATGATGGCATGACTATTTTTGGTGGGGGGGGGGAGAACGTAATGAACTGGTTAAGATTTCAACTGCTATGCTGTGTGGTATTTCATTTTAGCAGTTTTCTGTAAAAGCAGTGTGTCCTGCTGGTAAAATGTTTCGGTTTTGTCTAAAGATAAGGAAGCATGTTGTTCAACTTAGGAATGTTGTGTCAGCCAATCAGGATGGTGAGATGGGGAGAAGGTTCTAGAGAGAGCTGGATGAAGAGAGATTTATGACAGGCAATGGTGGGATTCACGGACTTCTGGCAGGGGATGCGGAGAAGGGAAGATTGGGAAGGCATCCATAGGATTTGATCCGATGGGAAGACATTATTGCAAGGAGTGCTTCGTGAGACACAGGAGTCCAAGACAGGAAATTCTACAGATGATTGGCGGTGAGAATTCAATGTCGTTACACCCAGCTTTTGGAGGAGATGAGCTTCAACAGTCATGTGCACATTTGGACTGGTTTTACTGTAATGGGCCCTATTTTTTTCTTTCCTTTCTCTCTTTTAATAACTGTTTATTAAAGCTGAAATTGGTAAACATACTTTCTTTATAATGTTATGCTGGTGTGTGATTTGTCCTCCTTTGGTGATCGGTAATTCTGCATGGGCAATATTTACACAGCATTCACTCAAATCAAGGTTCCGTTAATTGGAACATCCCAACTCTCCTGTTTGGTTGAACCCCAAATCATAACAACCCTAGACATATATTGTTATAAGGGTGGCCTTCTGACTGCTGAGTCACATGGCTGTTAACAGAGTTAGCTATCAAGCCAAGACTGCATATGAGCCCAGTGAGAAGGTTACACCTACCACCAGGCTTAATGACATCATCTGCCCTGCTGTTATCAGGCTCTTGAACGGGCCACTTGTACAACATCATAGACTCCAGGCCTCACAATCTAACTTGATATGATCTTGCACCTCATCATTAACACGCACTGCATGTCTCCCATAGCCTTTACACATTATTCAGCATTGTTATTCTTGACCTTATTCTAGCTCAATGCATTGTGTAATGATTTGATCTTTGTGAACAGTTTTCAGTCTGGTTTGAGCCGTTAGTTCACAAGTCATGCATACGTCATCAGTAACCTCCTGTCTCCATTGTCCTCTGGTATGGTTGGAGTTCATCATTGTTTCTGTAATCTGTTGTATCCACTGAACAGGGGATTGGCCTGTACAGCCTCACCAGAGCCCGGTTGGCCGGACTTACCCGTCTCCACCTCCCACGACGGGGACATAGGGTTGGGCATTGAGAGGCTGTATAAACAGTACGTACGATAAGCTCTTCACTGCATCTTTGTACATGTGACAATAATAAACCAACAGCAATAAATCCACGTTCTGGCTCATTACAACCAATCGATTGCTTTTCAATGCACTCACTGTTATTCAGCAGGTAGAGACGGCAATGAATTTGCACGTTTGTGAAGTAATTTTGGTGAATGAGGAAGGCTAATTTGCAGTAGAAATGTCTGCTTTTCTTCAAACGATGTCATGGGAGCTTGTTTTACCTTCACATGAACAGGTAGGCTTAACAGAATCCAGTTCCACTCCAAGCGATGGTGGCTCCTACCATACAGAATTCCCACAGTGAATTCTGTAGGGTAGGAAAAAACGGCATTAAGCAGATTCAATGGCAATTTACAGAAGGCCAGTCAAGGTATACAGTACGTGGTGGAAATAAATTACAGGGTTTGTGGTGAAAGAGCAGGATCTCATACATAATTGGATAACTCCTTCATAAAGCTAGCATAGGTAAGATGTGATGAGCCAAATAATCTCCTTCTTAGCTATTGTTATCTGCTTTCAACTCAGAGATCAGTCCAGTTCTGGGTGTATTTACATTCATTCAAATTTGTTGGTCTGCCAGAACATAGAGATGCCCACAGAGGTGACGTCTGCTGACTGGTAGATATGCGGCTACGGGAGCATGTATTGAGGGGACACACTGAAGCTTGATGGTCAGTGGGAATGGACGACAATGAAAGATTCTTCTACTACTAGATAGGTAGGATTGGTCGAGGAAGTCCCTTAATTATTGTAGTGACGTGTCACCCCAAGGAAGGTGCATTAAGTGGCAACAGCCCTATTGGTGTTAAGGAATGTAATAGAACACTATTTAACCCATTGACTATGAAAATAAGACAGAAAAGGCATTTCATGATTTATTCATGCTATTCTTTATACTATGGATAAAGTTTATTTTGATATAAATTGTTCAAGACGTTTTCAGATCCTATCTGAGACATGAGACAGATTAGGACTTATTCAACTCCTTCCAAAGAATGTTTGAATCATATCCACATCCCAGAATCAGATTTATAATCAGTTTTACAATAGTTTCTACATTTAATGTTATTTTAATGAGATGTAAGGTCCTAATTTTATATAGTTGACTGTCTTTCAATTTTAGTGCTTCCATTCAGGTCAAGTGAAGTTTATGGTCATTAAACTACATACATGTATATAACATATATGATGCACATAGAAATGAGACCATTTCTTTGAATCAGGGTGTAAAGCACATAACACACATAACTCACAATAACTTAGGAAGATAAGGATAAAATCTACAGATGAATCACATATAAATAACAAACTAAAGTGCATCAATAGTAAATATTGTAAGATACTGAACAGATTAACCAGTGATATTTTGAATACAATGCAGCCGGGAGTTCAGACGCCTAATGGCCTGGGAAAGAAACTGCTTCTCATCCCGATCATTCTTGTTTTTATGCAGCGTGGTCTCCCGCCCAATGACGACTTTGTGTGATGTTAGTATTGGAAAATAGATAATCACACTCAGCTTTTAAAGCAGCCAGATACACCATGATTAAAGTTCAAAGTGCATTTATTATCAAAGTATGCATACAATATACAACCTGGAGATCCATCTGTTTACAGGTAGCCACAAAACAAAAAAAAAGACAAACAGAACCCATTCAAACAGAATGTCAAACACCCAATGTGCAAAAAAAAATAAATTGTGCAAACAATGAAAAACAAGCAAATAACATTCAGAACTAAAGTTCATGAATGTTAGTTCACAGCCATGTAGCCACTCATCACTGCAGCCAGGAGCACATTAGTTGCAGGCCACAGCCTCAGTTCAACGCAGTGATGAGTAAACCTGACCAAACAGCAAGCAGATCACCGGCTGGTTTCCCGTCTCCAGCCCCGACACCCTGACCTTCTCAATCTGGCCAGGTGCTTAAATCAGCCAAACACTGGCTCATTCCTTACTCTCAGACTCAGTCCTTCTGGCTTCAACATACTGTCGGGCTCAGATCCTGCTGGCTCAATTTGGCCCATACCCAACTTCTCCAGTCTGGCCCGGTGCCTAAACATTGGCTTGTTGCTCGCTCTCCTTCTATATGAACAAGAGGAGGTGGCCAGGCTCCTCAAGTCTGCCTGCAATTCATTATGATCATGGCTAATCCACATGAGCAATTTCTCTTATATATTTGAATAAGACTGCAGTCCCAACTTGTCCATCCTCGCTCCTCCCAACAGCAGCCATATGTCATTTCAGAGGCTTGTCAGAAAGTGGCAACTCACCATTTAAGGCATTCTCTCCTTTCATTAGGGAGGAAGTACAGGAGCCTGACGACACACACTCAATGTTTTAGGAACAGCTTCTTCCCCTCTGCCATCAGATTCCTGAATGGTCCAAGAACCCATGAACACCTTCTTGATTCATGAAGGAGCAATTGAACAATTGGACCCATGCATCATTACCAGGCTATAGACTGAACTTTATGTGGAGTCCGGCAGTTCAACCCAATATTCCTTATGTGTGGGGAGAGCGTGGTGGACAAGACTAATTGGTGGATTAAGACTGATTTTTGTGCCTTGCACTGTATTGCTACGGTGGCAGGGTGGAGATATGTCTCTACCAAAGGAGGTGTAAGGTGCTTCTTCTCTCCACTAGCTTGCAGGCCACCCTTGGGCAAGGTGTAGCACCTGCTTAGCCCCTCCAATCAGAGTCATGCAAAGCCATATGATGGTCAAATGGGCAGCTGGTGCAGATCACAAGACCTAGTTGTGTGGCCACTGACGCCAGACAGAAAATCTTTGAAGTGTTTTGATAATGGTTGGGACCACCCACGTTGTAAAGACAACGTTGAAAAGAATGCAATGGCAAACCATTTCTGTAGAAAGAATTGCCAAGACCATGATCGCCTACGTCATACGACACAGCATATAGCAAACAAATGAACAGTACTGCTGCCAATGAAGCAGCATATTTCACAACGTACATCAGTGATAACAAGCCTGATTCTGATTCTGATTCTCAACTTGTGTATGGTACAGTGGGACTGTGACCAAGGCTGCACTATTGATCTTGCGTTTGACACCCCACCATGTGTAGCCGTTCCTCTTAAATATTATATCAGCAAATAACATGCAACCACCGGGGCTGTTCTTTAATCCATTTTGCTTCACTGCTACCCCCTTCCCGAAGGGCATCTGCTGCCTTTATCCTACAATGTGACTCCCGGCTGTCCTCTGACATAAGTGAACAAGCTGATAACTCCAGGGTCAAGAAGGGATGAGCAATGAATATCAATCTTACATGCAATGTCCATATCTAGCAAGTGAATGAAAATATCAGAGGTTTGATCTTTAAGATTCAAGACAGTTTATGTTCATTTTTCAGTGCACAAGTGTAAAGGACAATGAAATGATTGTTACTTTGGATCTGATGTCATATACAAAACGCAATAAGCACAAAGAACACAATAAGTATAAATATAAGTGTTGTGGCGACCCATTTCCTGGCACATCCGAACCGGCTCACAATTAGATAGCCTACGGGGGTTTGCGAGCACAGAGCTTTGGAGCCTCTGCGCCACGGGGGGCAGGTTGAGGGAGGCTTAAAAGTGAGGCTGAAGATTTCGAATAAAGTTTTTCCTTCGACTGCAGTTACCGACTCCGTGTCGTAATTTTAGCGCTGCGTGTAGCACACCGCTACAATTGGTGACCCCGACGGTCCAAACAATTTTTGGACCAGAAATGACCGACACCGCCTCTGTTCATGCGGTTTCGTTGAAACTGCCGGGTTTCTGGACACAGCGACCGAATCTGTGGTTCCAGCAAGCCGAAGCCCAATTCCACGTTCGCCAGATCACCTCAGAAGACACCCGCTACTACTACGTGGTGAGCTCCCTCGACCAGGGCACAGCGGCCCAGGTCGCGGAGTTCGTACAGTCGCCCCCGGTAGACGGCAAGTACACGGAATTCAAAGCCCTGCTCCTCAGGACTTTCGGACTCTCACGGCGCAAGCGGGCTGCCTGTTTACTGCACCTGGATGGCTTGGGAGACAGACCTCCATCGGCTTTAATGAATGAGTTGTTGTCTCTGGCCGGAGGACACAAGCCCTCCCTCATGTTTGAGCAGGCATTCCTGGAGCAGCTGCCCGAGGACATACGCCTGCTGCTGTCCAACGCAGATTTCAGTGACCCCCGGAAGGTGGCAGCCCGGGCGGACTTGCTGTGGAACGCCAAAAAGGTGAGCGGGGCGTCCATCGCACGGATCTCCCAGCCACGCTCCCAGCAGCAAACCAGTCCAGGCCCAGCCGCAGAGCCCGCCAACCCCCGGCCCAATGAACACTGGTGCTTCTACCACCAGCGGTGGGGCGCAGAAGCCCACCGTTGTTGCCCGCCCTGCAAGTTCCCGGGAAACGCCAGGGCCAGCCGCCACTGATGGCTACGGCGGCTGGCCATCAGGATAGCCTCCTGTATGTGTGGGATAGAAGGTCGGGACGCCGGTTTTTGGTCGATACTGGTGCCAGGATCAGCGTTTTACCTCCGACGAGTTACGACACCCGCAGCAGGGCACCGGGTCCCCCCCTGAGGGCCGTGAATGGCAGCACAGTAAGGACCTATGGCACCCGTCAGGTGCAGCTACAGTTCGGCTCCAGCCAGTTCACGTGGGACTTCACACTGGCCGCCGTAGCCCAACCGCTTCTGGGTGCGGATTTTTTGCGAGCTCACAGCCTGCTGGTCAACCTGCCGAGGCAGAGACTGGTACACGCCGAGACCTTTCAGACGTTCTCCCTGGGTGCAGCCCAGTTGCCAGCCCCTCACCTCGGCTCCATCACGCTGTCCGACAATGACTTCACCAGGGTCCTGGCGGATTTCCCATCGGTTCTGGCACCGCAGTTCACAGCGGCCATGCCCCGACACGGCGTACAGCACCACATCCCAACCGAGGGACCACCCCTCCACGCCCGCGCTTGGCGGCTTCCCCCGGACAAGCTCCGACTGGCGAAGGAGGAGTTCCAGAGGATGGAGGAATTGGGAATCATCCGGCGGTCTGACAGCCCTTGGGCCTCCCCCCTGCACATGGTGCCCAAAGCGACGGGAGGCTGGAGACCGTGCGGCGACTACCGCAGGCTGAATGAGGCTACCACACTGGACCGCTACCCTGTGCCGCACATTCAGGACATCGCAGCAAACCTGCACGGCGCACGGATCTTTTCCAAGGTAGACCTCGTCCGAGGGTACCATCAAATCCCGATGCATCCTGACGACGTCCCCAAAACGGCTCTCATCACCCCGTTTGACCTTTTCGAGTTCCTCCGCATGCCATTCGGCCTGAAGAATGCCACACAGACGTTCCAGCGGCTAATGGACGCGGTGGGACGGGACCTGGACTTCGCGTTCATCTATTTGGATGACATCCTCATAGCCAGCAGCAGTCGTCAGGAGCATCTGTCCCACCTCCGTCAACTCTGCGCCCGACTGAGTGAGTACGGTCTTACAATCAACCCCGCCAAATGCCAGTTCGGACTCGATACCATTGACTTCCTGGGCCACAGGATTTCTAAAGACGGGGCAACCCCTCTGCCCGCTAAGGTAGATGCGGTCTGCCACTTCCCCCGACCCACCACGATCAAAGGCCTTCAGGAATTCGTAGGTATGGTCAATTTCTACCGCCGCTTCCTCCCTTCAGCTGCCTGGATCATGCGCCCCCTGTTCGCCCTGATGTCGGGTCCGAGCAAGGACATTACCTGGGACGAGGAGTCCACCACCACTTTCATTCAAACGAAGGAAGCCTTGGCGAATGCCGCAATGCTAGTACATCCCAGAATGGACGCCCCCACCGCCCTCACAGTGGACGCATCTAACACGGCAGTCGGTGGGGTACTGGAGCAGCTCATCGCAGGTCACTGGCAACCCCTGGCGTTTTTCAGCAAACACCTGCGGCCACCCGAGCTCAAGTACAGTGCTTTTGACCGGGAACTGTTGGCGCTCTACCTGGCAATCCGACATTTCAGGTACTTCCTAGAAGGTCGGCCCTTCACCGCGTTCACGGACCACAAACCGCTTACCTTTGCGTTTACGAAAGCGTCCGACCCCTGGTCGTCCCGCCAGCAATGCCACCTGTCCTACATCTCTGAATACACGACGGATGTCCGGCACGTCTCGGGTAAGGACAATGTCGTAGCTGATGCGCTCTCTCGCCCTACCGTTCATGCCCTTTCCCAAGGGGTAGACTTTGAGGCACTGGCAGAGGCACAGCAGGCAGATGAGGAGATTCCGAGTTACAGAACATCAGTCTCCAGTTTGCAGCTCCAGGACGTCCCCGTAGGCCCGGGTGAGAGGACCCTACTCTGTGACGTCGCCACCAGCCAGCCCCGTCCCGTCGTCCCGACAGCCTGGCGGCGCCGTGTTTTCGACTCCATTCATAACTTGGCACATCCCTCCATCCGGACGACTGTCCGGATGGTTTCCAGCAGGTTCGTTTGGCACGGACTCCGCAAACAGGTCAGTGAATGGGCCAAAACGTGCATGCACTGCCAGACGGCCAAGGTGCAGCGGCACACCAAAGCCCCACTGCAGCAGTTCCATCCCGCCCACCGGCGTTTCGACCACATTCATGTGGATATCGTGGGCCCCCTGCCAGTGTCGCGCAGAGCGCGGCACCTCCTGACTATCGTGGACCGGTTCACAAGATGGCCAGAGGTGGTCCCGCTCACCGACACCACCTCTGAATCTTGCGCCCGAGCCCTGATCACCACCTGGATATCTCGCTTTGGTGTACCGGCCCACATTACCTCCGACAGAGGTGCCCAGTTCACCTCCAGCCTGTGGTCAGCTATGGCCAGCCTTTTGGGGACTCAGCTGCACCACACAACTGCCTACCACCCACAGTCGAACGGGCTAGTGGAGCATTTCCACCGTCACCTGAAGTCGGCCCTCATGGCCCGCCTGCGAGGAGCCAACTGGGCAGACGAGCTTCCCTGGGTCCTACTCGGCATCCGCACAGCGCCCAAAGACGACCTGCACGCCTCATCGGCCGAGTTGGTATACAGCGCGCCCCTGGTCGTCCCCGGGGAGTTCCTACCAGACCCACGGAGGCAAGAGGAAGATCCCGCAGCAGTCCTGGGCAGACTACGTGAGAAGCTCAGTAACCTGGCCCCCATACCCACTTCACAGCACGGGCGGAACCCGACCTGCGTACCCAAAGACCTGCAGAACTGTAAGTTTGTGTTTGTACGAAGGGGCGGGCATTGGCCACCGCTGCAGCGGCCATACGAGGGGCCGTTTATGGTGCTCCGGAACAACGGGTCCACGTTCGTGCTGGACGTTGGGGGGAAAGAGGAGGTTTTCACAGTGGACCGCCTCAAACCGGCCCATGTGGACCTGGTGCAACCGGCCGAGTTTCCGGCACCTCAGCGCAGAGGCTGACCTCCCAAGCAGGTTCTGGCCCAGACTGTGGACATTGGGGGGTGTATCGCCGGTTCTGGGGGGGGGGGGGGGGGGGTTATGTGGCGACCCATTTCCTGGCACATCCGAACCGGCTCACAATTAGATAGCCTACGGGGGTTTGCGAGCACAGAGCTTTGGAGCCTCTGCGCCATGGGGGGGCAGGTTGACGGAGGCTTAAAAGTGAGGCTGAAGATTTCGAATAAAGTTTTTTTCTTCGACTGCAGTTACCGACTCGGTGTCGTAATTTTAGCGCTGCATGTAGCACACCGCTATGGTGTAATCTTATTATGTATGATGTACAAGTGACTATAAACTGTATGTACATACATAAAGTGAAGCTAGGAGATGCGTATTTAATGGTGTTGGAGGGTATTGGGGTGGGTTAATGAGTAGAGGTGTTGATTAGCCTGAAGGCTTGGGAGGAGGTAACTACTTTTGAGTCTAATATGGATAGCGTAGAGCCTATTCCCTGGCAGACAGTCCCTACGCAGGGTGGGTGGGATCCATTGTGATATTGCTCGCCTTAGTGGGATACCACCGGTCCCTTTGAACTTGACCTTGCAGACTGAGTACAGCCAGCAGATAATCTTCTGCGTCGACAGGCTGGACTGGATTTGATGTTGTTGGCCATCATCCAGTTCTTTTCTTCTTTGCCTAGGTTGTGAAACCACCTTTATGCCAGCGTCAAAATGATGGATTAGAACGGCATTCTCCTGTTACAAGGTCCGCACAACAGCGGTGGCTCCCGTCAATTCCAAACGTGGCTCGTGTTGCAGGCCGGGATTGGCGAGCAGCCAGGACTTTGAGCGGATGTGCTCAGAGAGAAAAGGACAGAAAGGGAGGAGGTACACCGAACGGCGGTGGCTGGCCAAAGCAAGGGTGAGTGGGAGGGTGTAGGAAATTCTAAGCAAAGGCCAGGGAAATGTAGGAGTGTTTTTTGTCAAGGGTAAAGGGGGATGAGTGGGGTTGGGAAAGAGAGGGAGGAAAAAAAGAGACAGAAAAGAAGAAGGAGTGAACAATGAGCCACACAATGTTTATCAGTAAGAAGTCCCATTCTGACATGTTGGTACATGGCCTCCTTTATGGTCACAATGAGGCCGCCCTCAGGTTGGAGGAGAAACAACTCATATTCCATCTGGGTGGCATGAACATCCATTTCTCTAACTTCCGGTAATTTCTGTCCCCTTTTTCCCTTTTTCCATTCCCTTCTGGCTAACCTCTTACCCCTTCCCTTTTCTTCACATGCGCATCACCTCCTTTCTCCCATGGTCCACTGTCCTCTCCTATCAGATTCCTTCTTCTTTAGCCCTTTACCTTTTCCACTTATCACCTCCCAGCTTCTCACTTCATTCTCCCTCCCGCATCACCTACAGTCTCCCTCACCTGGTTTCACCTATCACCTCTCAGCCTTTCACTTCATTGCCGACTCTCCCATCCACCTACCTTCCCCTTCACCTGGCTTCACCCATCACCTTCCAGCTTGTACTCCTTCCCCTTCCCCCATCTTCTTACTCTGGCTTCAGCCCCTTTCCTTTCCAGTCCTGATGAAGGACCTCAGCCCGAGCAGTGACTGTTTATTCCACTCCACAGATGCTGACTGACCAGCTGGGTTCTTCTGTGGGATTCTGTAAATAAAACAATGGAGGCATTTTATGTTTAAGAAAAACCGTAGCAACTCATTTATTGTGCTCCAAACACTGAACACGAAAAGCGCGGTGACAGAACTTCACGTAATACGTCAGACCAGCCTCTTAAAGTGAACTCCAACTCAATATCAGTGGCTGTGAACTGTGTCTGCTTCCACCTATTACATTACCCTACACCTCCAGCATTTTGTGTTTGTTGTTAGTAGACAAAAAACTCCACCACAGGTGATTCCAAGCAAAAGGAGGGTTAGTCATGGCGCTGGCAACCCCACCCCATAAAAACCCAGAGCTACAGAAATACCAACAAAAGCTCCAAGGACCACATCCCTGGGAGAGGAAGGATACTGTCGGCGCCCCATGCCCTGGTAGGGGTGATGGACTTAAAAGAAGATAGTAGACTATGAGTTAATTTAGCAGATAATACAGGTCTCAGATTGCCAAATGTGCCCATTTGAACAGTAGTGAAGTTCAGTGGATTAGAATTATTATCTCCACCATTTCTTCTTCCAATTGCTTAATAGCTTGGTACCACACTCGAAGCGACACAAGGTTAGATTCTTAATTAACACTTCACTCAAAGACTTAACCATAGCAAAATGGGCCCAAGCTCACTCTGAATGAAACAAGAAGTGCACACATTGTGATAACCTATTGGGGGGGATTAACCATTAACCTTCTTTCCTAGTTTTTTTAATGCACAATCAAGCGCCTAAATTGAAGTTTAATTTCAAATCATTCTCTGCGCGGCTTGAAGTTATTTGGACGGATGCTGTTGGACAGATAAGGAAACAAATGAGTCTCACACAGTGTGGAGGTGAGCAAAACAGATTTCAAGCAAGAGGAATCCATCACATTTTGTCGGAGACTTCGATGGGTTCAAATTAAGCTCGGTTAGCCTGATTAATGAGATAGGGTAGCAACAGCAGTCAGCTACGAATGAAAAATGCTTTTGTGAATTCCTGGTGGGGGTCTGAAGCGAACAGGATGAGTTTTGCATTGCAAACAATAACATTTGTAACAGTATTCACAGGTGGATTCAAAACCTGGACATCACATGAAATCTTTTTTCAAGCTGCATTTCATTTTTAATGCATTTATTACAATTATTCTTGTGAGGAGAGACCCTGGTTTATCAGACTGAATGGCAAAGCTGTTTTACTTGAAACAGAGGACATGGTGAAGGAGACTGATTGACAAATTTAAAATCGTTGAGAGTCTGGACAAAGTCGATAAAGAGAACTATTCCAATTGGTCATGGACTAGCATGAAGATGAATCGAAACTGGGAGAAAAATAAACTGCTTTATTCAGTGAGTGGTGAGAACCAGACTGTGCCGTTGGAGTACGTAGTAGTGGCAGGGTCAATCACAGCCATCAAAGGGAAAAGAATAACAATTTGTAAAGAATATTGCAGGACAGTACAAAGAGGCTGAAGGTTGGAGCTAACTGGAATAGATTTGATGGACAAAATGGCCTCCTTCTATGTTGTAACATTTCTGTGGAATTGGATCTCTGTTTATTTCTGATCCTTGGGGTTTTTCTGGGTGTCAAAAATGCAAGCAGTCTCAATTCTAAGATTTCAGTTTATTTTAGAGCATGAGCAAACATATAAATACTAAGCCAACTAAATAAAGAGCTGAGGAATTAATTAATGCTAAAGGGTGTAAAACAAAGGAATAAAAGATGTTGCTTCTGAAAAATCTGTCACTTTTACAATTAAAGAGATTCCTTAGATAGAGCATAAAGTACTAATGGGCTGCATAATTAATACAATTATATCACGTGAGTAATCTGCTAATACCTAGCCAATGGAAAATGAGAAAGATGATAAACCGTAAGTTTAGCTGCTATACCACTTTCTGCCAGAGAGTGTGAAAAACACATCAATTTGTTAAAAATTACAGATCTTATAAAAGGTATTAATAAAAAAACAGCGGCTTCCAACAGTGGTTTGCTGAAGACCATTTCATATTTACAAGGCATTTCCAAACTGTTTACAGAGACATTTTCTTAGAGAGCATCAATTTTGGGCCATATTAAATAATATGATTAATAAGAAGCCGTAAATTAACTTGCATGAATACATGGCATCTGTTTCTTTGAAAATGTATTTATGAGATATATTAATGTACAGGTTTAATTTATTGTTCCATTACTTAGATTGGTATACAATCATTCTTCCTCAGTTATGAAAAAAGCATTGGGATTTTGTTTTGGTGCAATGACTGTTGGGTATAGGGATTTTTCAGTCACTGTGAATGTAATACAACAGTCCTGAAGATATTTATTAGGAAAACTGGCTCAGATATGAAGTACACATATGATATTTCTTCCTTTGCACGTAGATCTTTTGTCTTGTGGTCAAAAGGAAGAGAGGTCACAAGTTCAGAGTACTGCCACGATTGCAATACAGAGCCAAGATTTTTAAATATGAGTAACTTAAACATCAAAAAATCATTTTCTTTAGCTTCAGTGTGTTGTGGCAAAGTGCACACTCTATGGAATAAATTGCTTGAAATTTTGCACTGCTTCAATAACCACAAAATGCATCAGCCAAAGTGCTTGGCTTATAGTGAGAAAAGCCTTTCTTCTAGGCCCATTGTGTGCTACCTAATTGCTGGTTCAAAATTGAATAAGCTCAGCTACTTTCCAAATTGGAGCCGAGCCGCATTCACATTCGATCTTTGTCCTGACCTATTTTTGGGGAACTACAATCAGCCTCATCCCTCTGGAGAACTGGATGGGTACAGGGGATTGTTGGAGATGACAATGAGATGAAATCAGTAAAGTCACTCTTGATCACAGTCAAGTGATCTCTGCTGAATGTGTTTGTCAAATGAAGACAAATTATGCTTCAATTGTTTCTGAAAGTTTGAACAAGAACAGGAACCTGGACATACACTTAGTGACCACTTTACCAAGTACCTCCTCTACCCAATCAAGTGGCTGCTGAGTATACGCTCATGGTCTTCTGCTGCTACAGACTATCCACTTCAAGCTTCGACGTGTTTTGCGTTCAGAGATGCTCTCTGCGCACCACTGTTGTAACATGTGGTTATTTGAGTTACTGTCACCTTCCTGTCAGCTTGAACCAGTCTGGCCGTTCTCCTCTGACCTCTCTCATTAACAAGGTGTTTTCGCCCACAGAACCACCACTAACGGGATATTTCTTTTGCTTTTTGCACCATTCAAATTCTAAAGACCATAGTGCGTGAAAATCTCAGAAGGTCAGCAGTTTCTGAGATAACTCAAACCATCCCTTCTGGCACCAACAATTATTTCAGTCAAAGTCACTTAGATCACATTTCCTCTTTTGTTGTTGGTCTGAGCAACAATTGAACCTCTTAACTGGATCAGCATGCTGTTGTGCATTGAGTTGCTGCCACAGATACTTGCATTCATGGGCATGTATACAGATGAACCTAATAAAGTAGCCACTGAGTGTCCGTGGTTAGGACAGTGTATTGATACACACGTGAAGCAAGTCTGTGCAAACAGAGGCACAGTGACGCTTCATCCTCTCTCCATTTCCTACATTGTTGCGGTTAGAAGGAAGGAGAGGGACAGGAGCACAAGCTAGTAGGTGATTAGTGAAGCCAGGTGAGAAACAGTGCTGAAGTGAGAAGCTGGGAGGCGATTTACGTACTCTCAAATTTTGTCTCCTGTTTTACTAATGTCATGTTGTACTACTACATAGTACAATTATTATTCCAACATCATACAGAACATAGAAAAACTACAGCACAATACAGGCCCTTCAGCCCACAAGTCTGTGCTGAACCTGTCCTTACCTTAGAACTACCTAAGCATGGCCCTCTATTTTTCTAAGCTCCATGTACCTGTCCAAGAGTCTTTTAAAATACCCTATTGTATCTGCCTCCACCAGTGCCATAGGCAGCCCATTCCACGCACTCACCACTCTCTGCGTAAAAAACTTACCCCAGACATCTCCTCTGTACCTTGTTCCAAGCACGTTAAAATTGTGCCCTCTTGTGCTTGCCATTTCAGACCTGGGAAAAAGCCTCTGACTATCCACATGATCAATGCCTCTCACTATCTTATACACCTCTGTCAGGTCACCTCTCATCCTCCATTGCTCCAAGAAGAAAAGGCCGAGTTCACTCAATCTATTTTCATGAAGCATGCTCCCCAATCCAGGCAACATCCTTGTAAATCTCCTCTGCACCCTTTCTATGGTTTCCACATCCTTCCTGTAGTGAGGCGACCAGAATTGAGAACAGTACTCCAAATGGGGTCTGACCAGGGTCCTAAGTAGCTGTAACATTACATCTCAGCTATTAAACTCAATCCCACAGTTGATGAAGGCCAATGCACCATATGCCTTCTTAATCACAGAGTCAACCCATGTAGCAGCTTGAGTGTCCTATTGGCTTGGACCCCAAGATCCATCTGATCCTCCACACTGCCAAGAGTCCATTAGACCATAAGATTTAGGAACAGAGTAGGCCATTCAGCCCATCAAATCTGCTCTGCTATTCAATCACAGAGATCATCCACTCATCCTCACTCCTCTCCTTTCACCCCATACCCTTTGATGCCCTGGCTAATCAAGAACCTATTTATCTCTGCCTTAAATATATCCAAAAACTTGGCCTCCACAGTTGCTTGTGGCAACAGATTCCACAGATTTACCATCCTCTGACTAAAGCAATTTCTCCACATCCCAGTTCTAAAAGGACATCCTTCAATCCTGAAGTTATGCCCTCTTGTCCTAGAATCCCCTACCATGGGAATAAACTTTGCAGTATCTAATCTGTTCAGCCGTTTTAACATTTTGAATGTTTCTGTGAGATAATTTTCCTGAACTCCAGAGAATGCAGCCCAAGAGCTGCCAGATGGTCCTCGTTCCTCTCATTCCTGAAATCCGTCTTGTGAACCTTCTCTGAACCCTCTCCAATGCCAGTATATCCTTTTTAAAATAAGGAGCCCAAAACTGTGCACAATACTCTAAATGAGTGCCTTATAGAGCCTCAACATCACATCCTGGCTGTTATATTCTATGCCTCTAGAAATGAATTGCATTTGCCTTCTTCACCACCGACTCAGTCTGGAGGTTAACCTTTAGGGTATCTTGCACAAGGATTCCCAGGTCTCTTTGCAGCTCTGCATTTTGAATTTTCTCCCTATCTAAATAATAGTCTGCCTGTTTATTTCTTCCACTGACGTGTATGATCGTGCACTTTCCAACATTGTATTTCATTTGCCACTTTGCCCATTCCCCCAAACTAACTAAGTCTCTCTGCAGGCTCTGTTTCCTGCACATTACCCACTCCTCCATCTACCTTTGCAACATTGGCAAATATAGCCACAAATCCCTTAATACCGTAGTCCAAATCATTGACATACTTCGTAAAAAGTAATGGTCACAGCACTGAACCCTGTAGAACTCCATTGGTAACCGGTAGCCAGCCAGAATAGGATCCCTTTATTCCCACTCTCTGCTTTCTGCTGACCAGCAAAGCTCCACCCACACCTTACCATTAACACTGTATTCTGTCGTCATATTTGACCTACCAAAATGAACCACCTCACACTTACCTGGGTTGAACTCCATCTGTCACTTCTCAGCCCAATTTTGCAACCTATCAATGTCCCGCTGTAACCTCTGACAGCCCTCCACACTATCCACAACACCCCCAACCTTTGTGTCATCGGCAAATTTACTAACCCATCCCTCTGCTTCTTCATCCAGGTCATTTATAAAAATCACAAAGAGTAGGGGGTCCCAGAACAGATCCCTGAGGTACACCACTGGTCACCAACCTCCATGCAGAATATGACCCGTCTACAACCACTCTTTGCATTCTGTGGGCAAGCCAGTTCTGGATCCACAAAGCAATGCCTCCTTGGATCTCATGCTTACTTACTTTCTCAATAAGCCTTGCATGGGGTATCTTATCAAATGCCTTGCCAAAATCCATATACACTACATCTACAGCTCTACCTTCATGAATGTGTTTAGTCACATCCTCAAAAAATTCAGTCAGGCTTGTAAGGCACAACTTGCCTTTGACAAAGCCATGCTGACTATTCCTAATCATATTATGCCTCTCCAAATGTTCATAAATCCTACCTCTCAGGATCTTCTCCATCAACTTATCAACCACTGAAGTATATCTCCAGATAGAACATAGAACATAGAAATCTATAGCACATTACAGGCCCTTCGGCCCACAATGCCATGCCAACAATGTAACCTACCCTAGAAACTGTCTAGAATTTCCCTACTGCGTAGCCCTCTATTTTTCTAAGCTCCATGCACCATGTTAGATCAGCTAGGTGATATTAACACATGAACTCCATCATATAGTTTCCTTTCCAGTCGTGAAGAAAGGTCTCAGACCGATTCGTTGACTGTTTATTCATCTCCATAGATGCTGCCTGACCTGCTGAGTTCCTCAGGCATTTTGTGTGTTGCTCACATTGTAAATCTGTTGCACGCAACTGGACAGAAGTCTCCTCACTGTTCCAGCTGTAAGAAGCCTAATTGAAATCGCTTTTACTAAATCAAGGTTCAAATTGAAGTTGAAAGCCCGCATGATTCGGTAGATAATGTGCCACATGAGGTGTGACTAAACCATGCAGACAGGCAAAGTCCCAGATTAGGTTTGTAATGTTGGCTGAGCCAGCAGATATTGGCTGCAGCTTTGAACTATATGTTGGTTTTACAAATACCCTGAGAGATTTTGTGGGAAGGAGCTTCGCTTTCACAGCCTTCAGAGCAAGAGTTCCCCACCATTTTTTATGCCACGGACCCCTGCTGTTTACTGAAGGGTCCATGACCCCAGATTGGGAACTCCTGCTCTGTAGCAAGTTTACTTTGTGTCACAATCAGTGCACTACATGGCTGTCAGTTTACAGATATTTAGTTGCTTTCTCCTCTTCTAATTATGTGACAAACATCAGATGCGACTTGACTGTAGGGGATCTTGCAGACCCAACAAATCCTCACTGTGAAGTCTCACGGGGAGTGGGAAAGAGAATTGTCTGCAAAACTTATCATTTATACTTTCCCGAGCAGGGTAATGCTGTTACTGGATGGAGAAGCTTACAAAACGTAAGGGATGCGGTTGGATTTGGATAATATCCAACGTTGAGCTCACTAGGGGGAGATGACACACTGCCTTCGAGGAGCAGGTAATGGCAGCCTTTGTAGGTCGCACAACACCAGGTTCAGGAACAATTATTACCACTGAACCAGCATGGATAATTTCACTCACTGAACTGATTCCACAACCTAAGGATTCAGTTTCAAGGACAGTGTAACTCATATTCTGAAAATTATTTATTTATTGTTTATTTATTATTTGTGTTTAAAGAGTCCGTCTGCTTTTGCACATTGAGTATTTGTTCATTTTTGTGTGTAGTTCTTCATTGATTCTGTCAGTGACATATACAAACTTTGATAATAAACTTACTTTGAACTTTGAAATGGAGCAAACTTAGTTTACACCCAACCAACTGAGGCTAACTGGTTCATCTGCCTGTATTTACAGTGCTGGTTGAAGAGGAATGAGGAAGCCAGGAGAGATGGATCCTTCATTTTTTCTGACCAGAATTTGCTCTTTAATCATCACTAGAGAAAAATAAACCCTTTGCTGTTTGTGTGACCTGGCTGTGTTCAACTTCTGGATTAAAACAGCAAATGCATTTCAAAACTGCATTATTGGCTTTGGGTTGCCTTGAGGATGAGCTAGCTGTTCTTTTGAGCTAATCTCTTCCCCTTTCCTCTGGCTAACATCTGTTTTTAACTGTGCTCCTTCTGTGAGGGAAGATATCCCATTAGATTTTACAATGAGGAAGCTTGCTAGCCGGGCACCCCCAACTCTCTGGCCTACCATGGATACTAAAACAGGGAAAAGAAAAGGGGAGCTTCATCTGTCAGAACTTGAAGCGGAGTTAATCAGGAGGGATCTGTGGGCAATGATAGCATACAAGCGCCACAGGCTAGTGGCTCCCAGTGGTGGAAACCAGGCATTTATCCCATGAGATGGTGTTTGAAATTGGAAGAGCAGTCAGCACCAGTGGTTATGCATGTTACGTTTTTTTTAACTCCAAAAACTAACTGAAAGAAAAATACAGGAGCTGGGACATGTTTTGTCAACTTAGTTTTCTTCTTTAGGGAGGCGCGCACACATAATATGGTGGTGTAATGATGTATGCCATTCACAGACTTTGAAAAATAACCAATAATGAATTACGTAAGCAAAGTAAGAATGCTTAATCAAACAATGGTCTCGGTCTGTTGTGCCCGACAACGACAGGAAATTGTGCGGGGAGTTTTTAAAGTGGAAAAGCTATTGCACTGGGGCAGTTCCACTCTTTCGACCTCAGAAATCCAAATCCAGTGGTATGAACAAGTGTTAGAAGCTGGGGTCTTCCTTGGTTGCAGAGGATGACCATGACATCTTCTGTGCTTTGTCATGTCCTTTGCTTTCCACACAGTGTAGCAGTATGGCATCCCTGGCTGCTGGATCTCACTGTAGGTCTCATCCACCCAATCTGTCAGAGCTGACGTTACATGCTAGAACTGGCGTGTCCCTCTCTCACTGGAGTATGAGGCCGCCAGCTACCCTCACCTGGTTTAGCCTGCCTGTCAAAGCGGCGTACCGGCGAGTGGCCGCGGTCACACGCAAACAGCTACTTGGAGCCACAGGTGAGAGCCGAGTGTCCAGTGGAGACCAAAGGTGAGTGAGCTGCCTCAGAGTGAACACAACTGGTCCCTTTACCAGAGGTGTTACCCCTCCCTCGATACCTCATACACCCCAAACAATATATTTATGACTCAAATTTTACTGAAATATTGAATACTCTACAGTGTTGGACATAACAAGTAACCAAGGTCAAATGGAGAAAAGCCAAGGTTCTTTCAACAACCATGTCACCAGAGTGAGCGGAAATTACAGGGAGAATTGATACATAATGAATCAATAGGATTTGGATTAAGAGTCTGTAGGATACTTTAGCCAGAGAGTGGTGAATCTGTGGAATTCTCTGCCAGGTGTAGCTGTGAAGGCTAAATCTATTTAAGCCAGAGGTTGATAAATTCTTGATTGGTCAGGACATGAAGGGATACGGGGAGAAGGCAGAAGATTGTCCTCTTCTGATTGGTCCTCTGTAATCTCAAGACATCGGTGTGTGAAAATCCCAGGCGATCAGCAGTTTCTGAGATACTCAAACCACCCCATCTGGCACCAACAATCATTTCATGGTCACAGTCACTTAGATCTTCCCCATTCTGATGTTTGCTCTGAACAATAACTGAACCCCTTGACCATTTCTGTATGCTTTTATGCCTTGAGTTGCTGCTACATGATTGGTTGGTTATATATTTGGATTAATGACCACATATACAGGTGTAGCTAATAGAGTGGCCATTGAGTGTATGTTCCACAGTTAAACCAAATAATATGCTGCAATTAGATGCATTTATTAACCTTCTTAAACATTATTAGGGATGATACAGTAGCTTAGCAGTTAGTGTAACACTATTACAGTACCAGTGACCCGGGTTTAATTTCTGCCACTGTTCATAAGGAGCTTGTACTTTCCGGCTGTTACTGTGTGGGTTTCCTCCAAGTGTTCCAGTTCCCTCCCACTTTCCAAAGACACACAGGGACAAACTTAATAAGTATTTTGAATCAGTCTTCACTGTGGTAGACACAGTGTAGTAGGCCGGAAATTCGAGAGTATTATGGGGCAAAAGTGAGTGCAGTTGCTATCACTAAGGAGAAGGTGCTTGAGAAGCTGAAAGATATGAAGTTAAATAAGTCACTTGAACCAGATGGACTACATCCCAGAGTTCTGAAAGAGGTAGCTAAAGAGATTGTGGAGGCATTAGTATTGATCTTTCAAGAATCACTAGATACTGAAATGGTTCTGTAGGAATGGAAAATAGCAAATGTCACTCCATTCTTTAATGAGGGAGGGAAGCAGAAGAAAGGAAATTATGAACCCTGTAGCTTGTCTTCAGAGGTGGGAAAGATTTTGAAGTCCACTATTAAGGACGAGGTTTCAGGGTACTTGGAGGCACACGATAAAAAAAAAGCTAAAGTCAGCATGGTTTCCTTAAAGGGAAATTTTGCCGGACAAATCTGTTGGAATTCTTTAAGGAAAGAACCAGCCGATTAGACAAAGGAGAGCCAGTGGACGTTTTGTATTTTCATTTTCAGAAGGCCTTTGACAAGATGCCACACCTGAGGCTGCTTAACAAGTTAAGAGCCCATGGTGTTATTGGAAGCATACTAGCATGGATGGATGACTAGCAGAAGGCAAAGAGTATAAAATAAATGGGGCCTTTTCTGGTTGGCCGCTGGTGACTAGTGGTGTTCTGCAGCATCAATGTTGGGACCGATTCTTTTCACTTTACATGTCAGTGATTTCTTCTCCTGAAGCCTGTCACCCCCACTGGGGCATAGGCCAACAAAAGCAGCTTGCCAGGGTCTACTGTCTTGGGCGAGTCTCTCAAATCCAGGAGCAGCCCAAGAATATGTCTTCCCGGCAAAGATCCTCCTCTCCCATGGACGAGGTGGTGGGTGCTTCTGGTGTTTTTTCTGCAGCACTGATTTTTTTTTACAGGATGGGATTTCTGGACCCATGTCTAATGCTACCCTTTTGCAGCCACGCTTGGGACCATCCATGGCAGATGCATGTCAATGGTTTGGGTGACGGAATTGATGATTTTGTGGCCAAATTTGTGGATGATGCATGGATAGGTGGAGGGGCAGGTAGTGTTGTGAAAGCAGTGAGTCTCCAGTAAGGATTAAGACTGATTGGGAGAATGGGCAAAGAAGTGGCAAATGATTATAATGCAGGGAAGTGCATAGTCATGCACTTTGGTAGAAGGAATAAAGGCAAAGACTATTCTCTAAATAAGGAGAAAATTCAAAAATCATGAGGTGCCAATGGAGTCTTCATGCAGGATCGCTAAAATTTAACTTTCTGGTTGAGTCGGTGGTGAGGAAGGCAAATTCAATGTTAGTATTCATTTCAAGAGGACCAGACTATAGAACCATGTACATATGCTGAGGCTTGATAAGGCATTAATCAGACCACATCTGCAGTATTACAAGCAGTTTTGGGCCCCTTCCCCAAGAAAAGCTGTGCTGCCATTGTAGGAGGTTCACAAGAATGAAAGGGTTAATATATGATGGGCACTTGATGGCCCTGGAACCTATCATTGAAACCTATCAAGTATTGACAAGTGTGGTTGTGAAGAGGATGTTCCCTATGGTGGGAGAGTCTGGGACCGGGGACACAGTCTCAGAACAGAGGGATGTCCGTTTAGAACAGAAGTGAGGAGGAATTTCTATAATCAGAGGCTGGTGAATCTGTGGAATTCATTGACACAGATGGCTGTGGAGGCCAAGTCATTAGGTATATTTAAAGCGTAGATTGGTAGGTTCTTGATCAGTCAGGGTACAGAGAGAAGGCGGAAGAATAAGGTTGAGAAGGGTAATAAGTAAGCCATGATGAATCAGACTCGATGGACAGAATGGCCTAATTCTGTTCCTATGTCTCAAGGTCTTATGGGTCGGTAGGTTATTGGTCCCGAGTGGAATTGAGCAATGTGTGCTTGTTGAGTGGATGGTCCTGTTACCCTGCTGTGTCTCTAAACAAATTTTTTAAATACTCACATTGTTCTTTTATCCAATCTAGTATTAAGGCCACAAGCAGTACCACACATTTACAACACTTTACCCGTTTGAAAACTGAATGACTTTTGGATACAAAAATATATTAAATGAACGCCACACAAAGGGAAATAAATTATGGAGTGTTGATCTATAGTTAGAACTGAACGTAGATTCTTGTAAGAGGGAAAAGCACTGGAGCTTGGAAACAAGCCCACAGGCACTGCTCTACTCTGTGCTTAGACTGAGAAAAAAAAATTTGAGGTTTGCATGATACATCAGTCGTTTGCTAATCTTTAACGAACAGCTAATAAACCAAGGGCCAAGCTAACTGATGTACTGTGGTGATAATGAGATGGTGTTGATCTATTTCTCAACTAATTGCAGATGTCTGTGTAAACCAGTTCTGATGCAGTACAATTATCTGAAATATCATTTGCTTTATAATTGTACTTCTCTTTCTACATATTTTAAAATGAAGATTCTCATTTTATGCAAGAATACAGTGATTACCCCAAATCAATGGTGCATTTAATAGGTTTTCCTTCACAGTCTAAGCCTAATACTTCAGAGAATTCTGTCTTCAGTTGAAATATTTCAGAAGCTAATCATTTAAATACAGTTGGCTATATTATATAATTACATATTTGTAATTACGTTTTCATATTTTGGAGCATCACACACATTAAATTTGAGAGTATACTGTCATTAATCGGAGACATAGATGGCCATTGCTGTTCTGTGCATTTTCCTGGGAATGCCCATTATCTGGGTTAATGGATGCATCTGTTTCACCCAGCTGTGCTCCAGTTGGCACCCTTCTCACCCACTACAGGTGGCAAAAGGGAGTAGGTAGTTAGAAATTCCATATTGGTTGCTGGAATTAAAAGGATGTTATGATATCAGAGGGCCATTATATTCCATCTTCTGCAATTGATCGTCATTGACTGAACCCCAAAGATGAATTTCTGACCACACAAATCTGAGTGGCACAGTGTGAGGCAAAACTGGACGCTACTGGTGTTAAGAATGAGAGCAATGCATTAGTTATGTTATTGGTCAAGAAACCTGGTGATGCAAGTTCATGCCCCACCAGAGGAGTGAAGAACTTAATTGGTTAAATCGATAAATCAGAAATGAAAAACTCGTATCAGCATTGAGCTGGTTAAGTTGTCATGGAAACGGATCCCCTCACTTATGTCCTTCATGGAGAAGATCTGCCATCCTTCCAAATTCTGGATAAATTGTGACACCAGGTCCTCAGTGTTCACTCAAAAGGCTGATTTATACTTGTGCGTACAGGTTACGCCACAGCCTACGCCGTGGCCCTGATTTTCACTTCTGCGTTGCTGTACACCATAGCAAGCATGCGTTGGTGTGCCAAAATGCTAGTTGGAGGTGGGGTTTCTATGCCACTGTGTTGAGTTTCTTCGTGAGAGACATGGACGAGGAAATGCACTTCAAACATTTTCACATGTCGGCAGGTAGATTTGACGATTTGGTTCATCTGGTTTTCATCGGTGTACGGACATGGCGGAGAAGAAGTAACCGGAAATGCGATGCTACCAAGCAGACCAATCACAGTTGTTGTGGTCTGCGTCACCACGACGCGTGAGTTAATTTTTTGGGTAGGTGCACGTCACCATACAACGTAGGGTATGGCGTAGGGTACACAGTACCTATGGCGTCGATGCGATGCTCAAGTGTAAATCAGCCTTAACAACCTCACCAAAGTGGTCCAGTACAGCTCAGTGGCAGGGCATTAGGAATGGGTAAAAAATGCTGGCATTGACACATCTTATTCAGATTCAGTTTATTGTCATTTAGAAACCGCAAATGCAATGCAGTTAAAAAATGAGACAACGTTCCCCCAGAATGATATCACAAAAGCATATAACAAAACAGACTACCCCCAGAAAATCCACGTAACGTTTGGCAATCCCCAATCCAGAGTCCGGAGAGGCTGCTGCGTATTAATATGAATGAACTTAAAAAGGTGATTTAAGTACAGTTGGTGTTGACAACTTACACTCAAAGTGTTTCTTTATCTCGACCCGCACCAGAGCACAGGCACCTGTACCTAAGCTACCATACACGGAATAGGCACGCCATACATTTGTTTATGGTTCTGTAATGATGCTCCGCTTAGCACTGCTCTGCATATTAAAAAGATACGGCACAGAAATGGGCTCTTCGGCAGACTGATTCTGTGCCGGCCATCAGCCACCCATTTATACCAATCCTACTAACCCCATATTCTGTTCTCCTCCTATCCCTATCAACTCCTCCTGCACCGTATCAGATCAGTTGTGAGGATGTGGCAAGTGTGCGTGTGGCCGATCGATCGTGCGTTGAATCAATGGGGTCTCCTATGTACTGGAGCCTGGCTCTCAACTGCACGTTTTTTGCCTTTGTGGGCCTGGTTTGGAGCTCCTGCACTGTAAGTTGCACAGTGTGTTCCATTACTAACATGACAGCAAAAATGTTTAAGGATACCACTCCGCTGTAGTTCTTGCTCTGTGCGTATGTGATACTCCTCCATTATCTGCCATTCACCGACACATGAGGGACAATTTACGGTGGCCAATTAACCAAACAACTTGTAGGTCTTTGGGATGTAGGAGGAAACTAGAGCTCCTGGAAGAAATCCGTGGAGGGATTTGCACAGGGAGAGCGTGCAAACTCCACATGGACAGAGTTCTGATCAGGTTTATTTATCACATGTACATGGAAACATGCGGTGAAATGTGTTGTTAGTGTTAACACCCAACACGGCCACAAGTGTCGCCACATGTTTTGGTGCAGATCAGGATTGGACCTGAACCTCTCTCTCCCTCCCTCCCACACCACCCCTCCCCAGGAGAATAGAGGCATCGAGTCATTGAGTGATAGAAAAGTACAGCTCAGAAACAGGCCCTTCAGCCCATCTAGTCTGTGCCAAAAACATTTAAGCTGCCTACTCCCACCGGCCTGCACCAGGACCATAACGCTCCATATTCCTACTATCCATTTACCTATCCAAACTTCTCCTAATCGTTGAAATCAAGCTCACATGGATCACTGGTGCTGGCAGCTCATTCTACACTCTCATGACCCTCTGAGAGAAGATGTTTCCCCTCATGATCCCCTTAAAGTTCTCCCCTTTCACCCTTAAGCCATGACCTGACTGGCAGCTGCTACGAAAATGGCAGCTGCAAGGAAAACCTCCTGGGATACAATGAAAGTGTGAACTAGAGACTGGATTAACAGGATGTACAAGGCAGTTGTCAATGGGATGAAGCCTAATTTGTCAGCAGTGCCCAATCGAGGCTCTCCAGAGAACAGGCCCATAACCTCTCATGTTCATTAATAAGCGCAATGACCTTGAAACATGGTGGTGTGACTGAAATATCTAATGTCAAGAATGCCTTAAAGATATGAGTGTCATTGGAGATCCTCAGGCGCACGGCAGCTACTGGGCAAAGGGTAATTGCTACTGACTATTATAATGTAATTCATATTACTGACAACAGTGGTAAATGTGGGTACATACAGGGATGTTCCCTTTAATAACAGCAGCAAAATCATCTGCTGGGTTACTCAGTACTAAATGTGCTCATAAAATGGGAGTGATCAGTTTGAGTTGGAATTGGTCTATTATGTACTGAGATACAGTTAAAATTGTCTTGCATATTATAAACAATAGAGATTTTGCAGATGCTAGAAATCTTGAGCAACGCACAAAAAATTCTGGAGGATCACACTGTTCATTCAGATCAAATCATTACACAGTGTACTGAGGTAGAACAAGGTAAAGCAATAACAGAATGCAGAATAAATTGTAACAGCTACAGAGTAAGTAAACAGTAATGTGCAAAATCATAATGAGGTCGTTTGGGAGATCAAAAGTTCATTTCATTGTACGAGGGGACCTTAATAGTCCTACATCAGTGGGGCAGGTCTATTCGGAGGAAAAAGTGGCAAAGTTAGCTAGGACTGTAAGACATTGGAGCAGAAATAGGCCATTTGGCCCAATAAGTCTGCTCCTCAATTCAAATTTAGAGAGATAAAGAGATTCACTTTATTTGTGACACGTACGTTGAAACATTCAGGAAAACCTATTGCTTTGCATCAAATCAAATCAGCGAGGATTCTGATAGACAGCTGCAGAATAAACAGCTCAGCCAGTTGCCAAGTAAATCAGCAAGAAACTTCAAGGCTGGACGGGAAGATCAAGCACTTGATTATCGAGAAGAAAAGTGGACACCCGGTAGGATAGCTACAAGGACTGGACCTCTGCTGTACACAGTGGATGTTGGAGATCATACATGGAGATGTCATGTGGATGCTCAGCTGAAGAACACACCTGAGTCGACTGCGTCCAACAAGACGGACACATTGCATCCACCAGACTTACCTCTCAGTGATTATCATGTCACTAACGGCAACGTGACACCTGCAACAGAGAGAGTTGTCTTTGACAAGATACCAGCCAAACCTGATGCCACTCCACAGGTCCAGAGATGTTACCCTGAAAGAAACAGAGTGCCACCCAAAAGACCGAATCTTTAGTGTAGTGAAGTTAGTTATGGGCTATTATTCAATGTTTTGTTACATATACAGTTTTATGTTACATTAATCGAAAGGGGGAGAAAAAGTAAATGTTTGGATCTATTGCTTTTAAGTGCAATGACTCCCCTTAGCATTAATTATTGACTGATAACTTAAGTATGTGCTTTGATTTGTTGTACTCTCTGCAAAGTGAACATACACGTTAACTTCTCCTCTGAGGGAGAGGGAGGAGTGGAGAGTCCCTAGGCCTGCGTCAACGTAGTCGTAGTAGTAGTCCTCCTCCGAGTGTGTGCCTTTATTTATTTGACATGTAGTTGTACTGACACAACACTCGCCATACTTCTGGCATTAACATGGCATGCCAACAATTCTCTAACCGTAACCCATACATGTTTGGAACGTGAGTGGAAACTGAAGCAGAAAGGGGAGAATGTACAAGCTCCTTGCAGAGAGCAGTGGGATTTATTATCCCTCTCACCTCCAATATCCTGACTTCTCCCTGTAACTTTTGATGCCCAGACTAATCAACAACCTATCACTTTAAACATACCCAATGACTTGGCCTTCACAGCTGTCTGTAGCAAAGCATTTCTAACTTGAAAGTTCAAAAGTTCAAAGAACATTTGTTATTAAAGTACATATATATCACCGCATATAAGCCTGAGATTCATTTTCTTGTGGCATTCCCAGCAGATACAAGAAAAACAGTAGAATCAATGAAAAACTGCACCCAACAGGATGGACAAACAACCAATCTGATAAAGACAACAAATTGTTCAGATACAAAAAGAAATAGTAATTACAAATAAATAAATCCACAAATATTGAGAACGTGAGACGAAGAGTCCTTAAAAGTGAGTCCATGGGTTGTGGAATTAGATCAGTGATGGGGTGAGTGAAGTTAAGTTAAGCTATTCCCTCTGATTCAAGAGTTTGATGGTTGAGGGGTAATAACTGTGCCTGAACCTAGTTGTGTGAGTCCTGAGGTCCTGTACCTTCTTCCTAATTTAGCAGTGAGAAGAGAGCTTGACCTGGGTGGAGGGGGTCCTTGATGATGGATGCTGTTTCCCTGCGACAGCTCTCCATGTAGATGTGCACAATGGTGGAGAGATCTTTACCCATGATGGACTGGGCCATATCCATTACTTTTTGTAGGCTACTTCAAGGGTATTGGTGTTTCCATACCAGGCTGTGATACAGCCAGTCAATATAGTCTCCACCTCACATCTATAAAAGCTTGTTAAAGTTTTAGATAACATGCTGAGTCTTTGCAAACATCTAAGAAAGCAGAGGCACTGATGTAATGGCACACATATGCTAGATCAAAGACAGATCCTCTGAAATGATAACACTGAGGAATTTAAAGTTGTTGGCCAACTCCACCTCTGATCCCCCAATGGCGACTGGTCATTGACCCCCAGTTTCCTGCCTCTGAAGTCAATTGGTCTTTCTTAGATCAGAGGCACCACTAAGCCAGATTTTCAATCTCCCTCCTACATGGTGATTCCTTGCCACCTTTGATTTGGCCAACAGTGATGGTGTCGTCAGCAAACGTAAATATGACATTGGAGTTGTGCTTAGCCTCACAGCGAGTAGAACAGAGGGCTAAGCTCACAGACTTCTGGTGTACATGTGCCTATGGAGATTGTGGAGGAGATGTTGTTGCCAACCAGAACTGTCTTGGGTCTGCAAGTGAGGAAAGCAAGGATCCAGTTGCACAAGGTCTTGAAGTTTCCTGATTCGTTTTGAGGGGATGATAGTACTGAATGGCAAGCTGCAGTCAATGAAGAACATCCTGACGTTTGCACCTTCACTGCCCAGATGTCCTGGGGCTGAGTGAAGAGCCAATGAAATGGCATCTGCTGTTGACCTGTTGTGAAGGCAGGCAAATTGGAGCGGATCCAAGTCGCTTCTCAGGCAGGAGTTGATATGTTTCATCACCAACATCTCAAAGCACTGCATCACAGTGGCTGCAAGTTCTGCTGAACAACAGTCTTCTTCTTAAGCACCTGGTATAATTGAGGCTTGCTTGCAACAGGTGAGTACTGCTGAAGGGAGAGGTAAAAGATATTAGTGAAAATGCCAGCCAGTTGATCAGCACAGGTCTTTTGTACTTAGCCAGTTGACCTGACTGGGCTGGATGATTTCTGTGGGATCACTCTCCTGAAGGATCTGAAATCACAGGGTCATTGGGGGCTGTGGGAGTTTGTGAGAATGTCTCCATGTTTTGATGGTCAAAGCAAGCACTGAGCTCATCTGGAAGTGAAATCTTGTTGTCACCTGTGTCCACAGACTGGCCCCAGACTGTGAGATGTGACTCTATTATATTCCTTAAAGTTCTTCCTTTTCCCTCTAACTGCTCTTCTTTACGAGCAGTTTCTGTTTCTTGACTTGCTGTTCTGTTGTGGGAAGCACCATGCCGGAGGCAGTGAGGTGGCTGCATCTCAGCTCCTGTGTCCTGGATTCTGTCTTGACATCCTGAGGCAATTAGCGGAATTTTCATGTTCTTCCTGTAATGAAACGCATCTCATTCCCCTCCCCCACAGCCATAGCCACCAAATGCTCTTATTTCTTCCCATAACACCATTAGACATAGGAACAGAATTAGGCCATTTGGCCCATCGAGCCAGTTCCACCATTCAATCATGTCTGATTTATTATCCCTCTCAGCCCCATTCTCCAACCTTCTCTCTGTAACCTTTGATGCCATTACTAATCCAGAAACTATCAGTCTCCGCTTTAACTACACCCAATGACTTGACCTTCACAGTTATATGTGGCAATGAATTCCACAGTTTCACCCCCCCCCCCCCCATGGCTAAAGACATTCCCGTCATTTTGATCCTTCTATTTTGAGGCTGTGCCCTCTGGTTCACATTCCAAAGATGTGCAGCTTGGTAGATTAAGTGGCTGCTGAAAACTGCCCCTAGGGTGAGAATCCTGAGGGAAGTTAATGGGGCTGTGAGGAGAATAAAATGGAATTGGTGGAGGATTAGTATAAATGGAGGCTTGTTGGGTGTAAGAGGCTAAATAAACCCAAAGGGCCTGTATTCACGTCGCAGCTCTCTATGTCCATGTATATGATTAAATAGGTTCACGGCCGGAAATGGGATGCATTATCCCACTCAGATTGGAAATGCAAGTGTCATCCTGAGTGGGATAAATATCAGGTGTTCAGATGAAGGATTTCAGCCTGAAATGCCAACTCTGTATTCCGCTCCACAGATGCTGCCTGACCTGTTGAGTTCTCCCATCATTTTACATGTGTTACTCTGGATTTCCAGCAGCTGCAGAATCTCCTGTGTTTACCAATGACTTTGGCTGCATGATTTTCCTAAGCTTACTTCCAGATAGACCAAGATAAGCTGAAAAGCAGATCCGTAGCTGTCACCTCAATCATTCCTCCTTCACTTGGTCCCATAGTGCACTCCCTTCATGTTTCTGATTCCTTCTTCTTCAGCCCTTTATCTTTTCCAACTTACCTTCTACTAGCTTATTACTTCATTCCCCCTCCCCATCTACCCACTTTCCCCCTCACCTGGCCTCATCTATCACTTGCCAGCTTTTGGCCCTTTACCGAACACGCACTGTTTTCAAGGGCAAGCAGTAAAATTAAAATGAGTTGGCACACTACCAAAGCAAAGCACAAGGTAGATTGCAGATCCCAGAGAAATCCTTCACTGAGAAGCAATCATGTGCAAAATCTTTCATTTTCTGCTCTTATTTCTGACAAGACACATGCTGATTATGAAATTGTGCAAAACAACAATTTTATGGTCCTTAAGCATGTGCTGAGTGCAATAAAGAAAGTGATTTTCGCAACTTAGAATATCTTGAGCAGCTGTGGGTCTCAAATGAGTATCAAAGGACAGAAATCACTGTGAAATACAGTGCTTTGTGAAGTAATGTTTGATGTCCGTGATGAATCAGGTAAGGTGGACTGTCCTTGTACACCCAACCTGAGAAGGTCAATTCCTCTCAACGCAGGACAAGAAGCTGCCTATGATATTTGTTTGAATGACACTGCATATCTCACCTGCATGAACTGGGAGTAGACTTAGATTTTCTTATGTTGCTCTTGAAGAACAGAGGAGACTGCTAATGACTGAGCTAACATTTCACATCTGCTAAAAATAACTAAAATTAAGTGACCTTTCTCCCTCACAGCAGACACCTCTTCCCTGTAAGCAAGCAAATCTTTTTCAATTCTCCAATATTATAACCACCAATGTGTATTTATTTTATTGTGGTTTTAACAACAAATTCTTTTGTAAGTTCAAGTTCAAAGTTCAAAGTACATTTATTACCAAAGTATAAGTATATGCGGTATATAGCCCTGAGATTCATCTTCCTCCAGACAGCCACGAAACAAGTTATGAAACTCATTCAAAGGAAAACATCAAACACCCAACTCACAAAATAACAGCAAAGAGTGAAAAACACAGAACGTAAACCACCAAACCACAAAGTTATCAGAAGAGTCCAGGCATATTCAGTCTATCCCAGTTCAGCCTAACCCAGCATGGTATCTTCATTATCTGCAGACTGCAGAGCCACTCCACCACGATCAAAATCACACGAAATAGCAACAAAAAAATGGAGTGACCAGAAACTAGGGACACATCATAATGTGAACTACAGAGTCCGATCCACAAACTGCATCGATTAAACCTTGCCTGAGACCCAGGCACCATCCTCCTGTGTTTTCCAAAACAAAGCATGGACAAGATGCTTCGCTGGAACTTCATCAAACAAAAACCATCCAGGCCAGATGACCAAGAGCTTTGTCAAAGACATAGTAGTAGGACAAGTTCAAATTTGTTGACATTCAATCATATAAATTTATACCACCGAATAAAACAAAGCTCCTCCGGACCAAGGTGCACAAGACAGGACTTACACAATGTACACAGTACGTTGGTGAAGCAGCAGGTCAAATGACCTAAATCTGCTTCTATAGCTTATGGTCTTGTATAACTCACACACAAAGGTAATATTCCCACAAATAAATTAATGAATAATAAGGTGCATTTATGACACAAGACAAAAAATAAACAGTATACTCTACTGGCACTTCATACATGATGAGACCTTGGTGGTAGTAGGGAGTTCTGTGATACCATGGCCCGAAGAAGAGACTGTTTCACACCATAACAGTCCTGGCTCTAATGCTACTGCATCTCCTGCCTGATGGTAGGGCGTCAAAGAGATTGTTGGTCGGATGGCAGGGATCATTGCCTAGCAGTATTAGTGAGATCACTCGAGTTAAGTATAATGTTCTTCCAAGGGTTTGTTCACTTAATAAAGAGTGACTTTACACGGTCCTTAACAGTTGGCATGGCATGCAAGACAATAGCTGCAGCCTTCCTCCATCTTCATTGCCATTGGAACATGTCATCATCTTCTGCCAGCCCCACTGCTGAGGTCTTGGTTGGATAGCTCTTTGTCGGGAACCTTCCCCTTGACCTTCCCACCATGAGTGACCGGACCAGGAGCTCCTGACAGCATCCCTCTCAGATCTTAGGAACTCACGAACTCACAAATTCACTACAGCATGACGATGCTCGGAGAAGTCAAAGACATAGACTTTAAGGAATAACTTAGATTTAACTAAAAAATCCAAAGCTTGGGTATTTCTCTCCTTAAGACTTTGTGAGCAGCCAAGATCAGGGTTGGTATTGAAGGAGTTACAGGCATCTTTAAATATAGATCAAAGGATGGTTTGAAACAATGAAAGGATTTGAAAATAAAGATGATTAAGATTAGTTTCATTTGTCACATGCGCAGTGAAGAGGATACAACTCATGATGGGTTGGGGACTGCCACTACTCTCCCATCAGTGCTGGTTTCCGGAACCTGCCCACTGGAAGACAAGCTGATTTGCCTTTGTAGCTGACAAAGTGCCAGATGAGGAACTGCTGTGTGCTTGTTCTTGCAGAAAAATGGCTTCAGGACAACATCTCATGCACCGTCAGTCTTCAGGCCATATCACTCACGGACTTGAGCTAATATTATTTTTGCAACTGGATGTGCTACTATAACTATGCGTGCTGTGTGTGACAGCAATTACTACGTCTTGCAACTTTGCTTTAGAGGAATGCTGTTTCATTTAGCTGTATACACGTGTTTGGTTGAATGGCTGTTTCTGTAAACTGGAACTTGAAAGGTGTCATTTGTGTCTTTGAAAAGCGTAGTCCAAGAATGTGCTGGGGGCTGAGCGCAAGATCACCCATGCTTCTGGCACGGGACATAGCATGGCCACAACTTACTATGAGAGAAGTTGCTGAGAATGCTATGAGAAATTGTTGGCCTGCATGGACAGACAAAACAGATCACTGTGAGTAAGGACAGACAGAAGGGTCTCAGATTGCCTGACGATGAAGAAGAATAGGTCAACGGCAGGAGCCGGGAATGTTATGGATAGACGAATCCTGAGAAAGTAGAAGAAAGGACAAGGAATGAGCAGTCCAGGCAGTGATACAGTACCCCCATCTACAGCCCTGAATGAAGGCAAAGCTCGTTAAGAAGACAAAACCTTGAATCTCATAACTTGGGCTGTAGTGCTTCCATCAATAAACAAGGAGAAAATAATTAGTCTATTAAATCCTGTTTTGCTCTAGTGACAGAATTAATCCTTAGAGAAAAGTGCAGAAATCACTCAAAAGTAATCCCAATACATATGTTTTATGGTGGGTAGCAGTGAAATCATGCAAAAGTATGAACCACCAGACATAGACAAATCTTGATGACATTGTCACTTACTGTCCATCCCCAATTTACAATCACGGATGGACAGTAAATAGGAAAGTACTCAACATGGGTAAATGACAACCTCATCAGGATGGGCTGAGGGGACAGTTAAGAATCCATCTTGATCGTGGGTCTACAGTCAGATAAAGGGACAATCTCAGTAAAGGCAGCAGATTGCCCCCCCAGAAGGACATTACTAAGTCAGGTGCAGTTTAACAACAACAAAAAGGCCTATAGCTTTGAACTTGCATATTGCTTTTAAGTCTAGATTTATTGAAGTAGCTAAGATATCTTCGGGGAGTGGTGCCCGAGGAAGGTGCCGTCCATCATTAAGGATCCCCAACCACCCAGGACATGCCCTCTTCACACTGTCACCATCAAGAAGGAGGTACAGAGGTCGGAAGGCACACATTCAACGATTCATGAAATGGCTTCTTCCCCCTGCCATCTGATTTCTAAATGGACATTGAACTCGTGAACACTAGCTCACTACTTTTTTTTTAATTACTGTTTTTGGCACTATTTATTTTAACTTAACTCTTTAACAGGCACATATATACTTAACGTAACTCATGATTTTTGCTCTATATTTATTTATCATGTGTTGTAATGTACTGCTGCCATAAGGTTAACAAATTTTACGACATATGCTGGTGATATCAAACCTGACTGAATTTGAATTATTTGAATTTCAATTCTCCACCATTTGTAGTGGAAATTGAACTCTTATTTCTGGATCAACAGCGCAGTGGTCTGGTTATTGATCCAGTGATTTAACTAGTTCCTCTACCTTGTGCTGGGGAGTCAGAAATCAAAGAGTAGACATGCACTCAATGGCCATTTTATTAGGTGAACGAGGTACCTAATAAAGTGGCCACTGTTTGTATGTGTTTATGGTCTACATAGCTAGGTGGGATCACAGCCAGTTAATCGACCATTACTAACATAACTTAATATTCTGCTTTTGAAGCAAAATGTCTTTTGCTAACCTCCTGGCCCGACTAAGGAAAAAAGGAATATAAAAGATTAGTAGAACTAAGTTGTATGGGCACTTGGTATTCTCCTGACCTCAATGTAGTCAGGAAAAAACATTTAATCAATTGCCGGATCTGCTCAGGATTCTGATTAAACTGGTCCATTTTTAATTTATTAATCCAATTTTCAGAAGTTTAGTTCAACCATGCCACTTATTAAAATTGCATCAATGAAACAGCTGGGAGGTCTTAATTTGAAGATCAAAACTCCGGGTCTGCCTTTATTCACCCATTGTTGCACTGGATTTAATCTTGAGTTGTTTGATCAGCTTTCTGTGACAAGTTTTGCACACCAGTTAACATCTAGGCTATCTTCATTTACTTTCATGCCATGCATTTTCCATTTAAGTTGTCAGTAGACAGAAAGCAATGTGGGCAGAGGCAGAAACTATGGGCTGGCTCCCCCACTTTTGCCACGGTTACAACTTTCTGCCCAAGTGCCAGCCATCGAGATCTAAGTGATTGTGGGATCTTACCATGCACTACACAGCCATTGCTGGGGCTCCTCGTGCCAGTTCAGAGCCCGGCTCCGGGACACGTTCTGAGGGACTCGTAAATGTATGATATAAAATCTCTTGCAAGATTGCAGCAGTCAATTTGTGTAAAAAAGCTGCAATTATTCATGTAAGGCATCGCATTTAACTATTAGTTGAAGATTATACAAAATAATTTCAGGTCAAGTTAAGTCGAGTTCAAGTTTTTGTCATTCCATCATATACACATATACTAACAAGCAAAATAATGTTTCTCTGGACCAAGGTGCACAACATAGTATATATAACTCACACATAATTCATGAAATAATATTATCACAAATGAATTAAAAGATAATAAAATATATTCTAGAAGATTGACATGCAGCGCAAGGTGCATTTCCGACACAAGTTAAAAAAATAAGCAGCATAACGCTAATAGCATGACGAGACCTGGGTGGTGGCAAGGGGTTTCAGTGTTCTCACAGCCTGGGGGAAGAACCTGTTCCCCATCCTAACAGTCTTTGGCCTAATGCTGTGGTACCTTCTGCCTGACGGTAGAGGGGGTCAACGAGATTGTTGGATGGATGGGAGGGATCCTTGTCTTTGCCAAGGGCCCTGCACATCCAGCGCTGCTAATCAAAATCTTGGATGAGTGGAAGGTGATCCTCTCAGCAGTCCTCGCAATCCTTTGTAGCGCCTTGTGGCCGGACGCCTTGCAATTCCCATACCAGATGGCGACGCAGCTGGTCAGGGCACTCTTGATGGTAAAAATGGTGGAATGGTTACATTTTCATTTATGTACCTCTTCCATTAAGTTTACAGATGGACAAGTGACAGTGAGAATTCAATATTCAGCACTTCTGGCAGTCACATTACTACTTAGTGATAAACTCTGAGTTTATATCAGCAGCACAAACCAAGCTAGCAGGGCTGCAACCTTCGCCACGGCCCCACAAACAGATGGCTGTCCCTAACTTGTGGGAGTAACATGAAGACAAGTGGCTGTGCTTAATTAGCAAGGGCACCGAGGGGCAGTGCAAGTGAAAGAGCTGCTGCCTCAAGCCTCCAGCGATCCATGTTCTTCAGCCAGAGAGCGGTGAATCGGTAGAATTTGTTGCACAGGCAGCTGTGGAGGCCACATCTTTATGTATATTTAAGGGAGAGGTTGATAGATTCTTGATTGGTCAGGGCATGAAGGGATAGGAGGAGAAGGCAGGAGACTGGAGCTAAGTGGAATAATGGGTCAGCCATGATGAAATGGCACAGCAGACTTGATGGGCCAAATGGCCTGGTTCTGCTCCCATGTCTTATGTTCAACCCTAACTTCCAGTCTGTCTGTGTGAATTGTGCACACTCTCCCTGTGACTAAGTGGGGTTCCACTGGGAGTTACAGCTTCCCCTCACACCCCAAAGTAGTCTGTGTTGGCAGAATAATTGGCTGCAGGGATTGCTTTCCATGGGAACATTGGGAGAATTAAACGGGATCAGTGTAGATGAGTGCTTGATAAACACTATTGATGCGGTGAGCTGAAGGCCCCACTTTCATGTTGTAACACAAAAGGACTCTATAATAACATTGTAGTCTGCTGTGAGATCATAGGAGCAGAATGAGGCCATTCAGCCCATTGAGCCTGCTCTGCCATTCCATCTCAACCTATTTATTATCCCTCTCAACCTATTTCACCCGCCATCTCTCTGTAACCTTTAACGCCCTTACTAATCAAGTAACTATCAACCTTCGCTTTAAATATACCCAATGACTTGGCCTCCACAGCCGTCTGTGGCAATGAATTCCACAGATTCACCACCCCTGGAGTCAAGAAATCCCTCCTCATCTCTGTTCTAAAGGGACATCCCTCTATTCTGAGGCTGCACGCTCCAATCCTAGACACCACACCGTATGAAACATCCTCTCCATGTCCACTTTATCTAGACTTCTCAATATTTAATGGATTTCAGTGAGATCCCTGCTCATTCTTCTAAACTCCAGTGTGTGCCAATCCAGACCTATCAAACATTCCTCATATGCTAACCCTCTCATTCCTGGGATTGTTCTCCTGAACCTCCTCTGGAGTCTTTCCACTGCCAGCAGATCCTTTCTAAGATGAGGGTCTGTAAACTGCTCGCAGTCACAAGTGTGGTCTGAACACTGCCTTATAAATCCTCAGCACTGCTTTCATATTCTAGTATTTTATATGTACTACCAGAGAATGTCAATGAATTCTCATTTTTAAAAACCTTGGAGACAAAAACCTGTGGTACTTTAAACATTTTGATTAAGTAAATGGTACAAAATGTTTGAAAATATTATTAAACTGGTTTGCATCGGCTGATATGTTTTATGCCGCAAGCAACTTATAGGGTAAATTTGGAAAGTCAAGGTCAAAGCAGGCAAAACTCTGCCTGCTCTGCCTTTATAAAAAATTATTGCAATAATTCACATAAAAGAAATAAACATTGGTTATGTGGAACCTTGAATAAATTGGTAGTGATGCTTATTCATTTAGTGGTAAGAAAATATATAATGCAGAAGAAACAGCACTGATATGTTAGATTAAACCATCTGGAAGCTCAACAGCTGCTTCGTACCTGGCTAAAGTTCTCTGACATGGTTGTCCCAGCTTTAGACTCAGGTGAACTGATTCAGATACAACCATTCTGCAATTGATTCAGATACAACTATTTTCAAACTCAAGCTTTAGATAGTAATTTACCTACTTCCATTTTGCAAAGGTAATAATTCTAATGCAAATTACTTAGTTTTGTGTTTACAGTATATTTGTAAAGTCTCAAAATGGTTGTTGTGGTGCATCCAGTGTGGTAGTGTAGTGGGTAGTGCTTGGCACTCACACTTTCAGCTTCCGCCGTTAGCTATAAGTCTCTCCCTGCCAGCACATAGCCTTTCCAACTGCAAACTTCTTTAGTGCATCCTAGCTGGTGACACACGGAAACTGAACTCCTTTCGGACTGCCTTAGATATGGCAAAGTTATTTCCCATGGTAGGGGATTCTAGGACAAGAGGGCATGACTTCAGGATTGAAGGACATCCTTTTAAAACTGAGATGCAGAAAAGTTATTTCAGTCAGAGGGTGGTAAATCTGTAGAATTTGTTGGTCATGAGTGGCCATGGAGTCCAAGTCATTGGGTGCATTTAGGAAAGAGATAGATAGGTTCTTGATTAGTCAGGGCATCAAAGGGTATGGGGAGATGGCAGGGGAGTGGGGATAACTGGAAGAATTCGATCAGCCCATGAATGAATGGCAGAGCAGACTCGATGGGCCGAACGGCCTACTTCTGCTCCTGTATCTTAAGGACTTGTGGGCTCAGGCTGAACTACAGAGAACCGAGAAGAAGTCTGGACCCTGCACACGTAGCATGCAGGGCACTGGCGCACGGACACGCCCTGCTGCTCGTAATCCAAATCCCCAGCTATGAGTAAACAGCCCCACTGCAGCCTGGGAGAGACGAAGGCTATGGAGTAAACCCAGACAGCAAATCCAGAGTGGGGCCCCGAAGACAGCTGGATGTCATTGAACATCCTTCCGGCAGCTCCTGCGGCCAAGCTGGTGCCAAACGTATTGCTTCATAAGCTTCCCTTTGGACTACACTGGTGAGGCCGAGAGGGGGGTCTTGACGACTGGGCCTCTCAGGATCTCCATACCTTCTGCCCAGGCTTGTGATGATGATTATGATCATCGCCCATTGTCCTTCGAGACAGACAGATGCCAAGCAACCAACCATAATCATAGAAGAATTAGGAGAGAGAAGAGATTGGATGGCTGCTGTTGCACAAAGCTTTAAGCAAACGCAAGCAAAAACAGAAAATGGTGGAAATACCCAGCAGGATCCCATCATTACACAGTGAAATGGAGGGCACTGGGGAGTGTGGTAAACAGCAAGCAAAGTGTAGCAAACAACAAAAAAAATGGTGAATTGGTTTCAATGGCACTGACAGAACGAACACTAGTCAGATTACTGCAAGTCCCACATCCTTTTCAAATCCACGTTGCAGATGGAAATTGAGTATAAACTCTCATTCAAAACTTAAACCAGAGCAGCAAATGCCCACAGAACTGCAGGTATGTTGGCTTGAAGTACAGAGGTGAGCAATGAAGTCACTGGGTGAGACAGGAGTGGGCTCTGCACTGATACATAAGTAGGACTTACACTCATTGGCCATTCTGTTAGGTACACCTGTACACCTCATTAATGCAAATATCTAATCAGCCAATCATATGGCAGCAATTCACTGCATAAAAGCATGCAGACATGGTCAAGAGGTTCTGTGTTGTGTAGACCAGACATCAGAATGGGAAAAAAAGTACTGAATCCAAGATGGCGGCATGACGCAGCTTGCAGCGGCCACTCCGGAGCTGTTATTTGTTATCTGTTATTTGTGAAGTGGGGTGCCGTGCGCAATCATAATTGATTGAAAACGGACATGGAAGCACAGAGAAACATCGTGAAATTTCAGGAAGACCTTCTGCGTTGCTGCTGCTGCTGTGAGGTCCGGGACTCTGCTGGGAAGAACAGGCCCCCAGTCCTCGGGGTCACGTTGTCGATGCCGTTGGTGGGGCTGTCTTAATACGCCTGGCAGAGGATGGTGCTCGGAGAAGCTGTGCCGGAGGGAATGGTCGTCGGCTCGGAGGTTCGACGGCTTTCGGTGTGAACTGCGACTGCGAGGCTGAGTCGGGAGGCACCTTGGAAGTCCAGAGCGGGGGTATTTCCTTCTGCCACCGGTGTGGGATGGCGAGTCTGTCGGGACTCTGGGGACTTATGGAAACTCTGGTGATTTCTTTAGAACTTACAGTCCTTTGACATCTTGGACTATTTTTACTGCGCCTATAGTCTGTTTTTTTAATCCACTATGCTATTGTTTGCACTGTTGTAATTATATGTTTTAATTATATGGTTTTGCGCAGGTCTTGTAGCTTTAGTTTTTGGTCTTGTTTTCGTCTGGTGGATATGGAGCTCCTTTCCGGGGAACACGCTAGACCAGGGGTCAGCAACCTTTACCACTGAAAGAGCCACTTGGACCCGTTTCCCACAGAAAAGAAAACACTGGGAGCCGCAAAACCCGCTTGACATTTAAAATGAAATAACACTGCATACAACGTTTTGTTTTGCCTTTATGCTATGTATAAACAAACTATAATGTGTTGCATTTATGAAATTGATGAACTCCTGCAGAGAAAATGAAATTACATTTCTGCATGCAACAAAAACATTTTGAACTCCGAAAAAAAGACGTTGGGTTGAAGGTTACTTTTAAGTAAAATACTCAACGTCTATTTGAGTCCTTGTATTTATGAAAAACGCCAAACTTAAATTTGCCGCCAGCAGCAAACCAAAAATAACGTCAGCCAGCTGTCAACCTGAAAAATAAAAGGACTATTTCACTGAACAATGAAAACATATGAATATACGTAAAATAATAGGCAATTAAAATATTTATCATACTTGTTCAGGTTGACTCACACCTGACAATGCAGTCGTATTTAGTAGGGATGGATCGATGCTTAGGGGAGTGACCGGGAAGGATAATGTGTTTTTTTCCTCTCTGAACTCACAGAAGCGTTTCCCAAACGATGTTTGCATTGCGATGATTGCAGAATGTAAATACTCCGAATTTATCATGTCGTGACCTTGTTTGAACTCTCTCAAATTGGGGAAGTGAGACAATGTGCCTTTCTGTAAATCTCTGGCAAGCAACGTCAACTTGCGCTCGAATGCCAAAACATCCTCCAACATGTGCAGGGCTGTACGTCCTTACCCCGTTGAAGAGCTGTGTTCAGCGTGTTCAGGTGCGCTGTCATGTCTACCATGAAATGTAGCTTTTCCAGCCACTCTGGCTGTACCAGCTCAGGAAAGTTGAGCCCTTTGCTGCCCAGGAAAGTTTTCACTTCTTCCAGACACGCGACAAAGCGTTTCAGCACCTCCCCTTTGGACAGCCACCGGACTTTGTTGTGCAGCAGGAGATCAGAATATGCGCTTTCCAGCTCGTCCAGTAACAAACGGAATTGACGGTGATTTAAACTTTTTGCCATTATTTTATTGACAATGTGAATGACAACATCCATTACTTCTGTGCATTCCGGAGGAAATGTTTGAGCGCACAGTGCCTCTTGGTGCAAGATGCAGTGAAAAGTCAGCAGCTTTCTGTCCAGCGACTTCTGCAGTAAAGCCACAAATCCCTTGTGCGTTCCCGTCATATTCGGCGCCCCATCAGTAGCTACTGACACCAGATGGGTGGTCTTTATTCCTTTGGCTCTTAAATAATTCAAGACAGCCTCACAGATGTCCTCCCCCCGTGTTTGGTCTTTTCGAGGTATCAACTCAATCAGTTCTTCCTGTGGCCCGGCAGAGTTTACATACCGGCAGAACAACGCTATTTGTTCAATATCACCTTTGTCTTTAGACTCGTCACAGGCAATCGAGTAGGCCACAGCTGAATTGATGTCTTTAATTTGCTGTCTTGTGATGTCTTCTGCCATTTTTATGGTTCTGTCTTTGACAGTCTTTGCAGAGAGGGGCATATCCCTGATTTTCTGCACAATTTCACTCTTGTTTTTAAAGTCCGTGAATAGATGTTCTGAAATCTTAATGAAAGATTCTTTTATATATTCACCATCTGTAAACTGCTTCCCGTGCCTGACTATTTCCTGAGCGGCAATATAACTGGCGTATGTCGTTGATTTTCCAGACTTCATCCATTTCTGGAAATGATTTTTGCTCAGATCAACCTTCCGCATCAGTTCCGAAACGGCTTTTTTTCTCTCATCTCCATCCGGATATTTTTGAGCAAAGGCTGCGTGTTTATTCTGGAAATGCCTTGCGACATTTGACTTTTTGTTGTTTGCTAGTTTCTCATTGCATATTAAGCATACCGGTAAACCAGTCTCGTCAACAGTGAAAGCAAATGAATCTGTCCACGTATCATTAAACGTTCTGTTTTCTTCAGTCACTTTTCTTTTTTTAGAATTCTCCATAGTTGGCTTACCTTGGATCGAAAAATTAAAGAAATCGCGCACTGGCGGGTGTCAGGTATTGGCAGTGGTGACGTATATTAATAGCGATAAAAACACGTTGTAGCGGTGTGCTCACGCAGTCAGTAAACTGCAGTCGAATAACTTTATTCGAACTAAACAGCCTTGCTTTTAAGCCTCCCTCAACCCAGCCCCCATGGACGCAGATGCTGCAAAAGACGCGTACTCACAAACCCCCGTAGGCTATCTCCCGTAGCCTGAACGCTGGCTAATTGTGAGCCGTTTCGGATGTGCCAGGAAATGTGTCGCCACACTTAGATTGTACAAGATCACCATAATCTTCAAATTTAGAATTACATTTCAAAAGCTAACAAACTAACATAAAATACATTTTAATTAAATACTGACCAATTATTTCCCAAAGCCACAGGGAGCCGCAGCACAGAGGTGAAAGAGCCACAAATGGCTCGGGAGCCGCAGGTTGCCGACCCCCGCGCTAGACGGTAGCGCGATATTAATATGCAGCAGCCTCTCCGGACTCTGGATTGGGGATTGCCAAACGTTATGTGGATTTTCTGGTGTAGTCTGTTTTGTCATATGCTTTTGTGATATCATTCTGGAGGAACGTTCTCATTTTTTAACTGCATTGCATTTGTGGTTTCTAAATGACAACAAACTGAATCTGAATCTGAAATGTGAATGAAGTGACTTTGATTGTGGAATGTTTGTTGGTGCCTCAGAAACTGCAGATCTGGTATTTTCATGCACAACAGTCTCTAATTTACAGAAAATGGTGTAAAAAAAACACAAGAAAAAAACATCCAGTGAGTGGCAGTTCTGTTGCCCAAATTACCTTGTTAATGAGAAAGATTATTATCCAGACTGGTTCGAGCAGACAGGAAGCTGACAGTAACTCAAATAACCATGTGTTACAACAGTGGTGTGTGGAAGAGCATCTCCGAAAGCTCAACATGTAAACACCTGAAATGGACGGGCTGCAACAGTGGGAGACCACGAACATGCACTCAGTGGCGTGGAGGAGGTACAGATGTGTCAGATAGTCACTGGAGATGTACAGCCTACCGTGTGTTGGAAAATGAGGAGAGAATACTGGTGCTTGGGAAGGAGTGGGGAAGCTCTAAAAGAATCGTGTACACTCGTCTGGAGCTTTGCAGACGTTGCATCTTACTCAGGTTGAAGCCACACAGCTCTGGGCTGCTTTTTGCTCAGCAAATCAGTGACTGCAGCTTGAAGCAGCATGAAGCAGCCGGCCGCCGCTGTTTCAGCCTTTGATTGCTTCCTGTCAGCCCCCCAGTGAATAAAATATAGCTTTCAATCTCTGTAAGTGCTGAGCAAACTAATTCGTAACCAACTGCCACAAAGTTTGAGATCAAAGCGTTTGTCTATCCAGGCAGCTGAATTTTGCAGTTTGTGTTTTCGCTTTCTCGACAAAACTTTCTGATCTCAATTCCCCAGTTGTCCAGACACTCAACCTCTCCCCTCATTCGAAAGAGATAAAGGGGTTACTTCATTAAATGAGAGGTGGGAATGCTATAACTTCAGTTTGCCAGTTCTTTACTTATACTTTCCTGGTGTTATTAGTAAGGTTTGTATTTACTTCCATTCCTTTTAACCCCTACAAAAGTTCTTTTCAGCATCATTGTGTTTCATCTGCTTAAGGGACATCTGAGGGGCATGTTCTAGAACTTAAACTGAGAGGTGAAGAAGGAGATTCAATTCAGGAAGCACATCTCCTAATCCACCTATTTCTCGGAGGTGAAACAGCACAGGAATGCTAACTTTTACAAAATGAGTTTCTTGGCTTATTGAATTAAATGTAAACAAAGGAAGTCCAGCAGATGCTGAAAATCTAAAGCAACATACATAAAATTCCGGAGGAGTTCAGCAGGTCAGGCAGCAGGGGATTGGGAGGACGCCAGAATAAGAAGATGTGGGGAGGAGAAGGAGGCTAGCTAGAAGGTGATAGTGAAGCCAGTGGGTAGGAAAGGTAAAGGGCTGGAGATGAAGGCATCTGATGGGAGAGGAGAGTGGACTAGAGAGAAAAGGGAAGAAGGTGGGGCACCAGGGGGTCCCTTCTCTACATCTTCTATTCCCCATTCTGACCTCTTACTTCTTCTCACCCACCTATCACCTCCCCCTGGGTCCCCTCCTTCTCTTTCTCCTATGGTCCACTCTACTCTCCTAAAATATTCTTTTATCTCCAGCCCTTTAACTTTCCCACCCACCTGACTACACCTATCACCTTCGAGCTATCTTCCTTCTCCTTTTATTCTGGTGTCTTCCCTTTCCTTTGCAGTCTTGAAGAAGGATCTCAGCCCAAGACGTTTGTTCATTTTCATAGATGCTGCCTGACCTGCTAAGTTCCTCCAGCATTTTGTGTGTGTTGAACTAAATATGATTTTTAATGGTATCTTTTCTGCCTGAAAAGAGTTTCAGCTATGAATAATTTACAAAGAGCTCCTTTTACTACAATAATTATGTTGCCTTCTCAACAGAGCAGACTTGATAGGCTAAATGACCTAATTCTGTCCTTATCTGTTATGGTTATATGAACAACAGAATGGATTGGTAGATATTGTGGATCTCCCCCTATGTTGGTGAGGTCCCATCTGGAATATGGATTTTAGTTTTGGTTACCCTCTTGTAGGAAACATGCCATTAAGTTGGAAAAGCACAAAGAAGGTCAACAAAGGCATTGCCAGGACTTGATGTCCTGAGTTACAGGGATAGGCTGGGTAATCTGGAACGTAGGAGTGTGCAGAATGACTTTATATGTATGAAATCATGAGAGGTATACATAAAGTGAAAGCACACAGTCTTATCCCCAGGGAAAGGGAAAAAAAAATAAAGGGCATAGGCTGAAGGTGAGAGTGAAACGTTAAAAAGAGACTGACAATAAGTTAATCATGGATGACGTATGTATGGAACAAGCAACTAATGAGCACTGGTGACCCCTGTTTCCATCCAAGGGGTCTGTGTGGACATGGTGGAGGATTACAAAAACCTGGGGATATGAATTGACAATAAACTGCACTGGTTAAGGAACACTGAGGCTGTCTACAAGAAGGGTCAGAGCCGTCTCTATTTCCTGAGGAGACTGAGGTCCTTTAACATCTGCCGGACGATGCTGAGGATGTTCTACGAGGCTGTGGTGGCCAGTGCTGTCATGTTTGCTGTTGTGTGCTGGGCCAGCAGGCTGAGGGTAGCAGACACCAACAGAATCAACAAACTCATTCGTAAGGCCAGTGATGTTGTGGGGGTGGAACTGGTCTCTCTGACGGTGGTGCCTGAAAAGAGGATGCTGTCCAAGTTGCATGCCATCTTGGACAATGACTCCCATCCACTCCATAATGTACTGGTTAGGCACAGGAGTACATTCAGCCAGAGATTCATTCCACTGAGATGTAACACTGAGCGTCATAGGAAGTCATTCCTACCTGTGGCCATCAAACTTTACAACTCCTCTCTCGGAGTGTCAGACACCCTGTGCCAGTAGGCTGGTCCTGGACTTATTTCCACTTGGCATAATTAACTTATTTTTATTTAATTATTAATGGTTTTATATTGCTATATTTCTACACTATTCTTGGTTGGCGTGGCTATAACAAAACCCAATTTCCCTTGGGATCAATAAAGTATGTCTTTCTGTCTGTCTGGTTAAGGCAGGTTCAATAACATTCCATCCACAGTCCGTAAGGAGTTTGTACGTTCTCCCCTTGACTGCATAGGTTTCCTTCGGGTTCTCTGGTTTCCTCCCACATTCCAAAGACATATGAGCTAGTAGGTTAAATGGCCACATTGATTTAATTGGACAGTGTCGGATCATTGGGTCAGAAGGGTCTTTTACGATGTTAAGACAAATAAAAACACTTGGACAGTTGGACAGGTCGATGGATATGATGGGTTTAGAGTGATATGGGTCAAATGTGGGCTTAGATGGATGTCTTGGTAGGTGTGGACAAGTTGGGCCTTAGGGCCTACTTCCATGCTGTATTACTCATTAACTCTCTGACTCACTGAGCTAAGACCTTGCTCTCTCATGCCTGTGTGGTAGCTGGTGTACAACAGCTATTCCTCGTTCAACAGATCCAGGCATAGGCATCTGCCCCTCAAAATCAGAGTGGAAACAAATTATCTTTGATCTCAAGGAACTATCTAAGAAGGAAGGACTTGTTCTCAATGCTGTTGGAGGCAAGTGATGTTTGACTCCATCCTCTTTCAATCAAGCGGTGATATACAAACACACGACTGATGAGGTAGAGAGGTCCCCGGGTTACTATACTTTACCAGATATCTCTTCCTGATTACCATCATCAGTTGGAGAGAACTGACTTCCTCCCTTCTATAGATTGCATCCTGTCAAACCACTCTGTAGACAAACCTTGAAACAAAACATTAGTTGGTACTTCAACAAGTTAGTAAGCAGTGCTGGCATGTTATTCAAAAGAAGAGAAAATTCAGTAATGCAGGTGAGTGCATTTATTATTAGTTCTGAATGCATGTCATTTCCTCCTTTGGTTGGTCATCCAGCAAACGGGAAGGGGAATGGCAGAAAGTTTCTAACTGGATTCCAGCTGGGAAAATGAGGTGCTGGTCCTCAAGCTTGTACTGGGTCACTTTGTAACCGTGCAGGAGGCTGTAGACCATGGATTCCCAACATTTTTTTTAATGCCATGTACCCACATCATTAACTGAGGGGTCCATGGACACCAGGATGGGAACCCAAGTTATGGACAGAGTTGGGGTTGAATAACACAAGGACTTATAAGGATGTTGCCTGGATTGGGGAGCATTCTCCTTGGAGGTGACCTGACAGAGGTGTATAAGATGATGAGAGGCATTGATTGTGTGCAGAGCCAGAGGCTTTTTCCCAGGTCTAAAATGGCTAACACGAGGGGGCACAGTTTTAAGGTGCTTGGAAGGTACAAGGGGGATGTCAAAGGTAAGTTTTTCACACAGAGAGTGATGGGTGCGTGCAATGCACTGCCAGTGTAGGTGGTATACAATAGGGTCTTTTAAGATATCTTAGATAGGTACATGGAGCTTAGAAAAAGTAGGGAAATTCCAGGCAGTTTCTAGAGTAGGTTACGTGGCCAGCACAACATTGTGGGCCAAAGGGCCTGTAATGTGCTGGAGATTTCTATGTTTCTATGACACACAACAGGAATGGGAAGCTCAATTCCAAACCGAATGCAGTCTCTCCACAAAGTAGTCATCCAATCAGCCTCTTCAGTGGGTGGGAGACCACAATGGTGCAGAGGAAGGAAAGAGTAGCCTTTCATTATCAACCTTCAAAGCCATGGCATCTCTTGGCATCAGGATCAATGCAGGCAAGGACACCTCTTCCTGAATACCTTCATCCTCGCTCACAGCGGGTGAGAGTTGATTTCCACCCCTCTACAGGTTGCATCCTGTCAAACTACTGTGTAGACAAGCCTCAGAACAAAACATCGGTTGGTTCTGGTGAAGGCTCTCGGTCCGAAACATTGACTGGTTATTCCTCTTCATAGATGCTGCCTGATCTGCTGAGTTCCTCCAGCACTTTGTGAGTGTTCCTCAAAACTCTTAGCGCCTGCAGAAATGCTGGTGTTATTGGCTGGTGCAATAGCCTTCAACAAGTTAGTAAGCAGTGCTGGTACGCTGATCATTGCCCTGATCAATATCGGGTGCAGTGGAAAGCATGTCCTCAGTGAAACTTCAACAAAGTCATTACAGCAGATTAAATCTTATCTGAAAAGTGGAATTCCAATCATTGTTTCAGTGCAGTGTTTGCTTTGGCTACTTGTGCTTTGTCAACGCCTTTGTCACTTCCCATCTCTATGCCCTCCCCTTGCTTCAAAGATCCCAGTAAATCAGTCATCTCATTTGTTTTGCCATGCTCCAGGAGGCTCCTCAAGACCAGCTAATTACCAAGAGGTGTTTAAACTCCCATTAATATTGGGGCTGACTATCGCAGGAGGTTGATACGATGTAGTAAAATTGCTGCAGGTGCACAGAAAGCCCATTTGCAGTGGTTTTGATGTTATTGTTTTCAGTTATGTAGTCAACAATGAAAGCATCTGCAAAACGTAATTTGTCACTGAACTGGAAGTAGAAGAGCTGCAAGTCATAAGCACAGGAGACTCTGCAGATGCTGGCAATCCAGAGTAAAAATGCTGCAGGAACTCAACCAGCTAGTCGGCAACTTTGGAAGTCGATGTTCCAGCCCAAGGCCCTTCATCAGCAATGTTGCTGGCTGGTCTGAAGAGAGCAAATGCCTGTTCCATTGACCTCATAAAAAAATGGCTGGAGCCCCTAATTCAGTTGGCAAACGATACTTCCGTCAGTGTCTATGCCAGGGGTGTCAAACTCATTTTAGGTCACGGGCCGGATTGAGCAAAATGCAGCTTCATGCGGGCCGGATCAGTCGGATGCGTGCAAACGCAGCTTTCGTTGCCTCCATTTTTTCAGCCTGCTCTCATGTGTCTCAGCCTCTGCTATAACTACAAAGTGTTTCACTTTACAAATTCCGTTTCTTATGAAGAAGACTGCCGAATAAACACTAAAAACCCTGAAAACCTGGTACCTGAATAAACTCAGCATTAGCCATATCATACGCCATAGGCGCTTCGATTACTGGGGCCAGCTTTAATGGTAATTAGATATTATCTCGCGGGCCAAAGATAATTCCACCACGGGCTGAATTCGGCCCGCGGGCCTTGAGTTTGACATTTATGGTCTATGCATTATGGTGGTGTTCAAAACCTGGGTTTCTAGTTCATTCTTGGGAACAGAAACAGATTAGATTTGATTGGATTTATTCATCAATCACACGTACGTTGAAATGTACCATGAAATGTGCCATTGGTATTAGCAGCCAACACAGTCCGAAGATGGGCTAGGGGCAGCCCACAAGTGTCGCCTCACATTCCGGCACAGATATAGCATGGTGGCAATGTTTAGCTGAACAACACTCAGCCAAGTTGCAATAATAAAACAAACTTCTTTCCCACCCTGCATACCCACCCCGCCCTTCCTTTTACACACACACACACACACACACACACACAGAGTCTCTAGGACTCTGACCTCCAGACCGTGGCCCTGGACCAGACTCCAACCTCTTGATTCATTAGTCTTTCCTTACAGACCCCCATCAACCAGGACATGCCCTATTCTCTTTGCCTACATCAGGGGGGAGGTACAGTGTCTGAAGGACTCAACAATTCAGGAGCACTTTCTTCCCCCTGCCATCCGATTCCTGAAACCATGAACACTACCTCTCTACTTCTTTAATTTCTATTTTTGCACTACTTATTTAATTTAACTATTCAATATATATATATATATTTACTCACTGTAATTCACAGTTTTCTCTCGACTATTACGATTTGCTTTGTAATGCTGTTGGAAAGTTAACAAATATCAGGACATGTGCCGGGGATATTATATCTGATTCAACTTCAACATTTGGAAGTGAGTATTCCAATTTTCTCCATGAAGAAGGATATTCCTGATGCACCATCAATAACTCTCCGAGACGTGAGGCGAGATATAGGCTTTTATTGGCTGGAAGAAAGAAGAAGCAGCAATTGACCACCATACTACATCCTGGAGACTGAGGGCCGGGCTCAGGCCTCAATCACCTTTATACCAGGGTCTGTGGGAGGAGCCACAGGAGCAGTCAGCTGGGGGGGGGGGGGCGTGTCTAGACAGGTGTATGTAGTTCACCACAATTCCAACATTACTGAAGCTTTAATTTTAAGAGCATGCCCTCTTTTTATGGATTTCATTGTCCACAGAAATAGTTCCTTTCCAAATGGAACTTAATCACCTTTAATCATTTCCATTAGATCAGTCCTCAGGCTATGACATGCAAGAGAATACAAGCCTGACCTATGCATTCTGCCTGCTTAAGGGCCCCTGAGATCATTCTAGTGAGTCTGCGCCACTCACTCGATCACTGAATCACTGGTACGGAGGGTAGGGGTGGGGGGGTGGGGATTGTTGGAGAAGCGGCTACTACACAGGATCGAAAGAAGCTACGGAAATTTAGTCAGCTCCCTCTCGGGTACTAGCCTCCGTTGTATCCAAGACATCTTCAAGAAGCAGTGCCTCAGAAAAGCAACGCCCGACGACCCCTATCACCCAGGACATGCCCTTTCCTCATTGTAACCGTCAGATTGGAGGTCCAGAAACCTGAAGGCACACATCAGCGATTCAGGAACAGCTTCTTCCCCTGTCATCTGATTCCTAAATGGACTCTGATCCCATGAACATTACCTCACTTTTTAAAATATTATTGCTGTTTTGCACTGTTTTTAACTATTTAATATACATGTATGTGTCCACAAGGTGAGAAAGCAGAAACCTGATTGAATGAGGGCTAACCAATCAGGAGGGACAGACTATGGGGGTATAAATACCACTGGGCTAGACATACCCAGACGTCGTTCCTGAAGGAGATGGCAAAGTTTGTCTTCGAAACATTGGTTACAATCAGTATCTGGACACGGCTTGAAGCCCGAGAAGAGTTTATGTGTACATGTATATCCTGTGGATAGCCAGAGGCTTTTTTCCCGGGGCTGAAATGACTAACACGAGGGGGCATAGTTTTAAGGTGCTTAGAAGTAGGTACAAGGGGGATGTCAGAGGTAAGTTTCTCACACAGGGGTGGGTGTGTGGAATGCCCTGCCAGCGACAGCGGGAGAGGTGGATACGATACGGTATTTTAAGAGACTCTTGGGTAGGGACATGGAGCTTAGAAAAATTGAGGGCTATGCGGTAGGGAAATTCAAGGCAGTTTCTAGAGTAGGTTACATGGTCAGCAAGACATTGTGGGCCGAAGGGCCTGTAATGTGCTGTAGATGTTTCTGCTCTCTGCTCTGTATACTTCCTTTAATTGATTTTTTTAAACCATATAACCATATAACAATTTCAGCATGAAAAACAGGCCATCTCAGCCCTTCTAGTCCATGCCAAACGCTTACCCTCACCTAGTCCCACCAACCCGCACTCAGCTCATAACCCTCCATTCCTTTCTTGTCCATATACTTATCCAATTTTACTTTAAATGACAATTTATACTGTCATTTTATATATGTTCAATTATACAATTTATATATGTTCTATATTATCAGGTATTACAATGTACTGTGGGCCACTAAGCTAACGAATTTTACGACATGTGCTGGGTATATTAAACTTGATTCTGATTCTAATAACAAGAGCCACTGACAGAGAAAATAGATACAGCACAACTGAGATTCCAGACTGCACCAAGACCTTTGAGGAATCCGGATCAATAGGAACTTATCCCTGACATTGGCCGTTGGGGTTAACTATTCTCAAATCCCACTTCCATCCTTGCTTTTCCCCTCCAGCGCAGAAAGCAATGGATCCGTGTGCCTCTGCTTTCCCTGAAAGCACCTGGTTAGTCAGACTCGGTATTACCACCTGGAAAAACCAATAGGCTCGTAGACCGGAAAAAATCAGGGCAGCAGACAGAGTACAACACGAATCTCAGTCTCGTTGAACATGCATCACAAAAAATTGCAGCGCAAGTTAATTACTTGCAGAAAGCAGATCACAATAACGGTGTAATTTTTGTTTATCACTGGTCAGAACTTTTAAAATTACTTTTCTCTGTACTTATACAATGGGTGACAGAAACTTTCTATCTAAGAACTGGGACTACTTTCTGTAAATTGAAAAAGGTTAAGTGGAAATTTAATTGAGGGGTTCACATTACATGGGAATTTGATCGAGAAGACCAGAGGAAATTGTTTCCCTGGCTTGATTGTTAGTCATAAGGGGGCACTGGTGAAACAAAACTAGTGAAAGGTAGAGGTGATATGAAGAGAGGTTTATTTCTCTCAAAATGAGGGAAACAATATATAGACTGGAAACATTATTGATGTCAGCTTTAACAAAGGATTGCTTAAATACACTCGGTCCCACTTTAATAAGTACACCTGTGCACCTGCTTTTAGATATAGCTATCTAATCAGCCAATCATGTGGCAGCAACTCAATGCATAAAAGTATGACAATGTTGACAGGAATTTCAGTTCCAACCAAACATTAGAATGGGGAAGAAATATGATGTAAGTGGCTTTGACTGTGGAATGAGTGTTGGTGCCAGAGGGCATGGTTTGAGTAATCTCAGAAACTGCTGAGTCATACACAGCAGACTCTAGAGTTTGCAGAGAATAGTGTGAGAAACAAAAAAACTGCCAGAGAGTGCTAAAACGCCTTGTTAATGAGAGAGGTCAGAGGAGAATGGCCAGGAAGCTAGCGGTATCTGGAATAAACACACGTTACAACAGTGGTGTGCAGAAGAGCATCTCTAAACGCACAGTACTTTGAACCCTGAAGTGGATTGGCTACAGCAGCAGAAGATCACATACACTCTAAAGTGGCCACTTTATTAGGTACAGGAAGGATCATTATATGGAGTGTATTTAAAGACAAAAACCATTGTGACTAATGGAAAAGTAATCAAGGATAGAGGACAAATGGGATCATTACAGTATTTCAAAGATCCAATACAGGTAGGATGGGGGAAATTACCACACCTCTCAATATCACTGCTCAGAAGTACAATACACAAACAGGGGCAACTCCTATGACAGGGGTACATGCTCCCAGCAGAGCAGGCAGCTGTTAACTCCAAATCATCACTGATTACAGACAGACAGAGCGAAAAGGAAAAGGGGAGCAGAGGTTGGGAACAGGAACAGGTTGGAACTGTGCCCTCATCAGCTGAGACCCTGAGAAGTGGGAGAAAGGCACACCAACACATTGTCTCCATTGCTTTTCAGGAACACTAACAGCTTTAAGGTCTGTACAACACAATAACATACTCACAGTATGTACGTTGCCTAATGTTAAAGATTGTGTGCAGTCCTGGTCGCCTGCATACTGGAAGTATGTCAATAAGACTTAAAGAATACAAAGAAAATGTACAGGGATTTTGCTGGGACTTGAGGACCTGAGGACCTGAATTATAGGGAAAGGTTGAATAGATTCGAATTTTATCCTCTGGACCGTATACAAATGTTTGTGGAGTATGGATAGGGTAAATATGAGCAGGCTTTTCCCCACTGGCGTTAGGTGAGACTGGAATTAGAGGTCAAGGTTTAAGGGTGAAAGGTGAATTGTTTAAGGGAATCTGAGGGGAAGCTTCTTCACTCAGAGAGTAGTGTGGGTGTGGAGGAAGCTGCCAGTGGAGTGCTGGATCTGGGTTCGACTGCAACACTTAAGTAAAGTTTGGATAGTTACAGTAAATGAACAGGAGGAGTATGGAGGGCTAGGCTCTGGGTCTGGATTGATGATAGGTTGAAGATGGAAACAAAATTGCTCACAATACACAATAATAATAAATAAAATACATAATAAATAAACAAGTAAATCAATTATGTATATTGAAAAGATTTTTTTAAACGTGCAAAAGCAGAAATACTATGTATTAAAAAGATGTGAGGTGGAGTCCAAACTTCAGTGTCCATTTAGGAATCGGATGGCAGAGGGGAAGAAGCTGTTTCTGAATCACTGAGTGTGTGCATTCAGGCTTCTGTATCTCCTAACTGATGGTAACAGTGAGAAAAGGGCATACTCTGGGTGCTGGAGGTCCTTAATAATGGACGTTGCCTTTCTGAGACACCGCTCCCTGTAGATGTCCTGGCTAGTGCCCAAGATGGAGCTGACTAGATTTACAATCCTCTGCAGCTTCTTTCAGTCCTGTGCAGTAGCCTCCCCATACCAGCCAGGGATGTAACCTGTCAGAATGCTCTCCATGGTACAACTATCGACGTTTTTGAGTGTATTTGTTGACATGCCAAATCTCTCAAACTCCTAATAAAGTATAGCTGCTTTCTACCTTCTTTATAATGACATCGGCTAGCTTAGGTCCTCAGAGATCGTGACACCCAGGAACTTGAAGCTGCTCACTCTCACCATTTCTGATCCCTTTGTTTTACCCTTCCTGAAGTCCACAATCAGCTCTTTCGACTTACTGACGTTGAGTGCCAGGTTGTTGCTGTGGCACCATTCCACTAGTTGGCATATCTCACTCCAGTACGCCGATTCATCACCATCTGAGATTCTACCTACAATGGTTGTATCGTCAGCAAATTTATAGATGGTATTTGAGCTATGCCTAGCCACACAGTCATGTGTTTATAGAGAGTAGAGCAGTACGTTAAGAACACACCCATGAGGTGTGCCAATGTTGATCGTCAGCGAGGAGGATATGTTATCACCATTCTGCACTTGAATGCCAGAGATCTAGTCTTCAGCAGATGACGTACCTCCTGGTTCATCCATGGCTTTTGGTTTGGGAATGTACAGCAGGACTTTTAAGGCACACACTCATCCACACAGGTTTTAATGAAGTCGGTAGCAACTGCAGCATTCTCATCCAGATTCATGCAAGGCATTAAAGATTTCCACACGTCCCAGTGTTCCTTCTCCACTTTGACAGGCTATGGGCCAAGGATACCCAGGAAGCGCTGGCATTATTGCATATCTTCAAGGGTGATTTGATCATGCAGCATTGGAGTGTGGTAGTTCGCAGAACGCTTTAGACTACCAGCGACCTGGGTTCAATTCCTGCCATAAGGAGTTTGTACTTTCTCCCCATGGGTTTCCTCCAGTTTCCTCCCACCACCCAAACGAACACACTTAATAGGTTAATTTGTCATTGTAATGTGTCATGTGATTAGACTAGGGTGAAATCCGTTTACCACTGAGCAGCATGGCTAGAAGGGCCTATTCTATGCTGTATCTCAACAGATGAATAAATATTCTTACATGTCCATCTGGTAACCCCTTTCCTTGACAGTGTGCTTGTTTCAGGAGTCTGTTGTCAAACTTGTAAATGGCACAGATTGCTCACTGTAAGTACCTGTACCTTCACACCTCAAAGAAAATTAATTTTCAAGTATGTATATGTTACCATACACTATCCTGAGATTCATTCTCTTGCAGGAATTCACAGTATATCAAAGAAAAACAATAGAATCAAAGAGAAACTACACACAATGACTGATCACCAATATGCAAAAGACAAACTGTGCAAATTCAATAAATAAATAACTAATATTGAGAGTGTGAGTTGTCAAGTCCTTGAAAGTGAGTCCATAGGTTGTGGAATCAGTTCAGAGTTGAGGTGAATGAACTTAGCCACGCTGGTTCAGGAGCCTGATGGTTGAAGGGTAATAACAGTTCCTGCAGTTTGCGGACCTAAGCGCTAAGGTACCTCTTCTGTTACTGTCACTTCCATGACCTGACTCACCTACCTGAAGGTGCAGACCCATTCCTCCACTCCTCCCTTCAAACATTCAGTGGCTTCCTGACATTGCTTGCCCGGAATCCCAATCTCCAATATAACGTGCAAGCTATGTAAAACATGAAATTTGTCAACCGTTTTAGAAGACAGGCATGCAATGTAATAAAATTTACACATGCGTTGTGTAACTACTGACTACAAGAAAACGGGATTTCAGAAGTAAGATTCTGACAGATACTTCACAGATACAGTGCAAATAACAGACAAATTTCTGCATCAAGGTCTCTCCCTTTATGACATCAGGATCAAGCAGCCTTGGAAATCCATTTCAATTAGATCAATATGTAACACCCATCCTTGAGAAACCAAAAGATAATGGGTCTTATAACAGTAGAGAAACCACACTCTCCTCTCTTAAGCAACACGCACAAAATGCTGGGGGAACTCAGCAGGTGGCATCTAAGAAAATGAATAAACAGTCAATGTTTCAAACCAAGAACATTCATCAGGACTGGAAAGGAAGGGGGACGATGCCAGAGAAAAATGGTGAAGGGAGGGGAAGGAAGACAAGCTAGAATGTGATAGGTGAAGCTAACTGTGTTGGGGTGGGGGTGGTATGAAGTAAGAAACTGGGAGGTAATAGATGGAAAAAGGCAAAGGGCTGAAGAAGAAAGAATCTGATAGGAGAGGAGAGTGGACCATGGAAGTAAGGGAAGAAGAAGAGACACCAAACGGGAGGTGATAGGCAGGTGAGGAGAAGAGGTAAGAGGCCAGAGTTGGAAATAGAAGAAGAGAGCAGGGGAGGGGAAATATATTCCTGGAAAGAGAAATTGGCAATCATGCCGTCAGGTTGAAGGCTACCTAGACAGAATATGAGGTGTTGCTGAAACTGGCCTCATCATAACAGAAGATAAGGCCATGGATCGACGTATTGGAATGGGTTTAAACCAACTGACCATTGAGAAATTCTGCTTTTTTGCAGATGGAGTGGAGGTGCACAACAAAGCAGTCCCTCAATTTACATTGGGCTTCAACAATGCACTGGGAGCAGCAGATACAGTTGACGACCTCAACGGATTTGTGAGTGCAGTTTTCCCTCATCTGGAAGGGACTGTTTGGGGTCCTGAATGGAGGTGAATGGGCAGGTGTAACATTTCTATCACTTGCAAAGGTACATGGCAGGAGGGAGATTAGTGAGGAGAGGCAAATGGACAAAGGAATCATGGAGGGAATGATGCCTGTGGAAAGTGGAGAGTCGGAGAGAGGTAAAGAAGTATTTTGGTGGTAGGATCCCATTGAAGATGGCAGAAGTTGCTGAGAATGATTTGCTGGACACAAAGGCTCATGGCATGGTTTGTAAGAACAACGGGCACTCTATCTCTGTTAAACCGGTGGGAAGATAGGGTGAGCACAGATGTCTGGGAAATGAAGGACATGCAAGTAAGGGCAACATCAATGGTGAAGGAAGGGAAAAATGATTCTTTAAAGAAGGAGGACATCTTGGAAGTCCTGGAGAGGAAAGCTTCATCCTGAGAAAAGATGCAGTGGAGACAAAGGAACTGAGAATAGAGAATGACATTTTGACAGGAAACAGGGTAGGAAGAGTTATATTCAAGAATGCCATGGGAATCAGTAGATTTATAAAAGATATTGGTAAACAGGTTGTTTCTAGATATGGAGACAGAGCGATCAAGGAAGGGGAGAGAAGTGTCAGAAATGGACCAAGTGAATTTAATGGAAGAGTGGAAGTTGGAGGCAAAGTTGATGAAATTGACGAGCTCAGCAGGTGCATGAAATAGCACTAATGTGGTCATCAATGTAGCGCAGGAAGAGTTGGGGATCAACATATGGGAAAGTTTGGAACATGGACTGTTCCACGTAGCCAATGAAAAGCTTGGGGCAGCTGGAGCCTATGTGTGTCCCCATGGCAACCCTTTGAGTTTGGAGAAAGTGGGAGGAGGCAAAGGAGAAATTGTTGAGGGTGAGGACCGGTTCTGATGGAGGAGGTTCGTGATGGTGGGGAAATGGTCACATCTGTTGTGAGAAAGAAGTGGTGAGCTTTAAAGACTTCTTGATGGGGGATAGAAGAGTATAGGGACTGGACATCCATGGTGAAAATGAGGTGGTCATGGCTAAGGAAATGAAGGTGTTTCAGGAGATGAAGAGCTTGTGAAGTGTCATGGATGTAGGTGGAAAGAGACTGAACTAAGGGAGATAGAATGGAGTCAAGGTATGCTGACATGATTTCAGTGGGGCAGGAGCAGACAAAGCCAGCTGGACAGTCAAGTCTGTGGATCTTTGGTTGGAGGTAGAAACAAGCAGAGCATGGTAAGGGAACTATGAGGTTGATGGCAGTGGATGAAAGATCTCCACAGTTGATGAGGTTTGTCATGGTGCGGGACACAGTAGCTGGAGGATCCTGAGAAGTGTTCTTTTCAAGGGGTAAGTAAGAGCGGGTGTCTGAGAGTTCCTGCCCGGCCTAAGCAAGGTAGCGGTCAGTCTGCAACACTACAACAGCACCCTCTCTATCTTATTGATCCCGAATACAAGGACTTCAAGGCTTCAATTCTTTTCAACAAGTTTTCCACAGCTAATTACAGGAAGTGCTTCACAACTCCTAAAATATTAGTTTCATCCCCAAATTACATCTATTGAAAAATATTCAATAAATGATATAATTGATTTATTCTGGCTCTACTGATCTTCCGACCTCTCCCACTATATATTCCCAATATCTTCTATTCCAGAAATCCGGCATTACAATATCACGGTGCTGAAATATCAAAGACAGAATTGGACCATTCAAGGAGTTTCATCATTTGAGCAGAGGGGGCTTGGTTCTCCCTTTATATAAACAGGTTCTAGATGAGCAACATGGAAATGGATCCAGTTCAAGTTCAAGTTCCGTTTATTGTCGTTCAACTGTATATATGTATACTGCCAAACAAAACAACGTTCCTCTGGTCCAAGGTGTGCAACACAGTACATATAACTAACACACACAATACTTTCCATTTTTAAAATCTTTTTTATTAATTATTATTGAAGATTAACAAAAGAAAATACATTAAGGTAATCAAGTCAATATGTCATTATGTACAATGAAGAATCGAATTAGCAAATAACTGACTAACAAAGCTAAGCAATATATCAATAATAAGAAGAAAAAATAAAATATTAAGAATATTCTTTTGAAAGAAAGAAAGGAAAGAAAAAAAAGAACCCCTACTAACTAAGAAAAAAAACCTACTAACTAAAAAAAACATTGGGAGCACAACCCTGGAGCTATACATCATACAAGCTTCCATAGAAGAAAGACATCACTCTGCCAGCTCAAATCCATTTAAACAAAAATTGGAAGGACACACAATACTTAAAGTAATATTACCATAAGTAAATTAACAAACTATAAGGCGTCGTTTCAAAAACGTTAAAAAGTAAACTGAATAATAGCATTGGCACTTCAAGCATGAGGAACCCTGTGTGGTGGCAGCAAGCACAGTAGGCTTACGGCCTGGAGGAGGAAGCTGTTTCCCATCCTAACGGTCACTCTAATGCTACAATTTAAAAAGTCGGGTACGGGCCAAATCGCGGTGGTAGGACCTGCTTCTAAGAGTGAGGAGTGACCCAAGGTTTGGATGATTTCAGTGCTGCGCCATATTGAAAAGTTCAGGGTGTCAGGGCCAGAGGCGAGGGATGGGCTGGCTCAACTGACTGCTACACGAGGTTGACTCGTCTGTGTGCTGAACTGAGGCTGTGGCCTGTAGCATGCTCAGACGCCTTGCAATTCTCATGCCAAACAGTGATGCAGGAAGTCATAGAGCTCTTGTAAAAATGGGTTAAAATGGTGGATCAAAGGACTTGGCGCTGTATGGCTCTACAAATTGAAAACCTGATGCTTTGTCAAACAAGCTACACTCAGTGGCCACTTTATTAGGTACACCAGTACATCTGGTCATTAATGCAAATATTTAAACAGCTAATACCTTGCCAGCAACTCAAAGTATAAAAACATGCAGACATGGTCAAGGGGTTCGATGGTTTTTCAGGCTGAACATCAGAATGAGGAAGAAATGTGATCCAAGTGACTTTGACGGTGGAAGGGGTGTTTCAAGTATCTCAGCAACTGCTGATATTCTGGGATTTTCACACACAAATGTCTCTAGATTTTACAGAGAATGGTGCGAGAAAAAGAACATCTATTGAGTGCCAGTTCTTTTGGCAAAAATACCTTGTTCGTGAGAGAGCTTAGGGGAGAATGGCCAGAAGCTGACAGCAAGGTGACAGTAATTCCATGCGTTAGAATGGTGGTGTGCAGGAAAATCTCTGAACGCACAACACTTTGAACTTTGAAGTGGACGGGCTATATCAGCAGAAGACCATAAACATACAGAGATACACTCAGTGGCCACTTTAATAGGTACAGGAGGTATCTGAGCAGCTGGCCACTGAGTGTATACATACATTGCAGAAGTTCCCAGAGCCTGATGCAATGATGGTGGGGCTATCACCCATTTCCTCAAGCCAAGAACATTCCGTATATGTTTCTGCAAGGTCTCCGTCACTCAGAATAACTTGCACAAGTAGGGAGAAACTGTTTCCTGGTTGATATTCAGCTATTTGCCAGTGGCCACAATCCAGAAAAACATCGAATGTGAATTGGAAGACACTTCAAATCCTCTCATGGCTGGAGAAAGAGAATTGCCTGGATCTTTGGACTAATTACGACAACAAAACTTTCAGCATTCAACATCCCTACTCTATAAAACCAACAGCAACACAGGGATTACTGCACACAAATGGTCCAGTGCAGAGCTAAGATGCTGTCAGTGATTGAGAGCACCTTCACTGACTGGGTTCCTTTGAAGATTTCCCCGGAGGAGCAAAAGAAACCACATGAACTGATGCAAACTTAATCCTCACTGTAAAATTGTGAACTTTATTACTTAGGGGTTAAGCCCCAATAGGCTCGTATAAAACTACCTGACTCAAAAACAATATTTGTTTCTAATTTCATCACTTGAATACTTGAAAATATAAGTAACTCACTTGTTTCAAAATAGAGACTTCTGTGATATCGCAGCTTCGATCTCAATCGTCATATCTTTATTTAGTTCTCTGCATAATGTTGTTAAATTAATAAGAATCATCCTTTGTGCTTCCTAGGGTGCTGTCTATGAGAATTCTTTTACGTGCTTGTCTGCTTAACCGGCTGTGTGCCAGGGATCCTTTGAACTGATGCTTAAGACAGCCAGCATTGGGAGAGGCAGTTTCTCATTACAGAGACCGAGGGAACTCCCCCTTCTGTACAGCCAGATGGCAACCTTCTGCACAGTTAATGTTCATGGTTCATTCTCTAAGGATGAGAAGTGGATGCTGTTAGAGTGGACGGTAATTTTCCAGTCGACACCCTGAGCAAGAAGAAGATATAATAGGTCCAGTCTTCCACCAGCATTCACCGCTAGCTTTAATCTGCGATAGTAATAGACCGATGCTCCACCTCTGGAGGCTGCATGGAGTTCAGCCGGCTAGCCCAGTTATCCCAGACATCCAACGTTAGATGTAGCTGAGGGTGGGACTGGGACCACCTTCGTTTCAACAGGGGCTCTGAGTTCAGTTTAGGAAAATAAAGATAAATTCAGTTGTTTTGTCTATCACTCACTTTACATACGTGTTTCACATTAATACTTTAAAAAAGTTAATAACTTTAACTCATTTACAAAAGATATTATAAGACCGTAAGATAGGAGCAGAATTAGGCTAATTGGCTCGAGTCTGCTCCGCTATTCCATCATAGCTGATTTATTATCCCCCATTTTCCTGCCTCCTCCCCATATCCTTTGACATTCTGACTCATCAAGAATCTCCCAACCTCAGCTTTAACTATATCGAATGATTTGGACCACAGCTGTCCATGGCAATGAATTCCCCAGATTTTCTATTCTCTGGCTAAAGAATATCATTTGATTATTTACCCGATATGAACTTACTCCATATATCAAAGGTGTTTAAGAGGTACTGTAAATTCTCACAGAAAGTGAGGTTCTTCACACAGAAGGAATTTTCAGATTTGCTACCTGAGAAGGCTCTAGGGGCACAAATGCCGAATATATTCAAGTCAGAACAACACTGATATTTAGATGTGAAGGGAATCGAAGGATACGAGGCTAGAAAGTGGGTCTATTGCAAAGGATCAGTTATGAACTTAAGAAAAAGCAGAGCAGGTACAAGGGGCTGAAAGGACAATGTCAGCCGTCATGGCCTGAAATGTCGACTGTTTACTCCTTTCCATAGATGCTGCCTGACTGCTGAGTTACGCCAGCATTTTGTGTGTGTGAGTGTGTTGCTCACGATTTCCAGTATCTGCGAATCACTTATGTTTATGAGGGAGCACTGGGGCCCCCTCTGCAGTACATCGGCTGAGTCCTGTCTCTGTTGACCCTTCACTACCCGTGGCCACTTGAGACCAGAAGCCCTAGATGAACTGGGAGATCTGCAGATCTGCTGCATTCTAGACCATCAATCCCTGTAAGAAATCCATGAAGGCCATGAGGGTGACAAGACAATTCCAGGTGAAGTTTGAGACGCAGTCGGACGCATCACAGCTGTGGCAGGGTTTGCATGCAACCAAAGCAAAACTAACAGCAAAAATGACAGAGATGCTTCACTCCCCAATGAGCTCAATGCCTTTTATGCATGCTTCGAAAGGCAGAATAAAACTACGTCTGAGGAAATCCCCACAGCAACTAGCCACCCTGTGTTCTCTATCCTAGAGGCTGACACCAGAACATCCTACAAGACAGTGAACCCTTGCAAGGTGTCAGGTCCCGACAGCGTACCTGGCGGGTTACCAAAAGTATGTGCTGACCATCTGGCTGGAGTGTTCAAGGGCATCTTCAAACTCCCACTGCTGTAGTCTGTGGCTCCCACCTGCCTGAAAAATGAATCACTCAAAAGGGCCCCACAAAAGCAGGCTGAGCTGTCTCAATAACTCTTGCCTGGTAGCAGTCACATCTATCATTATGAAGTAATTTGAGAGGTTGGTTACAGTTGCAATTAACTCCTACCAGATCAAGGACCTGGCTCACTGCAACATGCCCGTTGCCACAACAGGTCTACAACAAATGCAGTCTCACAGGCTCTCCGCTCTACTTTGGAGCACTTGGACAACCGCAAAACATATGTCAGGCTGTTGTTTCTGATAACAGTTCAGCGTTCAACACCATTATCCCCTTGACAATTATTAACATTGTCTCCTCACTGACAATCAACAGGGATTAAAGAGGAGCTCTCCATTATCACCACACGTCCAGTGTCAACGACTCCGTGCCATGCAATTACACCTATGTGCCCAATGAACCTACTAACCCATATGCCTTTGGAATGTGCGAGGGAACCAGACAACACGGAGGAAACCCATGTGACTATGGTGAGAATACAAAAAAATCCTTAGAGGCAGTGGCAGGATTTGAACCCTGGTTAGTGATCACTCACCGTATAAAGCATTGGGCCTACCACTACACTACCATGCTGCCCTCAAGAATGTACTCAGGCATACCTCAAGGATGTGTATTTAGCCCAGTACTCTCCCTCTCTATACTCATGGCTGTATTATTAAGCACGTTGGTATGTGACCAAGTGGTTAAGGTGTTCGTCTAGTGATCTGAAGGTCATTAGTTCGAGCCTTGGCTGAGGCTGCGAGTGTGTCCTTGAGCAAGGCACTTAAGCATATATTGCTCTGTGACGACACTGGTGCCAAGCTGTGTGGGTCCTAATGCCCTTCCCTTGGACAACATCGGTGGTGTGAAGAGGGGAGACTTGCAGCTTGGGCAACTGCTGGTTTTCCATAAAAAATCCTTGCCCATGAAACTTTCCAAGGCACAAATCCATGGTCTATCGAGACTAACGGAGGCCTACTATTACACTGCCCAAATGGCATCTATAACACTAATGTTGTTCGTAGAATCTCAGATGGCATACTGGAGTGAGGTGGGTTTGCTGATTGAATGGTGTGGCAACAACATTCTCTCACTCAATACCAGCAAGACTTGGGAATTGATTGTGGACTTCAGGAAGGGAACCGACACCAGTCATTATTGAGACGTCAGCAGTGGAAAGGTATGCAGCTTCAAGTTTCTGTGTGTCAGTGTCTCAGGGTTGAGATCCATCCTGGGCCCAACACATTGGTGCAATCACAAAGAAGGCACTCCAGTTCATTAGGAGCTTGAGGAGACTCGGTACATCTCCAAAGGTGCACTGTGACCGGTCGAATCACAATCTGGTATGGAGACTCCAACGCACAGGTTGAAAGAGGCCGCAGAGGGTTGCACTTTCATGGGCACGGGGGCAACTCTTCTCACCATTGAGGACATCTTCAAGAGGCAGTGCCATCAATGAGGAACCTCACCATCCTCTTCACATTACTGCCATCAGGGAGGAGATTCAAGAGCCTGAAGAACCAGCATTTTAAGAATAGCTTTTTCTCCTCTGCCATAAAATTTCTGAAGGGCCCATGAACACTACCTCACGACTTTGCCCTGACTTCACACCGTAATTTCCTTTGGGGTCAATAAAATATCAATCAAGTGGGCCCTGGAGACAAAAGAAAGAGGCCGAGCCTATTTATATGTTGTAATTTATGGTAAATTTTACGCACTGCACTGCTGTCACAAAAGAACAAACTTCATGACGTATGTCAGTGACAATAAACCCAAATCTGATTCCGACTCTGGTCGAGAGCAGGCTGATTAGACCCATATAGCAGGTGTGTAGACCAATAAACCACCACTGAGCTCCAGGTGAAGTCCAGCAGTTCAGCCCAATTATCCTTTAGTGTGGGGACAAATCTAACTGACGGGCTGAACTGAGCGCTGTTCAGACCAGTTCTAGCTCCAAATGAACATTTGTTTCATATTAACTTTTGAAAATGCAGCTTGTCTGTTTCAAAGCCTGATTTTTTTTTTAAAAAAAAAAGCAAAAGCAATCAACCCACACAAATTCAAGGTCCCATTTCAGGTTAATCTTCATTAGAGAATTTCTTATGATTATTTAAATAATTTTGATAATTATTAATTGACTTCAAACATCAAAGACATTTACAAAGTCTATGAAGCCTTGCAGACTATGGCAGGAGTTGAGATTCTTAACCCGATGGACAAAGCTGCATTGAGGAACTAAAAGAAAGTTCACGTGAGATTCCATTCAAATTAACCCATTTATTTTTGTGTAATTTGTTGCCTTAGCCAGAAGGGATGTCACAGTCAAACATTGACCAACCCATAGATAATTCAAAGCCTTTAAGCCATTACTTTTATCTAGAAAATATGCTCTCACTTTTAAAAGAAAAAATGACCTAATTAAATTGGAAGCCAAAACCTTGTGGTCCCATGCCTAATTATATATTTACAAAAAGTGTTACTGTTAGTTTCATAATGTTCTTCCAGTAGCATCAAGAACATGTGATCGGAATCAAAGGCTGATAAATAGTCACATTCGTGTCCTGAATTGGCCTCAAAGCACAGAGATTCATTTCATTAATTTAATTACATTTTGTGTGTAGCAGAGCCACCAGCTCTCTGAATATAAACAATGGATTGATTAAACAAGCTCTGTCCAGAAGCTTGACTGCCCTTGTTCACCATCTGGAACCTGACAGGAAGGGTCACTTCCTGTCATGGCTCCGAGCTCTCTGCAGAGAGAGTTTGACAGATTACTGTTCTCTCTTGACCCTACACTGCAGTCTATGCCCCAGCACCTCCCTTGGGAGTTATCAACTTCTTCCCCCAACTTCCTACAGCTCAGTATGATCCAGAACCAACATTGGACTCAGTGGTGGACTGTGAAGTCAAATTCATTGGCATCTGACTTCCAGTGTATGTTCAACTTCATATTGCAGTAAGACCTTAAGATTTTTCTCCCATATCCTTTGATCACTGACATGAAATCTGGAGATCAGTTGAAGGCTGGAAAGCAGAGAGATAGTAATTCTCTCTGGAGCCATTGCCCATATTGGAGATTGATTCAGACCTTGGCCAAAATTCTGAAGATTGTTCTTGTTAATATTATCATACAAACATTAATCCAAAACTACAGATTGAATAGCAAACTTCAGGTATATTAAGAATGTTTAAAGCAGGTACATTAATGACATTTAATATGCACTGGCAGATACAGTACACGAACAGAAAAGGTTTAGAGAGAATTGACAAAATGTAGGCCAGTAGGATGAGCTTAGATGGAGATTTTGGCCAGCATGGACCAAATGGGCCAAAGGGCCTGTTTCCATGCTGTATGACTAGTCAAAGTTCAAAATACATTTTATTGTCAAAGTTCAGAAGTGGAAGAAGTACAACAGAACCGATATTCAACCTTTGAATACTGTACAAGAAATACAACCAACATCAACATGGCAGCTTCCACATGTTCATGGACTTCAAGAAGGCATTCAATAGGGTGTGGCATGATGCACTCTGGGTCACAATGAAGAGATACAATCTGGGCCAAAACCTGATCTGAACCATCAAGCAGCTCTATGCCAAAGCTCTCAGTACTTGTTCAAGGCACAGCTGGAAGTCTGACAAGTCTACCTCCATTCACCCACACTGCTCAATGTTTTCCTGGAGCAAATAATGACAGATGCCCTGGTAGAGCATATCGGCACAGTCAGCATCAGAGGACAGATCATAACTAATCTCAGGTTTGCCAATGATGTTGATGGGCTGGCAGGAAGTGAGGATGAATTGGCATGCTTGTGAACCACCTGGAGGATACATCCAGATATGGCACGGAGATCAGCACAGAGAAAACCAAGCTGATGAGAAAAAGTGAAGTCAATCGGAATAAAAATCACTGTCAATGGAGAAGAACTAGGGACTGTCAAACAGTTCAAGCATCGTGGCACCATCAAAAAGGATCAAAACCTGAAGCCCTTGCAAGGAGGGTCCAAACAACGGCAACGTTGGCTGAAACCAATCTAGAGAGAAAATAACATCGCACTCAGATCCAAGTTGAAACTCCTGCATGCACTTGTGCTCTCCATTTTCTTGTATGCATTCAAATCATGGACTTTGACAGCAGAACTGCAAAAGCAGATCCAGGCAGTAGAAATGAGATGCTTCAGAAGGATCCACGGCATCTCCTATACAGACCATGTCTCAAACCACAAAGTATGAAGGACTATCACCAGCACATGAGACACTATGAAGATCTACTGTCCACAGTAAAGAAGAGGGAACTAAGATGGTATGGCCACATAACAAGTTCAAGTGGACTCTCAAAGACCACTCTTTGGGGAACAGTGCAGGGGGGGAAGAAAAAGGGACAGAGAGAGGAAAAAAATGGACAAACAACATTGCAGAAAGGACCAGAGGGAGCTTTGCCACAAGCCAGGCACATATCATGCAAAAAACAAAAACAAGCAAACAGCATATAGAACTGAAATTCACAAGGCCAGGCAACACTGCAGCCAATCCAGAAGTCCACTAGTTTCAAGCTACTACCTCATTGCAGCAGAGAGACAAGCAAACCTTGTGGTGCAGTGAGCCAACCCAGCTCCTCTCGCCTCTGAACCTGACACCCTGCCCATTTCAATCTGGCCTGGTGCTTATATCATCCAGACCTTGGGTCATTCCTCACCCACAGCGTCAGTCTCTAGCACCTCAATTTGTCCAATACCTGACCATTCCAATTCAGCTTGACTCTGCAGATGGTGAACAAAAGCTGGGGAAAGAGTAGGCCTTAAAGTGATGGGAGGTGGCACAGAGATTTAGGGAGAGAAGCCCTATATTTCTATTAAATGTCCTAAGTACTTTTATTCTCAAAGAATGCATACACTATACAATCTTGCAATTCATCTCCTAATAGGCAGCCATGATACAAAGAAACCCAAAACAACCCATATATTAAAAAGAAGACTATTGAACACCCAATGTGCAGAGACGAACACATCATGTAAGCAATAACAGCAGAAGCCTACAAAGAGAGTCGTATAGTTCACCCTAGTTCAGTGCAGAACTGAGTTGTGGAGCAGTAATCTGAACTGGCCCGTCCCTCACCTTAGGTCCCGACACCCTGACCTTTTCGATTTGGCCCAGCACCTAAACCAACGGTCACACATTGGGTTCAATCGCCTCCAAATGCTCTAGGGCCAGGACCCTGACGCCTTGATTCGGCCTGTAGGTGACCTTTCTGAGTCATCGTGGCGCTTAAATCTCCATCCAAACCGCAGGTTCAGTCCCTCCCTGATGCCAGTGTCTCTATACAAAAAATTCTGCACTTACAGTAGCTTCATTCATTTCACAAGCTAATTCCACCACTGATTCCTCTCCCTTTAAAGATGAAGAAACCAACAAGCTAATCACTAATTGGATTGGGAACTGTCAATGTCAAGATAAGCTATATCAAGTTTAAGTACCACAACTTCAATCGGACAAGTCAGTTGATTCTCATTACAATTTAATAGGGGGATTTGAAAGAAGCAGTCCATGTTTGTGTTACTGGTCTCGTGGAATTTACAGGCGGGGCTGCCGAGTGCAAATGGATTGAATTCAGCAAAGCTTGTTGGAAGAGAGAAGACAAACACTTTAAAACTTGCGTCCTCCATCATCCAAATGATTTCCAATGGTTTGACATCTGGAGCACCCAGTCGATTAGCTTTTTGTGCGATGCCACCGAAAGCCATCCTCAGTCATTTGCACTGACACACAATAGCACAATCTGGGAGACAGTCCACGAGGGAGTCTCTGCTCCCTCAGTACTCATTCATGAATTACAGCAGGAACTGCACACAGAAGTTGTTCTTTCTGTCTGGCATGTCCTTATTTTCACGTGAAACTTTCAGAGTCTGGAATCGTGCTGCTGTCAGGCCAGAATGTCATCAGTTTTCAGACGGCAATAAAACTGCCATTACCCTGGGGAAATGGTGATTGCTGCTGACCCTAGTGGACCGGGAGTGATGATAATGAAATCCCTTTCTAGGCATGGATTAAGTCTTCTCCTTTGCTATTTTCCCTTTCTAATTTCGTGTTCACAATGCACACAAAAAAATATTAAAGGTGTCAGTCATCAGGTTATCCTCAATCAATAGGGTGCACACAGAACTATAATGGCCAAATTACAGGATTAGCATCTAGTAGCCTGGACCTTTGGTGCAGAGACTGGTGATTAAATTCTGATTAAGAGAATTTAAATTGATGTAATTAAATGTGGAATTTGAAAAACAAGCCACGTCAGGGAAGGAACTCTGCCATCTTTACGGGATTACCTCAGATTCCAGATTCACCAGCACAAACTAGAACATGGACAACACAAGAACAGGTCCTTAGGCCCACTAATTGTGCCAGATTAATTAAACTAATCCCTTTTGCCTACCCATACACCATGTACCTCTACCTTGCATATTCATGTGCCTATCTAAGAGTCTCTTAAACACCTCTATTTTATTTGCTTCCAGTACCACCCCAGGGAGTGCATTCCAGGCACTCAGCACTCTTTATGCTAAAGAAAAATACTCTGCACATCTTCTTTGATTTAATCCCCCCCCCCCCACACAGCCTCAAATGCCCTTTATAGAGAGGTTAAAGATAATTACATCAATTTGGCCTTTATTTGTCATGTGTACATCAAAACATACTGTGAGATGCATCTTTTATGTCAAATCAGATAAGTAAGAATTATGCAAGTGACATTCCACTTCCAACGCCAACATACTGACCCTGATCATATCTCTTTCGAATGTGGGAGGAAACCAGAGCACCTGGATAAAACCCACATGGTCACAGGAAGAACTACAAACTCCTTATAGGCAATGGCAGGAATTAAACCCCGATCTTACAGTTGGCGCGGTAAAGCATTGCCCTAATCATTACACTACTGTGCTGCCTTAGTATTAGACATATTAGGCAGGAAGCATGATCCCGATGCTGGGGGAGTCCAGAACCAGAGGCCACAGTTTAAGAATAAGGGGCAGGCCATTTAGAGCGGAGTTGAAGAGAAACTTTTTCACCCAGAGAGTGGTGGATATGTGGAATGCTCTGCCCCAGAAGGCAGTGGAGGCCAATTCTCTGGATGCTTTCAAGAAAGAGTTAGATAGAGCTCTTAAAGATAGCAGAGTCAAGAGATATGGGGAAAAGGCAGGAACAGGGTACTGATTGTGGATGATCAGCCATAATCAGATTGAATGGCGGTGCAGGCTCAAAGGGCCAAATGTCCTACTCCTGCACCTATTGTCTATTGTGATTTCCTTATGATGGAGAAAAAGTTCAAAGGTGCATAATAAATATTGAGCAAACACGAGGAAATCTGCAGATGCTGGAAATTCAAACAACAACACACACAAAATGCTGGTGGAACACAGCAGGCTAGGCAGCATCTATAGGGAGAAGCGCTGTTGATGTTTCGGGCTGAGACCCTTTGTCAGGACTAACCGAAAGGAAAGATAGTAAGAGATTTAAAAGTAGAGGGGGGAGGGGGAAATGCAAAATGATAGGAGAAGACCAGAGGGGGTGGGATGAAGCTAAGAGCTGGAAAGGTGTTTGGCGAAAGTGATACAGAGCTGGAGAAGGGAAAGGATCATGGGACGGGAGGCCTCGGGAGAAAGAAAGGAGGGGGGAGCACCAGAGGGAGATGGAGAACAGGCAAACAACTAAATATGTCAGGGATGGGGTAAGAAGGGGAAGAGGGGCATTAACAGAAGTTAGAGAAGTCAATGCTCATGCCATCAGGTTGGAGGCTACCCAGCCGGTATATAAAGTGTTGTTCCTCCAACCTGAGTTTGGATTCATTTTGACAATAGAGGAGGCCATGGATAGACATATCAGAATGGGAACGGGACACGGAATTAAAATGTGTGGCCACTGGGAGATCCTGCTTTTTCTGGCGGACCGAGCGTAGGTGTTCCATGAAACGGTCTCCCAGTCTGCGTCGGGTCTCGCCAATATATAAAAGGCCACACCGGGAGCACCGGACGCAGTATACCACACCAGCCGACTTACACACGGAACAAGTGCTACACCTGCCCTTACACTTCCTCCCTCACCACCATTCAGGGCCCCAGACAGTCCTTCCAGGTGAGGCGACACTTCACCTGTGAGTTGGCTGGTGTGGTATACTGCGTCCGGTGCTCCCGGTGTGGCCTTTTATATATTGGTGAGACCCGACGCAGACTGGGAGACCGTTTCGCTGAACACCTACGCTCGGTCCGCCAGAGAAAGCAGGATCTCCCAGTGGCCACACATTTTAATTCCACGTCCCATTCCCATTCTGATATGTCTATCCATGGCCTCCTCTATTGTCAAAATGAATCCAAACTCAGGATGGAGGAACAACACCTTATATACCGGCTGGGTAGCCTCCAACCTGATGGCATGAACATTGACTTCTCTAACTTCTGTTAATGCCCCTCCTCCCCTTCTTACCCCATCCCTGACATATTTAGTTGTTTGCTTGTTCTCCATCTCCCTCTGGTGCTTCCCCCCACCCTTTCTTTCTCCTGAGGCCTCTCATCCCATGATCCTTTCCCTTCTCCAGCTCTGTATCACTTTCGCCAATCACCTTTCCAGTTCTTAGCTTCATCCCACCCCCTCCGGTCTTCTCCTATCATTTCGCATTTCCCCCTCCACCCACTACTTTCAAATCTCTTACTATCTTTCCTTTCGGTTAGTCCTGACGAAGGGTCTCGACCCGAAACGTCGACATCGCTTCTCCCTATAGAAGCTGCCCGGCCTGCTGTGTTCCACCAGCATTTTGTGTGTGTTGTTGTTTGAATAAATATTGCTGTTGCCACTTCACATCCCGTAAGCAGACACAAAGTCAATGATTGGGACAATCAGCCAAGAGAGTATTGCCAATCTTGCTACCTGTCTTTTTACCAGGAGACGGTGTCGAGAGGCTTTAGTCTCTGTCCTCTACCTGCCAATTAGCATCATCATCAAGGATCCCTACCATCGAGGCCATGATCTCTTCTCACTGTCGCCATCAGGAAGGAGGTTCGGGGTACCAACTCTGAACAGATTCCACAACCTATGGACTTATTTTCAAGGACCCTACAACTCACATTATCCGTATTATTTATTTACTTTTTTTTATTTCCACAATTTGACTTCTTTTGCATATTGGCTGTTTGTCAATCCTTGCCTGTGTGTAGTTTTTTATTGATCCTATTGTATTCCTTTGTTCTGTGAATGCCTGAAATGTAGTATATAGTGGCATATACAATACGCACTTTGATAATATAATTAAATTGGACTTCAAACTTTGAACCTTGGACTGGGACAATTCTTGCTAATCTTGCTACACACACAAAGTGCTGGTGGAACACAGCAGGCCAGGCAGCATCTATAGGGAGAAGCACAGTCGACGTTTCGGGCCAAGACCCTTTGTCAGGACGGAGCTATCTTGCCACCTGTCTTCTTACCAAAAGAGGGTGTCAAGAGGCTGTCGTCTCTGTCGTCTACCTACTAATTAGCTGGGCTTGTGGAGCACAGCCCACTGTTCATTCTCCTGGTTGTTACATGCAAACAGCGAATGCCTCCTGACAGCTTGATCACTTCAGGACACTAAGAACTGAAATGAATAGCCTGCAACAATAAATAAGTGTGCTGGCCTGAGGAAGTGCCAGTCCCATCCATCAGGAATTCCTCTTTATTTAAGAGCAATTAATTAGACAGATTCAGGAAGTGTTGCTTACAGTTCAGTGCAACAACACACAAACCAGAGAAATACTACGGATTGCCAACATAATCACAGTCAGCCAACACTGAACACATTGGCTTATAATGGGGCTAGATTACTTGGAAGGAATGTGGAGAGCTTCTGTTGATATAGTAGTTACCACAGATAGGGTCAAGATTGATTATAGTCATTCGTCAGTACACATGGGTAAAGGAGAACAAAATCATTGTTACTCCAGATTTTAAAATGTAACAAGCAAGAAGATCACAATAGATATAAATATAAAAGCAATCCTATAAAATGCTGTGTTAGAATCAGAGTCAGGTTCAATATCACTGGTATATGGCTTGAAATTTGTTGTTTTGCAGCAGTACAGTGCAAAACAAAATAAAAATCTATAAATTACAATAAAAATATATATACAGTTAAATGTAATGAAGTAAGTAGTGTAAAAAAGAGCAAAAAAAAGGAAGTGTTCTAGGCTTCATTGCCCATTCAGAAATCTGATGACAGAAGGGAAGAAACTGTTCCTAAAGTGTTGAGTGTGTGTACTTCCTCCCTAATGGTAGCAACGGGAAGAGGGCATGTCTCAAAGGTTTTAAAGGTTTCAATAGGTACATTGAAATGTATACAATATACATCCTGAAATTATTTTTCTTCACAAACATCCACGATAAACAAAGTTTTTCCTGGGTGAGGGGGGTCTTTAATGATGGATGCCTCCTTTTTGAGGCATCATTTTCTGAAGGTGCCCTCGATGCTGGGGAGGCTAGTGCCCGTGATGGAAATGGCTATGCTTTCAACTTTCTGCAGCTTTTTTCTGATCCTGTGCAGTGGCCCCTCCATACCAGGTGTGATTCAATCAGTTTAAATGCTCTCCACAGTTCACCTGTAGAAATTTCCGAGTGTCTTTGGTGACACACCAATTCTCCTCAAACTCCTAATGAAATACAGCTGCTGTCATGTCTTCTTTGTAGTTGCATCGAGATGTTGGGTCCAGGATATCCAGGGACCAAAGGCTGCTCAACCTTTCCTCTGCTGACCCCTCAATGAGAACTGGTGTGTGTTCCCTCGACTTCCCCTTCCTGAAGTCCACAATCAGTTCTTTGGTTTTATTGACATTGAATGCAAGATTGTTGTTCTGACACCACTCTGTGTGCCTCCTGGTCATCACCTGAAATTCTCCCAACAACAGTTGTGTCATCAGCACAAGTAACTGTATGTGGCCACACCTACATAAGATCAGCTTATATACATAGACCGTGTGTATATATACATATAAAGTAACACTAGGTGCTGGGACAGGTTAATGGGTGAAGGTGTTGATCAGCCCGACGGCCTTGTGAGAAATAAATGTTTTTGAGTCTAGTAGTCCATAAGTCCATAAGACCTGGAAGCCCAATTAAGCCATTTGACCCCCCGAGTCTGCTCCACCATTCCATCATGGCTGATTTAATATCCCTCTGAACCCCATTCTCCTGCCTTCTCCTCATAATCTTTGATGCCCTGACTAATCGAGAACCTATCAACCTCTGCCTTAAATATACCCAAAGTCTTGACCCGTACAGCCATCTGCGGCAAAGAATTCCACAGATTCACCACTCTCTGGCTAAATAAAATTTTCCTCACCTCTGTTCTAAATCGATGTCTCTCAATTCTGAGGCTGTGCCCTTTGGACCTAGACTTCCCCACTACAGAAAATATCCTCTCCACATCCACTCTATCTAGGCCTTCCAATATTTGATGAGTTTCAATCTGATCTCCCCTCATTCTTCTAAGCTCCGGTGAATACAGGCCCAGAGCCATCAAACACTCCTCATATGTCAACCCTTTCATTCCTAGGATCACTCTCATGAAATTCCTTTGGACTCTCTCGAATGCCAGCACATCCTTTCTCAGAAAGGGGCCCAAAACTGCTCACAATACTCCAAGTGTGAATTGACCAATGGCTTATAAAGCCTCAGCATTATATCCTTGCGTTTGCACTCTAGTCTTCTCAAAACGAATGCAAACATTGCATTTGCCTTCCTTACCACAGACTCAACCTGCAAGTTAAACTTTAGGGAATCCAGCACAAGAACTCCCAAGACCCTCTGCATCTCAGGTTTTTAACTTTTCTCCCCTTTTACAAAACAGATGACTTAGACAGATTGAGGGAATGGGCAAAGATATGGCATATGGAATATAATGTATGGCATATGGAATATAATGTTTATATGTATATATACACACGGTCTATGTATATAAGCTAATCTTATGTAGGTGTGGCCACATACAGTTACTTGTGCTGATCCATGCTTTTATTCCAACAGTCTAAGCATAACCATGCACTTCTCTACATTATATTCCATATGCCATAACTTTGCCTATTCCCTCAATCTAAGTCATCTACAGACACCCTGCTTCCTCATTACTACCTGCACTGCTACCAATCTTTGTATCATCTGAAAACTTGGCCACAAAGCCATCAATTCCGTCATCCAAATCATTGGCATACAATGTGAAAAGAAGTAGCCCCAACACTGAATCCTGCAGCACACCACAAGTTGCCAGCAGTCAACCAGAAAAAGCCCTCTTTATTCCCAATCCTTGCCTCCTGCAAGTCGGCCAAACTTCTATCCATTCTACTACCATGGGCTTTTATTTTGTTAACTAGCTCCATGTGCAGCACCTTGTCAAAGGTTTTCTGAAAATCCAAATAAACAACATCTTTTGATTCTGCTTTGTCTATCCTGTCTATTATTTCTTTAAAGAATTCCAACAGATTTTAACATCATAAATCAGCGGGTTGTTTGTTATGTCTCCACTCTCGCAATGAAATGGAGACATCTCTTTCTCCCTTATTAGGGAGGGGGAGCCTGTGGTGTGTCAAATACTGGGTGAATAAGTAGCTTTGGAGCACTGCGAGTCTGTATCTTTGCTGTTGCTTTGCTCACGCTTGAGTGCTCAGTGACGGTTGCCGAGGCTTTTTTCTTGCCGGTGGGGGGAGCAGGGATCGTTGCTTGCTGCCGCTTATGCGCAGGAGAGGGGAAGGTGGGAGGGACTTTGGGATTCTAACATTTAACTGTCATTCATTCTTTGAGGGCAGTCCTCTGTTTTCATGGATGGTTGTGAAGAAAAAGCATTTCAGGATGTATATTGTATTCCGTTCTCTGATATTAAATGTACCTTTGAGATTGGTCAGGAAAGATTTCCCCTTTTGAAAACCATGCTGACTTTGGTCTATTATACCATATGCCTCCAAGTACCCCAAAACGTCATCCTTAATCATGGACTCTGACATCTTCCCAACCAGCGAAGTCAGGCTAACTTGCCTATAATGTCCTTTCTTCAGCTTTCCTCTCTTCTTGAAGAGTGGAGTGACATTTGCAATTTTCCAGTCCTCATGAAGCATTCCAGACTCTAGTGATTCTTGAAGTATCATTACTAATGCCTCCACAATCTCTTCAGCCACCTCATTCAGATTCCTGCTGGAGTAGTCCATCTGGTCTAGGTGACTTGTCCACCTGCAGCCTTTCAACTTCTCAAGTACCATCTTCCTTAGTAAATTTAATGATACTCACTTCTGCTCCCCGAAATTCTTGCATTTCTGACATTCTGCTGTTGTCTTCTATGGTGAAGTCTGATGAAAAATACTTAAGTTCTTCCACTATTTCTTTGTCCCCAAGTACCACATCTCCAGCATTACTTTCCAGTAGTCCAATATCCATTCTCTTCTTTCTTTTACTCCTTCTGTATCTGAAAACACTTCTTGCTTTCTCTTTTATATCATTGGCTACCTTATTTTCATACTTATTCTTTTCTCTCTTCATGGCTTGTTCTTCATTGCTTCCTGTCAGTTTTTAAATGCTTGCCAATCCTTTAGCTTCCCACTAATTTTTGCTATATTATTTGCCCTCTCTTTTACTTTTATGCTGTTTTAAACTTCTCTTGTCAGCCACAGTTGCCTCATCCTCCCTTTGAAATACTCTTCCTCTTTGGTATGTATCTTTCCTGTGCTTTCCAAATTTCTCCCAGAAACACCAGCCATTGTTGTTCTGCCGTCATCCCTGCTAGTATCCCCTTTCAATCAACTTTGGCCAGCTCCTCTCTCATGCCTCTGTAATTCCCTTTACTCCAATGTAATACAGATACACACAACTTCAGCTTCTCCTTCTCAAACTGCAGGGTGAATTCTATCATATTATGATCACTGCCTCCTTAAGATAAGGATTGCTTTATCTTAAGCTTCCTAATCAAATCTGGGTCATTGCATAGCATCCAATCCAGAACTGTTGTTCTCCTAATGGGATAAATCACAAGCTGCTCTAAAAAGCTATCTTATAGGCATTCTGCAACTCCCCACTCTTGGGATCCAGCAGTAACTGAATTTTCCCAGTCTACCTGCATATTGAAATCCCCCATGATTTTCACAGCATTATCCTTCTCATGTGCCTTTTCTATTTCCCATTGCAATCCATAACCCACCTCCTGGCTACTGTTAGGAGGCCTGTATATAACTCCCATCAGGGTCTTTTTAGCCTTGCAGTTTTCTAACCATACCAACAAAGTTTCTACATTTTCTGACCCCATGTCATACCCTTCTAAGGATTTGATTTCAATTTACCAATAGAGCCATCCTGCCCCCTCTGCCTACCTGCCTGACTTTTTGATACATTGGATGTTTTGCTTCCAACTATGACTTTCTTTCAGCCATGACTCGAAGATGCCCATTGTGGTGAACTATGTGCCTGTCTGGACACGCCCCCCGCTGACTGCTCCTGTGGCTCCTCCCACTGGCCCCTGTATAAAGGCGATCTGAGGCCTGACGCTCGGCCTCAGTCTCCAGGACATAGTATGATGGACACTCACTCCTGGTTCCTTCTTCCAGTCAATAAAAGCCGATATCTCGCCTTACGTCTCAGTGTGAGTTATTGATGGTGCATCACCCATAACATCGTACCTACCAATCTCTAACTGTGTTACAAGATCATCTACGTTATTCCTAAACTGTGTGCTTTCAAATATAAATAACAATTTCATTCCTGTATTCATCACTCTTTTTGATTATGGCCCCTTGTTACATTTTAACACATCCAACTGACTACAATTTTGCCCTGTCATCTGCCTGTCCTTCCACACAGCTTTACTACACACTGTATCTACTTGTATACCCACTACCCCATCCTCAGCCCTATCTCTCCAGTTCTCATCCTCTGGCTAAATTTGTTTAAACTATCCCCAACAGTTCTAGCAAAGAATATTGGTCCCCATCGGGTTTAGGTGTAACCCGTCTCTTTTGTACAAGTCGTACTTTCCCCAGAAGTGAGCCCAGTGATGCAGAAATCTGATTCTTCAGCTACCCTTTCATTTGCCAATTCTGCTACTCTTACCCACATGGTACACGTAGCAACTCGGACGTCACTAGTCCTGGCATGGATGCTGTGTAACCTCTTCCCTGATGGAAGGGGGACAAAACAGTCCGTAAGCAGGGTGGGTGGAATTCTTCTTGATAAGCAACGCACACAAAATGCCGGAGGAACTCAACAGGTAAGACAACATCTATGGAAAAGAGTAAATAGTCAACATTTCAGGCCAAGACCCTTCACCAGAACTGGAATAAAAGATAAGAAGTCAGAGCAAGAAGGTGGGGGAAGGGAGGAAGAAGTAAAAGGTGGTAAGAGATAGTTGAAACTGGGAGCGGGGAGGGGTGAAGTAAAGAGATGAGAAGTTGATACGTGAAAGAGATACAGGGCTGGAGAAGGGGGAATCTGATAGGAGAGGGTAGAAGACCATGGAAGAAAGGGAAGAGGAAGGAGCAGCAGAATGAGGTGATGGGTAGGTAAGGTGAAAAGGAGAGGGACACAAATGGGAATGGGAAATAGTAAATGGGGTGGAGGCATTACTGGAAGTTCATGTCATCAGGTTGGAGGCTATCCAGACAGAATATAAGCTGCTGCTCCTCCAACCTGAGTGTGCCCTCATCGCAGCAGCAGAGGAGGTCATGGACTGAATAGGAATGGGAAATAGAATTCAAACGCTCTAACTTCTCAGCTTTTTCCAGTCCTGATACAGGGTCTCGGCCTGAAATGTCAAATCCCTGGTCTGCTGAATTCCTCCAGCTTTTTGTGTGTGTTGCTTGGATTTCCAGCATCTGCAGATATTCTCATCCTTTTCTCCGACACCTTTCTATATACAGTATATGTCCTTTATGTCGTGTAAGCTTAATATCCTCTTTATAACCTGACCATTCCCCAAACCCATTCCTCCCTGCCAACACGCATTAAACCTCTAAGCTTACTTCAGTGCTTAGCTTTTGTCAACCATAAAATACGCCTTGTTCTGTTCACACAGTCAAAAAGGTCTGCATATCATCGGCTAAGATTTCAATAACACAGACACAGATCAATCTTATAGATCTAGAAGGGCAAAACAGCTGGGAATCAGCAGAGGATTTAATGTAGATTGACTGCATGTGGCCTAGTGGATAAGGCATCATTCTAGTGATCTGAAGGTCACTGGTTCGAGCCTCAGCTGAGACAGCGTGTTGTGTCCTTGAGCAAGGCACTTAACAACACATTGCTCTGTGACGACACTGATGCCAAGCTGCTTGGGTCCTAGTGCCCTTCCCTTGGACAACATTGGTGTCACAGAGAGGGGAAGGTTTGCAGCATGGGTAACTGCCGGTCTCCCACACAACCCTGCCCAGGCGTGCACCCTGGAAACCTTCAAAGGCGCAAATCCATGGTCTCACTAGACTCACGGATGCCTAAAAAAGATTGCATTTTACACTCATTTGGAACAGGAAACCTAGAAGATGACTTCCTGGTAAAAGAACACCCATTTAGATGGAGGGAAAAGGATCTTGATGTGATTTCTGACTGACTGTATGGTTAATCAAGTCCAACAGGAGTATATGAGTCAAGTTAGACTGATGGTAACACTTGGTAAGGTATCAAAAACAAGAGGGCACAGTTATACGGAGAGAGATTGGAATTTTAAAGGGGATCTGAGGGGTCAGTTTTTTTTGCACAAAAAGTAGTTGACATCTGTAAAGCATTTAGGGGAAAGGTGAGGGAAACAGATACAATGACGATCTTTAACAGGCATTTAAACAGACACTGAAATAGAGAAGGTATAGGATATGAGGGCAAAAGTGATTAGGGTAGATTAACAGGTAAGTCAAGAGAAATGTGGTAAAATTGTGTTTAATGTGGTAAAATTTAATTCTGCTCCTATGTCCTCTGGTCTTTTGGTCTTATTACTACTTAAATGAAAGGACACTGAAAGTGACTGAAGTACAGAGTGAAGGAAGTGTACTAGTGCACAGATTACAAGGGTATATCAGGCGGATCTAACAAGTTAAGGCGGCAAATGGCATTTAAGTGTAGGGAGGTTTTCTTGCAATTTTGCAGATTGTTTGCAAGGCTTCACCGGCAGTACTGCATACAGTTTTGATCCACAGCTAAAGAAAGATAGAGTAACTTAGAAGGCAGCACAAAGGAGATTCACCAGGCTAATATTTTTAGATGATGGCATTATCCAAACAAGAAGAGATTTTTTTCTTGCAGAGAATGGTAAATTGCTGGAATTCTCTGACCTGGCAGATGGTGAAATTGCATCATTAGGAGTATTTAAAAGTGAAGATAAATAAGTATTTGATAGACTGAGGAACATACGATGGCACAGAAGAGGAGTTGAGGCAATCATAGATGGGCCATGGTCATATTTATCAGTGGGACAGGCTTGAAGGGTCTGATGGCCTTCTCCTGCTGTTGTTGCCGTGTGTTCTCGATGAGCCAAGGTGCCCATCTCTGTGCTGCACAAATCCATGACTCTCTAACAGTCCATTCATGATATCCAGCCCATGATAGCCAATCATAGTAATCAGCCTCCTAAGCCATCAAGACACTGTGCAGAACTAAGAGAAGAACAACTTGAACTGGTGCACTGGGCTTCAAAATGCAAGAATCATTGTGTTTAATTTTAATTTATTGGAGAAAAGTGAAAAGGGAGAGAGACTTTAAAAATACAAAGAAGCATCAAAAATGTGCATGAAGAGATTATTAACTTCAGACTGTTTTCTCAAAACTGGAGGACTTTAATCAGCAACAAAGCGTCAGGGAGGGGAAAAGATTTTATATTTACCACAGATCAGGTGTGAAGTACACATCCCACTGAGGCACAGAAGCTGTTAATCAGATCACTGGAAAAGAGTTGTGTTTAAGAATAGGATTAAGAGATTAGAAAAGTGAAGTTTAAAATGGAGAAGATCAATTCAATCTTTGAAAAATGGCGTTGTGCTTTGCCAGGCCCCTGATGTGCGTAATCGAAGTGGTCACAGTTGAATTATGTGTTCTCTAAGTGCCTTGGCAACAGAGGAATGTTGTAGCATTATCTGGAATCTATAACATCCGATTAGCTACCTCAGGGACTGTATGGACAGTGCACAGTCCAGAATGCATGCTGTGTGTGTGTGAATGTATATTATTTAATACAGATTATTTATTACATATTATTTTCTTGAACATCATGATAGGCAAAAGGGACAATCTTTGATCGATTTTAACTTGTCCATTAAGAAAAGACGCAATAGCTGTCCTTCAGCACCGATTAATTTCTTCAGTAATGTCTTGATTTCTGTCCAGACTTACCACCACCTGGATATGAATTCTGATTTTGAGTGACATTAGACTAAGTCCGAGGTGCCCAGAAATTAGGGTTTGAATACAGAATGAAATGCATCAAGAAATATTCCGTGTATGACAATAACATTCAGCTGGAAAATCTCGTATTTCAAATTGTCCATTTTATTATTGTTTCATGTAGTTATTGAAATTTTATCAATGGCACATGTTGAGCCAAAGAGTTATAATCGAAAGCTTATGGAGATTCCCTCTGATTGCTTCAGGTCAGGGGCGATGACCCAAACTGATCTGGATCCCCAGAGTTAACAGTGATTATTGTCAATCATCCACAGGCAATTTCATGTTATTTCCAATTCTGCACTTGCTTTTGATTTCTGCAAGAATTTCGATTTTGATGCTTGCACTGAATTAACTCCTATTTTACAAATTTGGACAATTTCAAGTAGAAGATGATAGAAATTTAACTTCTGAATTAAATTGGTATACGATTGTCCCCACTTCCCCTCATTCCCTGCCACCTATCACTTCATCAGTTGCCCCTCCCAATTCCAATCCCAAAGTGGCAAAAATCTCAGCTCAGTTGAAGTCCAAAGAAACTGGGGGTCCAGGTATGTTAATATCGAATATTATGAAAAGACACAAAGGACAGCCACCTCCCACTGCTACTGTCAGGCAGAAGGTACAGAAGCCTGAAGTCCCACACTAGTTCAGGAAATTTTTTACAACCATCAGGTTCCTGCACAACTCAAATCCTACTTCAGCAACGAAACACTGTTATAGAATTTCCTTTTCCACACAAGACCTAGGTATTCATTAGGAGACTCTTTATCTACATAACATGGAGAACCGTTCCTCTGGAGAGCAACGACTCTGCTTACAGTCAGTACACGCACCCTCTTTATGATTGATTCTAATGGGTATGGTTTGTTCAACATTTCCATATTTGGTATTGTTCTAGAGGCAAAAACACCTAAGTCACATAGCCTCGTGGTTTACAGCTGTAGGACAGAGGGCAACATCATTAGTCTTATACCTACAGCAGGAGGCTAAAGGGCAACTCCAGGATTTTCTGCTGATCCAGGCATTAAGCAATACAGACACACAATTCTGTAGTCTTGCAAAGGTATTTACCTGACCCAGTTGGCCAAAATCCTCCAGAAACACTAAGAACACTTGCACTGGTTGTGTTTTTATAGTAATGTCTTGTTTTCAGAGGTTTCTTTTTGTTTTCACTGTCTGGTATAATTTATGGCATAATTCATGTCTGAATTATGTTCCGTGTGTTGTTTGAACCTACACACCCGTAATGCTTCTGCAAGCCAGGTTTTCGTTGTACCTGTGCCTCACCATACTTGTGCATGTTCAATGGTTACATTTAATATCAGAGAATGTATACAAGCTGAAATTCTTACTCTTTCCAGGCACCCACAAAACAGAAGGAAAATCCCAAAGAATGAACGACAGGAAAGTGCTAGAAGCTCAAAGACCCCTCTTCCTCCTCCCATGCACAAGCAGCAGCAAAACTTCAACCCACCCCTAAACTGTTGTAGTAGAAAGCATCAGCTACCCCACTGCCCAGCAAGCCCCCAGAGACCATGATCTGTAACCATCAGAAACTACTGGCCATCCTGACACCTCAACATCCCACGGGACCAGTCTTTCACTAACGAAGATGCACGTCTTCCAGGCTGCTCCTGGAGATACTGAAAACGCTGGACCCCTCAGCGAGCTCTGGGAGTGGAAACCCACGCAGTGACGAACTACAGTTTGAGTGCAGCCGTAGGTCACAGATTCCAACAGGACCCCAACCGCATTGAAAAGAGAGAAGAGCTTAAACTGTTTCACAGGTGAACTCAGAGAAGTCACCCTCTGATGCCATCTTTAGCTCCTCCCTCCATGTGACAATAAACTCGATTTGATTCCTCTCTGGACTGTCCGTTTCTGCTTTCTGGCTATTCCTGCACTTACTCTGAATGAGAAACTCAGATGAGCAATTGGAGAATGCAAGCAAGTCCATGTGGCGAAATGAATTACCTAAGTGATGATGTCTGTTCTCTATTGGCACTCCTGTGTATTCAAGAATTAAGCCCAAGATAAACAGGTGAAATTGCATTCGTAAGAAATGAATTGATTGAGTCTGTCTGATGACGTCTGTTCTCTATTGGCACTGCTGTGTATTGAAGAACTAAAACTGAGATAAATAGGTGAAATGGCATTCATAAGAAATGAACTAATTGAGCAGCGAATGATTACATCCAATTCTTTTGAGTAGAGTGATTCAGGTTCTATCTCTGAGACAGGAGAGACTGCAGATGCTGGGATCTGGAGCAACACAAAGGGCTGGAGAAACTCGGCAGATCAGGCAGCATCTATGGAGGGAAATGCACAATTGAAGAGTCTCAAACCAAAATATTGACCTGTCCGCTTCCCTCCACAGATGCTGCCTGGCCTGCTGAGATCCTCCAGCGCACAGTATATTGCTCTTCCACCTCTTTGGTTCGTCCTTCTGTGAACCTTGATGTGGTCAATTAGTTCAGTAGCTTAAAATCGAAATCAAAGTTGAGTTTACTGTCTTGTTCACAAGGACACAAATGCACAAGTGCAAGGAAAGCACACATATATTATTATCACATGCAGCATTCACAAGAAGAGCATAAATTAAACATAAACTCTAAACATATTTTACAGGAAAGAACACATTAAGTGTAACCATAAGAGAGATCTCTTGCTACTGCAAAGTGTGGACTTCCTTGCTTTGAAATGTTTCTCCCAACCTACTCCTGGGCAAGCTTCTCAATATATCATAAAGTGTATTATTTGCAGTTGCATGGGCTGCAATAGTAAACATCCATCATCAATGTTAAACAACAGGTCAAGGCATAAACATTTCTCAGAGTGCAACCCCTCTGAGGAAAAAGTATCTTGTGTGGAGATCAGAGTGCTTTTAAGCATCAGAGAATGGAGAGATGTAGTGAGGGTTGAGGTAATTGGAGCAGGAATAAGATACTGACTAAATTGTAAGATGAACTTCAGAGAAATGGCACTCCAGCTACAGTCAAGACAGACAAAATTGCAGACAAGTAACATTGACTTTTTACTAATAGCTGCAATTTACAGCAGTCAGTAGGCATATTCACTCTTGGGGGGAAAGGCAGCTTGAATTATATAAATGCTTTTTATACTTAGTTTAAAAACACTTTATGCCCTGTTGTTTTGTGGTTCCTACTGAGAACAAATTGGTGTCTATCTACACCGTTGTTTTTCGGTGTGGATGAGGGAGCGAGCATTTGTGAGTCTGGCCCAGAGCAGTGTGGGAAAGGCCTGAAGATACCAAGTCTGCAGTTCCCACGAGCTTGCTTTTGAAGCAGGTGAGGTATGAGCAGTACAGATGGATCACCAAAGCAGTAGGTGAGGCAAAGGTAAACTCAAAAGTTCCTGAAGATGCTGAAAGAAATGCTGGAGAAATCCTCACCTGACCTCTGGAAAGGCAAGGAGACTACAGCTGCTGGAAAGTGGATCAAAAGACAGTCGGTTCCACCTATCAGCCACCACTCTGTTCCACACCCCTCGCTCACCTGGTTTCAGCAGCATCATCTCCATCCCACCTGGTTTCACCTAGCACCTACCAGCCACTACCTCATCCCCCACACCTACCCCCGTTCACACCCCCATGATGGCAAACTTTCCTGATGAAGGGTCTCAGCCTGGAATGTCAGCTATTTATTTTCCTCCATAGATAGCCCTTATTTCCAGTAAGATGGTGGCATGCTCGGACATAATGGCTTCTATAGGGGTCAACCCAAGGTGTTACTGCCTTTTTTTAAACATAATTTTTTATTATCGCCAGACCCTGCTGGACACTAGTGAAGTACTGCCTGTCTACCCCAGCCGCGAGATGCTTGTTGGCGCAGAATCTGAAGGAGCTGGACTTGGTGTGGACCTTTCATGGACTCAGGAACTTGGACTTTTTCCATTGTGTGAGTGTACTTTACTGCCATCTTATATGTCCTGTATGTGCCTTGTGCTGTGTATGATTGTTAGTAATGTGTTTTGCACATTGGCCCCAGAGTAATGCTGTTTCGTTTGGCTGTATTCATAGATATTCGTATGGTTGAATGACAAATAAATTTGAAGATGAACTTGATGCTGCCTGGCCTGCTGAGTTCCTCCAGCATTTAGTGTGCTTTGCTCAAACTTTCCTCTTCCTTTGCGGTCTCGACGCAGGAATATAGCAGATAGAAATGAATTAGCAGTAGGCATTTCAAGCTGAAGCCCTTCTTCAGGACTGGAAAAGGAAAGGGGAAGACAACAGAATAAAAAGGAGGGGGGAGAGGGAGGGGGAGGAGGATAACTAGAAGGTGATGGGTGAAGCCAGGTAGGTAGGAAAGGTAGAGGGCTGCAGAGGAAGGGTTTGATAGGAGAGGAGAGCGGACCATGGGAGAAAGGAAAGGAGGATGGGACCCAAAAGGAAGTAAGACGAGTAAGAGGCCAGACTGGGGAATAGAAGAGAGTGGGTGGGAAAGATTTTTTTAACTGGGAAGTGAGATTGAGATTCATGCCATCAGTGTATTCCTTTGTCTATGTTCTCACTCACTGAGATAACATTATTTACAACGTATCCTCATAGCTACCCCAGCACCACACACATTCCCCACTCCTGCCACCACCTCCCCCCCCCCCCACACACACATATACACACTTCCTACATCTTTACAGGCTTCCTTTGTCTCCTTCCCAGCCCCTCAGCCTGAAACACTGATGAAGTCCTGACGTCCACTGTTTATTCCCCTCCATAGATGCTGCCTGACTTGCTGAGTTCCTCCGGCTTTTTGTGTGTGTTAGCCTGAAATGTTATTTCTGTTCCTCTCCCCACAGATGCCACCTGACTTGCTGAAATGTTTTGGACATTTATGTTTTTATTATTTCAGATTTCCAGCTCCTGTCGTTTTTTTCCTGATGTTCACTCAGCAGCTGGCTGGTGCAATCATCACTCTCCTGCCGTTTTGCACTCTCGGTGGCTTCTGGGTCTATTTGAGAGATGATCAGCCAATTTTGAGAGTGGCCTGACTTCCACATTGCCCCTTCAACGAAGCGAGAACAAAGAGTTGCGTGTATTCCTGGAATGCCATAATCTGCAGCTTCAGACTCCATTTTACAATAGAAACAGATGAACGATGAGTTGCATGGTTACTGAAGTCATTGACTGAGTGAACGATGTTTGGATAGCACATCAGACTCACCATTGTAGATTGTGACCGTGATTGCCCATTCCAATTTTGCAACTGTCATGATTTCACTCAGATATGATGGCTAATGTGATTTACTTGTTCGGTTCACTGAATTTGGATCACAGAGCTGAAAAAAAAGCTCTAACTGATCCAATTTTTACTCACATCTAAGAAGGATATATCCAACGTGAATTTACCAGAATGAAAATTGCAATCTAAGTGAAATGATGAGAACAGATCTTATAAATTGGAGTGGTTTTCCTGGGAATTAAAAGATTGAAGGGTGAGTCGATTGGTGTTCTCAAGAAAACTAAGCAGAACCAACAGGAGGCAGGAAAAAAAAGGGTCAAAATTCCTTCATGATTGTTTGAACTATTAATACTAAAGTGGGGTGTAGCATTTCGCTTCTGAAATCCATTTAGTTGGTTTTTGCAATAGCTATGACTTTAATGAGTTTACTACAAGTGTAACAATAATCTATGTTATCCCAAGTTATTTCTGCTATTCGGAAAGTGCAGGACTAGAAGATTAAATCCTTAAAATTCAGAAGCAGCTCTTCAAGAATGAAGTTACGGATGCTTCAGTGCGAAGTGTGGCGGCAGCTGAAACTCCTGCAAATGACAAGTGAGGCAAAAATCAGCTGTTAAGTGTCATTGTGCAATGGATAGATTTGTGCTGATCAGAGGTGAAAGGGTTATGCAGCAGGGGCCAGTGGGTGGACTTTTGCAGATGGGATTGCATCAATTTTGGATAAAAAGGAGCCAATTGATGATCAGTGCTGCAACAGCTTGCGTTTTGTGGACTTACATCCACAAACATCGTCCTCAGTAAGTTCTCAACGGAACTGCTTCATAAAGGATGGTTTGGTGAATATTGATGAACTGACATTTGAGGAATGTGTCCTATTTCATTACCTGTAAGTTATCCTCCAACCTGATGGTATGAACATTGATTTCTCCTTCTGGTGAACAAATCCCACTATCGTCCTTCTATTCCCCATTCTGACTTATTAAGTTTTTCATCTGCCTATTACAGTACTCCTTCCCCCCACCCCAGGGTCCTTTCCTCCTTTCCTTCCTCCTAATTGTGGCCCACTCTCCTCTCCTATCAGCTTCCTTCTTCTCCAGCCTTTTATCTTTCTCACCCACCGGGCTTCAATTATCACCTACCAGCTAGCCTCTATCCCCTCCTCCCCTCACCCCACCTTTTTGCTCTGGCATCTTACCCCTTCCTTTTCAGTCCTGAAGAAGGTCTCAGCCGAAACTTCGACTGTCTATTCATTTCCATAGATGCTGCCTGACCTGCTGAGCTCCTCCAGTATTTTGTGTGCACTGCTCTGGATTTCCAGTCTCTATGGATTTATTTTACTCTGCCACTTAGTTTCAGTATTTTAGTTTATAAGAATAAGGTTAATATACTCATAATTAATTAATTTACCTTTTTTACATTTCCTTTACTAACTTCCAATCTTATTTATTTGGAAGTCTTTTAACAGGTTCTAAAAATCATTGAAAATTAGCAGCAACTTTGAGGGCACTGTAAGCCACATGAATACAGAAGCTTGTTAGTACCCCCACAGGGATTCCCTGCGAGGTGAACACAAGGCATGGGTCATATCAGACAGTATCCAGCCCAATATAATCATCAGGATTTCACAGAGTGTTCCATCCTAAACTTAATGTACTAGGTTTGGTGCATTATTTAGCAAATCCATGATCTTTAAAGAAAAGAAGGAAGATCATCCATGCAGAATGCTATCACATCTTTGAAGTAAAGATGAAAGAGTGTGGAGTGCAGCCTGTGTTGGGAAACGCTACATGTGCATTTCTAGTAAATTCCATCATCAAGGCCGCCCACCATCTGTGATGGATATTCATTTCTCAGGGCCCGAGAGACTCATTGCTAAACCCAGCTCTCTAGCACAGCTGCATGACCTTTCCAAAGGGTCAGAGTTGTCGGTGATAAAGTTAAACATTTAACTAGTGTTCTTTGCTCAGCTTTTTGTAGTGAACAAGAACCAGTTCTTAATGTAAATTGAAAGCAGCAATGGGTTTGAAGCTGGGGGCACAGCCTTGCAAAGTAAGGTGACCAGGATACTTGTATCCATTAGCCAAACACAATACAATGGGGTTATGTCACTTCAAACATGGCTACAACTTGGAATGTTTGTGTGCTTAGGGGGGTCAGCCCTAACGGTATTAATTGTAAATGTTTGGGATCTCTGTTGCCAGAAGCTTTCAAGATCATCTGTGTGAATTACTTCGACCCAGCAAAGGTATCTAGAAAGATTATATCATTTAGTAGTAATCAGTACATACTATCACAGTTTGGGAATTGTTAGATATTACAAGTAGAACAATTGAAAAATGGGGGTTACAGAAAGGGAAACTAGCATTCATTCCTCAATGCAAACACGAGGAAATCTGCAGTTGCTGGAAATTCAAGTGACTCACTCAAAATGCTGGTGGAACTCAGCAGGCCAAGCAGCATCTATAGGATGCTTTTCTCTTTTCTCTCCTTTTTTTCTCTCTCTGTCCCTCTCACAATCACTCCTTGCCTGCTCTCCATCTCCCTCTGGTGCTCCCCTCGCCCTTTCTTTCTCCCTAGGTCTCCCATCCCATAATCCTCTCCCTTCTCCAGCTCTGTATCCCTTTTGCCAATCACCTTTCCAGGTCTTAGCTTCATCCCTTCCCCTCCTGTCTTCTCTTATCATTTCGGATCTCCCCCTCCCCCTCTCCCTCTCACTTTCAAATCTCTTACTATCTCTTCTTTCAGTTAGTTCTGACGAAGGGTCTTGGCCCAAAATGTCGACAATGCTTCTTCCTATAGATGCTGCCTGGCCTATTGTATTCCACCAGCATTTTGTGTGTGTTGCTTTCATTCCTCAACCTTTGGTTTCTGCAACAGATGACTCATTCGCCTGCAAATCGTTGGTATATTCTTCTAGTTTGTAAAAATTATACCCGTGTTTGGAAATCCTCTGCAGTTCATAATTTTTTTGCAATTTAGAAGTCTTTTATAAATTAGAAACACGCAGTGAGAGTTAAATGTGTCCTAATAATTATTTACCTGAACTTAAATATGTATCAGTTAAAATAAAATGACTGTCTTTGAACTACTTTGTTAACTGGAACTATCTTCTCCTTAATATGAAGGGCGGGGACACATCACTCAAGCAGTGAGTATTGGCAGCTAAACCTCACCACAGAGGCCAGATAGGAAAGTAAACAGAAGGTGGATACAGTACAACTTCCCTATAATGAGGTTACAGTGATATCTATATTGGATAAGGTTTAAATTCTTCTTTTGAGTTTAGGGTTTGGCGGTTAGGGAGCTCAGTACCAACACACATGCAGGTCACGCTGTCTCCTCACTAATACCATTGAGCAGGAGGCCCCACACCACCAGGTTCAGGGTGTATTACTCCACAACAGGCTCCTGAACCAGCGTGGATAACTTCACTCACCATAACTCTGAACTGATTCCACAACTTTACAGATTCACTTTCAAGGACTCTTTGCAACTTACGTTCTCAGTATTCTATTTTTACTTGCACAGTTTGTCTTTGTTTATGTATAGTTTCTCATAAATTCTATTGTATTTCTTTATTTTCCTGTAAATGCCTGAAAGAAAATGAATCCCTACAGCATTTAGTAACATACATAACTTGAGAATAAATTTTACTTTGAACTTTCAGTCATCAAGGACCAGAAGGTATACTCTAGACTTAATTTATCATGGATTAGGTTCAAAAAACAACTATTTGTGTAGTAAATGGATGAATTACTTGTGAAGGCTAAAAGCTGGAGATCATTTCGGAATTTTCTCGGATCCTTTTCAAATTTCTCCATGCCTTCCTCTGGAGAGGATTGGGATATTTCGCTTTGTTGGAGGTACTCTGCGGAGAATACTATTGTGTGGTCTTTCTCAGAGATGCTTGGAAGATTCTCTCACAAACAGTCCAATCTGTGATATTGAACGGAATTAGCAGAATTTTAATGAGCGGGAGTTTATTTCAGATTGGGACACTTGGGGATATCTTAGTGAAACGTATTTTGTCCGTGTATTTCTTTCCGGGATGTCAGTAATTGCAACTCAAGAATCCAACACACAAAGCCAATTCCCACCTTCATAGCCAACAGGGGTACATGGACTAATGCCTAGTCTTTATTAGCTGAAACTCACTTCAATGGGTGAACACAACTTCTGAAGAATCTTAAAATCTAAAGGCCTATTGAAAACACTAATATTTCTTGATAATTAAGTGTCTTTAGTTTTGACCATGTCATCATCAAGATAGCTTTAAAACCAGAGAAACTGCATGCTTTGAGCATGTTAATGCAACATAATCATAGCTGATTTTGTAATATAAATAGCATACATTTCAATGGTGCACAACTAAGACTATTCATTCTAAACTCTTACATCAATATAAAGGTATTGTTTGCTTTGTCAAAAAGAAATTCAATTCTTCGTGTGTCCCTAAGCTATTGCTCTCAATGATGAAACAACACAACCTGCCTGAATTCTTCCTCAGTTCTTTAATCTTCCTTCTGTAGGTACAGCCTAACTCCAGCTGTGATACCAGCTAAACACCAACTCCTGAATTATCTTATCCTCTGTTCAGCCTTGGTCTTGTAGGTAAACAGCCTTCAGCTTTCTCAAGATCTCGAAAAAACATACATCTCTACAAAGTTCATGGGGTAAGAGAAATTCATCAACAACCTTTACATGGTTCATTTAATTTATTTTCCAATGATTTAGCTAAGTTCTTGTTCCTCTCATTAGCACGAAGTGTCAACATTTTACCTTTCACGTTATCCAAGCTTCTCTAAACTCCAATGGCCTAATTTGAACCAAGTTCCATCATTTCCCTGCTTGTTGACCCATTTGGATGGTGGCCCAGATCCAACTCAGATTTAAAATTCCTCTGTACTCCCTGTGGTATCTTGCTTTAAGATTTCAACACTCCTCCAGTGTTGGCCTCTTGCCCACTTCTTGATTTTCATTGCTCTGTGTTCAGCTGCCAAGGCTTTAAGCTCTGAAATTTCTGTCCCTAAACCTCTCCAGCTCTCTCCCTCTTGCTCCTTTCAATAGTTCAATAGTTCAGTAGTTCCATTTGTTATTAAAAGAACGTATACAAACATACAACCTGAAATTCATAGTCTTCGCAGACATCCTCAAAAACAGGAGGGTACCCCGAAGAATGAATGGCCGTAAAAATGTTAGAAGCCCAAAGCCCCCTTCTCCCACTTGCATGCTCAAGCAGCAGCAAAGCATCAACCCCAGCCCCCCTCCCAGCTCCCCCACTTAATTCAGCAAAAAAGCTTCAGCACCCACCACCTACCAAGAAACAATTGCAACCCCCCCCAAGAAAGACAACGACCTGCAGTTCAGATAAGCGAATCACTCACCTGACTAATTTGACATGCCACAGTCTCTCTCTCTCTCCTGATTAAAGGTGTCACACAGCGAGTGGGGATGCTTTGAGCTTTAAGATGTCCCTTAAGTTCTGCTGCCTTGACAAGAGTCTAGATCACTTCCCTATCTGTCTCAGGGTCAGAAATATCTGAAGAAAGAAGAAAAGCGTGGGGTGCTGAAAACTGAACAGAATGCCAGATATTAAGAATTGCTTGTTCCCCAAATTTAAGAGGGTCTCCATTCCAGAATCATCACAGTATGGTTAGAAAGATCATCTCAATGGGCCAAGGATCAATGTTTCACCAGAGTTCAGCACATGTAACATCAGTGCATTCCGTACAAAGTGAAAATCAAAGTAAATTTATTGTCAAGTGTCGTACACAGGGGTGCAGTGCTAATTTTTTTTAGGTGCTGGAGCTGACAAAATGCTTGCCATTTCCTGTTTTTTTTTCTTTCTCTCTCTCTCTCTCTCTCTCTCTCTCTCTCTCTCTCTCTATATATATATATCACACCCAATCTGTGTACCTGCTCATTTAATGTTCTGGGCAACTTCCTTGCCCCATTCATGTAATGAGCAGGTACACAAATTGGGTGTGACATGTATATATATATATGAATAGGGCTTCTTATAATGTCAAGCACTAAACCAAGATGAAAGAAATATATGAATTCCAGAGCGATCGTTAAGACATTAACAAGATTATAGCCTATCACAACATTTCAGTGTATAACTGGTACAATAAAACATATATGGTAATACTTAATTTAATGACAAAGTATTGCACAGTTGCACTCACAAATTACCATAGAATATAATTATCAAGCAAGTAAAGAAAAAAGACAGTAATCATCTATTTTACCAATTTTAAAGTAATTACCTACATACCAAATGCCACCAATGAGAAGTTTCATAATAATTTCCACAAAGGGTCAGACATAATATGTGTTTGGGTTTCTGAAGCAACTCTTGTCCTGGTGTCACCTGCTGATCTGTGCTACCGCAGCCATGATGTGACGTACGGCTCAGGATTCCATTGAACTAGAGGAGGTCCGTGTAGTTTAAAGCTGAAATGATTGCCACAAGAGGACACAGGTTTAAGGTGCTGGGGAGTAGGTATAGAGGAGATGTCAGGGGTACGTTTTTTACTCAGAGAGTGGTGAGTGCGTGGAATGGGCTGCCGGCAGCGGTGGTGGAGGCGGATACGATAGGGTCTTTTAAGAGACTTTTAGATAGGTACATGGAGCTTAGAAAAATAGAGGGATATAGGTAAAATTTCTAAGGTAGGGACATGTTCGGTACAACTTTGTGGGCTGAAGGGCCTGTATTGTGCTGTAGGTTTTCTACAAACCCATGGTTATTGAGATGGTTCGATAGATGTTTAGCTTTCTGATCAGGCAGTTCAATTAGATCTAAAAACAGAAAATGGGGATCACCTTCCTTATCACTTTCACATTTCAAATAAACTATTAGGGCAGTCTTAATGCTCAGGCCTGTTGATTCATCAACAAGAACAGAAAATTTGCCATTTATCTGCTTGATATGCTGGCAAATATTCTTTTTCATATTAATGGCAATGTGATTAATTATCTCTGTAGCACTAGTGCAGGAGTGCAGTCCAGTTCCAATGTCAATGCCACTTTCTTTGAAGATCCAATAAGCCAGAGTATGGTCTGTCATTCTGAGCTAAATAATATGCAGAACAAAAAATTGAACAAGTTGCCTTTAGATGCGAAGCATTCATGGGGTCACATAATTTTCCAAGAGCATCTTCACTAGCTGTATTTCCAACACTTAGAGCAGAAGCATGAGGTTTTGAAAGTTTGTGATCAACAATCTTTTTTCTGAGAGACTTCAAGCGTGTACTTTGATCGGCTCCGTGATAGGATACTTGGTACATCTACCATGCTGAATCCCCTGTGATCTTTAAGTTCTTGAGGCTGTAGCGCTTTACACAGCTCGCCAGCCATCCCTTACTAGCCTTAAACTCTTCCTCTCACTCTCCTCAACCCCCTCACAGTAGTGCTCATAGAGGCTAAATGCTTTTTCACGTATAATTTAGCCTTCGACAGGGATATGCTTCTGTGACATGTCCTCTGGCCACACACTTAATGATTTCTCAGTTTTTCCAAGCACTTTATCATGAACCAGAGAGACCATTTTTGCCATTGTAGGGGTAGTACTAATAATTCCACGAATTTCAGCTTCCTTCTGCTTTATTGTGCGAATGCTCGATTCGTTCTTACCGACCTTACGGCCCACTTCGGCAAGCGACATGCCACTTGTCCAAAGATCTGAGATTTTTATTTTCTCAGTGAACAATGCTCAGACAATGAGTGCTGGAGAGAGACTGAGGATCTGTGAAATGGCAGGAGGCTGCAGCAGGATATGCTGGGACGACGAGTCAAGCGAGGAGGAATTTCACAAAACAGTCACAGCTCAGGATTTCAACAAAAATGGTCAAATATCCTAATGTTATTAGTGGCATTTTCCCCACCAGCCACCACCCCCTCTCCCCAACCCCCGCTTCTGTAAAATTCCCTCTATTTAATATGTGGACGCTGTTAAATTCCCTGCTTGGTTATTTTGACTTTTTTTTTTACAGAGGTGCCGGAGTGGTGCTCTGGTGAACTCCGACAGCACTGCACCCCTGGTTGTACATACGTGTCACTGTCTATTACCATGAGAGTCATTTTCTTCCAGGCATTTACTGGAACATAAAGACATACAATAGAATTTATGAAAAGCTATACACTGACAAAGACTGACAACAACCAATATGGGAAAGTAAATAAATAATATAGAGAACATGGGTTGTAGAGTCCTTGAAAGTGAGTCTGTAGGTTGTGGACTTCATGAACATACATAGTAGGAGCAGTGGTGGGCCTGTTGGCACTCCGTGTTTGTTCATTCATTATGTGCCATGTTGTGTGACGCAGGCAGTCAAGGTCTTCCCATGACCAAGATCGCTCTTGGTAAATTTTTCCACAGAAGTGGTCTGCCGTTGCCTTCTTCTGGGCAGTGTCTTTATAAGACGGGTGATCCCAGCCATTATCAATACTCTTCAGAAATTGCTTGCCTGGTGTCAGTGGCATAATCAGGACATATGATATGCACCAGCAGCTCATATGACCATCCACCATCTGACCCTGATCGGGCCAAAGCGGGTGCTACAGCTTGCCCAAGGGTGACCTTCAGGCTAATGGAGGGAAGGAGTGCCTTACACCTCCTTTGGTAGAGACGCATCTTCACCCCAACACCCAGCTTCATGTCTACCCTGTCAATTAATAGGATTGTGGCTTATTTGATTTTAATCTCATCTCTGCATTCTCACCTACCCGCAGTAATCTCACACCCACTCAGTTATGAAGAATCTTTCTACCACTTCTATAACAAATATTCAAAGACTCTGGTTCCACTACTCTTTGGGGAGTGAGTTCCAAAGACTCATTGCCCTCTTAGAGAAAGTTGCCACTATAAGCTTTCTATCATGTTTTGCATTGTTTCACTCTGGAGATTGCCTGAAAGTCTGCTGAGCTCCGCTGAAACTCCCAGAAGCGATCTGTCTTTGTAAACACTAAGAAAAGCTGCTGTGCATTGTATAGGTTACCTTGTAAATAAAGTCTTGTTAGCTTATGCTGCTACTGGCTCTTCACCATCAGAATCAGGTTTGTTATCACTGACACATATCATCACAATTTTGTTTTGCTGCTGCAGTACAGTGCAATGCAAAAATAAAATGAAAGTTACAATAACTTATAATAAAATATATTTTAAAAAATAAATGAATAGTGCAAAAAGAGAGCAAAGTAGTAAGGCACTGTTCATGAATTCATGGAACGTTCAGAAATCTGGTGGTGGTGGTGGTGGTGAAGAAGCTGTCCCTAAAATGTTGAGTGTGCGTCTACAGTCTCCGTACCTGCTCCCTGAAGGTACTCAAGACATGTACTCAATAGTGAGAGTCCTTCATGATGGATCCCATTGTCTTCAGTCATTGTCTTTAGAAGATGGTGAGGAAGCTAGAGCCCATGATGAAGCTGGCTAAGCCTACAAACCCCTGGCATTTTGTTTCAATTGTGCGCTTTGGCAATTCTGCACCAGTCAGAATGTTCTCCATAATACATCTGTAGAAATTTGCTAGAGCCTTTGGTAACGTACCACCCGAATCAAGGAGAGAGATGCTAAGATACAGGTCATAACTGCTTCCAAGTTAGAATAGGATTTGATTCTTTAAAAAGAGAATTCTTATCCGGATCAGAATTTACATTGAATGGCAAGGAAATGCTGTAGAACAGAAGAACCTTGGAGTTCAAGTGCACGATTGCCTGAAAGTGGAGTCACAGGTTGACAGGGTAATGAAGCAGGTTGACTTTCTTCAGTTAGGGCACTGAGCATAAAAGTCGGGATGTCATGCCGTGGTTGCACAAGACACAGGCAAGACCGAACTTGGAGTATTATGCTCTGTTTTCACCGTCCTGCTCTAGGAAAGAAGTTATTAAACTGGAAATAGTGTTGAAAAGATTTACAAGAATGTTGGCAGGACTGAAGGGACAGTTACTGAGGGGAAATATTCCTTGGAGCATAGACGACTGAGAGCAGATTTATTGCGGTGTACAAAGTCACGAGGGGCAACGACAGAGTGAATGCACTTCGGCATTTACCCAGCATTAGGGAATCAAGTACTTGAGGGCCTAGATTTAATGTGAGAGGGGGGAAAATCTTAATAGGAACTTGAGAGCCAACTTTCTTTATGGAAAGGGTGGTATGTATGTGGAATGAGGTGCCAGACGAACTGGCTGAACCAGGTACAATAGTCACTGTCCATTGCATCAATGATGACAGGAAATCTGTGCAGGAGAGTTTTAAAAAGTGGAAAAGCCATTGCACTGGGGCAGTTCTACTCTCTCGATATCAGAAATCTGGGCCCAGTGGTACGAACAAGCATCACAAACTGCTGCTTTCTTTGGTTGTATTGGATGACCATGATGTTTTCTTTGCCTTGTCGTACCCTTCGCTCTCCACAAAGAGCTGCAGTACTGCCTTCCTGACCATCGGATCTCACTGTAGATCTCATCTGCCCAGTCTGCTGGAGCTAACTTGGTACGCTAGGACAGGAACGCTTCTACCTCACTGGGGTATGAGGCCACTTGGTTTAGCCAGCCTGTCGAAGTGGTGTAGGAGGGTATGACTGCTTTCACATGCAAAGAGCCATTTGGAGCCACAGGTGAGAGCCAAGTGTCTGGTGTGGACCAAAGGTGGATGAAATGCCTCGGAATGGACACAACCAGCCCCTCACCAGCGGGACTACCCTTTCCTGGACACCCCTTACACCAGTTACAACAGAAACTTTAAATAGGCAGCTGGACAGGCACATGGATTAGAGGAGTTTAGAAGGTGATGGGCCAAATGCTTGCAAATGGGACTAACCTGATCTGGATTCTTCATTGGCATGAACCAGCTGGGCTGACTTGATGGGCCAAATGGTCTAATTCTGCTCCTATGTCTTAAGATCTGTGAAGCAGAGAAGGTTAATTTAAGTGGTAGCACTGACAACCATGAAGGGCTCTGATAGCTTACATAGAAAGGTCAAGTTTGCTTGACCATTTAATGTCTACTAAGATGGTGGCGCGACGCAGCAACGTGCAGCGGCCACTTCGGAATGAATATCTGTAATCTGTCGAGTAGGGGCCGTGTACAATCCTGATTTGATGAAGACAGACGGGTGAAGCACGGAGGAACATCTGGTGAAACTTTTGAAATGCCTGTTTCGCTGCCGCGGCTACAGTGCGATCGGAAAATCTCCGGGAGGAAGTGCCCGAATCTTCGGCTTTGCCTGTTGCTTGGTGGCCGGGGCCGGGGTCAAAGCGCTCGGCAGAGATGGTGCTCGGTGCTCGGTGTCGGAGGGCTGATCGGAGGCTCGAAGTTTTCGGACGGACTCAGAGTTGGCTGTGGTCAGGTGCTTCCAGGGGCCTTTATCGGCAAGGCTGTGGCGCTGGAGGTTCATGGCAGGAAGCGTTTTTCTCCCTTCTACCGTCTGTGTAAGATGATGGGCTGTCGGGACTTTGAGACTTTTTACCGTGCCCATGGTCTGCTCTTTATCAGATTACGGTATTGCTTTGCACTGTTGGAACTATAATGTTAAATTATGTGGGTTTTGTCAGTTAGTCTTTTATCAATTATGGTATTGTCTGCACTGTTGCAACTAAATGTTAACTATAACTATGTGGTTTTGTGAAGGTTTTTGGTTTGTTGTGTGGTAGAGTTGGTGTCTTGACTTGGTGTGTCTGGGTAGTCTTGTTTTGTCTGGTGGATTGGAGCTCCTTTCCAGGGTACGTGCTAAGATGGTAGCGTGATATTAATACACAGCAGCCTCTCCGGACTCTGGATTGGGGATTACCAAACATTATGTGGATTTTCTTGTGTGGTCTGTTTTGTCGTGTGCTTTTTTTGTGATATCATTCCGGAGGAACGTTGTCTCGTCTTTTAACTGCATTGCATTTGTGGTTTCTAAATGACAATAAACTGAATCTAAATCTGAAAAGGATCAAGCCTGATCCACGCTGCCACACGTACAGAGGAAATCTACAAGGGTGTTTCCAAGACAAGACGAGTTTCACCCATGAGAAAAGAATGGATAATTTGGCACACGAGTGAATCTGCAGATGCTGGAAATAAATAACAACACAAAATGCTGGCAGAACTCAGCAGGCCAGACAGCACCTATGGGAGGAGGTAGTGAGGAGGGGTTGTTTTCTTCGGAATAGAGGAGGCTGAGGAGTAACTTAATTAAGGTGCAGAAAGTTATAATGAGTCCAAATAAAGTAAATAAGAAAGACTCCTTTCCCCTTAGTACGGTAGTCAAAAACCAAAAGGTGCGCATTTAAAATAATTGTTGAAAGCTTAAAAGTGAGATGAAGAAATGATAACTTATCCTGTAGATGGTAGGATGCAGAACTCAGAAAGCCCAGTTACATTTAAACACTTGCTGGCTACTTACTGGAAAAACCTTCAGGACTACTGCGCTGGAAAGTATGATTAGCATACATAGTTCTTCAGCATGCATAGTCATAATGGCCATGTCCTCAATTTACCTGGATTCTACAGAACAGAATTTGTTTGAATGTCACTGGCCTGTGTCATGGAATTTGTCGACTTTGTGGCAGCAGTACAAGGCAATACACAATAATTGAAAAATTCCGTGAATTATACTGAGTTTATATGCATATATACTAAACAGTTAAATTAAATTAATGCAAAAATAAAAATCGAAAAGTGGTGAGGTAGTGGTCAGAAGTTCAATGTCCATTCAGGAAATGGATGGCAGAGGGGAAAGAAGCTGTTCCTGAATCGCAGTACGTATCCCTGAATAATAGAGATTTACAAACCTCTATTAGTTAAGATTCAACAACCACCATTTACAAAAAAAAGTTCCAAATTTCAACACCCTGGTCAATGTAGCCGGAAAGATTCGACGCTAACTCAGTTTTTGATTCGAACTCGGGGTGCAAGCAGGGGATTCAGGACAGGATTTCCCTCTGGCAGATTCAGGATGAGTGGTAAAGCAAAAAGGGATGAAGTAGGGTGGAAGGAGGTGAGAAGACAAGGAGTTTTTCACCCTACTAATTGCAATGAAGGATCTTCAGATATTGCTCTCATGATAGAAACTCAAGTGATCTAACAGATTTAGAATACAGCTAAATGTGGGTGTTGTACATTAGGAACTTCCAAAAGGGGAAAAGGAAATGTTGGAGGACTAATGGGAGATAGTCAGAAGGATGGGACAAATTGGAGAGCTTGCCAAATGGTACTTCAAGTTAAATGTCTGCCCTGAGAATGTTCAGAGCAATGACATGTTCAGAACTGTGGTAAACTATGTATACCTGTCTGGACACGCCCCTCTGCTGACTGCTCCAGTGACTCCTCCCACAGACCCCGGTATAAAGGTGATTGGGGCACTGCTCCTCCCTCAGTCTTCGACATGTCGTGCTCCCTTTTCACTGTTAATAAAAGCCTATCGTTCACTTCCAGTCTCCGAGAGTTATTGATGGTGCATCAAGGGCATAAGAAATAGGAGCAGGAGTAGGCCTCAGGCCTGTCAAGCCTGCTCTGCCATTCAATAAGATCGTGGTTGATCTGGCCATGGTCTCATCTCCACCTACCTGCTTTTTCTCCATAATCCTTAATCCCCCTACTATGCAAAAATCTATCCAACCTGGTCTTAAATATACTTACTGAGGCAGCCACCACTGCTTCATTGGGCAGAGAATTCCATAGATTCACCACCCTCTGGGAAAAGCAGTTCCTCCTCATCTCAATCCCAAATCTACTCCCCTGAATCTTGAGGCTATGTCCCCTAGTTCTAGTCTCTGTCTTATCTCTCCCTTTCCTGCCTCTATCTTATCTATCCTTTTCATAATTTTATATGTTTCTATAAGATCTTCTCTCATTCTTCTGAATTCCAGTGAGTACAGTCCCAGGTGACTCAATCTCTCCTCATTGTCTAACCGCCTCATCTCTGGTGAACACCCTCTGCACCACCTCAAAATCCAGTATATTCTTCCTCAAGTAAGGAGACCAGAACTGCAAGCAGTTGTAGCCTCAACAGTACACTGTACTGTTGCAGCAAAACCCTCCTACTCTTAAATTCAGTCCCTTTAGCAATGAAGGCCAACACTCCACTGGCCTCCTTGATAGCTTTCTGCACCTGCAAACCAACCTTTTGCGATTCATTCTTGCCCTCTTCCTTTCTGTGCACTGTTATGAATGATGAACAACTCTGATGGGCAGAAGGGTACAGAATCGCCAATCCCCCCCCCCCCCCCCAATTTGGCGAATCGCAGATGGCTACAATTTCGATGCTGTTATCAAGGAAGTCAGAGAGACAAAAGGGACTCTGCCAGGGCAGTTGTTATTGATAACAGCTCATGAAAATTAATGAGAGAGAGACAGCTCAGAGATACATAAAGTGGAATGTCTCCTACTAACAAAAGAGAGAGGAACCACTGATTTACTGCTATTGTCTTCTGGAGAAGGATTGTTTACTTGGTACTGTTCTATTCATTGAAACCCCTCAGGGGGCAACCAGAGTGGGCTGGTTTGATGGGTTACATCATCCCAACCTGATTGACACCTGAGACCCCGTGAGAGGGGATAAAAGTGAGGTCTGGGGTAACACCCCTCAGACACACCAGGAGAAATGCTAGTGAGCATCAGAACCCCCACGAGACAGGGTGGGAGATCGGAGACTGAACGAATGGTCGGTAACTTTTAACTCACAGTGTTTTGTAACGAGACCGGTGGGGACTTGTGTGTGTGTGTTCACCCTTGCCTGGGTAACGAGTCCACCACGGAAGAACGGTCTAACTAAAGGACGAAGGGGTCATACGTGAATGGCCACAACAACAACGCATCGATGGATCAGAATCATAAAGGAAAGTTGGCAAGTCAATAGCTGTTACTATTCTCTCTCTCTCTCTCCAACAATTGCAACACAGTGACCAACAACTACCGCAGCCTGCATGAACTGAACTGAACTTTATATTTCCATCTGACAATTAATTATCCCCTAGACAACGACAGAGCTTATTTCTTATTGATTATTATCATACCCACACTTTTAGGTTTAGTATTGGTGATGTATATTATCTGTATATTTGCATTGATATTATTTTTGTGTATTTTTAATAATAATAAAATAGTATCACCAGACTCCAACGGACACTTCTATCTTTGCTGGTAAGTCACCCAGTTATGGGGTTCGTAACAGCACGATGAATGGTCTCAGCCCAAAACATCGACTGTTTGCTTCCCTCCATTGGTGCTGGCTGACCTGCTTGAGCTCCTCCAGTATCTTGTATGCGTTGCTCAAGATTTCCAGCATCTGCAGTCTCTTGTGATTCATGGGCATTACTTGAGTGCATTTCGAGTAACAACAATTAGGTTCGGCCTTTAAAACTGATGGAGCTGTCCTTAGCAACAAAGAAATTTCAGATGATTGGTTAGCATTCTGGAGGAAGCGTTAGTGGATGTCTCTGCATCACCAGGTGTTCTTGGATTTTAATCAAGCACGTGTACTTTGGGAAGTGCTTGTATTCATGTACATGAATGAAGAAACTGATCGTACACAGCTGCTAACAGCTACACTGACCACTGCCTGCACTCCAGACTGGTGATAATGGATTAAGAATCTGTGACAGAATTTAAGGAAACCCATGTGCTCGTTTATTAAATTCACACTGATGGCCAGCCTTGGTAGAGGTCACATTGTCTGCACAGTTCTTAGTGTATCTTAAATCAATTCAGTGAGCAGAGGTGGCCTTGTTTTCCTTGGCCAGCTTCCTTCTTCATTTACAAGCTTGTAAATATCATACTGCAGCCGTCGACTGAAATGCTTTACGGATTTTGTTATACAGGTTCCAGAGGACAAGTGCTCTTTGACCTCAGGAGGAAACGAGTTCCACCAACAGAAAACACAAACGCACTTGCAAAATAGGTCAAGAATCCATTCCTAACCCAGTTAAGATTTTATATTAATGTTTAGAAATATCCATGTAAAATACGAGTGCTTAGTAGGTTCTTAACTTCTGACAGAGTCCATTGAAGAATTTATAGATTTAGAGATGAGAAGCTCAAGATATGTGAAGTTTCTTCAAAGACTACCTTTCAAGCTCTCTATAACATTCTTTCATCCCAAAAAGTCAATCACATGACACAACCCTTAAGGGGGCAACAGTCTTTATAATCAATGTTGCATGTACCACAGTCTGCTGTTAGAGAGAATGTTAGAGGGAGTCACTGAAAATAAAGACAGAACTCGACAACCAGAAACTCAGAGGTAAAAGAAAGGCAAGAGGGCCGTGAATAAAGGAGAAAAAGGATGAGGGAAAGAGAGGAGGTAAAGGATGGGAGTAGGAAGGCAGAGGGGTGTATAGGAGGGAGGGAGGGGGAATGGAGAGGAGTAAGGGAAGGGGAAGGTAGAGAGAAGGGGAAGGGCAGTACAAGGGAGGGAAACAAGACAATGGGAGGGAGAAAGAGGGAGTGAAAAAGGAAAGGGGCATTGAGGGAGGAATTAATGGAGGATTGGAGGGACTGAGGCAGAAGGGAAGTGGAAGGAGGGAGAAAGGGGAGCAGAGATAGGGGAGTATTTTCAGTGAGTAATGAGTGTAGGAGAATTTGCAAGACAAAAATAAACAGAAGTACAAGAAATTTCGGAGACGAGAAGGAGAGGAGGAAGTACTGTCACAACAGTACAACAGTCAATGATAGTGGAGTGAAAATAGAAAATGTCGGGATGACCCCGATAGCGGGTCAGGCAGCATCTCTGGAGAGAGCAAGAGTTGATGTTTGGGTTCGGCGACCTTTACTAAGAACAACAGCTGTTTTGCCTGAGGAAACCTCAGGTATCTGCATGAAAAAAAATGATAGTTCAAGTTCATGTCCCAGTGTGAATAACAAGCTCTACTCTCCCCCTTTGAGCAGGGAGGGAGATATGGTCCAGGGAGTCAAGGGAACCAACTCTGAAGGCACTGGGCTAAACTTCAGCATGCAATCAGTTCAACAACCATGAACTTAGCATTAGACATTAGGATTCTAGCTTCCATTGGTCTTGGCAGAACAGTTTAATCTCTTGAGCCTGTCTTTGATGGAACTTTAACTCTACTTAATAGACACACTCCTGAAGTGGGTTTAATGGCCCTTGATGCTGCCATCACTTTGATCCAGAATTTCCAGTAATTAATTAAATTTCTAGTCCCTGAGGCACTTTTAACACTCTTCAAACCACACACTCAAGAGCTTTTGCAGTGAACTTGCCCCCGAGACATTTGTTAGGTCTTGTACGTTCACTGGGTGCATACACAGTGCGAACCTTTGATGTCATCATGTGTCATAAGAACATAAGAAATGGAAGCAGGAGTCGGCCATCCGGCCCATCGAGCCTGCTCCACCATTCAACAAGATCCTGGCTGATCTGACTGGGAATCAGCTCCACCTATATGCTTCTTCCCCATAACCCTTAATTCCCCTGCTATGCAAAAACCTATCCAACTGTGTCTTAGGTATAACTTAATGAGGTAGCTTCTACTCTTTCCCTGGGCAGAGAATAGCATTGATCCAAAACTCTCTGGGAAAAGCCATTTCTCCTCATCTCCATCCTAAATTTATTCCCCTGAGGCTATGTCCCCTAGTTCTCATCTCACTTGCCAATTGAAAAACCTGAAGAAGGGTCTCAGCCCAAAATGTCGACTGTCTATTCACTTGCATAGGTGCTGACTGACCTGCTGAGTTCCTCCAGCATTTTATCTGTGTCGAAGTGGAAAGAGCTTCCCTGCCTCTATCTTACCTACCCCTTTCATAGTTTTAAATGTTTCTGTAAAATTCCCTCTCATTCTTTCATATTCTATGAATATAGTCCCAGAGGGCTCAAGCTCTCCTCATAAGCTAACCCCTCGTTTTCAGAATCAACTTGATGAACCTCATCTGCACAACCTCCAAAGCCAATATATCTTTCTTCAAGTAAGGAGACCAGAACTGCACCAGTACACCAGTATACACTGGTACACAATACACCAGTATTTTGCACAGTTGCAGCATAATCTCCCTACTCTTAAATCTGACCCCTCTAGCAATGGAGGCTTTCTTGATAATGTGTTGCATCTGCAAACCAATTGCTTGTGATTTTTGCACATGCACTCCCAAGTCCCTTTTCACAGCATGTTGCAATCTTTCACCATTTAAATAATAACCTGATCTGCTATTTTCCTTCCAGATCACATTTACTATCATTGTACTCCATCTGTCAGATCGTTGCCCACTCACTTAACCTATCTATATCTCTCTGCAGACATACTGCATCTTCTTCACAACTGGTTTTTCCACTCAATTTAGTGTCATCAGCAAATGCAGTTACACGACATTCGGTTTCCTTCTTCAAATTGTTAAATTGTATCTTGAACAGTTGTGAGGCCAGCACCAACCCCTGTAGCACTCTGCTCACCACTGACTGCTGACCAGAGAAACACCCATTCCTTCCAACTCTTTGCTAACTAATCCTCTATTCACGCATTACCCCCAACTCCATGCATTCTTATCTTACCGATCCATCATGGATGATGAAACCCTCCCCACCAATGAACTCATCCACACAAAAACACTGTCACAAGAAAGCAGCATCCATCATCAGGGATCCCCACCAATCAGGACATGGTCTCTCCTCACTGCTGCAATCAGGAAGAAGGTACAGGAGCCTAAGGACTGACACCACCAGGTTCAGGGACAGTTACTACCCCTCAGCCATCAGGCTCTTGATCCAAAGGGGACAATTTCACTCAACTACATTGAAAGGTTCCATAACCAATGGACTCACTTTCAAGGACTCTTCACTGTATGTCCTCAATATTTATTATTATTATTTCTTTCTTTTTGTATTTGCACGGTTTGTTGTCTTTTGCACTCTGATTGAACACCCAAGTTTGTGCAGTCTTTCATTGATTCTATTATGATTATTATTTTATGGATTTATTGAGTATGCCTGCAAGAAAATATATCTCAGAGTTGTATATGTTGACATATATGTACTTTGATAATACATTTACTTGATTTTAAGTCCTTTATGCAATTTTATATTTTGCGTAGTTTACTTTCATAATCTATCTTCCCTTTCCTGATTGCTTGCTTAGTGGTTCTTTGTGGTTTTTTAAAGTTTTCCCAATCTCCCTCTGCCCTTGGTGACTTTGTTTGGTATGGCTGCCTTCCAGAAGTCCAACTTAAATGCTGCTAACCAGTCTAATAGCCCTGAGAGAAAGGAATGTACCTCTGCAATATCACCATCATATTTGTGTTGCGTGGCCTAGTGGATAAGGCATCATTCTAGTGATCTGAAGGTCACTGGTTCGAGCCTCAGCTGAGGCAGTGAGTTGTGTCCTTGAGCAAGGCACTTAACAACACATTGCTCTGTGACGACACCGGTGCCAAGCTGCTTGGGTCCTAGTGTCCTTTCCTTGGACAACATTGGTGGCATGGAGAGGGATGTTCCCTTGGACAACATTGGTGGCATGGGCAACTGCCGGTCTCACTAGAAATCTTCCAAGGCGCAAATCCGTGGTCTCACAAGTCTATTATTTGGATAGAGGTAGCGTTGTCCTGTAACCAAGGTTACATCCTGCACCAGATAACCAAAGCAACAACCTGAAGCCTGAAGAGGAGCCTGAAGACCCACAGGAAATGGCTTCTTCCTTGCTATCAGATTTTTGAATGGTTCATGAACTCCTACTTTGTTATTCCTTTTTTTGTACTACTTATTTATCAGAGATAAACTCAAGGATTAACTTTATTCACCACATACATTTACGTGTATTAGAAATTTGCTGTGGTGTGTTGGCATGACTTTTAACAGAAAACAAAATATGACAACTATAAAGAATAAAGAATTATATAAAATATAAAGTTAGAGGTTCAAGTACAGATATGAAATAAAATGTGCATAAATATGTAAATACCAGCATATATTTACAATGTAAACAGCATTGTAAAAAGTGGTGTCAAGTATTTACAGTGCATTGCAGTGAAAGGGGTTATAGATAGAGAGTGGGGGTGTGGGGAGCTAACTAGAATGGTTGACCAGATTAACTACCTGGGGGAAGATGGCATGAAGTTTTTGTGTTAATAGCCCTATAGTGCTTTCCATAAGGGAACATTCACAAGGTGGGCAGTGACCACAATTGTAATTGATAGTAATTTTAGACTTGCACTCCATTTCATATTTATATTTGTTTTGTATTGCTGCCTCAAAGCAACACATTTCACAAGATAATAAACCTGATTCTGATTGTGCCCGTGCCATAATTATCAGATGCTTGATCTTTTCTTTTCAACTTCTCAACTACAATATAACAATATGTACTGTATTCAAAACTACATAAAACACACAATTTACAGTTTCAAATTAAAATACTATTACTACAATCTACAATACACTGGAGTCCCCAAGGGACCATGATCCTTAATCCCTGCACAACATGGCATTCGCAGCCGTGGCTCTCCGGTAGGGAGGAAAGGTTGGGTAAGAGGCGGGAGATGGCTGTGGTGGAAGCGATGTTCACCTTTAACAGTGAAGGGTCAGGAGCTGGTTTGTTCACAGCACCAATGTCTTTTTCTGGGTAAAACACGGGAGGAAATACAACAAAATATTTTTGGGAAAATCCCGCAGCTCCACAGCTGGTGTACCAGGACCCTTATCCTATATTAAATTCATGGGAGCTGCAGATTCACGTTCCATTTAAACTCACCAAAACCACATTTCCACGTTCCCTTTGAAGACACCAGGGCCAGTTCCACCACTCCCTTTAAAGTTATCAAGGCCTCATTTGAACACTCTCTTTAAACGCACCAGGACTTCATTCCGAAGCCCTGTCTAAACTCAGTGAGTTTACTTTCTAGTGGTCCTTTTAAGCTCACCTGCTTTACCGGTGTCATGTCTAAAGAAATAGTTGAAAACCTGCCATTCTGGCAGGATCATATTCCTCAGGATGCAGGTTATTGGAGTTTTACTATCCAGAGCTGCTCTGCAACTGAGGCATCTATGTTTACACATGCGTGCATGTCACATCACTCTGAATGCTGCAGGAGCTGCAGGGTTGAGTCACGTCAACAGTGGTGTTTTTAGTAATTAATCTCTGAAACCAATCCTGCAAAGGCAAACCACTTCTGTAAAAAAAATTCCCAAGGACAGATATGGTCAAAAGACCACAATAATTGCCCACGTCATATGATAAGGCACATAATGATGATGACTGTATTAAAAAAAACCCTTTCCTGTGGATTGGAAAGTCCACCTTATGAGACAGTCAACTTTCATAGAGTGTTTCAGCCCTTAACCAAGGGCAGGAAGAGTGAGGAGGACAAAGGGTTCGTCTCCCTCCTTTTCCCCTTTAGTTGTAGTGGCATTGTCGCCTTCCAGGATGGAAGAGGAGGCTTGCATCAGCAGCTGGCGTAAAGGCTTTGACACTGAAGTCAGGGCAGGCCAGGGAGAGGGAGGAGGGCTGAGAATAACCATTGCTTAGGAAAGGTTTAGATTTGACCCTCTTGCTCAGACTAATCATGGAGATTTTACAAATCCACCTTTAATGTCCCAGGCCTACCCTGTTAGTGTGCTCCCATATCCCAGCATCTCTGGCCTAGCACTGGGGCAAAGTTAATTACTTAAGGCTGCAATGATCCTTTATTGACAGAAGCCCAGGGAGAGGATCAAGTTCAACATTTCTCCATTTTGCTTAGAGAACCCATTCAAAGGTACTTAGGAGCCCTCACGCAGGATTCCCTAAAGGTTCACTTGTAGGTCAAGTCAGTGCTGAGGAAGACGTGCAATGTTAGCATTCATTTTGAGAGGGCATGAATATTAAAGCAAGGATGTGATGCTGAGGCTCTATAAAGGCATTGGTCAAACCGCACTTGGATTATTGCGAGTGGTTTTTGGGCCCCTTATCCAAGAAAAGGATGTGTTGGCATTGGAGAGAGTCCAGAGGAGGCTCAAGAGAATGATTCCAGAAATGAAGGGGATAACATATGAGAAGCGTTTGATGATTCTGGGCCTGTAATCACTGCAGTTTAGATGAATGGTGGTGGGCGGGGGGGGGGGGCGGTTAGTGCAAGGGAATCTCATTAAAACCTAATGAATATTGAAAGGCATAGATAGAATGGATGTGGAGAGGATGTTTCCTACAGTGGGGGAATCTAGGACAGAGGACACAGATAGAGTGGATGTGGAGAGGATGTTTCCTACAGTGGGAGAGTCTTGGACAGAGGACACAGATAGAGTGGATGTGGAGAGGATGTTTCCTACAGTGGGAGAGTCTAGGACAGAGGACACAGATAGAGTGGATGTGGAGAGGATGTTTCCTACAGTGGGAGAGTCTAGGACAGAGGACACAGATAGAGTGGATGTGGAGAGGATGTTTCCTACAGTAGGAGAGTCTAGGACAGAGGACACAGATAGAGTGGATGTGGAGAGGATGTTTCCGACAGTGGGGGAATCTAGGACAGAGGACACAGATAGAGTGGATGTGGAGAGGATGTTTCCCACAGTGGGGGAATCTAGGACAGAGGACACAGATAGAGTGGATGTGGAGAGGATGTTTCCCACAGTGGGGGAATCTAGGACAGAGGACACAGATAGAGTGGATGTGGAGAGGATGTTTCCTACAGTGGGGGAATCAAAGACCCGACAGCACAGCCTCTGAATAGAGGGATTGTGGCGACCCACTTCCCAGCGCACTCGAACCTGCTCACAAAGTGGCGCGCGCCGGCATTGAGGCCGGTCCCAAAGAGGGTGCCAAGTCTACTTCACCGGCAAGGGGAAAAGCCCACGTGCGGGACGGGACTATGAATATGCGCCCCCTAAAGTATTCCCGCGTGGGGAGGGCGGGATCAGAAAGGCTTTAAAGTGAGGCCGCGAAGTTTGAATAAACCTCTTTTGCAACTGCAGCTCACCGACTCCGTGTCATTATTGCAGCACTGTGTGTAGCACACCGCTACAGTTGGTGACCCCGACAGCCCAAATGATATTTGTACCGGAGATGAACGACGCCGCATCTGTTCATGCGGTTTCGTTAAAACTGCCAAGCTTCTGGACGCTGTGACCTCACCTGTGGTTCCAGCAAGCAGAAGCCCAATTCCACATTCAGCAGATAACCACAGAGGACACACGTTACTACTATGTGGTGAGCTCCCTCGTCCAGGAGACAGGCACCCAGGTTGAGGAGTTCATTCACCCCTGGAGGATGGCAAAGACACAGAATTCAAAGCCTTGCTCTTAAGGACTTTCGGACTCTCACGGCACGAGTGAGCTGCCCGCTTACTGCACCTGGCTGATTTGGGGGACAGGCCACCGTTGGCTTTGATGAACGAGATGCTGTCCCTGGCCGAAGGACACAAGCCCTGCCTCATGTTTGAGCAGGCGTTCCTGGAGCAGCTGCCCGAGGACATATGCCTGCCGCTGTCCGACGTGGATTTCAGCGACCCCCGGAAGGTGGCGGCCCAGGCGGACGTGCTCTGCAAAGCCAAGAAGGAGAGTGGGGTGTCCATCGCACAGATCACCAGACCACGCTCCCAACAACAAACCAGACCAGACCAGGCCCGGCCGCTAACCCCAGAGGCAGGAGTGAGGAGACCAACGAACAATGGCGCTTCTACCACCAGTAGTGGGGCACAGAAGCCTGCTGCTGTAGCCCGCCCTGCAAGTTCCCAGGAAACGCCAGGGCCAGCCGCCGCTGATGGATACGGCGGCTGGCCATCGGGATAGCCTCCTGTATGTTTGGGACAAGCAGTTGGGACGCCGCCTTTTGGTCGACACCGGAGCCGAGATCAGCATCTTACCTCCGACGAGTTACGACACCCGCAACAGGGCACCGGGTCCCCCCCTGAGGGCCATGAACGGCAGCACGGTAAGGACCTATGGCACCCGTACGGTGCAGCTACAGTTCGGCTCCAGCCAGTTCACGTGGGACTTTACACTGGCCGCCGTAGCCCAACCGCTCCTGGGAGTGGATTTTTTGCGAGCTCACAGCCTACTGGTCGACCTGCCAAGTCAGAGACTGGTCCACGCCGAGACCTTTCAGATGTTCTCCCTGGGTGAAGCCCAGTTGCCAGCCCCACACCTGGACTCCATCACACTGTCCGACGATGACTTCACCAGAGTCCTGGCAGATTTCCCATCGGTTCTGGTGCTGCAGTTCATGGCAGCCACGCCCAGACACAGCAAACAGCACCACATCCCGACCCAGGGACCACCCCTCCACATCCGTGCTCGGCGGTTTCCCCCGGACAAGCTCCGACTGGCGAAGGAGGAGTTCCAGAGGATGGAGGAACTGGGGATCATACAGCAGTCCGACACCCCATGGGCCTCCCCCCTGCACATGGTGCCCAAAGCGACAGGGGGCTGGAGACCATGCGGCGACTACCGCAGGCTGAACGAGGCTACAACACCGGACCTCTACCCTGTGCCGCACATTCAGGACTTTGCAGCAAACCTGCACAGTGCACAGATCTTCTCCAAGGTAGACCTCGTCCGGGGATACCATCAAATCCCGATGCAGCCGGATGATATCCCCAAAACGGCACTCATCACCCCGTTCAGCCTTTTCGAGTTTCTCCGCATGCCGTTCGGCCTAAAGAATGCCGCACAGACGTTCCAGCGGTTAATGGACGCGGTGGGACGGGTCCTGGACTTCACTTTCATCTATTTGGATGATATCCTCATAGCCAGCAGTAGTCGTCAGGAGCATCTGTCCCACCTCCGTCAACTCTACGCCCGACTGAGTGAATATGGCCTGACAATCAACCCGGCCAAATGCCAGTTCGGGCTTAACACCATCGACTTCCTGGGCCACAGGATTACTAAAGATGGGGCAACCCCTCTGCCCGCCAAGGTAGACAGGATCCACCATTTCCCCTGACCCAACACCATCAAAGGCCTTCAGGAATTCGTGGGTATGGTGAATTTCTACCACCACTTCCTCCCTTCAGCTGCCCGAATCATGCACCCCCTGTTCACCCTGATGTCGGGTCCGAGCAAGGACATTACCTGGGACGAGGAGTCCGCAGTCACTTTCGTTAAAACCAAAGAAGCCTCGGCAAACGCCGCGATGTTGGTGCATCCCAGAATGGACGTCCCTACCGCCCTCACAGTGGACGCATCTAACACGGCAGTCGGTGGGGTACTGGAGCAACTCATCATGGGTCGCTGGCAACCCCTGGCGTTTTTCAGCAAACACCTACAACCACCCGAGATCAAGTACAGTGCTTTCGACTGGGAACTGTTGGTGCTATACCTGGCAATCCGGCATTTCAGGTACTTCTTAGAAGGTCGGCCCTTCACCACGTTCACGGACTATAAACCGCTTACCTTTACGTTCACGAAAGCATCCGACCCCTGGTCATCCTGCCAGCAGCGACATCTGTCCTACATCTCCGAATACACGACGGATGTCCGGCATGTCTCGGGAAAGGACAATGTCGTGGCGGACGCCCTCTCCCACCCTAACATTCAAGCCCTGTCCCAGAGGGTGGACTATGAAGCACTGGCGGAGGCACAGCAGGCAGATGAGAAGATCCCTAGTTACAGAACTGCAATCTCCGGTTTGCAGCTCCAGGACCTCCCCGTAGGCCCAGGTGAGAGGACCCTATTCTGTGACGCCACTACCGACCAACCCCGCCCCATCGTCCCAGCAGCCTGGCGGTGGTGCGTTTTCAACTCCATTCACAACTTAGCGCATCCCTCCATCAGGACAAGCGTCCGGATGGTAGCCAACATGTTCGTTTGGCACGGACTCCGCAAGCAGGTCAGTGAATGAGCCAAAACGTGCATGAACTGCCAAACAGCCAAGGTGCAGCGGCACACCAAAGCCCTGCCGCAGCAGTTCCACCCCACCCGCCGGCGTTTCAGCCACATTCATGTGGGTATCGTGGGCCCCCTGCCAGTGTCGCGAGGAGCGCGGCACCTCCTGACTATCATGGACCGGTTCACAAGATGGCCAGAGGCGATCCCGCTCACCGACACCACTTCTGAATCCTGCGCCCGAGCTCTGATTGCCACCTGGGTATCTCGCTTTGGTGTACCGGCCCACATTATCTCCGACAGAGGCGCCCAGTTCACCTCCAGCCTGTGGTCAGCTATGGCCAGCCTTTTGGGGACACAGCTGCACCACACAACTGCCTACCACCCACAGTCGAACGGACTAGTGGAGCGTTTCCACCGTCACCTGAAGTCAGCTCTCATGGCCCACCTCAAGGGGCCTAACTGTGTGGACGAGCTCTCCTGGGTCCTGCTCAGAATCTGCACAGCGCCCAAAGAAGATCTACACACCTCATCGGCCGAGTTGGTGTACGGCGCACCCCTGGTCGTCCCAGGAGAGATCATACCAGCCCCAAGGGGGCAAGAGGAAGAACCTGCTGCAGTCCTGGGCAGACTACACGAGAGGCTCAGTAACCTGATCCCCATACCCACTTCACAGCACGGGCAGAACCCGACCTGCATACCCAAAGACCTGCAAAACTGTAAGTTTGTTTATGTACGACAGGGAGGACATCGGGCACCGCTACAGTGGCCTTACGAGGGGCCATTTACAGTGATCATAAACAACGGGTCCATATTCGTGCTGGACATTGGGGGGAAAGAGGAGGTTTTCACAGAGGACTGACTCAAACCAGCCCATGTGGACTTGGCGCAGCCGGTCGAGATTCAGGCACCGCGGCGCAGGGGCCGACCTCCCAAACAGAGTCCGACCCAGACTGAGGACATTAGGGGGTGTATCACCAGTTCTGGGTTGGGGGGGGGGGGGGTTATGTGGCGACCCACTTCCCAGCGCACTCAAACCGGCTCACAAAGTGGCGCGCGCCGGCATTGAGGCTGGTCCCAAAGAGGGCGCCAAGCCTGCTTCACCAGCAAGGGGAAAAGCCCACGCGCGGGACGGGACTGTGAATACGCGCCCCCTACAGCATTCCCACCTGGGGAGGGTGGGAACAGGAAGGCTTTAAAGCAAGGCCGCGAAGTTTGAATAAATCTCTTTTGCAACTGCAGCTCACCGACTACATGTCGTTATTTCAGCGCTGCATGTAGCACACCGCTACAGGATGTCCATTTAGAACAGAGAGGAGGAATTTCTTTTAGTTAGAGGGAGTGAATCTGTGGAATTCATTGCTACAGCCAGCTGTGGAGTCTAAGTCATTGGGCATACTTAAAGCAGAGGTTCACAGAGCCTTGGTTAGCCTGGGCATCAAAGGTTAGAGAGAAAAGGCAGGGGAATGGTCATGTGAGTGATAATAAATCAGCCATGATGAAATGGCGGAGCAACTTGATGGGCCGAGTGGCCTAATTCTGCTCCTATGTCTTATGGTTTTATGAAGGTTTCATCCTCACTCTCTAAGCAACCTTCCAATTTACACAATGTAGCACACACAGTGGGGAATAAACTTGCAAAGGTTCCAGGTTCAGGCAGTCACCCACTGGGATCCTCATTTTACCATCAGATTGACATCGCGCGAATGATCATGATAGCCCAGTGGAAGGTGGACAGAAGACCATCTTACCATGCATATGTCATGATTCATCTATCAATCAGCATCACAAGCAGATAAAGATAATCGGGTCTTTACCACAATGCTGACTTTGGGATCTTGTTGTGTGCAAGATGGCATCTGTGTACCCACTTTGTGAAGTACTTAATTGCTTGTGAGATATTTAATTGGCCATGTAATGCTTTGGAATGAGGTTATGAAAAATATTCAATATATGAAAGTCTTCCTTCCCTTTATTCCTGCTGATATTACTGACTTCTGCAGCAACCACCCACATTCACACAGCCCTTTAATGCAGCAGTATGCCCCTGGGCATTCGGAAAAAGTCATCACCATGAAATGTTAACTTTGTTACTCTCTCCTGACCCGCTCACTGATCTGAGTATGAACAGCAATTTATTTTAAATCAAGCTGCATCAAATCCACTCGGAGAGCAACACATCAGCAGAAATCCATTTGTGTTTTTTTTGGTTCCCGATTCAATTAGAAGTGAACATTTTTACAACCATTAGTGAATGTGTCCTATTTGATGGAAGCTCTGTCGGTGATGTTGCTGTTGGTGTTAGGGTATTGCCCTGAATTCCTGCAGTAATCCTGTGATGAAACGGACAGGCATTCCACACGCAGAGCCACCTTCCTCCAGCCAATGGAGTGTTTTCTCTCTGTTCCTACTGACAATTTTCCTCCAATTTCTTGATTTGTTCATAAAGGTATTCCTGACTCTTTGAACACCAACATCTTTTAATCTCTCACCATTTAAACAACAATACTCTGTCCTCCTGTTCTACACCCGAATTGTATTATCCGTCATCGCATTCTATCTCCCCTTTCACTCCCCCACCCCCAAAACATCTCCACATCCATCGCTCTACCAACTATCACTGTAATACCCACTCAGTCTGAGGCGATTGATTGCAAGCCTTCCAGAGCAGAGAAGGGGCTCTCTGCCTAGATCCCTGGCTTCAAACTCATTTGTTTGATTTCACTGCTACTTTGCATAGCAGCTAAATATAACAAGTCTCCTTGCTGCGGGCAGCAGCTGCTGTGATTTCCCAGACAGGAGGAAGGCCGCTCGGCCTATCACGTTTGTTCTAGTTAACAGAGGCACAGTGAGGAGAGCTGCTGCTTCACAGTGCCAGGGACCCCAGCTCAATCCTGGCCCCGACGCTGCCCGGCTATTCCCCGTGTGCGACAAAGAGGCAGTCAAGCTGAAAGGTTTTAGCCTGAGATGTTAACTGTATGTCTTCCTCTGGTGGATGCAGACTGCCTGCACAGTTCTTCCAACTTGACGTGTGATCCTCTGGGTGCTTTGGTCTCCATGCAAGTTGATGGATTAGTTTGCTACATTAATAAATCTCCGGATAAATCTCCGGATCCTGACAGGATATTCCCTAGGACCTTGAGGGAGGTTGGTGTAGAAATAGCAGGGGCTCTGACAGAAATATTTCAAATGTCATTAGAAACAGGGATGGCGCCGGAGGATTAGCATATTGCTCATGTGGTTCCATTGTTTAAAAAGGGTTCTAAGAGTAAACCTAGCAATTATAGGCCTGTCAGTTTGATGTCAGTGGTGGGTAAATTAATGAAAATTATTCTTAGAGAATATATATATAATTATCTGGATAGACAGGGTCTGATTAGGAACAGTCAACATGGATTTGTGCGTGGAAGGTCATGTTCGACAAATCCTATTGAATTTTTTTGAAGAGGTTACTAGGAAAGTTGACAAGGGTAAAGCAGTGGATGTTGTCTATATGGATTTCAATAAGGCCTTTGACAAAGTTCTGCATGGAAGATTAATTAGGAAGGTTCAATCGTTAGGTATTAATGTTGAAATAGTAAAATGCGGCATGGATTAGAATAGAACTAGATAAAATAGGAGAAAACGTACCAGAAGATTTTATACACAAATGGGAATCTAAATGGATACGGGAAAAGAAAGAATCTCCTATATTAAAACATTTGATTGACTTATGGAATAAGATAAATGTTGATGATGAGACAAAAAAATCTTTATTAGCAAAGAGATCTTTAATTCAAAATAGACTTATTCCTTTCACAATGGACAATCAAATTTTATATAATTGGATTCAAAAAGGGATTAGATATATAGGAGATTGTTTTGAAGGAGGTATATTAATGTCATTTGATCAATTAAAGAATAAATATAAAGTATCAAATAACACTTTATTTTTTTACTTTCAATTAAGGGCTTATTTAAGAGAAAAATTAGATCAAACAATGTTATTGCCGAAATCTAATGAAATAGAAATTTTAATTCAAAAAGGAAATATTAAAAAATTTATATCTTGTATGTATAATTTGATTCAAAAACAGGCAATTAAACAAGGAGTCCATAAGTCAAGACAAAAATGGGGAAGTGATTTGAATATTAAAATTGAAGAAACAAATTGGTCAAGACTATGTCTTGATAGTATGACAAATACAATAAATGTTCGGTTAAGATTAGTGCAGTATAATTTTCTACATCAATTATATATTACACCACAAAAAATAAATAAATTAAATCCAAATTTATCAGATCAGTGTTTCCGATGTAACCAGGAAACTGGTACTTTTTTACATTCTACATGGTCTTGCTCTAAAATTCAACCTTTTTGGACAAATTTAAGACTTTTACTGGAACAAATTACAGGAACACAATTTCTTCATAATCCAATACTACTCTTACTAGGTGATATTGAAGGGATAAAACCGAAACTCAAACTAAATAAATACCAGAAAGAATTCATAAAAATTGCACTGGCAGTAGCCAAAAAAGCTATTGCAGTTACTTGGAAATCGGATACATATTTAAGTATAGACTCTTGGAAGAAAGAAATCTATGGTTGTATTCCATTAGAAAAAATTACTTATAATTTAAGAGATAAATATGAAACATTTCTGAAAATTTGGAGCCCTTATTTACAAAAGACAGGATTAAATATATAGATGCTCTGAAGATGAAACAATTGGTTATTAGGGGAAAGAAATAAATATACATATTAAAGTTATTACGAATTCCATGGAGCATGTGGAGATCTTCCAACAACCAGGCATTCTTTCTTTCTTTCTTTTTTTTCTTTCTTTCTCTTTTTTTTCTATAGGATAGTCAGGGGGGAGGGGTTAAGGGGAGGGGGGAAGGGTTATATACATTTTTTTTCATATTTCACTCTGTAATTACTTGAAAATGCAATAAAAAAAGTTTTCAAAAAAAAAAGAAATAGTAAAATGGATTCAACAGTGGCTGGATGGGAGATTGAATCAGAGAGTAGTGGTGGATAACTGTTTATCAGGTTGGAGGCCGGTGACTAGTGGTGTGCCTCAGGGATCTGTACTGGGTGCAATGTTGTTTGTCATATACATTAATGATCTGGATGATGGGGTGGTAAATTGGATTAGTAAGTATGCAGATGATACTAAGGTAGGTGGCATTGTGGATAATGATGTAGGTTTTCAAAGTTTGCAGAGAGATTTAGGCCAGTTAGAAGAGTGGGCTGAACAATGGCAGATGAAGTTTAATGCTGATAAGTGTGAGGTGCTACATTTTGGTAGGAATAATCCAAATAGGACATACATAGTAAATAATGTAGTAGAACAGAGTGATCTAGGAATAATAGGTGCATAGTTCCCTGAAGGTGGAATCTCATGTGGATAGGGTGGTGAAGAAAGCTTTTGGTATGTTGGCCTTTATAAATCAGAGCACTGATAATAGGAGTTGGGATGTAATGTTAAAATTATATAAGGCCGAATTTGGAGTATTGTGTACAGTTCTGGTCACCGAATTATGGGAAAGATGTCAAAAAAATAGAGAGAGTATAGAGAAGATTTACTAGAATGTTACCTGGGTTTCAGCACCTAAGTTACAGGGAAAGATTGAACAAGTTCGGTCTTTATTCTTTGGAGTGTAGAAGGTTGAGAGGGGACTTGGTAGAGGTATTTAAAATTATGAGGGGGATAGATAGAGTTGACGTGGATAGGCTTTTTCCATTGAGTGTAGGGGAGATTCAAACAAGAGGACATGAGTTGAGAGTTAGTGGGCAAAAGTTTAAGGGTAACACAAGGGGGAATTTCTTTAGTCAGAGAGTGGTAGCTGTGTGGAACGAGCTTCCAGTAGAAGTAGAGGCAGGTTTGTTATTGTCATTTAAAGTAAAATTGTATAGGTATATGGATAGGAAAGGAATGGAGGGTTATGGGCTGAGTGTGGGTCAATGGGACCAGGTGAGAGTAAGCGTTCGGCATGGACTAGAAAGGGCCGAGATGGCCTGCTTCCATGCTGTAATTGTTATATGGTTATATTACCCCGAGTGTGTCAGTGAATGAGAGCCTGGGTGGAGTTGCTGGAGTCGGTGAGAGACAGGAAAGTTGTTTCCACCAGTAGGTGAGACTAGAACTGGGGGACGCAGCCTCAAGATGCGGGGGAGTAGATTTAGGATGGAGATGAGGAGGAACTGCTTTTCCCAGAGAGTAGTGACTCTGGAATTCTCTGCCCAATGAAGCAGTGGAGGCTACCTCAGTAAATATATTTAAGACAAGGTTAGATACTTTTTTGCATAGTAGGGGAAAAGACAGGCAGGTGGAATTGAGTCACTGGCCAGATCAGCCATATTGACTAGTGGAGCAGGCTCGACGGGCCAGATGGCTGACTCCTGCTCCTATTTCTTACGTTCTTATGTTAATGTGGGAAGGTGGGACTTAAGAAGAATCGGTGCAAGTGTTTTTTTTTAATAAACACAAGAGATTCTTCAGATGCTAGAAATCCAGAGTAATGTGCACAAAATCCAGGAGGAACTCAGGCAACATCTACGGAAAGGAATAAAGAGTCGACGTTACAGGCTGAGAGCCTTTGTCAGGATGTGTGTGTAAGTGGTTTGTTGGAAGTCACTGCAGGACTCGGTGAGACAAGGGGTGTGCTTCAATACTGCATCTCTCTGTGATCCAAAAAATGATCTCCCAAACCAGGTCTCAAGTACAAAGTTCAAAGTAAGTTTAGTATCAAAGAACGTTTGTACATTAAAGTCACCAGATCCAGTCCTGAGATTCATTTTCTTGTGGGCATACTCCATAAATCCAATAACCATAATGGAATCAATGAAGGATCGCACCAAGCAACACATGCAAAATGCTGGAGGAACTCAACAGGCCATGCAGAATCTACGGAAAAGAGTAAACAGCCGACGTTTCAGGACAAGACCATCATCAGGACTGGGAAAAATGAAAAAAAAAGAACACCAGCTTGGGTGTTCAACTAGTGTGCACAAAAGGATAGATAGATAGATAGATAGATATATCAAGAATATGAGATGAAGAGTCCTTGAAAGTGAGTCCATAGGTTGTGGAAACATTTCGGTAATGGGGCAAGTGAAGGTGAGAGAAGTTATTCCTTTCGTTCAAGAGCTTTATGGTTTAAGGGTAATAACTGTTCCTGAACCTGGTGGTGTGAGTTTTGAAACTCCTGTACCTTCTTTCTGATGGCAGCAGCAGGGAGAGAGCATGACCCGAGTTACGGGGGTCCCTGATGATGTATGCTACTTCCCAGCAACAGCACTCTATGCAGATGTGCTCCGTGGTGGGGAGGGCTTTATCTGCGATGCACTGGGCCATCTCCACTACTTTTGTAGGATTTTCCATTTAATGGCATTGGCAGGCAGTGCCAGGCAGTGACACAGCCAATCAAGATGCTTTCCACCACACATCTACAGAAGTTTGTCAAAGCTTTAGATGTCATGCTGGATCTTCACAAACTCCTCAGGAGGTAGGGGTGCTGCAGTGCTGCCTTCTCACTGAAAAATCACCGAGGAATTGAAAGTTAATGACCACCTCCACCTCTAACCCTCCGATGAAACTGGTTCATTGATCTCGGGTGCCCTCCTCCTGAAGTCAATAGTTTTGCTAACATTGAGTAAAAGGGTGCTGTTGTTGTGGCGTCACTCAGCCAGATTTCAAATCTCCCTCCTTTATACTGATTCATCACCCTCTTACACGTCCTAACACCTTCTTAAATGTGGAGAGCAGTTTCGTCTATCTCCCTTTCCATTTCAATAGGTTTCAATTAGTACATATAATGTCAGAGAAATGTATACAATATACATCCTGAAATACTTTTTCTTCACAACCATCCACAAAAACAGAGGAATGCCCCAAAGAATGAATGACAGTTAAATGTTAGAACCCCAAAGTCCCCCTCAGCTCCCCCTCCCACACACAAGCACAACAAAGTAACAACCCCCCTCCCCCACCATCAAAAAACACCGGCACCCTCCTCCAAGCATCAACAAAGGCACAGATTTGCAGTACCCCAAAGACTACTCGTTCACCCAGTAATCCGACATACCACAGGCTCTCTCTCTCTCTCTCTAATAAGGGAGAGAGAGGTGTCCCCATTTCACAGCGAGAGGGGAGACATAACAAACAACTTGCTGATCCACAATGTTCAAAGTTTGTTGCATCACTTTTTCCAAGCTCTGCGCCCAGAGAGTCTTCAATGCCTATTTGAATCTGAGGGCTCGTGGCTGAAGTTAGTTAAAGTTAATTGCTACATGTGCAAACCCCAAAAATCACTCGACACTAATCCCATTTGGTCCATAGCCTTCTGCCCCTCTGTGATGCAAATACTCATCCAAACCTTCACACCTCTCAAAACCTCCTATTTACGCATTCCCTTGCCTAGTTGCCCCACCGCGAATGTATTAACTTGCCTCTTTCCAGGAGTTCTGTTGGTCACTCCAGAATCATTTATTCTCAGTATATGAAATTGAATTGTGGTTCAATTTTACATACTGGCAATAAACTGGTTCAATCAGTATTGATTGTGGTTCGATGGCAAGCATAAAACACAGGGCATTACCATACAGATAGCACACTAGCAACCAACGATTTACAAGACAGCACTGTAGTGCAAACAGCCCTGAGCAATCAACAATTAGCAGAGTGGTCACATGCACAAACGTCAATAGTCAAACTTAAATAAACATGAACATATGAACAGGCTAAATAATTATCAACAGAACAAGGAAAGCAGGAAAGTCCATTTAGCGGATATTGGTAGGGACCACTAGGATATTATACCAGCCTGAGTTTTGTTAAGAAGCTGGATAGGTACAGGAAAGAAGCTTTGGAGATGACATGTAGTCCTGGTGGTGATGGATTTGTGGTGACTCCCTGATGGCAATTTGGTGAATGGATGACTGCTAGGGTGGATGGACTCAGCAGTAATATTTTCCACTCTGTTCTTCACTCTGGCAATCAACAGGCCTGTTAACATTGTTATCTGACAGCCAATGACCTTCTTTGCTGAGTGGGTCACTCACTGCAACCTGGACTTGGAAGGGAAGGAGGAGGTGGAAAGTCAAACGGTGGCTGAGGTGGTCACAACACTCTCACTGAAGGCTGGGTAAAAATTCATCAGGATACTAATCTGTTGGAGTTTTTTGAGGGTGTAACAAGGATGTTAGACGAGGGTAAGCCAGTGGATGTAGTGTACCTAGATTTTCAGAAGGCATTCGATAAGGTGCCACATAGGAGATTGGTGAGTAAAATCAGAGCTCATGGCATTGGGGGCAGGGTTTCAACATTTTTAGAAAACTGGTTGGCAGATAGAAAGCAAAGGGTAGCAGTGAATGGGTGTTTCTCGGACTGGCTGGAGGTGACTAGTGGGGTACCACAGGGCTCTGTATTGGGACCACAGCTCTTTACGATTTATGTCAATGATTTAGATGAGGGCATTGAAAACTATATCAGCAAGTTTGCTGACGATACTAAACTGGGTGGCAGTGTGACATGCGAAGAGGACGTTAGGAGAATACAGGGAGACTTGGATAGGCTGGATGAGTGGGCAGATACTTGGCAGATGTCATTCAATGTGAATAAATGTGAAGTTATCCACTTTGGAAGCAGGAACAAGAGGGCAGAGTATTGTCTGAACGGTGTAGAGTTAGGTAAGGGAGAAATGCAAAGAGACCTAGGAGTCCTAGTTCATCAGTCAATGAAGGTGAATGAGCAAGTGCAACAGGCGGTGAAGAGGGCAAATGCAATGTTGGCCTTTATTACAAGGGGAATTGAGTACAAGAGCAAGGATGTCCTTTTGCATTTGTACAGGGCCCTGGTGAGACCACACCTGGAATATTGTGTACAGTTTTGGTCTCCAGGTTTAAGGAAGGACATTCTGGCAATTGAGGAAGTGCAGCGTAGATTCACTAGGTTGATTCCTGGGATGGCAGGGCTGTCTTAAGCAGAGAGATTGGAGAGATTGGGCTTGTACACACTGGAATTGAGGAGATTGAGAGGGGATCTGATTGAAACGTTTAAGATAATTAAAGGATTTGATAGGATTGAGGCAGGAAATATGTTCCAGATGTTGGGAGAGTCCAGTACCAGAGGGCATGGATTGAGAATAAGAGGTCAGTTATTTAAAACAGAGTTGAGGAAAAACTTCTTCTCCCAGAGAGTTGTGGAGGTGTGGAATGCACTGCCTCGGAAGACGGTGGAGGCCAATTCTCTAGATGCTTTCAAGAAGGAGCTAGATAGATATCTGATGGATAGGGGAATCAAGGGATATGGGGACAAGGCAGGGACTGGGTATTGATAGTGAATGATCAGCCATGATCTCAGAATGGCGATGCAGACTCGAGGGGCCGAATGGTCTACTTCTGCACCTATTGTCTATTGATACACCCTGAGATGTTAAACTTGATAAACTGGTGTGCAATGAATAACCTCTGCTGGGATTTCCTGCCTATGAGCATAACACAGTTTTCAGCTCAATTGGCCGTGTGTCTTCTTGCAGTCTCAAGCTTTCCTCTTCTCTGCCAATCACACAGCCAAGTTTTGCCTCACCCTGCACACAGCTTACCGTGAAGCATCAACTCCCTGTCCACACTGCTGAAAGAAAGCACTGTGTTCGCCTTGATCTTCTAAACTCAAGAGTACTGGCCCACTGGGTTTGATTCCTTCTCATAGAACAAATCCATCATCAGCGTGCTGACACTCTGCTACATTCCCTTCAACCTCTCGTGTCTCAATGTTTAACACCAACGTGTGGACAGATCGCGGAGCAGGAGTGTCTAACAAAGAAGAAAATGCAGTCATCCAGAAGAAGGTATTTGCCAATGGCTCACTTGCTCTGCAGCACAGGAACAAGGGCATGTGATAGAAGACCAGATCAATAATGGAAATGATCTTCCTCGATTCCGTGTTCTCTGGTCTTCTGCTCTCTAGATCACAAAGTGAGCCAAGGTCCAACCTTAATCCCAGTTTACAACACATGGACTAGAGACAGGACAGAGCCTCTAACACTGACCAGCTCCAGTGATGAGAATTATGTTGACAGTAGTGAGACCCTGCCTCCAGCTCACCGGCTGTCAAACCTGCTGCTTACTTCAATGTCTGCAAACTCCTTTGACAATCTCTCTCAGAATTAAAAGGGACCGCAAATGCTAAAATTACTTTAAAGGTCAATCTCCCTTCTCTTGTTGGGTAGAAGATATAAAAGTTTGACTACACTTATCACAGGCTTATTGGCCACTTCTATGTGCTCTGTTTTCTGACCCTTGAATGCTCTCCCAAACGCTAAAAGGTGAACTGTTGAACTCTAATCTCCCAGTTTACCTCATCGTGGTCCTTGAGCGTTATTTGTCTACCTGATCTGCACTTTGTCTGGAATGGCAACACTATATTCTGCATTCAGTTTTCTTCCTTTTTACGACCTTGGTGTAGCTATGTATGAAATGATCTGCCTGCACTGCATGCGCAGACAAAAGCTTTTCACTGTATCTCACTTGGAGACCGCACTTAGAACATTGTGTTCTGTCTGGTCGCCTTGCTATAGGCAGGAGCTGGAAGCTTTGGAAGGGATGCAGAGGAGATTTACCAAGTTGCTGCCTAGACTAGATGGCATGTCTTATGAAGATTGGTTGAGCTCTTCCCTTTGGAGCGAAGGAGGATGAGTGGTAACTTGATAGAAGTGTACAAGATGTTAAGAGGAACAGACTAAGTGAATAGCAAGAGACTTCTTCCCAGGGCAGAAATAACTAATACTGGGGGCATAATTTTAAGGTGATTTTAGGAAAATATAGGGGGGGGTGATGTCAGGGTAGGGTTTTTTTTTACACAGAGAGTACTGGGTGCCTGAAATGCACATCCAGGGGTGTGATAATGGAGTAATTAATTTTTAGATTTAATTCTTGCATTCTTAAATTATTGTGTGTTATGTACTGCTGTGCTTTACACCCTGGTACAGAGAAACATTGTCCCATTTAGTGGTATATGTATATTAGATCAAATGACAATAAAGTCAACTTGAACAATAACAGGGATATTTAAGAGACTCTTGGGTAGATACATTGATGTTATAAAATGGAGGATCGTGGGCTGTATAGGGGAGAAGGGGTAGATTAATCGTGGAGTAGGTTTATATCAGTTAGCATAACATTGTGGGCTGAAGGACTGTACTGTTCCATGTCTGAAACCCTTTGTCAGCCTGCCTGACCTGAGGAGTGTTTCCAGTATTCTACACTTATTTTCAGATTTCTAGAATTGGCATTTCTGTTTTCACTTGGATAAGACTGCATGGCCGTTGGCTGATGGACAATTATCCACAGTTCTGGCAACAGGAGCTACAATCCTTCCATCAGCAGCTGAAAAATTAACCCCAAATAAATCTGGAGAGAAGCTAACATCAGTAACACGAAATGAACAGTGTGTTGCAAAATCCCATTTTGTTCACGAGTGCCCTTCCAGAAGAGAGATTTGTTTTTATGCTAAGAGTGGTTGACTCTTAACTATTTTCTGAATGGCCCAGAAAGCCACTCAGTTTGAGCCCAATTAAGAATGGGCAATTAAAATGTGGTGTAGCCAACAATGCCCACATCCTGTGAACAGTAAATATAGATCTAAGCTAGGCCATTACACACACACATTGCAATTTCATTTGCTCTGAAAGAAGTTCAAAGCATTCAGCCTGATTAAAATCAAAATCCCACTGTGTTATATGATTTCACAGTCACACCATAAAGACATGATTACCTCTGTGTTCTGTTATAGGTAACCCCTCAAAGTGCTAATACTGGCACTACTGGTAAAAAGTAATCCAAGGGTTAGTTAACCACAATCAATTTATAGAACACTGATTGAAGGATCTAGCACTGGGGCCTGATGGATGATAAGGCTTCTGCCAATCAGGAGGCAGTTTGCTGTTTCGTCATGCTCTATTTTACAGGTCCTGGAAGGGATCTTCATTGCTAAGGGAAGCAGAATGGGAAAACTCTAACTAACACATCAATCAACACACAGATGGAAAAACATGGAGTAGTTCTCTTCAATGGCCAACATCACGGCCTCTCTCCCATATGCGCTCAACCGCTTTTACGCTCAGTTCGATGATGCTAACTCCGAGCCTCCGAGGAAACCCACTGCTACGACCTGCAACCTGGTTATCTCTGAGGCTGAGGTACGCAGGTGTTTCCAACGAGTGGACAGTCACAAGGCTGCGGGACCAAACGGCATCCCAGGGCGAGTACTCAGGATGTGCATGGCACAACTGGCAGGTGTGTTTACAGACATTTTTAATCTCTCCCTCTCCCAGTGTAGAGTGCCCTTCTGCTTCAAATTATCCACCATTATCCACCCAGTGCCAAACAAGATCAAGATAACTTGTCCTGTCGCACTCACTTCAATAGTAAGCAAATGCTTTGAGAGACTGGTCAAAATTACATCTGCAGCTTTTGCTACCACCCAGACTGGACCCCCTACAATTTCGCCTACCGACACAACCAATCAACAGACGATGCAATAGCCGCTGCTCTACATACCGTCTTTGCACATCTGGAGAAGGATGCTTAAGTGAGAATGCTGTTCTTGGACCACGGTTCAGCATTCAACACTATAGTTCCATCCAGGCTGGACAGGAAGCTCAGAGACCTCGGCCCTGGCCCTGCCTTTTGCAACTGGATCCTGGACTTCCTGTCAGATCACCGGCAGGTAGTAAGAGTGGGCTCCCTCACCTCCACCCCTCTACTGTCAACACAGGAGCCTCTCAGGGCTGTGTACTAAGCCCCCTACTTTACTCCCTGTATCGCCACCCACAGCTCTAATCTGCTAATTAAATTTGCCGATGACAAACAATAACAAGATGGCTACAGGGAAGAAGTCATCACCCTGACACAGTGGCGTCAAGAAAACAACCTCTCCCTCAATGTTACAAAAACAAAGGAGCTGGTTGTGGATTACTGGAGGAATGGAGATGGGTTAACCCCTATTGACATCAATGGATCTGGGGTTGAGAGGCTAAACAGCTTTAAGTTCCTTGACATAACTTTCACCTCAGACAGTTGAGTAAGTTTGGTATGGGCCCTCAAATCCTAAGAACTTTCTACAGGGGCACAATTGAGAGCATCCTGACTGGCTGCATCACTGCCTGGTATGGGAACTGTACCTCCCTTAATCGCAGGACTCCGCAGAGAGTGGTGCGGACAGCCCTGCACATCTGTAGTTTTGAACTTCCCATGACTCAGGACATTTACAAAGACAGGTTTGTAAAACGGCCCAAAGGATCATTGGGCACCTGAGTCACCCCAACCACAACCTTTTCCAATTGCTACCATCTGGGAAACAGTACCGCAGCATAAAAGCCCGGACCAACAGGCTCCGGGACAGCTTCTTCCACCAGGCTATCAGACTGATTAACACACACTGATTTGAGTATATTTCTATGTTACATTGACCATTCTATTTATTATAAATTACTACTATTGCACATTGCACATTCAGATGGAGATGTAACGTAAAGATTTTTACTCCTCCTGTATGTGAAGGATGTAAGAAATAAAGCCAACTCAATTCAAAGAGATTTGGGAGGAACTTCTAAATTGGATATTTATTTAATTATTTTTATTTGTCAATACAGCACAGTAATAAGCCCTTCTGGCCCAATGAGTCCTTGCTATTCAATTACACCCATGTGACCAATTGACCTCCTAAACCTTATATTTTTGGAATGTGGGAGGAAACCAGAGCACCTGGAGGAATTGTACCATCTCAATAAGTTTTGTTATTAATCCATTAATTTCAGGAAAAGAAACATTTATTCTTAGACCAATAGCTAACTTATTGTTACAAGAGTTGAAAAGCAATAGGAACAAGAGGTAAGTAAATTAAATGAACTAAAAGGGCCTGTATTTTCTGGGCAACGGTGAAGCAATACAATTCCTTATGTATGCAAGAGATTTGGCAGATGGTGGATTCCTTCTTCTTCAGCCTTCACCCATCACCTCCCAGCCTCTCACTTCATCGCCTCACCCGTACCCACCTGCCTTCACCTATCACCTTCCCACTTGTAATCCTTCCCCTCCCCCCACTTCTTATTTTAGCTTCTTCCCCCTTCCTTCCCAAGGATGTTACCTGACCTGCTAAGTTCCTCCAGCATTTTGTTTAGGATTCATTATGAGTCCCAAAGAAGGGTCTCAGCTCGAAATATTGACAATCTATGGTTTCCATAGCTGCTGCCCAACCTGCTGAGTTCCTCCAGCATTTTGTGTATATTGCCTCATTATGTGAGGCAACCCTTTGGGTTCCTCCAACACTACATTGTATCATAGGAACAAATCTCTCGTTCCTATGACTTTGAGGAAAAAGACCCACGAACATTTTACAGCCTCAATGGCTTGGATTTCATTTCTTCCCGACGTTAGTCACCAGCAGCATCTGCTCTGACAGATCGCGGACCTCCACCAACTGTAAGCACATCAGTTGGCTGAAGCAGCCAATCACATTGAGGAGCTGGTGTGTAGAGGCATAGAGCAGAATGGAGAAATTCATATGGTCTTGCTATAACATAGAGGGTGTTCATTGGCTTCTAGATGAATATAGCTTTCACAGCTGCATAGTTTTTGACATAGTTTTTGAGATTGGTCAGTTCTAACCATTAACTTTTCCATTTATTCACAGATCTGTTTACATTACATCATTCATCCAGTGAAATATCGCAATATGAAAACTCCTTCACTAATAGTCAGTAGAGGATTAAGTGGACCTTCACAATGGACTATGCTGTCAGTTGGCCAGTGGATGTGCAGAATGCACTGCTGACAATGGTGGTGGAGATGGCTACAATAGGTGCTTTTAAGAGACTCATAGATAGGTACATGGAGCTTAGAACTTACGAATAAGTTTTAGCTTTAAATTTTCTGTAAGTCCTTGGAAGCTGTGAAAAGGACTTCCCAGCATGAGCCGACAAACAGCTGTCAGAGCAGTCTATGGGTGTGGCCTCAGCTTGTCTTTCCTGGGCTCTGGCTGCCTCTCACACCCCACAACCGCAACACCAAGTCCCTGAGATTGTTTCAGGCTACAAGGCCTCGAAAGACAAGTCAGTGTGTGAACCGTGACAAGCAAAATGCTTAGCAATAGTCCTATTTCACTGAACTAGGCCATGTCGGTGACAGTTCAGATACTTTCTCTGAACTCATCTCAGAAGCGTGGAGTATTTAATCTCACTCATTAATGTCTCACAGTCCCGGCTAATCCCTTCTTAAAACATTCTGCTAATTATCTTTTAATGCCATGTGTCTTTATGTTCCTTTACAGCTCAGCAGCTGAACACATCTTTGGCTATCTCACTAATTTAATTGTGGCTTTAAATAATTCTGTTAAATTCATGAGACACGGCAAATAGAACTGACAGAATAATTAGTGTTAATCAGCTTCCTCCCAAGAACATCGTCATGACATCACCATTCTAAGGGTCTATTCTGACCAATCCCCATGCACCCAGTTCACATTGTTCCCCCTGTGCCTGCTTTTTCAAACATCTGCAGACATTGGAGACACAAGAGACTCCAGACCCTCAAATCTGGAGCAAGAAACGACCTTCTGGAACTCAACGGGCCAGTCAGCCCCTGTGGGAGGAAAGAAACCTTTCCTGTTTCAGGTTGTCAATCCTAATGCAGGGTTTCGGCCCCAGGCTTTTCTCCCACGGAGGCCGCTTGACCTGCTGAGTTCTAGCAGACCGCTCGTTGATCCAGCGACAGTCTCCTGAAGCACAGGGCCAGTGGTTACACCGATGCAACAGCACCCACAGTTCCTGCCCTTCCCAGCTTCAAACTCGTGCTGCCATGGCAATCTCCGGGGGATAATCCCACCAGTATTTCATTAGAGACGAAGGAAACAGGGCACACATTCTCCACCCCAACTCTGGTGATCAGCGGATGCATTTCTCACAACCTAATATTCAAAACCCTCTTGCATTGATTGATTACAGACCCGCTTTGAAGGGCTCAACAATTCATGTCCTCGGCAGTATTTATTTATTTAATTTGCACATCGCTCACCAGTCTTTGTTAATATATAGACTTTCATAAATTCTATTGTATTTTTTTTATTTTCCTGTAAATGCCTGCAAGAAAATGAATCTCAAGGTAGTATATGGGTACAAATATGCATGTTGGTAATAAATTTATTTTGACTTTAACTTTGAACAGCATAGCTGAAAGATTCCCCCTCTAACCACCCCCACCCCACCATCCACTCAGCTTCTTTCCCTCCACTATCCGATTTCTGAACAGGCAGTGAATCCATTATCAAGATCTCACTTATTTGCTCATTATGGAGGGGGAGAGAGGGAGGGGGAGGGGGAGAGGGAGAGGGAGAGGGAGAGGGAGAGGGAGAGGGAGAGGGAGAGGGAGAGGGAGAGGGAGAGGGAGAGGGAGAGGGAGAGGGAGAGGGAGAGGGAGAGGGAGAGGGAGAGATGCCCCCATTATGTCGGCTACCCCACAGAGTGTCATAATGTCAGCTACATCATGGTCGACACTCAGCTGGAGGGCTGAAAAAGTGCTATAAGGATCAGATGAAGAATGCTTGAAGGAAGTGCAAGATCAGACCTCAGGACCTGGAGGATGCTGCTACTGACCGTGACACTTGGCGACAGCTGTGTAGGGATGGGGTTCATATTCTGGAGATGGAAAGAACAACCAGAAGACAGCAGAAGAGAGCCAGGAGAAATGCAGCCATGGTTGCCATCACTACCTGATGCACCATCAATAACTCTCTGAGACGTGAGGCAAGATATCGGCTTTTATTGACTGGAAGAAAGAACAAGCAGCAATTGACCACCATACTACATCCTGGAGACTGAGGGCCGGGCTCAGGCCTCAATCGCCTTTATACCGGGGTCTGTGGGAGGATCCACAGGAGCAGTCAGCGGGGGGGCGGCGTGTCCAGACAGGTATATGTAGTTCACCACACTACCACATATACATGTCCCACTAACAATAGAGTTTGTGGGTCCAGGATAGGACTGTATAGACATCAAAGATCTCACCGTTAAAGGAGTGGATGTCGTCATCGGATTCTGATGGACAACCGAAGAGAAGAGTGAGAGAGTGTGAGTGCGAGTGTGTGTGTACACATATATAGAGTGGATTCTGATTAGTTGAGCCATCTGTTTATTGGGGCAGGCACTCATTTGGGACAAATTTTAAGGAACAAAAACTAACCAAGAAAATAGCTGGGATTTCCTTTATTAATTTGCGTCACTATGCTGCTTAATTGGGACAGGAGACTGTTACCAAACAGTTTCTAATCAACGTCAGACACAGCAACTTTGTAGCTGGTAGACACCACACCATGCTTAGAGTGAACAGCTTTTAAAGTTCAATGTTCAAAGTACATTTATTATCAAAGTGTACAGGCATTATACAACTTTGAGATGCATCTCCTTAAAGGCAGCTACAAAACAAAGAAAGTTCAAAAGAACACATTAAAAGAAGGCATCAAACACCAATGAGCAGTGAGAGAGAAAAGAAACAAATTGTGCAAACAATGAAAGCTTCAGAGCTGAAGTTTTACGGAAGACATGAAGCCAGGCACCACTCAGCTTGAGCAGGCCACAGCCTCAGTTCAGTGCGGAGCTGACTAAATGTCGTGGAACAGCAAGGAGAACCAGCCCTTGCCTCCGGACCTGATACCCTGACCTTTTCAATCTGTCCAAATATCGGGTCATTCCTCACTCTCAGACTGCTCTGTGGCGTGAAATCCACTGCCGCCATTCCACCGGTACCCAATCTTTCCAATTCGGCCCAGCGCTTAAATCGATCAGGCAGCGGGACTTTCCTCATTCGCCGGGATGCCTCGACTCTGCTTGGACATGGCCTCTGCCTTCGCTTGCCTTGACCAGGCCTTCCCTGTGCTCCTGCCTCTGCTTTCCTCGACTATTTCTCACCTGCAGCTCCACCTCCACCTCCACAACCGCTCAGCTCTCCATAGTTAGTGTTGATCATTATTAAGGTATTTAGTAGTTTTCTTTATTTTGTTTTTTGTAGTCAATAAGTGGTCACTGGGCATCACCCATGCCATCTTCAACCAGAATAGCATCAGTTGCGTATATTAATGTTCAAAAAGCAGTGATTTTTGTCACTGATTGTTGGCGAGAAATAAAACATTCAGAAGAGTTTTACTCACTGTGGCTTCAAGCATTCAGGCTCGGAGATGGCAGAAATGGCCAGGAGTGAAAATAAAACTATTTCACTTCTTCAATGAGTTCAGAACTAGAAGAATTTGGAGGTACTGTATTCACTATAATCATGAATATTACAATGAAAATGAAGATTTGGAGGGTACAATCATCAAAAGGATTGTATGAAGGCAGTCCATTATCTGCACAAGGTGTCTGCGCTGATTTTGATCATTTACGGTCAAGCAAAAGAACACGGCAGCGTATGCTGGATAAATTCCTCCATTGATATCTATTAGGAACCAATACAGTTTTGTTTTATGGTAGTAGTATTGCTAGCGTACTAGCTTGTTTTGTATTTCATTTAAGTACATAATCTGTTACTCAGTTAAACTGTAGTTTGTCTTTTTTTATAGCATTTTACCCCACAAAACTTTGGCTAATTGGGGAAGCTGCTTAATTGGGCAAAATGTACTGGTCTCAATGTGTGCCAATTAACTGGAATCCACTGTACATATGTATATAGCATGTACATATTTATCATTGTAATTTATAGTTTTATTATTATGTTTTGCACTGTACTGCTGCTGCAAAACAAGAAATTTCACGACACAGGCTGGTGATATTAAACCTGTTTCTGATTCTGACTCGCTATGAAACGTGTGCTTCGCTTTACTGACCAAGTATTTTATATTCAACATTTAGTTTCCCTGAATCTGGAATGTCTCCTCATTCTTGGAGACTGATGTGACAAATTAATTTAACACATCTGCTACTTTCCAGTTCTCTCATGCTATTTCTACCCAAATGATTCCCTTGGGGATTTATCTGGATTTAAAGGTTTTCTTACTTCATGCGTGACTATCAGGTTTTAATCACAGAGCTTGTGTAATGGGGTCTACTTGAGTCCAGCAAGGCAGGCCACAGCTGCACATACCATGGCGCTTAATCCCTTTATTGCCAAACTCCAGTGGAATGGTGAACACATTGGGAATTCAAACAAAAGCAGTAATTTTGTTTCTTCCCTTGATTTCCTCTCATAAAAACTGTGCCTTCTTCAGGTAAGAGCTCATGTTGGGAGCATGGTTCACCTGCAATGATCAGAAATAGCTCATCTACGTGAAGATTCTGGATAACATTACAACAGACTCCTATCCCTGTGTCTTGCCATGGAGCAGAAGCAACTGTGCAACACACACAAGGTGCTGGAGGGACTCAGCAGGTCAAGCAGCATCTATGGAGAGGAATAAGTTGTTGACATTTCAGTCCTGATGAAGGGTTTCAGAGCCAAAGGTCAAGTGCTTATTCCTCTCCATAGATGCTGATTGACTTGCTGAGTTCTACGAGCACTTTCTATGTTTTGCTCTGGACTTTGAGCGTCTTCAAAGGAAGCACATTTATTATCAAAGCATGCAGACCGAACACAACTTGTCCTCCTGCAGGCAGCCACAAAACAAGGTAATACCATGGAATCCATTCAAGAAAACATCAAACACCCGACGCAAGAGAGAATAGAACAAATTGCACAAGCGGCAAAGAGCAAACGAACACCCATAGAACATCAAACGTCAAGCCAGTACATTTCAGTTTAGTTCAGTTCAGCGCCCCACCGCTATCCAACACAGGCCACAGAGTCAATTCTTGCCGAAGTGCCCCAGTCCACAGCGATCGCCCCAGTCAAACCACTCAAAAACAGCAGAATAAAGAGTAAATGAGAGAAAACCTGCAGATGCTGGAAATCTGAGCAACACGCACAAAATGTTGGAGGAACTCAGCCGGCCAGGCAGCATCTATAACAAAAAAGTCGATGTTTCGGGCCGAGACCCTCACTAAAGAGTAACTGCAATCTAGGAGTACATACAGCACAAACCTCAGACTCCTGGAGAATGAGTCCACAGCCTCACAGATCAATCTTGGTAATATGGATCCCAAGACCCCCGCACTTACCCCTGACAGCAGCCAGTGAGAGGGAGAGGAAGAATCTCTTGTGTTTAGGAACCACTGAGGGCTTTTACTGTCCCCTCACCAATGCCCAAACTTTGATTTGGTGAACGTCACACATTTTGTTTCAGTATTTCCACAAGGGAGTTCTGATACAATTGTATTTTTTTTATTATGAAGACTCAAGAGATTATAGATACTGTAACCAGCAGCGTAAGGAAATGGTGGAGGAACTCAACATCTGTGGAGGAACATTGACAGTTAACATTTCGAGTCAAAACCTTTCTTTTCAGATTCAGACTTATTTATCACATGTCCATTGAAGCATATGGTGAAATGTGTCTTTTGTATTAACAACCAACATACCCAATGATGTGCTAGGCAGAGCCTGCAAGAGTCGTCACACTTTGTGCCACTAACACAGAATGCCCACAATGTTCAACAGAACAACACAGGCAACAACAACAATAACAAGTCCCCTTCCCACCCTCCTCCCACTCACCAATGCACCTACCCCCCTCATACACACATACAGACCTATAACCCCAAAACAGGCCACCTTCAGGTCTCTGGTCCTTGGCCTTGGATGCTCAGACTCGCCAACATTAGGCATCCAACTTCAGACTTGGCTCCATGACTCACTGATTTGACCTTCATGCCTTGACTTCCAGACATGCACAGAACGCCAAGGGGCCTCATGACTCCTTCAAGCCTCTACCTTTGTTCCTCAATCTTCAGGCTTCTACCTCTGGACTTGCCATCTTCTGTTCGTCAACCTTCAATGTTTTCCACATTTGGATGTGACCTAAAGCATTGACTGTCCATTTCCCTCCACGGATGCTGCCTGACCCACCGAGATCCACAAGATCCACAAGATTTGCTTTATATTATTTGTAATGATTATTTTGATGAACAGAGTTGTCTCTGGCAAGGCCAGCAAATTGCTCCTCATCACTAACTGACCTTGAGAAGGTGATGAAGAGCCACCTTCTCGAAAGGCTGCAACCTCTCTGGTGAAGATCCTCCAGAGCTGGTGCTGGAGAGGAATGAGTTCCAGGATTTAGCCACTGCAATAAAAAAGGAATGTGGTATGCTGCAAAGTAAAGATGGGGCACAGCTTGAGATATCTACATTGGGTAGAAGGAATAAAGGTGTAGACTATTTCTAAATGAGGAGCAAATTCAGAAATCAAAGGTGTAAAGCAAGGATTCCCAAACCTTTTTTATGCCACGGACCTCTGTCATTAACCAAGGGCACCAGGGACCCCATTGTAACCCCACTCACTGGGCTCATAAGGAAACTTGGCTCTTTGCTGGCCCTGCTAACAGCCAAGGGACTCAGAGGTGGGAAGGCCACCTTTCATAAGCAACATACCATCATACCATTCACACCATCTAGGGTTGGTATGATTTGGAATTCAACCAAACAGGAACATCATGATGTTCCGCTTAAAGAAACCTCGATTTGAGCGAATGAAGCAAAAACTACTGCCCATGCACAATTGTCAGTCAGCAAAAAATAAACATCAAGAGAGTAAACTTACAAATTTCAGCTACATCGATCAGTTAGTAGGAAAAAGAAAAGGAAACAAAATAAAACCCCCCATGACAGTTAACCCAGTCCAAATATGCACATAAAGTTGGAGCTCATCTTGAAGTTGCTTTACTCATTCACTGGACCCAAAGTCTGTGTGAAAGCACACTCCACATTCAGATCTTCGCTCAAAATCCATCTTGAATAAACGGGTGATCTCAAGGAAGAATACTGACCCTCTTCCTTGGAGCCACTTCATGCAACAGGGATGCCCATTGCATTCTCAAACATCTTAACTCCCATCCTCTCCACAGCTCCTACCAAAAAGACCCAAAAACTACACTGTTCCTCACAAATCTCACTCCGCCCTGCTCTCTCGAATTTTCTCCTGATTCCACCATCCTGATTGGCTGATACAACGTCCTAAGTTGAACATCATAGCTCTTTATCTTTTAGCCAAAACCAAAACATTCTAAAAGCAGAACACACTGCTAAAATGAAATAACTACAGCATAGCAGTCAAAATCTTAACCAGGGCATTACACCCGGTTGGACACCCCTGGTGTAAAGGAACTTGGGAGTCCAGGTACAGGAAACCCGAAAGGTTAACTTGCAAATTGAGTCAGTAGTAAGGAAGGCAAATGCAATGTTAGCATTCATTTTGAGAAGACTAGAATATTAAAGCATTGGAGTGGGTCAAGAAAGGGTTGGTGAGAATGATCCTAGGAATGAAAGGACTAACATATGAAGAGCATTTGATGGCTCCAGGTCTGTATGCATTGGAGTTCAGAAGAATGAGGGGGATTTCATTGAAATCCATGAAATGAAGAAAGTGCAGATAGAGTAGATGTGGAGAGGATGTTTCCTATAGTTGGGGAGACTAGGACCAGAGGGCACAGCCTCAGAGTAGAAGGATATTCATTTAGAATAGAGATGAGGATGAATTTCTTTAGCCAAAGGGTGGTGAATCTGTGGAATTCATTGCTACAGATGGCAATAGAGGCTAAGTCATTGAGTATATTTAAAGAGTAGGTTGAGAGCATCAACGGATATGGGAAGAAGGCAGCAGAATAGGGTTGGGATGGAAAATATCAGCCATGATCAAAGCAGACTCGATGAGCCAAATGTCCTCATTCTGCTTCTATGTTTTCTGGTCTTAATGGTGATGTACATGAAAGAAGTGAAATCCCCTTGCATCTGTCCTGCTAAGGGCAGAGGCTGAGGGTTTACAAAACACAGTCAGAGTAGCTGGTTGAGTAACTGTACTGCATGTTGTGGATGGTACATGGTGCATTGGTGGTAAGAATCAGAGTTTTGGGAGAAGTGGATCAGATGCCAGCCACGTTGGTGGCTTTGTTCTGACTGGTGTCAAGCTTCTTGAGTGTTATTGGGGTTTTACATATCCAGACCAGTGGAAAGTATTTGATCACTTTCCTGACTTGTGCCTTTTACAGGGAGAAAAGGCCCTGGGATGTCAGGAAGTGAGTCATCTGCTTTGGATTCCAAACCTCTGAACCGCTCTTGGAGTCATACAACACAGAAATAGGCCATTCTGCCCACAAAGCCCATTCTGACTACTGTATTAAGCACCTATCTCTACTAAATCTACCTGCCAACATTCAGTCTTCCTGGATGAAAGGTCTCAGCCTTATTCTGTAGACCACAATCTAACTGACTGTGCATTGTCAGTTAGACAGTCAGTTAAGGGATTGGAAATAACTTCTCCACCTCACTGACAATCAAAACTGGTGCAGCTCAGGAACATGTGTTTAGCCCACTGCTCTACTCTCTCTACACTCATGACTGTGCAGCTAGGCACAGCTCAAAATCCATCTGTCAATTTACTGATGACACAACAGTTGTTGGCAGAATCTCAGATAATGACAAGAGGCCATAAAGGAGCAATATATACCAGCTAGTTGAGTGGTGTCACAGCAGTAACCTTGCACTCAATGTCTGTAAGACCTAAGAACTGGTTGTGTACTTTAGAAAGAGCAAGTCAAGGGAACATAAACCAGTCCTCATAGAGGGTTATAAGTGGAGAGAGTGAGCAGTTTCAATTTCCTGGGTGTCGATATTTCTGAAGCCCCATCCTGGACCCAACATATTGATGCAGCTATAAAGAAGGGAAGACAGTGGCTATATTTCATTAAGAGTTTGAGGAGATTTGGTATGTCCCCTAAAACACTTGAAAATTTCCAGAGATGTATCGTGGTGAGCATTCTAACAGGCTGAATCACCATCTCTCGTATGGTGGGGGGTTGGGGGGGGGCAGTTAGTGCTATTAAACAAGATTGAAGTAAGCTGCAGAGAGTTGTAAAATTAGTCAGCTCCATCATGGGCATGAGCCTCCATAGTATCTGGGACATCTTCAAGGAGTAGTGCCTCTAAAAGGTAGTGTCCATCATTAAGGACCCCCACCACCCAGGACATGCCCCCTTCACAGTGTTACCGCCGGGAAGGAGGTACAGAAACCTGAAGGCATACACTCAACGATTCAGATACGGCTTCTTACCCTCTGCAATCCAATTTCTAGATGGACACTGAACCCATGGATACTACATCACTACTTTTTATTTCTATTTTTGCACTACTTTTTAACAATTTTATTAATATATATATATAAAAAAATGCTTGACCTGCTGAGTTCCTCCAGCATTTTCTGTGTGTTGCTTTGTATATCTAGCATCTGCAGAATCTCCTGTGTTTAACACATGGTCTGTAGCCTCTTATGTTCAAGTGCTCATCTATACATTTAGACTTTCCAAAAGAACCTTTTTCCACCATCCTGCCTGGCAGCGCAGAACCACAATGGTGATCCCAGGACATTGATGGAAGGAAACACGGTGACAGCAATGCCCTATCAAAAAGAGTAGTTAGACTTTATTTAGGAGTGTGAATGTTACTTACCATTCTAATTACAAATTGACTATCCTCATTTTAAGTGTAGGCTCTGGAATCTGTAAATGAGGGAGCAGGGGAAGGTGGTGGGTAAATCTATGAACCCAGGCACACAGTCATTAGTAAGTTAATTGCCCATAAAATGCATTAGATTTCACTATTAAAGGAACCGAACTAAAGGCAGAACAATAATGAACACAGAGAGCAAATCTCATCATAGAAAAGCATATCATGCACAGAAGCAGTTAACTAACTACAGTCAAGGGAAGATGTTTGTGCTGACTAACATTTAACCTTTACATATGATTCTGCTGATTCCAGCAAATGTTCCTTATTCTTAGTGGATTCATCAGATATACGATTCATCATCCGGGAGCCCTCCCTGCTGATGGTCTGGAATCCACAGGGAATGATGCCTGGGAAGCGACTGCAGCAAGATCAAACTGTTTGATAATTTGGCGTAGCTGCAAGTGATAGTGGCATTTCCACCCCCCCAGTGGAGACGGTGGAAATAGAAACCATCTGATGTTCAAAGAAATTTCTGAACGATTCCTTATCCTGAATCTGCAGAATGCTTTTTAAAGGAGTGTGGCTGTGTTCTACAAAATGAGGCATGGTAGTGCAGCAGTTAGCACAATGCTGTTACATCACCAACAACCTGGGTTCAAATCTGCCTCTGCCCGTAAGGAGTTTGGACATTCTCACCGTGACCACGTGTGTTTCCTCCAAACGCTCTGGTTTCCTCCCACATTCCAAAGACATATGGGTCAGTAGGTTAATGGTCACATGGATGTAATTGGGTGGCCCAGGCTCATTGGGCCATGAGGGCCTGTTATTGTGCTGTATCTCTAAATTTTAAAATAAATAAATGTGTTAGGGGCCTAATTGGAAAATTAGAGGAATTTCACACAGTGTACAACTTACTATTTTATTGATTGATTTGGGTTCACACATTAAATGCCGAGATTCTTCTAGGAATAACAGTGCATAGTTCCCTGAAGGTGGAGTCTCATGTAGATAGGATGGTGAAGAAGGCTTTTGGAATGCTGGCCTTTATAAATCAAAGCAGTGAGTACAGAAGTTGGGATGTAATGTTAAAATTGTACAAGGCATTGGTAAGGCCAAATTTGGAATATTCTGTGCAGTTCTGGTCACCGAATTATAGGAAAGATATCAATAAATTAGAGAGTGCAGAGACGATTTACTAGGATGTTACCTGGGTTTCAGCACTTAAGTTACAGAGAAAGGTTGAACAAGTTAGGTCACTATTCATTGGAGCGTAGAAGGTTGAAGGGGGATTTGATCGAGGTATTTAAAATTTTGAGAGGGATAGATAGAGTTGATGTGAATAGGCTGTTTCCATTGAGAGTAGGGGAGATTCAAACGAGAGGACATGATTTGAGAGTTAGGGGGCAGAAGTTTAAGGGAAACACGAGGGGGGTATTTCTTTACTCAGAGAGTGATAGCTGTGTGGAATGAGCTTCCTGTAGAAGTAGTAGAGGCCAGTTCAGTTGTGTCATTTAAGGTAAAATTGGATAGGTATATGGACAGGAAAGGAGTGGAGGGTTATGGGCTGAGTGCGGGTAGGTGGGACTAGGTGAGATTAAGAGTTCGGCACGGACTAGGAGGGCCGAGATGGCCTGTTTCTGTGCTGTAATTGTTATATGGTTATTCTTGTTTTACAACTTAGTCTTTGCCTAGTGAGGCCAATCATACATTAGGAGTGGGCAGGCAATGGAATGGCAACTGATATTCAGCAGGAGTTTGGTCTACTTTCACAGAAGCATGGCCTGCTCCTGGTGTCCGATCCCGCAAGCCCACTCCCCTGGCACAAACCTGATTCAAACCCACGGGAATATTTTAACCATACAACCGTGAGTCCGCGCAACACAGGAGCAGAATTACGCTGTCCCGCCCATTGTGTCTGCTCCACCATTCCTCATGGCCGATTTATTATTGCTCTCAACCCCATTCAACCTATCTTCTCCCCATAACCTTTGATGTCCTTACTAGTCAAGAACCGAACAACCTCTGTCATAAATATACCCATGACTTGGCCTCCACAGCCATCTATGGCAAAGATTTCCACAGATTCACCACCTTCTGGCTAATAAAGTTCTTCATCTGTGTTCAGAAGGGACATCCTACTCCTTGACTCTCATGATTGGAGAAATCCTCACCATTACCACTCGATCCAGGCCTTTCAGGATTTGATAAGTTTCAATGAGATCCCCCAACTCATTCTTCTAAACTCCAGCCAGTACAAGCCCAGCACCATCAAATGCTCCTCATACATTAGCTCTCTCATTCCCATATATTCTTACCCCATGAACACAAGAGATTCTGCAGATGCTGGAAATCCAGAGCAACACATCCTAAATGCTGGAGGAATTCAGCAGGTCCTGCAGCATCTATGGTGGGGAATAAACAGTCGACATTTCTGGCCAAGACTCTTCATTGAAACTGGGAAGGAAGGTCGGGGTGGGGGGGGGAGGGCCGGGAATGAAGCCAGAATGAGAAAATGGGGAAAGAAGAGAAAGGATAGGTGAAGTCAGGTGGGGGGGCGGGGCTTGTAGGTGGGAGAGTGGGGGATGAAGTGAGAAGCTGGGAGATGATCGGTGCGAGAAGTAAAGGACTGAAGAAGAAAAAAGTCTGATGGAAGCGGAGAGCAGACTATGGAAGAAAGGGAAGGAGGAAGGTCGCCAGACGGAGGAGGAGGGGTTACTTTGGCCTGAATTATCGACTGTTTATTCCCATCCATTGATGTTGCCTGACCTGCTGAGTTCCTCCAGCATTTTGAATGTTGCTCTTAATTCCCCTACCACTCTTCCTCATTTCCTCTCTGTGCTAGTCTCGACCTCCTCAAGTTTGTCTTTGAACCTCCATCTACTCCATTCCCTTTTGCTTCTTCCTCCAAGTTAATGGACAAGACAGAGAGTTACCTTAGGGTCCATATCACATGGAGGCAGGGAGTGTGTGAAGCATTCATCTCTGCCTAAATGAAAATCAAAAACTTATAGATACTCGATACCTAAAATAAGTTTAGAAATTGCTAGAGGCATTGCAGGTCAGTCAGCAAATGTGGAAAGAGACACAGAGCTAATGCTTCAGGTCAAAGTTCAACACTCTCAAACCAGATTTATTATCAAAGTACATGGATATATTATCATATACTACCTTTAGATTTATCTTCTAGCAGTCATTCACAGGAAGAAATACAATAGAATTTACAAAAAATGCATAAACAGACAAAGATTAACAAATAACCAATGTGCAAAAGAAGACGAACTTTAAGTTAAGTAATCATATTGAGAACGAGTTGTAGAGAGTCGTTGAACGTGAGTCTGTAGGTCACGGAATCAGTTCAGAGATGTGATGAATGAAGTTATCCATGCTGATTCGGGAGCCTGATTTGTCCTAAGGTGCTCTGGGACCTAACACTTCTGTACCTCCAGTCCTTTGGTACTTCTAAGCAACCCCTCTCTTGGAGCTGTTCTCTCAACTCTTCACACTGACTTTGTCTCTCTATTCATCCTGCTCACATCTTCATGCACAGCATCCTCATGTCTTCCCACCCATTGACTTGCCTTCTCTTCCTTCCTTGCCATCTCAAGGAGCTGAATCTATCATTCACTCTTCATTAATAATCTCTTAGTTAGTTTCTGTGTGAACAAATGGGGGAAAAGACAAGCTTTAGTACACACCAGCATGACTTTCATGCTGCTTAGGCCTCTCCCAGACCATGCAGATGGATTTCCTGTTCAGGTTTAGCTGGACACAGAACACAATCTCCATCATAATTCTTCTTGTCTTCCAGGAAACAGTGCAAACAAAGTGAATTGAATTGACTTCAAATCTTAGAAGTAAAATCTTAAAAGCAATACTGACATTGTTTCTGCTTCTGAGAGGAATGTTATTGAGTTTGTATGATGAAGAACTCTTCAGCATTTTGTATTTACAACAGATATTCAGGTGAACAATTTGCTTCAGTAACGCATATAATCCAAAGTTCTCAAGCTTCAATGCAAACCCAAGTTCAGGTATGAACATTATTTTATTATGACAAAATTGTATGCACTCGGATCTCTTGAAGTTGAATGTGATAGTGAAATGTCACCTATTTTTTTCAATACAATGTGAAAATTCCATTGAGTGCAGAGATTTTCCTTTTGATGTTTGTCTGCAGAACAAATCATGTGCTGATGGAAATACGAAAAAGCAATTTTATCTTTAAAAATTTCACATTTTGTTCATCTTCCACTGTTTGGTCCCAGGGAATGGAGGATTCTCCCGCAACACTCTTGGGGCTGTAAATGAAAATGTTAGCTACTGACCTCTCATGTCTGAGTCTTAATTCAGAAATCTAGCAGAGTGAGTCTCACTGATACAGCAGGAACTGCACAGGAAACAAAACAGACTGCTTCTGGAACAGCATGTTAAATATATGCACATCCTCCTGGACATTGTCGATCACACAGTCATTATACTTTACTTCCCACACCAGCCATAAGTGGGGCTACCCAATCATCACCATATTAAGGTCAATCCAACTGAGAGCTCGTGCCAACAGGTTCTTGGACTGAGACCAGAAAACTGGATTTTACTGAATACCACAGTGTCTTGAGAACGAGAATTGTACTGAACTTGGTACCATTCCTTGCTATGTGAAAACAAGGCCCTAATTTACTGTGTGGCTGTAATAAATAGCCCATGATGTCAGGAAAAGCCAAGATTCACGTATCCAAATTTAAAGCAAAGATCCACTTCTGGTGACAAACTGTCTACTGACATCTTTTATAAAACTACTAATCCCCACATTTATCTTGACTTTACCTCTTCCCACCCTATCTTCTGTAAAAATGTAATTTTTTTTTTCAGTAGCTTCATCTCTGCCACATCTATTCCCAGGATGAGGCATTTCTTCTCAAGGAACTGGGCTTTCCTTCCCCACCATTGATTCTGCCCTCATCCGTATGTCCTCCATTTCCTCGACATCCATGGTCACCCCATCTTCCTGCTTCCTTAGCAAGGATAGGGTTAATCTTGTCCTAACCTATCACCCCATGAGCCTCCGCATCCAACACATGATTCTCCACAATTTCTGCCATCTCCAAAGGGATCTTACCACCAAGCACCTTCTCCTTCTCTCTCCGCTATCCACAGGATTGTTCCCTCCGCGATTCCCTTGTCCATTTGTCCCTCCCCACTAATCTCCCTACCAGCACTTATCCCTGCATTATTCACCAATTCATTATTCACCTCCTCCATCACCTCTATTCAGGGCCCCAAATAGTCCTTATAGATGAGGCAACACTTTATCTGCCAATCTGCTGGAGTTGTCTGTTGTACCTGGGGCTCCCAATGTTGCCTCCTCTATATTGGTGAGGCGTGCCATTAATTTGGGAACCTCTTTGTTGAGCACCTCTGCTCCATCCAGCAAAATTCCCTTGTGACCAACGATTTTAATTCCTATACCTATTCCCATTCCGACGTGTAGATCCATGGCCTCCTCTTTTGCCACAATGAGGCCACTCTCAGGGTGGAGGAGCAACACCACTCTCAGGGTGGAGGAGCCTCCAACCTGATGTCATGAACATCAATTTGTCCTTCTGGTTAAAAAAATTCCCTCCCCCTTCTTTCTTCTTCCAATCCCCACTCTGGCCTCTTATCTCTTCTCCCGTGCCTATCACCTCCCCCGGTGCCCCTCTTTCTTCCCTTTCTCACATAGTCCACTCTCCTTTCCTATCAGATTCCTTCATCTCCAGCCCTTTCCCACCCATCTGGCTTCACCTATCACCTTCTAGCTATCCTCCTTCCCTTCTCCCACCTTTATATTCTGGCATCTTCCCCCTTCCTTTCCAATCCTAAAGAAGTGTCTTGAGCTAAAAGGTTGACTGTTTATTCATTTCCATGGATACTGCCTGACCTGCTGAGTTCCTCCCGCATTTTGAGTGTGTTGCTTTGGATTTCCAGCATCTGCAGAATCTCTTGTAGTTAAAATTCAAGTGATCAGGTGAAGATTTATGCATCAGCATATGTCAATCATAAGGTCACCATGGTGGTCTTGTGATTAACATGGTACTATTTCAGCCCAGGCCATTAGAGTTCAGAGTTTAATTCTGGTGCCATTTGTATGTAATGCTTAAAGAGAACAAAAATATAGTAAGGTCGTGTTCATGGATTAGCTCATTGTTCTGTACCTTCTTTCAAGTTCAAGTTTGTTGTCATTCAACCATATACGTGTATACAGCCAAACGAGAGAACATTCCTCCTGATCAAAGTCTCTTTAAGATCTTTGTTCCTTATTGCCCTCAAATCACCATTGTTAGCTCACATTGGTTTCAAACACTTTAAATGTGCACCAGTAAGTGAAAATTATTGTACTTTAGTGCCTCACTACAGCACAGCCTGATTCATGGCTTAACAACAGGCAGATTTTATCAATGGTAAACTTGTAAGCATCTGCATAGGAGTGATCTATACTTCCACTCCATTCCTTGGAGTGCCAAGAGGAAATATTACAACTCCTCCCAGCCTCAGTAGCCACGCTAGAGCGGTTTTTATTCTGAAGCTAAAGCCATTAAAATGCAAAGTTTCTGTCAGTCCATCGATGATCATGCTACATCAAGGCCTGTTCTTCAACTGATAACAAGAGTGCAGACTCAATAGTTACTGATAAATGCTCACTGCAATCCCCATCCTTAGTCCCAGTCCATAAACTGACAATAAAAAGTGAAATAGTAGCATTTTATACCCAGGAATTCAGCACAAATTTAATTAGCTGCAAATCTGCTCAAGATCTAGGATTGCAGTGTTCCATCTAATTAAACGCTAAAACTTCACGAAATGTGTATTCGATTTCCTTTGCTAACAGTATTTAATGAACAAAAAGCTCCAAGGTTCACAGCACACATTGCACAGATAGCACAGGAAAGAGTGCGGTGAAAGGCCATCCCTTACAGATAGTTCTCTGCTCCAGCCCCTGGATTTATTGCTTTCTGACATCCGCGGTGCGCAGTTGATTGTTCTAGTTCAGGGGCAGAGGTAGTGTCACTTAAGTTAGCATCTAATCAGTTGGATTCCACAAAGTTCAAGGTTTTGATAATGATTGCAAGTAAAACAACATTTGAAATGCTTATGCAATTGATTTTCTTTTAGTTGCAAGCATGGAAATAGTTTTTGGTGATCAAATCTCTGCACAGAATTGTTGGTGGCCTCCTGTTTAGCTACCTGTTAGGATGCAGAAATTCACCTCAGATTTTGAAAAATGCTGTGTCATTTTCTTGCCACTTGAGGCTGTAGCTCAATTCCAACATTATTCTCCTAACCAGTAATGCAGAATTCTGTTGTCCAAGTTTTATGTAAATTATATGTTCCACAACCTATAAACTCACTTTCAGGGAAGCTACTCATGTCCTCAGTCTTATTTATTTACTTTTTTGATTTTTTTTATTTGCACAATTTGTCCTCTTTTGAATGTTTGTCTTTATGTATATGTAACACGCTGTAAGGTTTCACTGTTAATGAAATGGCCTCTCTGTAATGTTTCATTGCTAAAGTAATGGTTTCTCTGTAGCAGCAGTGTTTCGGTTATGAATAGAGATAACAGGGGCTTTGGAATGTGTGCCATCCAATGAGAGGCAAGTTGTTTCTTTTTTGTGGGGATGAGAGAAGGGATTCACGGGCGTTTGTTCGGTGGAAGTTGGACAGAGAAGATGCCAGACTACAGGACGGAGTGAACTCTGAATGGGGTCGGGAGTCGACGCCCGGGGAGAAAATCGAGGGAGAAGAAACCGATGGGAAAACCGGGAGCTCCGACATTGTGAAATAGACTGTTTCATGAGGATGGGCCCTGAGGGCTACATACATTTAAGGAAAAGGTTAATAGATTCTTGATTGGTCAGGACATGAAGGGACACAGGAGAAGGCGGGAGATTGGGGCTGAGGGGAAAAATGGATCAGCCATGATGAAATGGTGGACTTATGATCTGTCAGTCTTTGTTGTATATAGTTTTTCATAAATTCTATTGTACTTTCTTTATTTTCCTGCACATGCCTGCAAGTAAATGAATCTAAAGCGAGTATATTATGACATTATGTACTTAGATAATATACTCAGTGGATACTTTATTAGATACCTTCTGTACATAATAAAGTGACCATTAATTGTATGTTCAAGTTCTTGTCTGCTGTAGCCCATCCACTTCAAGACTCGACATGTTGTGTGTTCAGAGATGCTCTTCTGCGCACCACTGTTGTAATATGTGGTTATTTGAGTTACTGTCACCTTTCTGTCAGCTTAAACTAGCCTGGCCATTCTCCTCTGACTCTCTCAATAATAAGGCATTTTCATTCACAGAATTGCTATTCACTGGATTTCTCTTTACACACCATTCTCTGTAGAGACGGTTGTGCGTGAAAATCCCATGAGATCAGCAGTTCCTGAGATACTCAAACCACCCCATCTGGCGCCAACAATCATTCCACAGTCAAAATCACTTAGTTGACATTTCTCTCCCATTCTGATGTTTGATCTGAACAATAAATGAACCTCGTCACCATGTCTGCATGCTTTTATGCATTGAGCTGCTGCCACATGATTGGTTCATGATATATTTGCATTAATAATGAGGCCTAACAAATTAGGCACTGAATTTAAATTTACTTTGAACTATGAACTTTGTATATCCATTAGTCCCCAAGTCAGTCTATCATGTTCCAATGATCTCTTGATCCTCAAACTTTGCTCTTTTAAAATATGCTCATCTCCCTTTAATCACAGGCTACTGCAATGACCATGCTCCCGACCTATAAGAAATGCCTCCCTAAACCAACCTTGCCTTCTCCAAATCTCTGAAATTCATTGACTCTAACTTTATACCTGACAGTGGAATACTCTTCTGGCTAATTGCATTAAATCCCTGGAATAAGACTGGCTTTCCTAATGTTTCCTCAATATCTCCCACTTACGCTGCTGCAGATTAAATGCGTCACAAGAAAGAAAAATGCTTTTTCCATCACTGGGAAACAGAAAGGGGAAGGCTTACCCTCTGATGCAAACACCAGAAGACAATTGATTGAACCAAACGTTAAAATGATTTTCAGGTTGAGTTGTGAAAAGGTTGGTAGAAGGTCAGATCTCATATAAGTTGCTGGTAACGTTGAAGATTAAATGTATGGTGAACCTTGCAGAAATCTGAACATCACCTAATGTTACTCAAGTCTAGAAGCACAAGAATTATTACAGTGCTCATAAACAAGACAAGGAATGAGCAGCAGTTACTGTTCAAAATCTGTGACTCCTGGAAATGGAGGCAACTATGATTCTGTGGCAAGTCTCATGTCCCCCATTAGAATGACATAGTGAATATCGAAGATTTTCAGACAGGATTAACAGGTTTTCAAGCAGGCAAGTTCATGCAACATATAGAGCACACCAGCACTCAAAGGTTGCCCTCGGATCTTTGGGTTTCTATCTGTTAATTCTATTGCTCCTCCTCTACCTCGAACAGCTTCACAACTTTCTGGTTATAGGCACTGCTGCCAAAACAGCCCAATCCCCTCACCCCAGCCCCCTCCTTAGCTCTTAACTCCACCATTATTAAGGGATAATAGTCCCTTAAACTCTGGAATTGCCACCATACACCAAACCAGCTCCATGGATCTCCACAACTCCCTCCTTTCTTTAAAAACCCTCATTTTGACTGAGAGTTAGACTAAGCATCTTTCTATAGCCTTCCCGTCAGTAGTTTGATGATCATTCTATGAGTCTATAACACCTCTGAGGATCTATCCTGGGCCCAACATGTCAATGCAGCTACAAAGAAGCATGAAAGCAGCTATATTTCATTAGGAGTTTGAGGAGATTTGGTCTGTCACCAAATTTCTACAGAAGTACTGTGGAGAGTAATCTAATTGATTGCATCACTGTCTGGCACGTGTGTGGGTGGAGGAGCTACTGCACAAGGTCAAAATAACCTTCAAAGACTTGTGAACCTAGTCAGCCCCATCACTGGCACTGGCCTCAATAATATCCTCAAGGAACGATGCCTCAAAAAGGCAGCATCCATCATTAAGGACCCCCATCACCAGGACGTGGCCTTTTCTCACTGTTCTCAGCAGCATGAAGGCTCACAATCAACAACTCAGGAACAGGTTCTTCCACTCTGCCATCTATTTTCTGAATGGACGTCAAACCATGAATGCTAGCTCACTGCATTTTAAAAATTTTATTTTAGCACTACTTATTTAATTTTTCCTGTTTTGTATGTATATATATATATATATATATATATATATATCACTGTAATTCACATTTTTCTCTCTCTATTATTATGATTTATGTTTTACTGATGCCTCAAAGACAACAAATTTCATGGCATATGCCAGTGATATTAAACCTGATTCTGATTGTGATGGTATTCATACCTGATACAGGACCAGAGGGATCAAGTTTTTTGTTTTAAAGTTAAAGTCAAAGTAAATTCATTATCAAAGTACTTATATGTCACCATATAATTCCTTGAGTTTCAATTTTCTTGCAGGCATTTACATGAAAATAAAGAAGTACATTAAAATTTATGAAAATCTCTGCATAAACAAGGTCTGATGGATAGCCAATAAAAACACAAAACGCTGGCAGAACTCAGCAGGCCAGACTGCATCTATGGGAGGAGGTAATAACGACGTTTCGGGCCGAAACCCTTCATCAGGAGGGGATAGATAGCCAATGTGCAAAAGAAAACAATTTGTGCAAATTTAAGGATATAAATAATACTGAGAACGAGTTGTAAGGAGTCCTTGAAAGTGAGTCTGTAGGTCCTAGGATCAGCTCAGAGTAATAGAGAATGAAGCTAACCACACCAGTTCAGGAGCCTGATGCTTGTAAGGTAATAACAATAAGGGAGCAATCTGGAAGGCACAGGATGTATACATCCCAAAGAAGAAGGAGTATTCTAAAGGCAGGATAACACAACCGTGCCTGACAAGGGAAGTCAAAGCCAACATAAAAGCAAAAGAGAGGGTATATAATAGAACAAAATTAGTGGAAAGCTAGAGGATTGGGAAGCTTTTAAAATCTAACAGAAGGCATCTAAAAAGCGATAGGGAGGGAAAGGATTAAATACGATGGTAAGCTAGCTAACAATATTAAAGAGAATACCAGAAGTTTTTTTATATATAAAAAAATAGAGAGGTGAGCGTAGATATCGATCCACTGGAGAATGACACTGAAGTTGGTAATGGGGGACAAGGAGATGGTGGGTGAACTATACAAGTATTTTGCATCCGTCTTCCCTGTGGAAGACACTAGCAATTTGCCAGAATTTTGGACTGTTGCTGATACTAGGGATAAGGTGCTTGGGAAGCTGAAAGGTCTGAAGGTAGTTAAGTCATCTGGACCAGGTGGACTGCAGCCCAGAATTCTGAAACGTGTGGCTGAAGAGATTGTGGAGGCATTAGTAAAGATCTTTGAAGAATCATCAGATTCTAGCCTGGTTTGGAGGACAGGAAAATTGCAAATGTCACTCCATTCTTCAAGAAGGGAGGAAGGCAGAGGAAAGAAAATTCTAGGGCAGTTAGCCTGGCCTCAGTGGTTGGGAAAACATTGAAGCCAGTTGTTAAAGGATGACCTCAGGTTATTCGGAGGTACATGATAATACAAGTCAAAATCAGTATGGTTTCCCTAAGGGAAGATCTTGCTTGACAAATCTGTTGGAATTCATTTAAGAAATAACAAGCAGGGGAGACAGAGAATTGGTGAAGGTTGTGTACTTGGGTTTTCAGAAGGCCTTTGAGAAGGATCCACACATGAGGCTGCTTAACAAGATAAGACCCCATTGTATTACAGGAAAGATACTAGCATGGACAGAGGATTGGCTGATTGCAATGAGGCAAACAGTGGAAATAAAATGATCCTTTTCTGGTCGGTTGCCAGTGAATACTGGTTTTGTACACAAATCGGTGTTGAGACCAATTCTTTTTACATTATATGTCAATGATTTGGATGATGGAATTGATGGCTTTGTGTCTAAGTTCACAGACTACTTGGAGATGGGTGGAGGGTCAGGTAGTGTTGAGGAAGCAGGGAGGCTGGAGAATGGGCAAAGAAATAGCAGATGGAATACAGTGTTAGGAAGTGTACGATTACGCATTTTGGTAGAAGGAACAAAAGCCTAGACTATTTTCTAAACAGACAGAAAATTTAGTAATCTGAGGGGCAAGGGTACTTGAGAGTCCTTGTGCAGGATTCCTATAAGGTTAGTTAGTAGATTGAGTCAGTGGTGAGGAACGCATTAATTTTGAGAGACTAGAATATAAAACGAAGGATGTAATGCTGAGACACTTGTGGTGAACTACATATACCTGTCTGGACACGCCCCCTGCTAACTGCTCCTGTGGCTCCTCCCACAGACCCCTGTATAAAGGCGATTGAGGCCTGAGCCCGGCCTTTTTCCTTCTTCCAGTCAATAAAAGCCGATATCTCGCCTTTACGTCTCAGAGTGAGTTATTGATGGTGCATCAACACTACAATGTACTGGTGAGATCTCACTTGGAATTTTGTGACCAGTGTAGGGCCGTTTATCTATGAAAGGATGTGCTGACGTTGGAGAAGATTCAGAGGTGGTTCCCGAGATTAATTCCGGGAATGAAAGAGTTATTGTATGAGGAGCATTTGATGGATCTGGGGCTGTAATTGCTGGAATTTAGAAGAAAGATGGGGGATTTCACTGAAACTTATCAGATGTTGAAAGGCCTGGATACAGTGGTCATGCAGAGGATGTTTCCTATCATGGGGGAGTCCAGGACAAGAGGGCACAGCTTCAGAATATGGGATGTCCATTTAGTACGAGGATAAGGAGGTATTTCTTTAGGCAGAGGTAGCCTGTGGAATTCATTGCCACAGGTGGCTGTGGAAGCCATGTCATTGGGTTTATTTATGGTGGCGGTTGATAGGTTCTTGATTAGTCAGGGCTTGAAAGATTACAAAGAGAAGGCAGGAGAATGGGGTGAGAGGGAAAATAGATCAGCCATGATGAAATGGTGGAACAGACTCATTGGGCTGAGTGGCCTAATTCTGTTCCTATCTCATGTTCTTATGGTCTTAAAACAGTTTCTGAGCCAGGCGGTGTGGGAGGTAAGCTTCCTGTACCTCCTGCGAATTGGTAGCAGTGAGAAGAGAGTGTAGCTTGTCAAACCTTGAGGTAAGAGGGGAGAAACTTAAAGAACTATAGGGTTAAGTTTTTCCACACAGAGAGAGCTGTGAATACATATCTGGAAGAAGCTGCCGGAAGAGGTAGCGAAGGCAGATACAACTAAAATATTTAAGAGCTTTTAGACAGGTATTTAGTGAGAACAGGCAGAGAGAGAAAACTCTGCCTAATATGGGCAAATGGGATTAGAACAGATAGGTATTATGATCGGTGGGCCATAAGGGCCTGTTTCTGTGCTGTATATTTCTATAATTCAAAAAACCTTTTAATAATTAAATATGTTATATAAATGTTATATGTTATATGTTATATGTTATATGTTATATAAACTCATTGCAATTAGCAATGTTATAGTTATAATTAGCAATGTTATATGTTATATGTTATATAAACTCATTGCAATTAGCATTCCCAATTGTAGTTACTTGTTCCCACTGCAAACCTTCCTTATGCTAAATTCTTGGAAGCCAGTTTCCCTAGTTTGACATTAGTAGTTCTGAGCAAGTATGTACTCTCCAAACAGTTATCCCCACTTAGTTGTACCACAAGGTTTTTGTCTCAAGACATCAGCTCATCTTTTCTTGCTCATCTACTGAGAGATCATCTTAGCTCTTGGACAAATTTCTTCCTTTATCTCAAGATCTCCAATGGATCCAGTTGCTCCACATTTATTTTCAGCAGTCCCATTCATTCCTCAGCCAATGCTCGGACTGAAAACAGGTCAACTTCGGGCATCCAAATGCTGTTTCTTAATGAGGGAGGTTCCCATGTACCAAGTTGCAGAAACATACAATTACAAACAAAATCAATACCCCTCATCACATCATTTTATCTAAAGACATAATTATATGAAGATACTGCAGATGGTAAAGGAGATACAACTGTACAATAAATAGAAAATGTATTGCAACAAACCAATCATTGATTTCCCAAGCACAAAATGTCTGTCAGAGCTGTCACTCCAGCTATGTTACTGAAAGTGAAGCAGCAGTTTATAATTCCACTTACCTCACTGAAGAGGATCAACCTAGTTATTTTGTTGGAAAAAATTCTTAAAATGCCCTCACCATCAGTACTTTAATAATACTCCCACAGTGTCAGTATATGCTCAGTAGTCACTTCATTAGGTACACCTGCACACCTGCTTGCTCATGCAAATATCTAATCACAAACACAGGAGGTTCTGCAGGGGCTGGAAATTAAAAGCAACACACACAAAATGCGGGAGGAACTCAGCAGGTCAGGCAGCATCCATGGAAACGAATAATCGGTCGGAGTTTCAGGTCGAGACCCTTCTTCAGGACTGGAAAGGAAGGGGGGAAAATGCCAGAATAAAAAGGTGAGAGGAGGGGAAGGAGAAAAGGTCAATCAGCCAATCACGTGACAGCAAATCAATGCATGCAGACATGGTCAAGAGGTTCAATTGCTGTTCAGACCAAACATCAGAATGGGGGAAGAAATGTGATCTAAGTGACTTTGCCATGGAATGATTGTTGGTGCCAGACGGGGTGGTTTGATTATCTCAGAAACCGCTGATCTCTGGGATTTTCACGAGCAGCAGTCTCTCGAGTTCACAGGGAATGGTGTGAAAAACAAACTACATCCAGTGAATGGCAGTTCTGTGGGTGAAAGTGCATTAGTATCAAGAGAGTTCAGAGGAGAATGGCCAGACTGGAAGGCAACAGTAATTCAAATAACCACACGTTACAACAGTGGTGTGCAGAACAGCAAATCTGAATGCACAACATGTTGAACCTTAAAGTGAATGGGCTACTAGCGGAAGAGCATGAACATACTCTCAGTGTCCACTGAGTGTATTCCGATTTCATTACCAAAGCTATTTAAATGAGAAAAAAACAAAGCAGTAATAGTTCAGACCAATAATTTATTTCCTTGCAATAACAGATCCCCGCAACCAGAGAGAGGCACAGAGCATCTGTATGTGTAAAAGGTTTTGCTTATGGATGTGACCATTGTGAGCGGGCTGTGGGCTCTGTGTTGGTGGGAAGTGAGGGGTAGTAAATGGAAAAGAAAGGGGAAAATCTTATAGACTGACTCCCACTTTAAAGTTCCCAGGACCTTTTGTCGCTCAGAGCATCAATGTGAATGTTCCATTGACTTTTGCCTGTAATGTTCCACTTACTGTATCAACAATTTGCTAACTAGGTATAATGCAGATAGAAAATACATCATAGGTAGATAGGGTAATAAAGAGAGCATTTGACATATTATCCCTCATAAATCGAGATTTTGAGTAGATGAATTGGGCAGTGTGGTAGCGGAGTGGTTAGCGCAATGTTTTACAGTACCAGAGACCTGGGTTCAATTCCCATCACTGCCCGTAAGGAGTTTGTATGTTCTCCGCTTGAATGCGTGGGTTTCCTCCGGGTGCTCTGGTTTCCTCCCAGAATCCAAAGATGTACCGGTTGGTAGGTTAATTGGTCGTTGTAAATTGTCCCGTGATTAGGCCAGGGTTAAAGTGGGTGTTGGTGGGCCCATTCTGTGCTGTATCTCAATGAAATGAATATTGTGTACTGCCCTGGTCACCTACCTACAGGAAAGATACCAACAAGCTTGAAAAAAGGAGAGGAAATTTACGAAAACGTTGTCGGGTCTTGAGGGCCTGAGTTCTAAGGAAAGGTTGAATAGGTAGGGGTTTTATTCCCTGGAGCACAAGGGAATGAGGGCAGATCTTATAGATGTGTACAGAATTAGGAGGGGAATAGATATGAGTGAATGCATGCAGGCTTTTCCCCTCAGCTTGGATGAAACTAGAACTAGTGGTCATAGATAAAGGGTAGAAGGTGGAATATTTAAGGGGAACACGAGGGGGATATTTTTCACTCCGAGGGTGTGAGAGTGAAATAAACTGCCAGCAGAAGTGAGGGTTGTGGGGTCGAAGTTTGGATAAGTACATGGATGGGAGGGGTATGGAGGGCTATGGTCCAAATGCAGGTCGTTGGGACTAGACAGAAGACCAGATGAGCACAGACAAGTTGGACTGAAGGGCCTTTGTACTGTAGGGCTGCTCTACGACTCTTAAATATTTCAGGGCTGGCCGGGCTGGATCACAGAGACAGAAATACGACTGATGCTTTTCTTTATTCCCTGCTTCTCATTTTCCTCTGTGATGATGATTCAGGTACCACACTCATAGTTATTCCCAAGAACAATAATCACAGATGATTTGATTACAAGAGGGCACTGACAAGGGAAACACTAACAGAATGAATAATAAAGTGATACCATAACAGAGAAAGTGCAGGAGTCTACTCCTTTCAGCATGATTAAGGGAAAGGTTCAATTCTTGAATTGCTAACTGGAGTAGTTGTGAAAATACCAGGCAGTTTGTGTCCCTGCAATAGTTATCAGCTAATTAAGTATTGCACTTCACAGCAGTTTAAATGGGCCTCCTTGTTATAGAAAAGGCCATTCAGCCTTTTGGTCCAGTGCCAGCCAGGACCAATCTCACCTGCCTGCAGGTACCCTATATCCCTCCATTGCATGTCAGCTCATGTGCCTCTTTAACGTTCCTGTTGTCCGATTTCACCTTTTCGCTTGGTCGGTGAGACAAAGACATTTGTGCTTTTCATCTTTTGAACAACTGTGAACCTGCCAGGCAGAGTTGTGCCAAGAATTGGAACAACTGACCCAAACCTCAGCTCCACCGTGAATAACCGTGTTGCCTTGGCAGTAGTAAAATGGCTTGAAATAGGTTTACAGGTAACTGTTTAACTCAAAGCCTCATTGTCTTTGTTCATCAGCTTTGGCACTCTTGCTCCTAGTGAGAAGTTTGCAGGTTCAAGTCCTAGTCTTGGGACTCAAGAACCACTGTTTAGGCTGAGGGCATAGTGCACCGTGTTGCAACTGCTGTTTTTATTTGTTTGTTTGTTTATCTATCTATTTATTTATTCATTTTGATTGATTGATTGATAGATAGATATTGAATAGGCCCTTCTGGCCCTTCAAGCTGTGCCACCCAGCCACCCCAATATAACCCTGGCCTAATCACAGGACAATTTACGATGATCAATTAACCTACCAACCAGTAGGTCTTTGGACGGTCGGAGCAAACTGGAGCATCTGGAGGAAACCCACGTGATCTTGGGACGAACGTACCAACTCCTTACAGGCAGTGCCAGGAATTGAACCTGTGTCGCTGGTGCTGTACTGCATTGTGCTAACCACTACGCTACCATGCCGCCCAGTATTCGAGATGAGACGTTAAAGTGAGGCCTCATTTCCTTCCTCAGGAGAAAATTATAAAGTGAAACTTGAAGTGAAGGGGTCTTCGGAAGAGGAAGCTTACTTTGTGTTAAGTTTCCACTATTTACTCTAGTTTGTTCTAATTAGTAAAAATATAGAATGAAGTCTACTTTGACATGACAACCCTTTTGGTCAGCGAGGAAAGGCACTGCACTGTGCACAGGTAAATTGATTTATTATTGTCAAATATATTGAGGTCAAGTGAAAACTTTGTTTCACATGCCATAATAGAAATGATTTCATTACAAGAGAGCATTTACATAGTAGAAGGTGAAACAATAACTCAGCAAATAATTATGAATTGAAATACAGAGGAAGTGCTGTGCAGGCAGACAATGAGGAGCAAGGACTTAGCGAGGTAGATTGTGAGCTCAAAAGTTTATTTTATCATACCAGGGTACTGTTCAATAATCTTATAACAGTGGGATAGAAGCTGCCTTGGGCCTACTGATATGGACTTTTAGGCTTTTGTATCTTCCACCCAATGGGAAGGGACACGTTCTCCTTGACGTTCACCAATTTTTATTGATGCATTATAAAGGTTCAAGATTCAAAGATTCGAGGCACCTTTATTATCAAAGAATGTATAAATTATGCACCTTGAGATTTTTCTGCTTACAGGCAGCCACAAAGCAAGAAGCCCGAATAACACAATTTAAAAAACGACCAAAAACCACAGCACAGAGAAAGGGAGAGAGAGAAAAAAAGCACACATTATGCAAACAAATGAAGCAAGCCAACAGCATCCCAAACCAGACTGGATCCATTCCTGGAGCAGCTGGAGTAGGCCCCAGGCCTCGGTCCCCAGTTTATCACAGCAGTGGGGCAGAAACACACAGCAGCCGCATCAGTTCACAGCATCACGCCACAGAGAAAGGAATAAACATTTGTGGGAAATTGAGCGAAATCAGCCCAACCTTACCACTGCACCCAACACTCAGGCTACAAGTTTAACTGGGCTGACGTTTAAATTGTAAGTGCCATGCTCCAGGACTTGGATCTAGGTGTAGTAACACACTTCTCTATCTCACTAAAATGGCTTGGTGCTTGGAGCGATCCAGCTTCACAGCCGGGTTAGGTGGATGGACATCAAAACTCTTCTGCGTCGACTCCTCTCCAAATTGCTCACTTCATCTCCAACAGCAAAATGAACTCCAACTACGACTCCAGCTCAGACACATTGGGCCTCGCAGTGCCCCTAATGGCTCATCCCCTGAACCAGCCTCGGCTCCACCTGCCTCCTCACTGTCTGCAGCAATAGTTCCCCACAATTTGCTTCAGAAAAGATGTTACCAGTAATGTTTTTAGTCAAATCTCTTGCCTTATGATCTACCAGTAAATTGCCACACATCTTTGGTACCACCATCTTAAACCAGAAGAGTCTCCTATCTTGATGCTTCGTGGCTTGTAATGGCAACTCCTCTACTGGGGATGGTAAAAATCCACAAAGAGTTACGGGCACAGTTCAGCACATCAGGGAAACCAGCTTCCCCACCCCTACACCTCTTGCTCCCTTGAGCCAAAATCATCAAAGACCCTGTTTGAATAAAAAACCATGCCTAACTCAAAAAGGAAAACACCCACTTGGATAAAGGTGCAGAATCGAGCAGAGGGGAGAAAGGGATGATACCGGGTGGGGAAGGAAAGGAGAACAGCAGAAGGGAGAAAGTAACTTGCTTTTACATTGGAATAACTTGCAGCATCCTGGTGGAATGCTACACCCACAAAATGCTGGAGGAACTCGACAAATCAAGCAGCATCAATGGAGGGGAATAAATAACTTTCTTTTTATTTATTGAGGTACAGCATGGAATCGGCCCTTCCATGTCACCTAGCAATCCCCCAATTTAATATTAGCCTAATCACGGACAATTTATGAAAAATTAACCTTCCAACTGGTAGGTCTTTGGACTTTTGGAGAAACTGCAGCACCCAGAGAAAACCCGCATGATCACAGGGTTAAACTCCTTACAGGCCCCAGCGGGAATTGAACCTTGGTCACTGATATTCTAAAGTGTTGTGTCAATTGGTGTTGCTTAAAGATCTGTAAGATCCCTTTAATCTCTAGTAAAATGCTGTATTGACAATGCTTACATCTCTAGTGTTTGTAACTGTGACGTTCACCAAACAAAACTAGCAGTCTTCCATGAATGTGCAGAACATCACATACAGAGAAGTCGGAAGTTCATTTGAAAATTTATACTTAAGGCTATGCTGAATCTCATGCCAGTGTCTATAATCATGTTCCATTAGTTAAGGTTACGTTAATCTTCTTCACCCAGGCTTATATAAGGAACAAATAGATCACATTATTGTATCATTAGTCCATTTCCTATCATTGGCATCCATAGGTAGTTATTTCACAACAACAATGATATTGCCTTTAGTTGTAGGCGAACTGGTTTCAACCACAATTCTGTTAAGGGATCAGGATTATAACAGCCGATATCCCAGCTAGGTCTATTTAAAAGGCACGGAGCCCAGCTAGAGTAAGTTTCTTATTCATAAAGTTATTTTATTAGTGACTTTTAGTTCCAGTCACAATAAAGAAGGTGGCCATAACAATTAGTACAGTGCAGAAGAATTAAAGAAAATGCTGAACAACAATTAAATGTCTTATTAGTTCCGTAAGTTCCTGGAGCAGGATGGAGGCGTCATAACTGGGGACAGGCGGAAGACAAGGAACAATGGAGTGAGTTGTGACAGAGCAGTGAAAGGTTGGGAAGGGAGAGCTGGGGTCACAAATGAAAGCTGTGCTGAAAGATGACTCCACTTCCTGGTTGTTCTCTGCAGCTGTGAATTATGGAATGAATTAGTAGACTCCTCTGTACTTTAAAGGGGATCAAAAAGGTATAGGAGACAGCTTGGATGAACATAAACACCAGGTCTGACCGTGCAATACATCCCAACAGTTCCATCTCTATTACATGAATCTTATGGCTGAGACTTTATAAGGCATTGGTGAGTGTGTATTTGGAGTATTGTCAGCAGTTTTGTGCCCCTTTATTTAAGAAAGGATGTGCTAGTGTTGGAGAGGGTCTAGAGGAGGTTCACGAAAATTATCTGGGAATTAATGTGTTGCACAAACTTGAGAAAATCTGCAGAGGCTGGAAATCCAAAGCAACACACAAATCTGATGTTGCCTGGCCTGTAGAGTTCCTCTGGCATTTTGTGGGGGTTAACACATGTGTTGACTCTGGGATCTGTACTCGCTGGAGTTTAGATGAATGAGGGGGAGTCTCATTGAAAACTATTGAATATGGAAGACCTGCAGAGTGGACACGGAGAGGATGTTTCCGATAGTGGGGGAGTCCAGGACCAGACACAGCTTTAGATGGAAGGATGGCAATTTAGAACAGAGATGAGGAGGAGTTCCTTAACCCAGAGGGTGGTGAATCTGTGGAATTCATTGCCACAGATGGCTGCAGATTCCAAGTTATTGATTATATTTAAAGCAGAGGTTGATAGGTTTTTGATGAGAAAGGGTGTCAAAGGTAACGGGGAGAAAGCAGGAGAGTGGGGCTTAGAGGCATAATAAATCACCATGATGGAATGGCGGCACAGACTCGATAAGCCGAGTGGCCTAATTCTGTTCTTGTTCTTCATGGTTTTATGATGGAGCTCATTTTGTACAGCAACAAGTCAGGACTGCACGAAGAGTCTATATAAACTGAGCCTAGTTTCCTGTCACTGAATGATACAGCGCAGAATCCTGCACTTTATCCCACTGATTACACGCTGAGCATTAACTATCCATTTGCACTAATCTTGCATTCAACTCACTTTCTTTATATTCTCCTCGCGTTCTTGTCAACTGTCCCAGGAATTTTTACCCCCAACAACCCCCCCCTCCACATCTGAACAAAAGGGACAATTTACAGTAGCCAGTTAGTCTACCAACCCATCATTGGGGGGGTTGGGGTGGAATCTGGAGCAACCAGAGGAAAGCGACACAGTCATGGGGATTTTGTCCAAACGCCATACACTTAGTACCCAGTATCAGGATTGAAGAAGGGCCTCTGACGCTGGGAGTCAATGACTCTACTGACTGTGCCGCTGTGCCTCTGTGCCATCTGTGTTATCTGTGTTATCTGCTGCTTTTAGCTGGAATTGCAAATGTGCCTGCACTTCAAAGTATCTTCCTTGCAGTAGAGAGCTTTGTCATATCTTTAAAAAAGGATGTGAAAGCTGCTATTTAATTACCTATAGGGACACTTCACAGAAGTAAAAAGTCTCAGAAAGTAACATGGTTGACAAGTATTTGCATAATCTGTGCCCCTATAAAAAATAATTGGAATAGGATGGAACTGTGAAGAAATGTCTGGCTGCTCCTACGAACACATTATTTGTCCAACTTATCTATAAAAGGGAGACAACAGGCCTTTACCAAAGAGTGAGTCATCAATAGAACTGTACAACCACTAGTTTATCAACTTTCCTGCCATCAATCATTCTGTGTGACTCAAGTGCAAAGACTTTCAGCAGATACATTCCTGCGTTACTGCAACAGCAAAGCAAGTAAAGTGCCTCAAGTTAGATTGCGTGTTCACTCAAAAGGTAGGTATTGTCCCTTTTCAACACCAGCATCAAAGCAATTATCATGACCGGATCTATGGTCCACAATTCTTCCAGTCATTTTTGACATTCCAATGTCACAGTTTTTAGAATGGAACTTTATTGTCATTGATCAAAACAATGAGATTGCTGTGATACTCCAGTCCACACAAAGCAGATATTTTGCAATACTTTGCAATGCATGCAATGCTGCAATATTTCTGTGTCTTCATTTCAGATTTCCAACCCCAGCAACGTTTCCATTTTAATATTCAGCATGGATTCTGTGATGAGGCCAACATACTGACAGTTCACTGGTCATGAAGACAAGATTGTCCAGTAACCTCAGGTGGATATTTATAGCAATGAATGAAAAGGAATAATGTTTAAACAAAAAGGTACTGCCAAGCCAGTGACCCTTCCCTGCTCCCATTTGCCCAGAGACTGGCATCACTGATCTATATCCACCATCATCCTGTGAAGGTGTGACAAGACACACGTGATAGTGCCCAAACCAAGGTTGCAGTATGTAATCTAGGGACTGGACCCCACTCACCTATTTATTAATCCACAATTCAATCCTATACTGCATAATATCATAAATACAAGGGATTCTGCAGAGCTGAGGAACTCAGCAGGTCAGGCAATACCTATAGAGGGGAATAAATAGTCAATGTTTTGGGTCAAGACCCTTTACAAAGGGACATGGCCCAAAACGTCGACTGTTTATTCTCTCCATAGATGCTGTTTGACTTGCTGAGTTACTGCACAATATCATATGTGGTACACCTGAATTCCCAGGCTGGTATTGCCAATGTAACAGCTCACCCTCAGTACCTCTGTTGAACATGTACTCAAATCTTTCAATAGGGCTCAAATCCACAACCTTCAGATGTGGGTGTATGGATATCTGGTTTCCAAATTCAACTAAAGAAACATAATATGCCTGTCATTTATTGCACTTGTAAAAGTACAGTTCCGCTCTCAATACAGCAACACGCACAAAATGCTGGAGGAACTCAGCAAGTCAGGTAGCATGTATGGAGAGGAATAAATAGTTGACTTTTCAGGCCGAGTCCCTTCATCAGAACTAGAAAGAAATGCTTCCTTCAGGTCTTGGCCTGAAACATCAACTATGTATTGCTCTCCATAGATGCTGCCTGACCTGCTGAGTTCCTCCAACATTTTGTATGTGTCGTTCTGGATTTTCAGCATCTGCAGGATCTCTTAAACTCAGTATAGCAAGGCGGAGTGGGCAAGGAACAAAAAATACAAGACTCCGGATTAACAAAGGAACACTCCATCTGGAACACCCTTTATCCTCTTTCCTCTTCATTTTACAAATGTTCTCTTAAACCTATTATACATCAATAAATCATGCCACAATCATAACTTAGCATGTGAGAGATGAAGTCCAATGATAATCCTGAAAGAGGAATTTCAAGCATTTACTGATGTGCAAGGGGTACTGATGTGCAAGGAGCTCCTGAAATGTTATCAAGAACAATAGAACCACATTTTTCTTTGCCTAATGTCGGTAATTTCTCTCGACCATGCCTGTAAAGAACTGTTTCAGACTGGTTAGTTAGAGCTTTATTGTCATTGCTGAGGACAATGAGATCACAGTGTTACTCCATTCCATGCAAAGAAGCACACTGGTGAGTGATTCAATTACTAAAAACACAATGACTAAATTTAAAATAACATCTGAGTTATTTAAAGTGACATCTAAGTTACAACTGACTTAAAAGCGAACAACTCTAAAATGGGGCATGGTTCAGCTGTACGCCAGCCCTGGGAGTAAAGGCTGTTTTTCAGTCTGGATGTCCGTCCAAGAGAGCTCCTCTGTGATGTTCACTCCCAAGAACTTAAAGCTGGAGACCCTTTCCACTGCTTCGCCATTGCAGTAGTGGAGCTTGCTCATACCTTCTTGATTTCCTGAAATTGATAATAATATCTTTGGGGTTTTTTAATGTTGAGTGAAAGGATATGGTTATTGCATCATTCAGGCAGTTTCTACACCTTCTCTCTGTTTGGTGTTTCATTGTTTTTGTAATTTATCCGATCACTATGGTGTTGTCTGCAAATCTGATAAAAACAGGTTGTCTGGGTGTGATTGGTAAGAAAGACCAGGTTGTTCTTCATTTACAGTATTTGCATTTGTTCTATGATAGCTTTGATTAGCAAATCAGGACATCTGTCTGTATGCATTTACATCCACACAGAAAACCATCAAAGAGTGGTTAATTGTCCTTGGGTGGTCCAGGTTCTCAACCAACCCAATCATTAGCCCAACCACATTAAAACGGAAATAGGTCAGAGCTATTTGATTCAAGTTCACTGTTAGTTAGACCATAAGACAGAGGAGTATAATTAGTCCATTCAGCCCATTAACTCTGCTCCACCATTCAACACTAGCTCACCTATTATTCCTTCTCAACCACATTCTCCTGCCTTTTCCGCATAACCTCTGACACTATAACTACTTAAGAACCAATCAACTTCTGCTTTAAATATATCCAATGACTTGGCCTGACTTTGAAAATGAATTTCATAGATTCACCACCCTCTGGCTATAGGAATTCCTCCTTATTTCTGTTTTATTCTGCAACATGTTTGTTCAGTGTTAGCCCTGTAAGTGCACAAGGCAGATAGTAAATGACACAGCAAACCATTAAACGGTCAAATCTGCACAAAGGCAAGTAGACCATTCTAACTCAGGCTCTGCCATAGTTCCATGTCCTTAGCCTGAGTGAGTTAATTCTTGCACCGTGCACTGAGAGGTTTATGATACATGAGAACAAAATAATGTGTTATTCACTCCATAGCCGATCAGTTGAAAGAGGACAGTATATGACATAGTTATAGACCACTCCAGTGCAAACACAGGCAGATGCCCATTCTCATAAGGCCATAAAACACAAGAGCAGAATTAGGCCATTCTGCCCAGATAATCAAAAACCTATTGATCCTCTGGCCAAAGAAACTCCTCCTTATCTCCGTCCTAAAGGGCCACCCTTGTATTCTGAGACTCTCTCTGTTCCTCTCAGATGAACTCGAGAAATCCCATGCCTCTGTTTTCAGGAACATGCTATGCCTAGTACCCCAGGCAATACTTACTCAAATCAATCAAGATCTCATGAATGACAGTGGCTTGAAGGACGGTAAGTTCAATTCCATAAACAACTGAGCTCTCCGGAGTAGAGAACTCCAATGATATATCTCTGGATGAGGAAACATCTCATCACAGGTGTAGATTAAACAACCTAGTTCTAGTTTCATAAACATGACCAATCCCTTTCAGAATCTTAGAACGTTCAGCTAGGGAATTTGCTTTAAAGATCTGACTTGTACAAGATGGAGGATGGTTAATGGTTGCTCCATAATCATCTCACTCCATTATACCTGGATGCTTCCCGGTGACATCTGGTCGATTACGAAGAAGAAGACGGACAAGTTGCATTAAAATACTTTCCCTGCTTTCAAACTGCGTAAGATGGAGTAACCTCGTGTCAACAAAATGACAAATTTCAATGTACAATTGAGATAATTGAAAGTTCAAAGTCTTCCAGCCGCCTTGCTGAGCTAGATCACAGACCAGAGTGCAAATTCGGGGGCACTAAACATTCTCTTTCAGGCTTTCAGATCATTATGTACAAAGACTTCTTTTGTGAGCAACTGTGATGTTCAAAAGTTACAGAAGTAAAAAAAATAAGTGTTTGGAGTCATAGCCTAAACATATCACAGAATCTCTTTGTAGAGACAGCCGATATTTGGCTCATCAAACCTACACCAGCTCTCTCAGCACCTCCAAAAACACTCGAAAATTTCTACAGATGCGGAGATCATTCTAACTGGCTGCATCACCATCTGGTATGTGGGGAAGTAGGGAGGGGGCTACTGCACAGGACCAAAATAAGCTACAGAGAATTGTAAAAATAGTCAGACCCATCATGACACTAGCTTCTCATAGCTTCCAGGACATCTTCAAGGAACAATGCCTCAAAAAGGCAGCATCCATCATTAAGGACCCTCAACCACCCAGGCCATGCCTTGTTCTCATTGTTACCATCAGGAAGGAGATGCAGAAGCATGAAGTTACACACTCACTGATTCAGGAACAGCTTCTTCCTCTCTGCCACCTGATTTCTGAATGAACATTGAACCCATGAACTTACCTCAAAACACTTTTTATTTCTATTTTTGCCCAACTTGTTTAATTTAGCTATATATATATATATACACACACACTGTAATTCAGTTTTTTTCCTATTATTATGTACTGCATCGTACTGCAGCCGCAAAGTTAATGAATTTCACAACATATGCCAGTGATATTAAACCTGATTCTGATTCTGAAAGTCATTTATTTAAGTCAATACTCTAAGCACGGCAAAGGCTTTTCAAATTTTTGTCTATTAGTGTCCTAGAGAAGGTGACCCAGTATTTTAATCAGTACACCAGATTAATGAGATTAGCTTTATTTGTCACAAGTACATCAAAACATACAATGAAATGTGTCGTCAGCCAACATAGTCTGAGACGTGTTAAAGGCCGTCTGCAAATGTCGCCATGTTTCTGGCACCAACATAGCAGGCCCACAACTGACTGACCTTAACCCTAATACCTTTGGAATATGGGAGGAAACCGGAGCAACTGGAAGAAACTCATGACAAGCTCCTTTGAGACAGCAGAGGGAATTAAACCCAGGTCATTGACACTGTAACAGTGTTTCACTAACCGTGCTGCCCCTGTAATGTACTGTGTTGTAGTGGTCTATGTTCTAGTTAAAATGCTGACATAATACCTATTTCGATTACATTATGTTGCCTATCACAGTTTTTTTTTTAAATTCTAGATTACAGACCATGAAATTAAACAGGAACCTGGTACCTATTTCCCACCGCTTCCAGCAAGAGAGCACAACCATCCCAACTTCCATTTGCCTATTAGATATCACCGGGCTTGTCCTAGATTCACACAGGATAGCTGAACAGCTGCAGTCACTCCATTATACTGCTGAAACCCCTGGGGAAAACTGAAAATAATATAGGAAGAGAATTTTACCACAGGGATGTCTTTCAATGACCGATAATCGGCCAGAACCATTGAAAACAGCTACAGCTGTGGACAATTAATGGTTAATTAACCGGTTCATTCTTCATTAGCATAACTAAAGACTGTAAGAAATATTGAAGACGAAGAGCAATTTTACACCGTTGCCTCTGCGATTATATTAATTTCCATTCTTTCTTTCCATTGACATAATTAACGGCTCCCCGGTTCTGGCCGAAGTGGCAGGTTTCACCTTGCTAATGGATTCAGAAATTGGCGGTGTGGCTGGGAGGAGGGTGAGAAGAGGCGGCAGATTGCTTGAGCACAGCTGCCAGCTCTCAGGAGCGCGCCAGATCCCAAGCAGGGGAACATCTGCTCGCCAGCGTTCGGGCAGCGCCTGCGACTCGAAGCCATTGCCAGCCGGTACTCGTTACCACACGTTGAAATCCCTCCGTAAAAGACCTGGTCAGACGTGGAATTAACACCCAGCGTGACCCTGGCTGGGCCGAATCGTTCCACTATCCCCCTGCATCCACTTATCCCTATAAAAAGTACAATCATACATGTGATGCTGTAAGAATTGAAAGCGTTGAAAACACTTACCGAGTTAAATAGTTTTATTTAACTATTTAGTGGTTTAAATAAAGTCATTTATATAACCATATAACAATCACAGCACGGAAACAGGCCATCTCGGCCCTTAATCTCACCTAGTCCCACCTACCCGCACTCAGCCCATAACCCTCCACTCCTTTCCTGTCCATATACCTATCCAATTTTACCTTAAATGACACAACTGAACTGGCCTCTACTACTTCTACAGGAAGCTCATTCCACACAGCTATCACTCTCTGAGTAAAGAAATACCCCCTCGTGTTTCCCTTAAACTTCTGCCCCCTAACTCTCAAATAATGTCCTCTCGTTTGAATCTCCCCTACTCTCAATGGAAACAGCCTATTCACGGTCAAGTCTATCTATCCCTCTCAAAATTTTAAATACCTCGATCAAATCCCCCCTCAACCTTCTACGCTCCAATGAATAGAGACCTAACTTGTTCAACCTTTCTCTGTAACTTAATTGCTGAAACCCAGGTAACATCCCAGGTAAAAAGGTAAACCAGTACCCAGGTAAACAGTCTTATATAAAATTTCCGGCGCCTGCGGCTTCGTTTTTAAAAAGGAGGCAATCGGCAAATGGAGATCAGGCAGAGGACACCAGACGTGACATTGAACAAGTCACCCCGACCTGGATGAGTTACTGGGGCAGGCAGAACGCCACCGCCAGACCACCTGCTCTACACCCAACGCACATCGTCGTGTCCGGCCGGGGTAGACAGGCTCCCGGTGCCAGATAGGAGGATGGAACAAGAGTGCGGGTGCCTCAAGCTGTGGGTCTTCAGTTGGAACCTCCCAAAGTTCAAAGTAAATTCATCAAACCCTCCTGATGAAGGGTTTCGGCCCGAAACGTCATCACTACCTCCTCCCATAGATGCTGTCTGGCCTGCTGAGTTCTGCCAGCATTTTGTGTTTTTATTTATTTCCAGCATCTGCAGAGTCACTCGTGTTGATTCTGTGTATGTTGTTTGGATTTCCAGCATCCACAGATTTTCTCTCATTTGTGATTGGGTTTTGTTTAGTCCTTTCTTCTCCAGATCCAAAAACTCCTTCAATGAGTCAGTGAACAACGTTTAGCTATGGTGACCTCATCCCAGTAGCCACAGCAATCAATACCAAAAGTTGCCTGGTTCTCGGGATCTCCAGGACAGCAGATCTGAGCATTAATTTTCTCTCTCTGTGGGAAAATTGTAAGTTTCCCATCCATTAACTTGGACATTGCCACTACTGTAATCTCTTATAGAGCAGGTCATATACAGTTATGGATTCACCCTAGAGAGCACATCCTTCATGTTCATGTGATTTTTCTGTCAAAGGACTTCTGTTGGCCTTTGTCCTACATGTAGGTGTCCACACAAATAAAAGCAAACTAGTCACTTAACCCTCTTAGAGTTTGTAGGAATCTGAATTTCATCTGCACTTTTGTTTGTTAACATTACAGTTGGTAGGACTATCCTCTACAGCAGAGGTTCCCAACCAACGTTCCCTCTGAGGTGCGCATCTGTGTGTGCACACATCTTTTGCTACTAGTGCAGAAAGAAGTTTAAACTGCGCACAAAAGATTGTCACCCTCTACTTTGTTGGCATGTTAAATTTATTTCGTTTTCCAGTTTCTGATGCAGACCATGATGACAAAGTGGAGTTTGCGATGATTTGTCTGCAGATTTTTAAACGGGCATATTTATACTGTTTTTGTTGAAGAAATTATTGGTTTACTGTGTTGAATACCAAAGAAGCAAAGGGCGTGAAGCGCAGACGAACTGCTAGGTCATTTAAAGTAGAAACCGCTACACCATAAGCACATGAGATCAGGAACATGCAGCTACGAGAAATACTTATGTACAATACAGAAAGTGGTGTCACCTAAGTGTTGCGTATATTGTCATGATGCAAAAGCTGCTGGAGAATTTGCAAGTGGGAAGAAGCGGAGTGATATTTGGAAACTTGACTTTTTAAAGCATCATTTAGCAAGCAAATCACTTATGGATGGTTTGTAAAAGCTCTGGCAAGAAAATCCTCAATCATCTGCAACATATGTTTTGTGAGTGTGCAGACAAAGGCGAGCGAAAATGATCAAACCCAGAGGAGATCAAAGTTCTTATTGACAGTGTTTGCTAGCTGTTAAAATGAATACCTCTATATATAAAATTCAGTGTACTCATGTTGTTGTCACACTGGTCATTACAAATTAGAGGGAACATTGTTCACAATGTTTTTTATGCCGTGGACCTCTACCATTAACTGAGAGCTCTACTGAGCCATGGGGCTCTGTAGAAGATTGCTTTGTTAAAACAAAGGCACCACAGATTAAGAAGCAACTTGTGATAAGTGGTCTTGCATGCCCCGAGGATAAAGAAATCCAAATTCTGTCTTGACGTGGTTTCATTTTGTACAAAGATGTACTTTTACTCAGACAAGATAAAGAGACGATTTTTAAAGATTATTTGTCACATGTGTATTGAAATACACAGTCGTTTGCATCAAATCAAATCAGTGAGGATTGTGCTGGGCAGCCCACAAGTGTCTCAAAACACAAAAATACAACTGCAGATGCTGTGGATCAAAGAATACATACACAACACTGGAAGAACTCAGCAGATCAGGCAGCATCCGTGAGAAAAGAGTAGCCAACGTTTCGGGCCGAGACCCTTGGTCTCTTTTCTCACGGATGCTGTCTGGCCTGCTGAGTTCTTCCAGCGTTGTGTACGAATTCCACAAGTGTCTCTATGCTTCAGGTACAAACAGAGCACTTCCACAACTCTAACCCTAGCTGTACATCTTTGAAGTGCGGGAGGAAACTGGAGCACACAGTCATGGGGAGGACGTACAGACTCCTTACAGGCAGCGGCGCGAATTAAACCCCAGTGAGTGAACGACTGGCACAGCACAGTGATACGCTGCTGTGCCACCCCTTGCCCCCTTTGTAGGAAGAGTCCATTCTCTCTCAGATGGGCCTTAGGGATTACCTGGGGGTGGTTGGGCTCCTTCTTCAGTGCCACCTGATCAGTTTTGTACTGAGTCATTCCTGGTATCTGCCCGATGCTGTGTTGAGAGGAGGCGGTTGAGGCAGCTGGACTAACAGCATTTCAAAGGTACATAGAAGTGAAAGGTTTGGAGAGAGCTGGGCCAAATGCAGACAAATAGGAATAGCTTAGATGGGAATCTTGATCAGCATTGACCAGTTAGAACAGGGGTGGGCAAACTTTTTGACTTGTGGGCCACAAAGGGTTCTAAAATTTGACAGGGGGGCCGGACCAGGAGCAGATGGACTGAGTGTTTTGGTAATACACCTCATAAGAGAAAATAAAATATCATGGGATATCATGTGCTTTAATTTCAATTGAAAATGAACAAATGCATTACAACAAAATATCTGTCTTTGAAGTCTCATGGTATTTAGCTATTTATTGAAATGACATTTAAAACACTGAAAATTAAATGAATAAAATACAGCTTTTTTTAAATAGTAACAGTTATTATTTTAAAGCACTGAAAATTCTGTTATCCTTCAAGATATTATCATCATCACTCTCCTCCTGACTGTCTTTATTTCAAAAACAGTAGGAGATGCAGGTCTACTTGTCCTGCTCCTTCTTATTCAATTGTCCCCTGTGCCAAAACTCAACAACGACCAGCACAAAGACAGAACACTGACAGCGCGCCAGTATGCAGAGCGCATTATTTGATCTGGAGCGCATTTTTTTATTTTGCGAACGTACGTGCACCTGCGCACTACTCATGTCCATCACTTAACAGAAATGACATGTAACATGCAAGGCTTATTGAAAAAAATATTTTCAAATGCATTTTTTACATAACACAATGAAGAAACTTATTTTTAATTTCAGTGGGAACAGTGTTGTTGGTCTCCCTTTTTAGCCAGCGCATCAAAGTCTGGATTCAGTTTTGTTGTGGCGATTCTCAGGATGGATCTGAGGTGTTGGTCAGTTAACTTGGATCTGTGGCTGGCTTTGTTGATGTTCATGACGCTGAACGCCTGTTCACACAAATAGGTCGAGCAGAACAAAGAGTAAAGCGCAAATGTGGTGTAATACGCTGCACCTCAACAAAGGTCAATGTATATAGAGTGCGTCATCTTTTGGGAAAACGCCAGAATTGCGGGGAAAAATCGTTAACAAGGTTTATTAATATAATTTCATCAAGTTCTGCGGGCCGGATTAAAAAGCTTAATGGGCCGCATATGGCCTGCGGGCCGTAGTTTGCCCATGCCTGAGTTAGGATAAAGTACCCTTTTCTATGCTTTATATTCCATTATGTTTTCATTTTCAAACCAACCTGGAACACCCAACACTATTAATGTTATAGTGTCATAAAATCATTAAAGCAGGCCCTTCAAATACCATGCCCAAAAATAACCTTTTTTTGCCCATCCACAGAAATCCAATTTGCCTGCATTAATGACATATCCTGTTCAAGATGGTGCTGATGAAGTCTGGTGACTTTAATTGGTGGCCAACAAAACAAAGGAAACAACTAAATACTTCATTAATAACACTTTTTCTGGTTAACGATCACTGCAAACAATAGCTTGTATCTTCCCTTTCGGAGCTGAGCTTTTGAAGGGCCTGCACACCATGGCGTTTTTGCGGTATGAACTGAAGTCTTGGAGGCGCAGTATGGTTGTGACACAGTGGCCCGGAGAACAGGGAATGATCCAATCTACAGGTCCATTGCTGGAGTGGGCTTGGAGGCAATCCAATGCAGCAGAACTGAGGTGCAGAGAGTCGAGGAGGAGCCCGGGCCTGTCCTCGAGAGCAAGGAAAGATCCAAAGTTCGTTTGATTTAAGTGCCGGGCCTAATTGGAAAGGCTGGGTACAGGCCACATCAAGGCAGCGGGGCTCAGGCCTCAGGGCATATTGAAGCAACAGAGCCTGGCTCCAAGATGTTTGGACGATTCACGCAGTGGGCCAGGTTGAAAAGGTCAGGGAGTCGTGGCTGGAGGCAAGGGATGGGCCGCGCTGAGGCTTCATGTCTGTGGAAGGACTCACTCTCATAAACTTCAAATCTGAATGCTATTTGCTTACATTTATTGCTTGCACAATTGTTTTTATTTCTCTCCCTGGATGTTTGACAGTCTTTTTTTAAAAATGGGTTCTTTTGGGTTTCTTGTTTTGTGGCTGCCGATAAGGAGACAAATCTCAAGGTTGTATAATGTATACATACTTTAATCATAAATGTACTTTGAATATCTTTGCCTATTTAAGTCTTAAGTGCCTCAAATATAGTAATTGTATCTGATTCCACCACCTACTCTGGCAATATGCTCCAGATAGCAGCCACTCTCTGTTAACGAGTAAGGTAATCTGGCAGTCCTCTCTCAGACATTCTACCTCTAAGGGAATTTCATAATCCTCAGTAAGAGGACAAGCAAACAATGCTTTCACCTTGATTTCACATGTGAGAGCTATTTGGACCCAGACTGCAAAGCATCTCATTTAGACAAGGTAGACTGTTGAAGGACAAAGGGCAATGGTCAGATTAATACAGTTTATCTCCTTAAATTGATGACAAGATTAACTATAATCTCAAAGCTGTTCAAATGACTCTGCACACTTCCATGATTAAATAGCTTTACTAAAGCTGCAGCAGTTTTCTAAATTGCTTTATGACCAAACACGTGGTCCAGTGTGTTTTTTCCTCCTCTGCAATTTGTGTCATATGTAATATCGACACTTACACAAAATCTGTTCCTGCCATTTATTTAAGTACGGTTTCAATGACTAACTGTTGCTGTATTGCTGCAGGGTTTGGTAAGAAAGTTTCCCAATGGAAACACTTTGAAAATGTCTGTTGTTTGTGCAAGCCAATTCATGAATTGAATTAACTGCGATGGTAGTTTAAGATTCCACAGCATTTCCCAGTACCTGAGATAGAGTGAATGAGGGAAAATCTGTTCCGCAGGAGTTAGCGTAGTGATTAGCGTAACACTATTAAACACCAGCGAACCAGGTTCGATTCCTGCCACAGTTTGTATGTTCTCCCCGTGACCGTGTAGATCTCCTCTGCATGCCCTGGATTCCTCTCACATTACAAAGACATACAAGTTAGTATGTTAATTGGTCACATACGTGTAATTCAGTATTGTGGGCTCCTTGGGCTGGAAGGACCTTTTACCATGCTGTGTCTCTAAATAATAAAAATAAACAATTATAGGTGGAGCAACAGGGAGTGTTGAGGAAGCAGGGATTCTGCAGGAGGACTCATACTGGTTGAGAGAATGGGCACGAAGTGGCAGGTGGAATATAGTAGAGGAATGTGTATGTCATGCCCTTTAATAGAAGGAATGAAAGTGTATACTATTTCCTAAATGTGAAGCAAATTCAAAAACTGGAGGTGCAAGGGGACTTCAGAGTTCTAGCACAGGACTCCCTCAAGGTTAACTTGCAGCTTGAGAGAGAAAGGCAAATGCAATGCTAGAATTCATTTCAAGAGGACGAGAGTATAACAGCAAGAATGTAATGTAGAGGATTAATGTAGAGGATGTCTGACCGTGGTGTCTGAAAAGAGGATGCTGTCCAAGTTGCATGCCATCTTGGACAATGACTCCCATCCACTCCATGATATACTAGTTGGGCACAGAAGTACATTCAGCCAGAGACTCATTCCACTGAGATGTAACACTGAGTGTCATAGGGAGTCATTCCTGCCTGTGGCCATCAAACTTTACAACTCCTCCCTCAGAGTGTCAGACACCCTGAGCCAATAGGCTGATCCCTGGACTGGTTTCCACTTGGCATAATTTATTTTACTTATTATTACTTAATTATTTATGGTTTTATATTGCTATATTTCTACACTGTTCTTGGTTAGTGTAACAAAACCCAATTTCCCTCGGGATCAATAAAGTACGTCTATCTGTAATCAGGCATTGGTCAGACCACATCTCGAGTACTGTGAACAGTTCTGGGCCTCAAATCTAAAGCACGATGAACTGGTTGTTTGAGAGGATCCCAGGACTGAAAGGGTTATCATATCTGAAGTGATGATGGCTCTGGGCCTGCCCTCTCTGGAGTTTATCAAGATGAGGCGGGATCTCATCGAAGCCTACTGAATATTGGGAGTCCTGGATAGAGAGTGTGTGGAGAGGATTACTCCAGTAATGGGAGAGTATAGGACTGGAGGGCACAGCCTCAGAATGAAAGGACATCACTTAGGAAACAGATGAGGAACGCTTTTTTCACCAGAGGGTGGTGAATCTGTGGAATTCATCTCCACAGATTGCTGTGGAGGCCAAGTCATTGTGTATATCTAAAGCAGAGGTTGATAGATTTTTAACTAGTAAGAGTGTCAAAAGTTACAGGGAGGAGGCAAGATAATAGTACCTAGAGGGAATGGTAGAGCAGACCTGAAAGGCCAAATGGCCTAATACTGCTTCTACAGTAGTGAGGTACAAAGTATCCCAATTGAAGGCAGAGGGGAGAATTTTCCCAGTGTAGAGGGTGCGGCCTAATACATAAACCAGCCTCACAGGTGAAGATCAACAGACATTTAAACCCATTTGCAGTTCCTAAACAGAAATTGAAGACCACACTATTATAAGAAGTAAAGCATAATAAATTATTCAGCTTGGGATGTCCTAGAATGCTAAATTAATGCAATTTCTTTCTTTACATGGTCTGATACCTCTCAAAGATATCATCAGCATCATGAAGAAACTATTCAATGTGACCAGCACTTACGGTTTGTTAACATGGGGTTTCAAAACCTTTTATGAGATACCTTTTAGAATTGAATTGACTTTATTATTTACATCCTTCATATGCATGAGGAATAAAAATCTTTACATTATGTCTCCACAATGTGCAATTTATAGTAATTTATAAATAAATAGCATGTACAACAGGACTTGGGTCCCCAATGATCCTACACACCTTTTACACACCTGTCCTTGTAAATGTCCTGAATAGTGGGAAGTTCACATCTACAGATGCGTGGGGCTATCCACACCACTCTCTGCAGAGCCCTGTGACTGAGGGTAGTACAGTTTTCATACCAGGCAGGATGCTCTCAATTGTGCCCCTATAGAAAGTTCTTAGGATTTGGGGGCCCATACCAAACTTTCTCAACCATCTGAGGTGAAAGAGGCCCTGTGCCTTTTTCACCACACAGCCGGTATGTACAGACCACGTGAGGTCCTCGTTGATGTTTATGCTGAGGAACTTAAAGCTGTTCACCCTCTCAACCCCAGATCATTGATGTCAGTAGGGGTTAGCCCGTCTCCATTCCTCCCGTAGTCCACAACCAGTTCCTTTGTTTATGTGACATTGAGGGAGAGGTTGTTTTCTTGACACCAGTGCATCAGGGTGATGACTGCCTCATTATTATTTGAGATTAGGCCAATCAGTGTAGTGTCATCAACAAATTTATTTAGCAGATTGGAGCTGTGGATGGCAACACAATCGTGGGCATACAGAGAGTAAATGAGGGGCAGTACACTGCCCTGAGGGGCACCTGTGTTGAGGAGCAGAGGTGAGAGAGCCCACTCTTACCATCTGCCAGCAATCTGACAGGAAGTCCAGGATACACAAGGCAGGGTAAAGGTCGAGGTCTCTGAGCTTCTTGTCGAGCCTGGAGGAAAATGTGATGTTGAATGCTGAACTGTAGTCCAAGAACAGTATAAGATGATAAGAGGCATGGATAGAGTGGACACCCTGTACCTTTTTCCTAGGGCAGTGATGCACCATCAATAATTCTCGGAGACATGGGTTAAGGTAGGCTTTTATTGGCTGGAAGAAAGCACGAACAGCAAGCGATCACCACACAACATCCTGGGGACTGAGGGAGGAGCAGTGCCTCCAATCGCCTTTATACCGGGGTCTGTGGGAGGAGCCACAGTCAATGGGAGGAGCCACGGTCTGTGGGAGGAGCCACTGTCAGTGGGAGGAGCCACATGAGCTGTCAGCAGGGGGCATGTCCAGACAGGTATATGTAGTTCACCACAGGCAGCCAATGGCTAAAACAGTAACTTCAACGTGGTTGGAAGAAAGTATAGGGGGGATATCAGAGGTAGTTTTTTAAAAGAGGACAGAAAATCCGGGAAATACACTGCCTGGTGTAATGGCAGAGGCAGATACAGCTGGGACGTTTAGGAGACTTTTAGATAGGCACATGTATGAAACAATTGTGGAGGGTTATGTGGGAGGGAAGCATTTGATTGATCTTGGTTTAGGTTAATAGGTCAATAAAACATTGATGTGCAAAGGGCCTATACTGTGCTGTATTGCTCTATGTTCGATGTTTTAACTTTGCAGAGCACAGCAAGTCTTTCACACTATTAAATGTAACTAAAACTGAGATGTGCTGATGATGAGAGCTGCTCCTTGAGACATGGCTTCTGCAGGCATGATGAGATCACTTTAGCAATCTCAAGTATATGGTGTTGTTTTGTGAGAGGTGCAGCAAAGTGCAGCTTAGATCTAAGGTGTTTGATCGAACAAACAAGCCAAACCTTTGAACTACAGTCTGCTTGAAATATAAATATACCAAAAACTTTAGTCTCTGAAGCCCTGAGTGAACAGTTTCAATCATTAAAAAATGACTATAATCTGAATCAGAACTAAGTTTAATATCACTGGCTAATGCTGCGAAATTTGTTGTTTTTGCAGCAGTACGATGTAATACATAATAATAGAGAAAAAAACATGAATTACAGTAAGTATGTATAGTAAGAATTACAGGGTATATATATATTGTATATAACTATTATATATAATAGTTAAATCAAATAAGTAGTGCCAAAACAGAAATTAAAAAATAGTGAAGTAGTGTTCATGGGTTCAATGTCCATTCAGAAATTGGATGGCAGAGTGGAAGAAACTGTTCCTGAATCACTGAGAGTGTGCCTTCGGGCTTCTGTACCTCCTACCTTATGGTAGCAAACTCATCCAGACTGAAGGAGTCGAGTTACCTGACTCCACGTACCGGATGCACCGGACAGCTACAAACACCTGGGGATCCTGCTGGAGCATGGAAGCCAAGAGGAGAACACAAGGAAGGCTGCAAAATCCATGTACCTCCAAAGAGTGAGATAGGTCCTAAAAACCCATCAGAGTGGGAAGAACAAGGTCAGAGCTATCAACATATTTGACTGACCAGTCACTAGATGCCCAGCCACAATAGTGTGCTGGCCAATGAACGAACTGGAAGCCGCTGACATCAAGACCCATAACCTACTAACAATACATGAAGGATTCCAGACAAAGTCCAACGTCGGGCGACTGTACATCCACCAGAATGAAGGGTGTGAGAGACTTGGAAATGTCAAGGCCATGGTCCTGGAAGAAATGCAAAACATCCATGAATATGTCAGGATAATGGCCCCTAAGGATGAACAGCTAGGAGAATACCTCAGATATCAGGCTGGGAATATGGAAATGGAAGCGGGTGAAGCAGAGCCAGAGGACCAGTGGCCATGGCAAGACAAACCACTGCACTGGATGTACCATCGCCAGATATCAGAGGTGGCTGACATAAGAAAGTCCTACTAATAGCAGGAATTGGCAGTGCAGAGGGACAGCGCAGAGGCACAGCTCATGACTGCACAAGAACAGACGCTGAACACAAGAGCAATAGAATCAGGGGTCTATCACAACAGACAAGACCCACGATGCAGACTGTGCGAGGAATCCATTCTATCTAGCACATAGTAGCAGATGCAGGCAGGGACTGCGTACACTGAACAGAACAACCAAGCTGCAGGAATTGTGTACAGGAACACCTGAGCTGAGTATGGATTAGACACTCTCAAATCCAAATGGAAACACTCAAGAAAATAATGGAGAATGAGAGAGCTAAGATCCTGTGGGACTTCCAAATACTGAGTAATAAGCAGGTACTGTCAACCAACCAGGCATAATAACACTGGGCAAATAACAGAAAAAAGCAATCGATGTGGCAATCCTGATTGCTGTAACATCAGGAAGAAAGAAATTGAGAAGCTGGAGAAACACCAGGGCTTGAAAAAGCAGATAGAAAGGACATAGGAGGTTAAAGCCAGAGTAATCCTGGTGGTGATAGGAGCACTTGGAGCTGTGACACTGTGACATCTGGACTGGGAGAGTGGCTCCAACAAATCCCGGGATCAACGTCTGAAATATTGTTCCAGAAGAATGCACTGAACCCTCAAGCTCCCAGGCCTCTTGTGGCAGACCCAAGATTGAGGGAAAAATACAGATACACACCACCCATAAAAAGAATGAGAAACAAAAACAGGATTTATATATACATTTAATTTAGCTTTATATATGTTATATACAAAGTTAAATAAGTAGTTCAAAATTGTAGTGAGGTAGTATTCACAGGTTCACTGTTGATTCAGGACTCATTAATTAATATAATTAATGATTCCTGCCAAATAAAATGATCTGGTTTTTCATTCCATTTTGCTGTTCCTCTTTTGCGCTATTTATTTATTTTATTGTAATTTATGGGGGTTTTTTATGTCTTGCACTGTTGTTACACACAAGTTTCATGACATATGTCAGTACGTAATAATAAATCTGATTCTAATTCACTGCTCTTTGTGGGTGACTACTGTGTCTAGTTTCACTGCCACACTTCCCATAGAGTAAAGTGCAAAGGCATTCTGAAAGAGAAGCATTATAAACGCAAGCCTTTTGATAAAGTGTTCCCATTCCAGCTAACCACAGGAACAGGCTGAGCTCATCAACCCCTCAACCATTCAATTAGAATATAGCCGAACAATAGCGCACCCCCAGTTCCCACCTTTAACATTGCATATTTTGTAAACAATTCTGCCCAATGATTGTGTCACTCTCCCTTATAATCAAACCTGATAACTGAACAAGTATGATTTCTAATGCAAGATAGTTTATTACCATTCTTCAGTGCATGAGCAAAGGAGAACAAAATGCTTGTTACTCTGGATCGGATCCGAAGAAACATAAAATATCTCAATAGAATAAAAAACACAATAAAGAAACAAAAATAACACAGTAAGTACAAAAGCAATCCTATAAAATACAATTTACAAGTAACTGGTATATGTATACATAGACTGATTGTATGTACTGTACATAAAGTGATACGAGGTGATGTGTGTTTAATGGTGGTGGAGTGGGTTGAAGACAGACTGATTTTATGTTGGTCAGTCAGTTGTTACTATCTTCCACTTGCAGCACTTTTCCTGGACAAATTTTACTCTACTTTTACCGGGAGAAACTGCTGTAGTTTCCATTACGTTCTTTTCCACCCCCATTCCTCTTCAAAAAGACTTTGAGTACAGAGTAAATTAAGTTTGATTTTTTTTGCACAATGGACTGCTTGCTGTGAGCCCAGCTGTACATTTGCAGTTCCTTCACAATCAAACTTCTTATACTTCTACAGAAGAAAAAGAAATCGATCAGTCAAATTCCTAAACCCTCGGTGTGGCTCAGCTGGGAACACTCTCACTAGTGTAGTTAAATATGAGATTGATATCGAATGCACATATACCCACAGGTGCAATTACCTGCTGCAGCACTGAAGGTACAACCATATTGACAGCATTCACACATTTTTGTTTACAAGAACACAATTAAAATAAAATAAATAAAGTTTAAGGTTGCAAGGTCATGTCCTACTCTGGATCTGAGCACACTAATCTATTTGGCTGTTCTCTGGGTGTGGTACTGAACTGAGACTTGTATTAATAACCCTTTTAAAAGAAAATAGGGAGTTATTTGTGGTGTACTGGTCAGAGTATACTCATCGTAGATTATTACGTAGATTATCTACTCATTATCACAAGAATTTTCAGGATGCACGTTGATCCCTATATTCCCTGCAATACAATAGAAAATGCACATCTACCCATCTACTTCGATGAGCCATTTTAGGTCATGTGATATGTGATGCTAAGGCAACCCTTTCTTTCTATTGAACTTGAGTCTTGGCCCAAAATGTCGATTGTTTATTCATTTCCTGACTTGCTGAGTTCCCCCAGCATTTTGTGTGTGGTGCTTTGGATTTCCAGTATTTGCAGAATTTCTCTAGTTTCTGTTGTTTGTTTTACCACCTCTCTTACAATAGAAGTTTGTTTTCAGAAGATATGGTTTGTATTAAATTGTGATTCCATGCAGATTTCTGAGGTGTGGTGTGCCTCACCTTAAGGGAAAATGTAGCACATACTAAAGAGCAAGGTCTAGTGATGTGAATCCATGCCCCTTGGGAACGAGTGGCATGGCAGCACAGTGATCAGTCATTTTACCGTGCCAGCGATTGCCCCTTTGGGGTTCAATTCTTGCCACTGTCTGTAAAGAGTTCATGTGTTCTCTCCAGGACCATGTCTGTTTCATCCAGATACACTGCTTTCCTCATACTTTCCAAGGACATACAGATTAGAGTTAGTGTACTGAGAAGTTCAGAGTAACTATTATCGAAGTGCATATATGTCACCATATACTACCCTGAGGTTCATTTTGTTGCAGGCATTCGCAGTAAATACAACGAAACACTGTAGAATCAATTAAAAACCGTGCACAACGAAGATGGACAAACAAGTTCTGAGAATGCTATGTTGGCACCTGAAGTGTGGGAACAATTGCGGACTGCCCCAGCACAATCCTCACCGACTAGATTTCATGCAAGCAATGCATTTCACTGTATGTTTCGATGTGTATATGACAAGTAAAGCTAATCTTTAATCTCTTTTAGCTCCTGGCTTATCTGATAAAAGATATTGTTTTCTGGCCCTTCTGAGCAAACCACAGCAAGGCTCCTAAAAGCATTGGGTGTAATATATTGATGTGAATAGAAGACTGACTGGCTGAAAGGGACAGAGGTTGGACAAAATTGGTCTTCTTCTGGTAAGCAAGATGTAACAAGTGGTTGGTGTTGGGGTTTCCTCTTTTATAATTCATATAAATGTCACGGGTGAGAATGTCAATGATATGACTACATACTTGCTGCAAAGAGTAGGAAATCTAACAAAATTGTTAATATTTATTGCTAAGGGATCTTAATACAAAGTATAGAAGTTATATTTCTGTATAATGGGGCATTTGGGAGACAAATATCTGGAGCATTTTGTTTGGTCTTAACCTTCTAATTTGCTGAGGGATGTTAACACATTGGATGCAGTTTGGAGAAGATTTACCGAACAAATATATGGATAGAACAAGTTGACCTATGAACAAAGGCAGGACAGGCTCAGCTTCAATGAAGCTTTAAAAACGAGTACAGACTTCATTGGAGTGGAAGGTTCAGAAGCTTTTTGACAGGAAGAATGTGGGGTGGATGTTTCCTCAGAGAAAAATCTAGAACTAGAAGAATACTATTTAAAAATATGTGGTTGTTCATTTAACACTGAGCTAAGGTGAATGTTTTTATCTCTCTGAGGGCCATGAGGTCTTTGGATTTCACTTCCTCAAAGGGACAGTAGAACTGTAATAACTCAGTTAATAACTCATCTCCTAGTACCTTGGGCCACGAACTTATCAATCACCCTGATGAGTTATTAACTTCAAACTTTCTGCATAATCACTCAAAGAGTTGACCTGCATGTGCATGTAACGAGAGCTGAATAACTCATCTCCTTCTACCTTAGGCCACGAACTTATCAATCACCCTTGTTGTGGACACTTTCTGGATGTCCAAAATCCATATGCTCCACGACCGCTGGACTAAGTGTGTAAACGTAGAAGGGGACAATGTTGAAAAAATAAATGTGCTAGGTTTTCCAAAATTTGACTCCTTCTACAGGCCAGAAACTTATCAATCACCCGTCGTAATAGTTTAGTTGATTAAGTTGGCCAAGAGGAATTGTCTTGTTAACACTTTGTCCAAAAAGATGCCCTGAAACATTCTAGAGGGTCAAGGGTAGGCATTTTCTGTAGTGAAAAACTTCCAGGAGTTTTGGAAGAAGAAGAAGAAGAAGAAAGTAGGAAATGGAAATGGAGAACAAACATAGTGGAAGAACAGAACTCAGTTGGAAGGACGGATACTGCAGTTGGAAAATCCTCATGCAGACAATGGTCTCACGGTGAATGTACAGGTAACTTTTAGTTATCACATGACCTTGGAGAAATTTGAGACACCTTGCCCTTGGATATTCTTTGGATGTTTATTCATGCTTTGCTTGAACTGTGTTTCAGTGAAGCAAACCTGGATTGAACACGCAACAATGATTATGTCCACACTTTCGGCTAATATATGTGTAATGGGCCCTTTTAACGTTTTGTTTGTTATAGTTTAAAATGTTTTGTCAACACAACTTTAATTCGAGTTTATACTGGTGTGAGTTAAATTATTGTTTCCCGGTAAACAGTAAATTTGCATAGGTGTGTTACTGTTTATTCAAGCAGAAATCCTGCTTTCCCTTAAAGGGAACACTCAAACTTCTAACGTTTTATTTTTATCTGGATCATATTTGTGTTTACTTATTGGAAATGGCTTTCTCATCATTATTCCCATGCATTGTGGAGTTCTGTTGCTGTTAGCTTGGATTCACAGTCATAGTTAACTCAATACCAGCCAATGGTGGGAGGGTTACACAGGTTTATCATCACACACACAGGTCATGATTTTTTTTGCAGCAGTAAAATACAATATATAAAATCACTATGGTCCTGTGCAAAAGTCTTGGGCAACCTAGCTATATATATATATGCTTCCAAGATTTCCAAGATGGCGGTGCGACGCAGCTTGCAGCGGCCACTCCGGAGGCTGATTATCTGTTATTTGTGAAGCGGGGTGCTGTGCACAATCATAATCGATTGAAAACGGACGTGGGAGCACGGAGGAACATTGGGAATTCCCCAGGAAGACCTTCCTAGTTGCTGCTGCTGCTGCTGTGAGGTCCGGGACTCTGCTGGGAAGAACAAGCCCCCAGTCCTCGGGGTCGCATTGCCGATGGCTGTTGGCGGGGGCGTCTTAATACGCTCGGCAGAGGATGGTGCTCGGAGAAGCTGTGCCAGAGGGGATGGTTGTCTCGGAGGTTCGATGGACTCAGGTCGCTTTCGGTGTGTGCTGCGTCTGTGAGGCTGGGTTCGACGGAGCTTTCATTGTGTGCTGCGTCTGCGAGGCTGAGTCGGGCGGCGCCATGGAAGTCCATAGCGGGGGTACTCCCTTCTGCCTCCGGTGTGGGATGGCGAGTCTGTCGGGACCCTGGGGACTTGTAGAAACTGTGTGGTGATGTCTTTTGAATTTATAGTCCTTTAACATCTTTGGACTATTTTTACTGTGCCCATGGTCTGTTTTTTTTTCAATTATGCTATTGTTTGCACTGTTGTAACTATATGTTGTAACTATGTGGTTTTGTGCAGGTCTTGTAGCTTTAGTTTTTGGTCTTGTTTTGTCTGGTGGATTTGGAGCTCCTTTCCGGGGAATGCACTAAGACGGCAGCGCGATATTAATACGCAGCAGCCTCTCCAGACTCTGGATTGGGGATTGTCAAACATTATGTGGATTTTCTGGTGTAGTCTGTTTTGTCATATGCTTTTGTGATATCATTCTGGAGGAATGTTGTCTCGTTTTTTAACTGCATTGCATTTGTGGTTTTTAAATGACAATAAACTGAGTCTGAATCTGAATATGCCTAAGACTTTTGCACAGTACTGTAGGTAGATATACTCTTGCTAAGCAAGGGTGGGAAAGGTTACCTGCAGGTAGATGGGAATGTGGAGCTGAATCAGCTGTGAACGTCTAAGGTGGCGAAGCAGATTTGAGGGGCTGAGTGGCTTCTTTCTTTGTATGTGCTAATTATGCTCAGGCTTGATCAATGCTAAGACTTTGCTGGTGGCATGACAACGTGTGGCTGACCATGTGTGACACCTCCAGAGTCCCATGTTAAGTGAGCAACATCATATATTCAAATTGGGTTCCCTTAGTTCTGCATTTTCCCACAAGGAAACTTGCTTTCCACATCCATCCTGTCAAAAACCCTTCAGGATATTCCATTCCAATGAATTCTGCAGTCTACCCTGAGCTCCATCACCACAAGAAGTTTCCAGCTAGACCAGGAATACACTTCACTCTTGCTCTTAAAACCTTCTTGAAAAATGAAACACCATCACTGAACCATCAGAATTCTTGATCCTTGGCCATTCAAAAGGGTGACAGTTCAACTGGAAAGGCAGTGAGAATCTTGATGTTCATCAAATATTGAAGAGAAATTTTATTTGTCACATGTGCATCGAAACATCCAGTGAAATCCATCATTGTCTGCCAATGACCAGCACAGTCCAAGGGTGTACTAGGAGCAGCCTGCGAGTGTTGACATGTGTCTGGCAACAAAATGGCATGGCCATACTCACTAACCCTAGCTGTGCATCCTTTGGAATGTGGGAAGAGACTGGAGCACCCAGAGGAAACCCATTTGGTGACGTGAAGAATGTACAAACCCCAAACCTGATATTAATGTGATTCACTATTGTGGACAGAGAGTGGGCAGAGGGCAGGGAGAAGGGAATCATGGTTAGGAAAAGGGGAAGGGAGAGGGGAGGGAACAAGAAGCACCGGAAAGACATTCTCTAATGATCTATAGACCCACTGTTTGAAATCAAATGACCTTGCCTGGTGTCTCAGGGCTGGGCATATCTCTACTGACGCCACCCACTGCTCCAGCACTCCTTCTCTGCCGCCTGTCCCACACCCCTCCCACGGCACTTTGCCCTCACCATTCCCAGCATCCTTTGCTCCTGACGGATTTACAAACTCGCTGTCGGCTCCACATTGACAAATACAGTACTATGCAAACTCTCAGGTACCCTAGCTATTTATATGTGGTTAAAACTTCGGTTCAGTAGTGCATAAACTTTTCTATGTGTTCTGTTATCTCTCTAGTCAGAGCTAGTTTTTAGTACAGAACGGCTACAACTTCTTTGTTGTTTTTGTGTTTTTTTTCTTTGTTTGTTCTTTATTTTTGTAACACCCAATAAATGGCTGTAACTATTATGTTTTATGCTGTATTCTGGACCTCCAAAGAATCTCTGGATCACCAGATCCAGCACTGGGCTGTCCACTGAGTGAAGAGACAGAGCAGACACCAGCTGAGATTCTGCCGTACTGACACTGCTTAGACCTATCTCAGTAAGAAGTGAACTGATTTCAGTAAGAATTGAATACCTTCAGGGAATAAAGAGAAGAATAAAATAGGTTTAGTTTTTGAAATTAGTTGTGACTTGTTTAATGTGTGCAATAATTTCAATTTGCAGGTATTTGAAATATTATGACTCATTTTATTTCTAAATTAACAAACTGAAAATTAAACTCAATTTTACATCCACATGCCAATGATGGTGCTGAAAGTAAGATTACATGGTACCGCTTACTCATTAGTACGCATCACAATAAACTTGACTTGACTTTCTTCATTTTTAATTGTTTTTACTTACTCTAAAAACCTTGATACCTTTGACAGTCAACAAAGCTGGAAGCAAAGCTTTGTTAGCAAACAAGATCCCAGTGATATTTTGTGGGTGGGGCTTGTTTTGAACACTGCACCAAACCATCCCCCCCACCTCCCAAACCTATTGATCACCCACCCACTCCTTTACATCATTCAGGGGCTGTTCACTTAACTCTGGAACCTCCTGGCCAAGCAGAATTGATTTGTCAATGCAATTAAGACAAGACATACAAGAGGTTCTGCAAGTGCTGGAAATCCTGAGATGCTGAAAGCTTCATATGCGATTTGGGTTGTCTCCAACCTGATGGTATAAAACTAACTTCCAGTAACCACTCACTCCCCCTTCTTTCCACCTCACCTTTTTTTCCCCTTCATTTAGGTGGGCTTATTGCCCCTTGTCTTCCCCTCCCCTGCCCTCATGACCTTTCCATCCCTCCAGTTCAGCACCTCCTTCCCTTTTTTCCAATGTATTCTATCAGATTCCTTCTTCCTCAGCTCTCAACCTCTTCCTCCAACCACCTCCCAGCTTCCTACCTCATCCACTCACTTCTCCCTTTACCTGGTCTATTACTTGCCAGCTTGAACTCCTTCTCCTCCACCCCCCCCCCCACATTCTTATTCTGACTTCTGCCCCCTTCCTTTCCCGTCACGATAAGGGATCTTGGCCTGCAATGTCAACTGCCTTTTCTCTTCCACAGACACTGCCTGTCTTGCAGCGTTCCTCCGGCATTTTGCATGTGTTACAGTTAAGACAAGTTGGACAACTGGTCTCTGCTCCTCAGCTTTTTCACTCCAGTCCTACCAAAGGATTTTGCCTCAAAACATCGACTGTATTATTTCCCTAGATGCTGCCTGGCCTGCTGAGTTCCTCCAGCACTTTGTGTGTGTTGCTTGGCTTTCCAGCATCTGCAGATTTTCTCTTGTTGGTCACCACGACCTGCTGGTCTAGTTGGTTGGTGTTGGGCAGGAAAGTATGGGCCCATAACTTTTTGCCAAAGTGCATCTTGGCTAAAAGTTCTCTTAGGTGTTCAGGAATCCCACAACATCTATTGGAATTACACTTGATTCAGCACAGATCGACAGCTTGATGATATAGGACCTCATTTTTGCACGCTTAAACCAAGGCTATTTTTACAATGACCATTCATGGCACTGAAAGCTCAACAAGAATTGTTTTAGAGTTTCATTTAATTTAGGAACTTTACAACTTTCAGAATCAGAGGTTAAGTCAATTATCTGGGCAAGGTTCCAGCCTGCTTTAAGGAAGAACACAAGCGAAAGCCTCTGATACTGTGTCAGCCAGTCCTTTAGCTGTGATCTGTTATCTTGTACATGTAGGGACCATCAAGGCAAACTCATGCCATCCTCAATGTCACAGACACCATAGCAACAATAGAAGGTAACAGAGTTGATTAGGAATTTCAGAGATTGTATCTTGGTTCAATTTAGTTGATATGATCTATGCCTCATCGTACAGCTCCCTTGTTTATAAATCTGATGGTCAGAGTGGCAATTCTACTGCTAATATTAATAGAATTAAATTCCACAAGGATGCCAGATTGAATTACCGATTGCTTACTGCAGCACAGTGTCCAGGTCTCATGTAACAGCTGTTATTTTCATTTATATGCTATGTATACATCCCGTTTTGTTGCAAACTTGGTGCTGGAGCAGCTCAGTTGTAGCATTCCTATCTTTCAATGTGAATTCAATTCCACTTGAGAACTGTTGAGGAAAACCTCAGCTAGCACTCCAGTCCATTAGCGAAGACATGCAATTTATCTTCCAAATGAGTTGTTAAAAAGAGTCCCTGGATTCTGGGTAGCACTTTCACGTGCAGAGAAGTTCTCATGACTTCCAGGCCAATATTTATCCCGCACCTAATTTCTTGGCAGGAGGCACAGACGCCTTAGGTTCTACACCACCAGGTTTAGGGACGGTTATTAACATGCAACCATCAGGCTCCTGATAACTTCAATCACTTCAACTCTGAACTGATTCCACAATCTACAGGTTCATTTTCAAGGACTACTTACAACACATGTTCTCAGTATTATTTTGATTTGTACAGTCTGTCTTCTTTTGCAAATTGGTGGTTTGTTAGTTTTTGTCTGTTTGTGCATAATTTTTCATAAAATTCTATTTTATTTTATTGTTTCTTGTAAATGCCTGCAAGAAAATGAAGGTTGTATGTGGTAACGTATACACACTTTGGTAATAAATTTTCTTTGAACTTTTGACCTGTACCAAAATATTGTTTGTGCGATCTCGCTGTGGGTAAATTATCTGCTGCATTTAAAGTGTATTGAATTGGTTGTAAAGGACATAGGAACCTCCTGAGGTTGTGAAAGGTGTTGCATGAATGTAAATCTCACACTGAGGGAGTACTGCATTGTTAAATATGTTACTTTGATGAAATATTAAAACAAAGTCTCATCTCCCTATTCAGATTGTTTTAGAATATTTCAAGGTTTAAGAAGAAGGTGGCAGTTTGCTTGGCCAACATTCATCCCTCTATACCCATAACTGATCATTCATTCCCTTGTTAGACAAGAGATATAACTGCACACAAAGTCATTGTGGTGTAGGCTATTGTTTAGATGCCATCTCCAGCTAAGCTCCTTCATGCATAATGTGAAGGGTCTTGGCCCAAACTGGTTTATTTCTCTCCATAGATGCTCCATCGATACTGCTTCACCGAGCACCTACGCTCCGTCTGCCAGAAAAAGCGGGATCTCATTTTAATTCCGCTTCACATTCCTATTCTGATATGTCCATCTACGGCCTCCTCCACTGTTGTGATGAGGCCACACTTAGGTTGGAGGAACAACACCTTATATTCCGTTTGGGTAGCCTAAAACTTAATGGCAGGAACATCAATTTCTCAAACTTTCAGCCATGCCGCCCCTACGCCCACCTCCTCCTTCACCATTTTCCATCCCCTTTTTCCTCTCTCACCCTATCTGCTTGCCTGCCCTCTGGTGCTCCTCCCACCTTTTCTTTCTTCCATGACCTTCTGTCTCTTACACCAATCAACTTCCCAGCTCTTTACTTCATCCCTCCCCCTCCAGGTTTCACCTATCACCTTTCTCCCCCCACACCCCCCACCTTCTAGATCTACTCAACATTTTTTTTCCAGTCCTGTGAAGGGTCTTGGCCTGAAACATCGACTGTATAACATCCACAGATGCTGCCTGGTCTGCTGAGTTCCTCCAGCACTTTGTTGTGTGTTGCTCTGCAGAAGGGCGTGTAGCCTTTGTGGAGCTCTTCAAAATAAAAGATCATTCGAAGTACAATATGTATGCATTGATTGTAAATGTGTAGAACATTACTTTGGTGTCAGTATAAAATTTATATATGAATTTTCCAATATGATTTTTTTCCCTCTGTGAAATCAAGTATTTAAATTACAAAATTGTAGTGAAGAGTATTTACATAAAACCATAAGTAATTGCACCTGGGTTGGCAATTAACTGCTTAAGGAAAAGATGGTTGTTATGTATTTTCCCCCCTGAACTACAACATCATTAGAATTTGGCACAGATCGACAGCTTGATGATATAGGACCTCATTTTTGCACGCTTAAACCAAGGCTATTTTTACAATGACCATTCATGGCACTGAAAGCTCAACAAGAATTGCTTTAGAGTTTCATTTAATTTAGGAACTTAATATCCACTGACATCTACTACAAACCTACAGACTCCCACAGCTACCTAGACTATTCCTCCTCCCACCCTGTCTCCTGCAAAAATGCTATCCCTTTCTCTCAATTCCTCCGCCTCCAGCGCATCTGCTGTCAGGATGAGGCCTTTCGTTCTAGGACAAAGGAGATGTCTTCCTTTTTTAAAGAAAGGGGCTTCCCTTCGTCCACTATCAACTCTGCCCTCCATCGCATCTCCCGTATTTCACGCACCTCTGCCCTCACCCCATCCCCTCGCCAGCCCACCAGGGATAGAGTCCCCCTGGTCCTCACCTATCACACTACCAGCCTACAGATCCAATGCATAATCCTCCGTAACTTCCGCCACCTCCTACGTGATCCCACCACCAGCCACATCTTCCCCTCCCCCCCACTCTCGGCTTTCTGCAGGGGTTGCTCCCGACTCGACTCCCTTGTCCATTCATCCCTCCCCACCGACCTCCCTCCGGGCACTCATCCCTGCAAATGGAAGAAGTGCTACACCTGCCCCCACACTTCTTCCCTCACCACCATCCCAGGCCCCCGACAGTCCTTTCAGGTGAGGCACCACTTCACCTGCGAGTCAGCTGGGGTGATATACTGTATCCGGTGCTCCCGATGTGGCCATTTATACATAGGGGAGACCCGTCATAGACTGGGAGACCGTTTCGCCGAACACCAGCGCTCAGTCCTCCAGCAGTGGCGGGATCTCGCTGTGGCCACACACTTCAATATGTCTGTCCATGGCCTCCTCTACCATCATGATGAGGCCACAAGCAGGTCGATGGAGCAATACCTTATCTCCTGCCTAGGTAGCCTCCTTCCTGCCGGCATGAACATCCAACTCACTGACCTCCGTTGATACCCCTGACCCCCACCCTTACCCCCATCCCTATCTATTATTTTAGTCTGGTTCTCTTTCTCTGTCTTTTCTCCCCCTCACTATAATCTCAACCCCCAGCCCTACCTTTCTTTCTCTTTTATTTCCCATAATTCTCCACCTTCCCCCTAGCCCATTTCCCTCCAACCTATCACTTCCCAGCTCCCTACTTTATCCCTCCCCCCACTTCTTATCCCCCCCTCGATCATCCCATGTTACTTCACTCCTGATGAAGGGTTTCGGCCCGAAACGTCGTTATTACCTCCTCCCATAGATGCAGTCTGGCCTGCTGAGTTCTGCCAGCATTTTGTGTTTTTTTATATCATTAGAATTGTCATCTTTCAATGTGACCAAATGTTTCCAAGTGCAGTTACAATCTGGTGAATTCAACAGTGCAGCAATGTGACAATAAACAGAAGACTTAACTGCACTGTAAAATAATAAAACTCTGTCAACCAGAACTTGTGCTTGCTCCTATTTTCCCAGTTACTTAGTGCCAGGTGAATACCGTTTATACTGTTAAATCAGAGGCAAAACCTGTGGTTCACATTTCAGCCCTGTACATAATCAGGAAAGAAGTAGAACAAAAGAAGGTCATTTAACTTCCTGAGCCTGTTCCATCATTTCATCAGATCTTAACCCCTCTGCTGCACAATCGTCACCAACTTTCACTAACAAAACTTACAGATTTAAGATTAAATACGTAGCATCAAATGCACTTTAGAAAATGGTTCTAAAAGTGCTGCCATTTTATAGGAGTAGGAATCTTTTCTAACTTCACTCCTGGAAGGTCTAAATCCCTATGCGTAGACTTCACAAGCAGCAGAAATAGCTTCTACCATTCACTGTTAGTTTTCATCATTAACTTGGACCAATACACCAGTACCCATTTGCTCTATTAACCAGCCTTTGACCATTCTGAGCTCTTGGGGATATTTCCCAACCTGCTCTGCTTCAGTGGAATGAGGTGATCACAGTCTGTATCCCTTCTATAGCACATTAATGCAAGTCCAGTACAATGCAATACTGTCAGAATTCAGAGTCACGTTGACTGTACAACTGATCCTTTCATACTTGGAAACAAATAGTGGAGGCTCTGGTAAATTTCTCTTCACATCACAAGGTACATTTATTATAAAAGTATGTACACTATCACGAGGAGCCCTTCCCTCAAAAAAGAAGTATGTACACTATATGCAACCTTGAGATTTGTCTCCTCACAGGCAGCCACAAAACAGAGAAACCCAATAGAACCCAATGAAGAAAGACCATCAAACACACACAATGTGCAGAAAAAAATACAAAGCATGCAAACAATAAAGTAAGCAAGTAACATTCAGAACTGAAGTTCATGAAAGTGAGTTCACGGCCCCGAAGACAGTCGTCACTGCAGCTGATCCAGGAGCCCATTAGTTGCAGGCCACAGCTTCAGTTCCGCGCGGAGATAAGTAAACTTCACCGAGCAGTGAGCTGAACACTGGCATGTCCCCCTCCTCCAGCCTCGACACCCTAACCTTTGCAATCTGGCCTGGAGCTCAAGTCAACCAAACGATGGGTTGTACTTCACTCTCAGATCCAGGACCCGTCAGATACCCTCTTGGCCCGGGTTTCGACATCTTGATTTGGCCCCTACCTGACTTTTCCAATCTAGCCCTGTGCTTACTTCAGCCAAACAGCAGATTGATCCTTGGTCTCAGAACTGGGCCCCGCCGCCTCAATTCAGCCCAAACTTGGCCTTTCCAATCTGGCCACCAATCAGTGGATCAGTGGTTGTGCTCAAACCCGGGGTCCGCTGCCTCGACTGGCCACTCTGAATCACCTCCAAGTCCACTCCAGCAATGAACAAACATTGGTTCGCTCCCCACTCGCAGGCCCAGGCCCTGCCACCTCGCGTCGGCCCGCACCATTTAACTGAAGTATGCGAGTATCTACTCTGACACATTAATTAAACTATTTATAAATGTTATTTCTATTAATTGTTTGGGGAGAAAACAATACCCTTTGTATCTAGCATTTAGAGTTGGAAGTGCTTCTGATCAAAAAAGAGCACTTTATTGAAACAGTGCCTTTCATATCCTTATCAACGATTCCCAAATCCCTTTATAGACAATGAATATATTTGAAGTGTAGACACTGTTGTAAAATAGGAGGAAGTAATTTTACCCGTCCCCTGAGAAAGGATAAATAATCTGAAGTCATGACAATTGATTTTGACATTTAAATCTTTTATAAAAAAATATAAAAAATTTACATCAACCATCCAATTGTAGTTGTAGCTTCTTGTATTTGATTATTTTAAGATCAAAATATTAAAGGATAAAGAAACGCACACAAAATACTGGAGGAACTCAGCCGGTCAGACAGCATCTATGGAAGTTAATAAACAGTCGATGTTTTGGACCTTTCGTTAGGACTGGAAAGGAAAGGGTAAGATGCCAGAATAAAGATGTGGGGGGAGGGGAAGGAGGATAGCTGGAGGGTGATAGGAAGTATGAGGATACTTCCTGGATTAGAGGGAATGTGGTTGGACAAACTTGGGCTGTTTTCTCTGGAGCGGTGGAGACTGAGAGGAAATGTAATAGAGGTTTATAAGATTAGGAGAGATATAGACAGATAAGCAGACAGTACCTCTCTTGAGGGTTTGAAATGTCCAGTACCAGAGGGTATGTATTCATGGGTGGGTGGGAAAGGTAAAGGACCGGAGTTGAAGGAATCTGATAGGAGAGGAGAGTGGACCATAGGAGAAAAGGAAGGGGGAAGTGAAAAGAGGTTAAAGGGCAGAGTGGAGAATAGAGGAAGAGGGGAGGGGGAGGGAATTTTGTTTAACTGGAGGCAGGTCTCAGACTGGAAGCTAACCGGAAAGAATATAAGCTGTTGCTCCACCACCCTGAGAGAGGCCTCATCTTGACACAAACAGAGGCCCTGGACCAACATGTCGGAATGGGAATTAAAATGTTTGGCCACCGGGAAATCCTGCTTTCAACAAAACAGTATTTTGTGTGTGTTAGAATACATACGCAACACTGAAAGAACTCAGCAGGTCAGGCAGCATCCGTGAGAAAAGAGTAGCCAACGTTTCAGGCCGAGACCTTTCATCAGGAATGGGGGGAAGGAGAGGGCCGAAGCCCAGTAATAGAGATAGGGGAAGGGGTAGGGCCTAGAGGCGCCTGGTGGAAAACCAATCAGAGGAAAGATGGGGGAGGGGAGGGGATAAGCATGAAAGATAAAGAAGCAGAAAGTTGAAAAGGGAGAGAGGCAGAGAGGGACCTGGGATAGGGGAAGGGGGAAGGGGGGAGGGAATTACCGGAAATTGGAGAATTCAATGTTCATACCACCAGGCTGGAGGCTACCCAGATGGTAGATGAGGTATTGCTCCTCCAACCTGAGTTTGGCCTCATCATGGCAGTAGAGGAGGCCATGTATGGACATATCTAGATGGGAATGAGAGGCAGAGTTGAAGTGGGTGGCAACCAGGAGATCCTGTCTATTGTGATGGATGGAGCGTAGGTGCTCAACGAAGCAGTTCCCCCAATCTGCATCGGGTCTTGCCGATGTAGAGGAGGCTGCACCAGGAGCACTGGATGCAATAGACGACTCCAGCAGATTCACAGGTGAAGTGTTGCCTCACCTGGAAGGACTGTCTGGGGCCCGGAATGGTGGTAAGGGGGGAGGTGTGGGGCAGGTGTAGCTTTTGCGCTTGCAGGGATAAGTGCCAGGTGGGAGTTCTGTGGGGAGGGACCAGGTAGTCGCGGAGGGAACGATCCCTGTGAAAAGCTGAGAGGGGCAGGGAGGGAAAGATGTGCTGGGTGGTGGGATCCTGTTGAAGGTGGCGGAAGTTGCGGAGGATAGTGTGTTGGATCCGAAGGCTGGTGGGGTGGTGGGTGAGGATAAGGGGAACCCTGTCCCTGTTGTGGTGACGGGAGGATGGGTTAAGGGCTGAAGTGCGGGAAGTGGAGGAGACGCAGATGAGGGCATCTTTGATGACGCCAAAAGGGAAACCACGATCCTGAAAGAAAGAGGACATTTGAGAAGTCCTGGAACGGAAAGCCTCATCCTGGGAGCAGATGTGGCGGAGATGCAAAAATGCCATTCCCTATTCCCAGTTCCTCCGTCTCCGCCGCATCTGCTCTATAGAGTGTTGCACTAACTGCTACACTACCTTGCAGGCCAAACTTAGATCCCAGACACAGGGCAACCAATATGCATTGTTGTATCTCTGACTTGGGAGTAACGCTGAAGAGAACACTCGTCTGTTTCACAACAGGAAACAATCCTAACATTTACATGCGGTTTCAAATTTGGTTTAGTATTGAAAGAAACAAACAAAGCTGTTGCCTGCCTGCATTGCGCTTCTCTCTCTCTCTCTCCCCATGCAATACGGATAATTATTCTCATAATTGGGCCCTTTTGCTCTCAGATCCCACTTAATGAAGCCATGTTTCATGCAAGGAAATTGATCATTTTCCACGTGAATGGGATCAGGCACCATTCAGCGTCAAGACTGTTAAAGAAAACACACTTCATTGCCCTGTCACGGCAGCCATTTCAAATGAGATTCTCCTATGTGTTTCAGGATGGAATATGTACATTGCAATTAGAATAATTATGGATCAGTGCTTTCGGCTGCAAAGGGCTGTCAAAGCCTTAGGGATTAATGCGATTTAAATGCTATAAATTAAAGGTCATAGACGTGATCCTGTACAGTTATATTGTGATGTGGCTTCAGATGGAAAAATACTGAATAACTGTTTTTGAGTTGCCACTGGCACTATCCCCTTAGCTCTTTCCAGCACAGATATAAGATAAAGTTAATAATTAAAACTCCCAGAGGCAGATTTGATTAACTAGTTGTAGGTTACCAATGTTCTGATTTTATTTTGGATCTTAAAAGTGATGTTGACAAATCATTACATTAAAAATCTGCTAAAATAGCTCAAAATGAGGATTTCAAAACGGACAATTTCATGAACCTGCAAATTAAAGTCAGCCCCTTGGTGAATCTGCTATTGACTAGTTAGTTGTTCCTCTCTGCGCCTCGTGGCGCATTGGCCAGCAACCTTACTGGTTCTTTAGCATCTGTCTGTTATTTTACAAGGCTAAATTGTTAGCTCGAGGTTCAACCTAGGATGAAAAGTGTGAAAGGCGCTGGCCAGATTTGAACCCTGGAGCACTCGCCTCAAAGTCCAGTGTGGATCCCACTAGACCACTAGTCCGATAACATTATTGACTAGTAAGAAGTTTAATTTATTGAGTTGATTAATAGTGACAAGAATACAATTGTACTCTACATGCTGGAAAAATCAATAGTGTTAAACCAAGTTCTTTATCCCCAAATAAATGAACGCCGCTATGCAGGTATTGCACAGTGATTAAGAAGGCAAATGGTCTCTTCGCCTTTATTTTGAGAAGATTTGAGTATAGGAATAAGAAATATTATTGCCATTCTAGAGGGTCTTGGTGAGACCACACCTGGGATATCGTGGACAGTTTATATCCGCAATATGCCACGTGTGAAAGGGTGAAGAAGCTAGAATAGGAAGATGGGAGGGAGGGGAGGGAACGAAGCTGAAAGGAGATAGGTGAAGCAGGGTTCTCACTGTATCCCCCTCCCCCACTCTCCTACCTTCCCCCTCACCTGGCATCAGCTTGCATTCCTTCCATTCCCCTCCCCTCAAATTCTTATTCTGGCTTCTCCCCCTTCCGTTCCAGTCCCTGATGAAGGAGCTTGGCCCGAAGCGTGGATGGTTTATTCCCCCTTCACAAGCACAGCCTGATTTATAGAGTTCCTCCAGCATTTTGCAAGCGTTGCAGTTAAGACAAGTTGGGCAACTGGTCACCATGACCAGTAGGTCTAGTTGGTTGGGGTTGGGCAGGAAAATCTGGGCCCATAATCTCTTGTCAAAGTGCAGCCTGGCTGGAGGTACAGGGAACCAACAACACCCATTTGAATTACATATAATTCAGCATAGATTGACAGCTTGATCATAAGGGAACACATTTTTGCATGCTTAGAGCAAGGCTACTTTGGTAATGACCATTTTCACGGCACTGAAAACCAGACAGACATTGCTTTAAAGTTTTATGGATGGCAGGCTGTTGCACAGAGACAGAGCAAGTAGACTGGGCTTGTATTCTCTGGACTGTAAAAAAAATGAAAGGAGATATCAAAACGTCCAAAATTCTTGCACGGTAAATGCAGAGAGGACGTTTATTACCCAGCGGGTAAGGTCATGCGATGATTTTGTTAGTCTACATTGACTAATAACATCACTGGGAAAAATTCTTCTCACTATCCCAAGTTTGCAATGATCATTTTCCTTCCTGTACATTACTGTCTCTGCCTGCATCATATGGACTCCTGCATCAGAAGGAGGGCTTCATGCATCTATGCAGCTGTCCGGGTGTGGAGCTCATTTTAAGTCTAATTTTGAAACTCAGATTAGAACTTTTAGCCCCAGTGAAGAGCAGAGCACATCATTGAAGGAGCAGGCAGAAAGATAATAGGCTATCAGACAGGCAGCCCAAATTCATCAACATACCTCTCACGTAAGCACTTCTATTTGCCCCACACAATTGAGAAGCTAACTGGTGGTGCAGTGGCACCTGCACTGGACTTCAAATTTAATAGTTCTGAGTTCGACTCTGGCCGGCTCCTTGCACACTTCCCATCCGTACTGGGTCGAGCGTCGAGCTACCAACTCAACCTCTTAAAAAAAACAGGCAATTGAAAAGGAAACAGCAAAAAGTGCCACTTGATGCACCACAAGGCTCGAAAAGGAATCACCAACAACACAATAAAAGCCTTGAAGAAGTCTTCCTAAACATAGTTACTGTCTGATACACCACGGGCATTTAAGGCCACAATGAAGGTCCTCCATTCTGTCTGTCCTTGGTCATCTACAGCGTGTCCCAGGTGTGGTTCAGGGTCCCCATTTCTGCCTCTATGGTACGGTGCGATAAGTTGTCTTAGGTCTCCCGCATTCCCTCCACCCTTGAGGGGTCCAGTGATGACGGGGTTGGCCTCTCTTTTCATCATTTCTAAACATTGAGATATTTTATTTCATGTATCTTCAGTACAGTTTTGAAAAATTGAAAGTCATTGTTTATTTACCATAACTGTCTGACTATTCCTTATCCACGATCTTACTTTTTGATAATTCCTTTAAAAAAATTTCATTTGAAATATCAGCTGAATAGATCCTGCAATTTATTACTGGTATTATTAATTCAGTATTAGACCATGGGTTTATAAATGAAGGAGATAAAAATCAATGAGATGCTCTTCCTGATAAATATTGTGAATTAATTCTGTTTATAGTTCAGTAATGATTAGTGTTGCATTGTACCAAGCAGAGAGCAGAGTATCTCATGCATAAACAGTGTGTCTTCTTTGAATCTTTCCTTTCCCTTATCTTATAATGGCATTTATGTTTAATTTATGTTTTTCTCGTGAATGCCATTTATATAATGCTATGTGCCTGCAGGTGAGGCTTTCATTGCATTTATACTTATGTATAATTGTGCATGTGACGATAAAATTGACTTTGGCGCAGAGGAAGACCATTCAGCCTGAAGGATCCATGTAAATTCTTAGCAGAGTAATCCCTTTAATCTCATTTCCAATCAGCATTCAGGCTGGGTTTTGGCATATGGTGAGGAGAATATATTTTAGGATTGGTGCATAAGAAATAGCTTCTGTACTCAGAGAACTGACTTATGGAAGAAATTCAAGAGGGAAGACAGAAGGATGGAGCCGGTACCACCTTCTTCCCTTTCTTCCATGGTTCATTCTCCTTCTCTATTAGATTCATTCATCTTCATCCCTATTACTTCCTCCCACAATCAACTCCCAGCTCCACTTCACCACATCCATGTATGTGTCCAAGTATGTATCCACAAATGTACATGTTCCTGAACAGGACATCCTGGAAGCAACAAGAGACAGACACTTTTAGACTCCGTGTGTGTAATAATAGATAGTTAATACCATAAGACATAGAAGCAGAATTAAACCACTTGGCTCCACTATATAATCATGGCTAATTTATTTTCCCTCTCAGACCCATTCTCTTGCCTTCTCCCTGTAAGCTATGATGTTCTTACTAATCATGAACCAATCAGACTCCTCTTTAAATATGCCAATGACTTGGCCTCCACAGCTGTCTGTGGCAATGAGTCTCACAGCTTCGCCACCCCTGGCTGAAGAAATTCCTCCCATCTCTGTGCTAAAGGAACATTATTTTATTCTGATGCTGTACCCTCTAGTCCTGGACTCTCCCACCAATGATACCATCCACTCTAGCTAGGCCTTTCAATAGTTTCGATGAGATATATCCTCATTCTTGTAAGCTCAAGTACAGCCCTGAAACATCAGATACTCCCCTTATGTTAACCTGTTCATTCATGGGGTCACTCTCATGATCCCTTAATCTCCCTGTTAAAAGAAAAAGTGTTCAAGAGGGACCCAGTTCAATTAAAAACTTCAATTGTGAAGTTAATATATGGAAATGAGATGGACGCAGCCCAAAGCAGGCTGGGAAATAGTTAAAAAGATTGACCAGGAGACAAGCAAGTAGTTAAACAAGGATTCTAAACTTCTCAAACAAGAGAAAATTAGCAGATGCTGGAAATCAAAATGATACACACAGAATGCTGGAGGCACTCAGCAGGCCAGGCAGCATCTGTGGGAAAGAATAACCAGTCAATATTTTGAGCCAAGACGCTACCTCAGGAGTACTGATGAAGTGACTCAGCCCAAAACATCGACTGTTTACTCTTTTCCATAGATGCTGCCTGGCCAGCTGAGCTCCTCCATTATTTTGTGTGTATTGTTCTAAAATTCTCCACCAATATACATTCCAATGAGAAATAAAGAACGCACAAGAAACAGAATCCATCTGTGGCCAAGGAAGGATAAATTAAGACAAAAAGGCACTTTCACTCCTTCTAGAGAAAAGCACGACTGAGGACTGGGAAAGTTACAGGAAGCAGCGAGGCTTAACCAAGAGATTGATGAAGAGTGAAAGGATGGAATTTGGGAGTAAATTAGCAAGAAATATAAAGACAAATTGTAAGAGTTTCTACAGCTGTGTAAAAAGGAAATAGAAAAGCGACCACAGTGGTTATGGGAAATATAGAAATAGCAACGGACTTAAATAAAAATGATGAATCTCTCTACACTGTGGACGACATAATAAATGTAACAGGGAAAAAAAGAGAAACATCCTAGTGAGTCATTAATATCACTGAAGAGAAATAGGCTCTGGACTTGACAGCCTGCACCGCGAGGTTCAGAATGAAGTGGTTGTAGAAGTAGCAAATGCTTTATTGATGATCTTCCAAAATTTCTTGGATCCTGGAGTAGTGTCAGCAATTTGGGAAACAGCAAATCAAACACCACAATGTAAGGAAGGAAATATAGAGTGAAAGTAAAATAGGGATTTATTGGTCAATAAGCCTGATATATGCTGTCAGAAAGATGTTGAACTACAAGGATAGAGAGAAACATATTACACTCAGTGTACACATATTATCTCCTGTACCTAATAAAGTGCCTACTGAGTGTATGTTCCTGGTCTTCCACTGCTGTAGCCCATCCACTTCAAGATTCATCGTGTTGTGCATTCAGAGTTTCTCTTCTGCACACCAAACAAGTCAAATTTACTGTAATTTAATCTATATGCATGTACACCATCAAAAGAGATGTGTCTCCATCCAGGATGTTAAACACAGAAGTACACATAACGTACATGTAACACACAATAACTCTGGAAACTAGGAATTCAATCTACAAATGAATCACACATAGATAAACAACGTGAACTGCATATATGAGTTAAATATTGTAGGGTACAGTCACTTCGAATGTGATACGGCAGGGAGTTCAGAAGCCTAATGGCCTGAGGGATGAAGCTATTTCCCATCCTGACTGTTCTTGTCTTTGTACAGGGGAGCCTCCTGCCTGATGGTAGAAAGTCAAAGAACTTGCTGGTTGGATCCTTACTAATAATACTAAGGGCCATGCGTATGAAGCACTCCTGATAAATGTCCCCGATGAATGGTAGGGAGACCCCTATGATCCTCTCAGCTGCCCTTTGTAGGAATTTCCAGTCCAATGCTCTGCTGCTCCCATACCAGATGAAGATTTAACTGTCAGGACACTCTCATTGGTGCTCCTATAAAATCCCATTACAACGGGCGCTGGAGAGGGCGGAACCTCATTTGCCTCTATCTCCTCAGGAAGTGGAGATGCCACTGTTCAGGGAGGTGATACTGAGCGACCAAGTGAGGTCGTCCGTGATGTGAACTCCCAGGAACGGCGCACTTGACTCTCTCTATGGAGGAGCCATGTCTTCGCAGAGGGGAATGGTTCATCTGCGTCTTCCTAAAGTCCACAGTCATTTCCTTGGTCTTCTCCACGTTCAGGCTTAGGTCGTCGTTCTCACACCAGTTCACCAGTTCTTCTCTGTGCTCTGACTCATCATGGTTATTGATGAGGCCAACCACTGTTGTGTCATCCACAAACTTAATGAATCCTGCAACATAATCACACAGCCATGGGGAGCACCAGTGCTCAGTATAATGGGACTAGAGACCTTGCTACTCACATGGACTGATTATGCTCTTTCTGTTAAAAAGTCTGGGATCTAATTACAAAGGGAGGCGTTAAGACACAGCGAGAACAGTTCCCCCACCAATTTCTGGGGTATGATGGTGTTAAACAATGAACTGAAGTATACAAAAAGCAGCCTGGCACGTGAGACCCCAGTTTCTAGACAGAAAGCTGTAGCACATGGTTATTTAAGTTACTGTCACCTTCCTGTCAGTTTAAACAGTCTGCCCATTCTCTACTGACCTCTCTCATTAACAAGTCACTTTCACCCACGGAACTGAATTATTTTTCTTTCTTGCACTACTCTTGCTAAACACCAGAGACTGTTTTGCATGAAAACCCAGGAGGTTGGTAGTTTCTGAGATACTATGTCTGGCAACAACAATCATTCCATGGTCAAAGTCACTTAGATCACATTTTCCCCCATTCTAGTGTTGGTCTGAACAACCACTGAACCTCTTGACTATGTCTGCATGCTTTTATGTGTTGAGTTGCTGCCTAACGATTGGCTGGTTAGATATTTGCATTATCGAGCAGGTACATATAGGTGTACCTAAAAAAGTGGCAATTGAATGTATGCCAATCTTATGAATGCAAATCTGATGTTTCACAAACTTGAGAGATTCTGCAGGTGCTGGAAATACAGAGCAACATGCATGAACTGCTGGGGGAACTCAGCAGGTCAGGCAGCATCTATGGAACTTAACAAACAGTTGACATTTCAGGCCGAGACTGAAACAGAAGGAGGAAGATGACAGAATAAAAAGGTGATGGGAAGGGAAGGAGGATAGCTAGGTTATAGGTGAAGCCTTCCCATGTCCCTCTTCCCCTCCCCCAATCTTTTTATTCTGTCACCTTCCCCTTTTCCTTTTCAATCCTGCGGAAGGGCCTCGGCCAGAAACGTCGACTGATTATTCTTTTTTACAAATGCTACTGTGACCTGCTGAGCTCCTCCAGCAGTTTTTGCGTGTTGCTTTAGAGTTGGAAACCCAAGCTTTGAAGACAAGCACATTTGCAGAATGGATAGCAGATGGAAGACATTGTGGATATGTAGAAAGTCAGTTATTGTGGTAGGAAGAAAAAGAATTATTTTTAAATGGTTGGAAACTGCTTACCATTTGTGCACAGGAAGATCAGGGTGTGTCGATCACAGGGCACAAAATACCACTCAGGTACTGCCAGTAATTAAGAGGGGCCAATAGTATGTGGGCCTGTATTGCAAGAAAGATAACTTGCAACAGGCACAAGATTAGAGTTGTTGGTCACACATACGTCAAAACATAAAGTGATTTGTGTTGTTTGTGTTAACAACTAACACAGTCTGAGGACGCGCCCCCTCACTGGAACTTAGCAGAGTTTAGGACATTGAAAGGTAATGAGCTTTGGAGGATTCTTATTGAGGTTTCTGGGGTAGAAAATGAAGGATAAAGGGGCTAAATCACTGCATAAATCGGAGAGCAATTCAGGACTGTGATGACGAGACTTCTTTATGTGGAAGATTGTAAAGCTTTGGAACTGTGTCTACCCCACCCCAGGCCCCTGTCAACAGTTGGTTATTGAATGCAGTCAAAGCAAAGATCAATTCATGGGTATCAACAGTAACTGATATGATGATCCAGTGGGAAAGTGGACATGAGGCACCAGATCAGCTACAATCTTTCTGAGTGGCAGTGTAGACTTAGTAGACTACATGACCTTTCTTTGGCCTCTCACATTCTTATTGTTTATACAACAATCCAAACTCAGTGTGAAGTAATGTTCCAGATTCACATTTTATGCAGGCTCTCTGATGGCCCTACTGAATGTTGAGAAGCAAGACATCTTCAGACTTTCTTCCTAACTGATCATTGTGGACGATACAAAGATATGTCGAGCAGCAGGTAGCTTTGAGGAAGCAGAGAGTCTGCAGAAGGGCTTGGACAGATTAGAAGAACGGGCAAGGGAATGGCAGATGGAATATAATGTAGGGAAGTGTTTGATCACGCACTGTGGTAGAAGGAAAAAAGGCATAGGCTCTTCAGAAGTTCAGAAATTGGAGGTGCAAAGTGACTTGAGAGTCTAAGTACAGGATTCTCTTAAGGGTTAGCTTCTAGTTTGAGACAGTGGAAAGGAAGGCAAATGCAATGTTAACATTCATTTCAAAAGAACTAGAATATAGTTATCAGGATGCAGTGCTACGGCTTTATAAAGTGTTGGTCAGACCACCTTTGGAGTACGGAGAGAAGTTTTGAGCCCTGTATGTAAGAACTGGTGTGCTTGCATTGAAGAAGGTTTATGAGAATTATCCCAGGAATTAAAGTGTTAATCTTTGAGGACCATTCATTGATGGTTCTGGACCTATACTCATTGGAGTTTAGGAGAATGAGGGGAGATCTCATTGAAGCCTATCAAATACTGAAAGGCCTAGATAGAATGCAGATGGAAAGATTGTTTCCAATAGTTGGAGAGCTGAGGACCAGAGGGCACAGGCTCAGAACATGAGGATGTCCCTTTAAAACAGAGATGGGAAGGAATTTCTTTAGCGAGGCGTGGTAAACCTGTGGAATACATTGCCGCGGACAGCTGTGGAGGCCAGGTAATTGGGTTTATTTAAAGTGTAGGGTGAATGGGTATTGATAAGTAGGAATGTCAAAGGTTACAAGGAGAGGGGAGGAGATTGGGGTTGAGAGGGAAAATAAATCAGCCATAATTGAACTCCGAATGGGCCAATGGCTAATTCTACTCCTACGTCTTATTGTCTTATGGTCTTCTGGTCTAATGAGATTCTTTGGCACTGTCCATCACCTTTAACTCTCTAATCTGTAAAGGACACAGGTTCCTGGAGAGAGCAGTGTAAGCACCAGTGACCAGAAAATTATTAAGAGAGGCACCAGAGATTCTATAGATGCTGGAAATTCAAAGCAACACACACAAAAAGCTGAAGGAACTGAGCAGGTCAGGTAGCATCTATGGAAATGAATAAACTTTCAGTGTTTTGGGCACAGATCTTTCTTCAGGACTGAAAAGGAAGGGGGAAGAAAACAGAATAAATAAGGTGGTGGGAGGGAAGGGTGGAGAACCAGAAGGTGATAGGTGAAGCCGGGTGGGTGGGTAAGGTAAAGGGCTGGAGAAGAAGGAAGCTGACAGGAGAGGAGAATGGACAATGAAAGAAAGGGAAGGAGGAGGGGACCACATCACACGTCTTCTGCTGAAATGTTGACTATTTATTCTTTTTCATAGATGCTGCCTGACCTGCTGAGTTCCTCCAGCATTTTGTGTGTGTTGTATTAAGACAAGTGAGGTTTAGATCCAATGAGAAATATAAATCATAGAGTCAGGTGTCCTGGCCTGGCAAAATTTCTGTGTTACAAAGCCTCGAGTTTTATTTACAGCTGATGAGTAAAGTGAACTCAAACAAAGTGAGGGGAACAATGGTTGGAAGGTGCAGATTGCATACGTTTGCTTGTTAATACTGACTGATATCAGGCAAAAAACAGTTCAGTCCTTTCATTCTGAACAGTTACTAAAGCTGACCCTTCCAATGTTTAAATTACATTAAAAATGATTTTGTTTTTTTCAAAAAAAATACGAGTGACAAAATGACCTGTTTAATTTATATCAAATTTGTGTGTTCTATTCAAGCAGTTAGAGAGCTCTTCCACTTACTGCCTCATTGAAAATAACAAAAGACTTGTTTTTCATATAATTGTTCATTTGCACAAAGGCTGCTCTTAATTTAGGAGTAAGCAATTGGGCCTGATCATGCATAAGCTTTAGTAGGGCAGAGAATTTTGAAGTGTAACTCAATTTAAGAAGAAAAATCGAAGGCCCCCACCGCTTGTGGTATTCCCAGGTGCAGGTTTTAAGCTCGGAGATCTCTGTTGAAATATATTTCAAGCTGGTCCCTGTGCTCTGGGAGAATATGAATATTGCTCAGACACTGATGAGAAACAGCCCTCCATCCAGTCGTGGAATTGAGCATCTTCCTTTCTGCAATCTGATTCTCATTAGGGAGCCTCTTCACTGTGTCTTTCTCCTCATCCTGTCTGCACCCATTATGATTTCTCACAGACAATGTGGATTCCTCACCGCTCGTCCTCAGCACTACTGTTCCACCCACGCACTTCAGTCCCTGATGCAACTCCACATCATGTGTGCAGTCTGCCATTCTCCATCGGAGTCTAACAATAGTCTGTCCTCCGTGACAAGCTGCAATGATCCACGATCAAAAAATCTGAGTGGCTGTCAGTCTGACAGCCATCTACTTAAATCTCCATCACAACTCTCGGGTGAACATCAGACAAAGACTACAGAACATCTGCTATCTGGGGAGTGAAACAAACTAACCCCAAGAACCATTAGCTGCAATAAAGAAAATCTACCAGGCTGAATGGATTAAAATACAAAAATCATTCTTAATTTGCATGCTTTCTTTTGATAATGTGAGTTTTAAGTCAATGCTGCAGTCATCTTTAAACATGAGAAAGTTTCCAAATGCTGGAAATCCAAAGCAACATGCACAAATGCTGGCCAGGCCAGGGAGCATCTATGGAAATGAATAAACAGTCAACCTTTTCGGCCGAGATCCTTCTTCAGGACTGAGAAGGAAGGGGAAGGTGCCAGAATAAAAAGCTGGGGGGAGGGGAAGGAGGCTAGCTGGAAGGTGATAGGTGAAGCCAGGTGGGTGGGAAAGGTCAAGAGCTGGAGAAGAAGGAATCTGCTCGGAGAGGAGAGTGAACCATAGGAGAAAGGGAATGAGGAGAGCACCCAGGGGGAATTAAAAGGCAGTTGTGAAGAAGTAAAAGAAGTCGATATTCATGCCATCAGGTTGGAAGGTATCCAGATGGAATGTAAGATGTTGCTACTCCTGCCTTTGCCCAGAATACATCCTGCTCTACCATTTTAAAATTCCTCCAAAATCCTTTCAGTGCATTTCTTCCAACTGCAAGTAAATGGCAAAAATGCAGTAAGAGTTGGAAAGTAGTGCAAGTACTTTGAACGTTGGCTACGGGTCATCTTGCAAAGCAGTGAATGAGGAACTTTACTTAAAGGTTAGTTTTATTTGTCACATGTACATTAAAACACTTGTGGGATGCCACTACAATCCTCACCTATTTGATTTGAGGCATAGGATTTTATTGAAATGTATCATTTGTATCAAATCAAATCAGTGAGGATTGTGTTGGGCAGCCCACAAGGGTTGCCATGCTTCCAGCGCCAACAGAGCATGCTCACAACTTACTAACACTAACCGGACATCTTTGGAATATGGGAGGAAATCAGAGCACCTGGAGAAAATCCATGTGGTCACAGGCAGAATTTTGCCTCTCAAAGTCCAACCCTACATCCCTGGCATAAAAGGTGGAATTGGGTAAGGCCAGCCAACTAGACTCTGTTGAAACTGTATAGCCCTATCCTCTGTACGGTGGATACAATGGATTACAGAAACACTGATGAACTATACCATTGACTTTGGTATGGTCCACTGGAACTAAGAGCCCAAGAAGAAGACAGGGAGAATGTATAGACTCCTTACAGACACCGACAGGTACCAAGGCAGCATGCAGTAAGACCTAGACAACATTTAAACATGGGCTGAAGAGTGACAATTGTGCCATCTCCGTCACAATCTATGGTCCTGCCACTATCTAGTTCCCCCACCTCCACACTTAGGATCCCAACTGGCTCGAGACTCAACAAGACCTGCCACATACATACCAGTTTAGATCAATGTCAAAGTCAAAGCAAAGCCAAAGTAAAATTATTATTGAAGTACATACAATATACGTTACCATATATGCCTTCAAGATTCATTTTCTTGCAGGCATTTACAGGAAAGTAAAGAAACACAATAGAATTTATGAAACTCTATAGATAAAGACTAACAAATAATGAACATGCAAAAGAAGGAAAATTGTATAACTAATAAGAAGAAAAATAATACTGAGACAATGAGTTGTAGAGTTCTTGAAAGTGAGATTGTAGGTCATAGAATCAGTTTAGAGTTGAGGTGAGTGAAGTTGTCCACTCTGGTTCAGGAGCCTGATGGTTGAAGGGTAATAACTGTTCCTGAATCTGGTGGTATGGGACCCAAGGTTTCTGTACATCCTGACTAATGCCAGTAGCGAGAAAGAAGCATGGCTTGGATGATGTATGCATCAAGGACTTCTACCTCGCTGGGTGTTGCTGTTCACTGCATTTGCAGTGCAGCACTAGCAGCTTTGAAGAAGCTCGTCCTCTCCAGGATGAAGCAGCCCACATCGACCACCTGAAACCTTCATTCCCTCTACCACAGGCAGTCAGTAGCTCAGTGTGTCCCACCTACAAAATGCAGAGGGCACCTGCCCAAGGAACTCCAACAACTCACCAACATGTGCAACTTACAGGTTCCCTTCCAATCCCCACAGCATCCCAACTTGGAAATGCACCGCCATTTCTCCACTCTCACTGTGCCCAAGTCCTGGAATTCCCTTCCCTGTGGGAGAACTTTTACCTGAAGGCTTCAGCTTTTCCAGAAGGCAGCTCGCCACAATCTTGGAAAGGACAACGCCAACAATGACCAGCTCCATGATCTGGAACAACATTGGCCACCATCCAATGCAAGAACCCGCAACTTCTCTAATGTTGTTGTCTCCTAACTGCTTATGGTAAGTTCTAGTACAGTGGATTCCAGTTAATCGGGACACATTGGGACCAGTAACTTCTGGCCTAATTAAGCAGCTGCTCCAATTAGCCGAAATTTAATGGAAATAATTTTAAAAGTACAAAAAAGGCAAAATAGCATTAACTGAGTAATAAATTATGCACTTAAATAAAATACAGAACAAATTAGAACACTACCAATTTTACTGCCATGTCCGCCCCCGATGGCGGGAAAGCTGTTGCACTGGGGCAGTTTTACTCTCTCGACCTCAGAAATCCAAGTCCAGAGGGACGAGGAGACGTCACATCTGGGGTCTTCCCCGGTCGCAGTGGACTTCTTCTTCATGACTTCTTCCGTGCCTTGCCACCTGCCCTTTGCTCTTTGTGAAGCATTGCAGAACTGTCTTCATTGGATGTCTCTGTGGATCTCATCTGCCTAGTCTGCCGGAGCCGACTTCACGTGCTGGGACAAACATGTCCCCACCTCACTGGGGTATGAGACCTTCATTCTACCCTCGTCCGTTTTGGACCGGGGTGTGATCGCTGTCACATGCAAACAGCTACTTGGGACCACCGGCGAGAGCCGAGTGTCCAGTGGGGACCAAAGCTAACATTCAAGATGATCGTCAATACCTTTAAAATCTTTGTAATTCTTGAAGTAATGAAAACTTGAAGTAATTTCATTTCATTTTCACTCCTGGCTGTTTCAAGTCTGAATGCTTGAAACAGCAGTAAGCAAAACAATTCTGAATTATCATACTGCTTATTTCTAGCAAAATATCAGTGATAAAAATCACAGCTTTTTGAACACAGACACATGCAACTGACGCTAGCTAAAAACTTTGCTCTAAGCGCAGTGTAGTGTCTATCGGCCACGCAACGTGCACACGACTAATGCTCGTTAGAAAATGTTCAGCAAGTCTCCTGCTCCAAATGGTAAACTGTCCCAAATAAACAGAGGGAATACTGGCTATTCTTTCAATTGGTTTTTGTTTTTTTTTAAAGAGTTGTCCCAAATAAGCAGCTGTCCCGATTAACCCGTGGCCCAATTAACCACAATCCACTGCATTAAAATGGAAATCTCTGAGACAGCAGCAGTGGACAGCTTTGAATATCACATCATTTAAATTGGAGATTTTACAAAACTTCCTAGAGTTTTTTGTGGTGTAGCTTGTACCCATAATTTATTCATTTTTTTTATTTCTACTTGGTAAAGTTGAAGCTGTTGGGCAAAGTGAGTGGATCAGATTAAAAGAAGCCTCCTTTGATTAAAATTCATCTCGTGGAACAGCTTCCAGAAATTGACTCTCAGACAGGAGAAGGACTTTTCAGTAGCAGATTCCAATGAATATGCAAAAATGAGCTCTTTAAAACCAGGGATCCAGAATTCTTCTGGCTACTATTCCCCAAGCAAACTCTCATGAGCTCCATTTTGTTCCTATTAATTTTAAGATTTTCTGGAGCCTGTCACTCCAGCTATATCTTGCCTTCAGCTAACTGTAGTCACTGACCATCCCCATTGCTCTTCCCTCCGCTATTAGGGGCTGATTCTCACCCCATTTTGCAATTGGCAATGAAGCAACCGTGTCTACTACCGATGTAGAAGAAGACTACTCACAGGGATTTATTGAGCCATGAGACCATAGGTACTTAAAATATAGAAGAAGAATAGGCCATTTGGCCAGTTGAGTCTGCTATGCCTTTTCATCATGGCTGATCCATTTCCCTCTCAACCTCATTCTCTTGCCTTCTCCACATAACCTTTCAAGCCCTGACTAATCAAGAACTAATCAACTTCCACCTTAATTACACTCAATTACCTGGCCTCCATAGCCACCTACAGCAATGAATTCCACAGAATCACCACCCTCTGGCTAAAGAAATTTGTCCTTGTCTTCATCCTAAATGGATGTCCCTCTATTCTGAGGCTGTGCCCTCTGGTCCAAGACTCCCCCACTATAGGAAACATCTTCTCCACATCCACTCTATCTAGGCCTTACAACGTTCAAGAGGTTTCAATGAAATACCAGAACAAGCATTCATACGTTAAGTCTTTCATCCCCAGAATCTATCTCATGAACCTTCATGAACCTCCTTTAAACCCTCTCCAATGTCAAATAAATCCTCTGTTAAATAAGGTGCCCAAGAATGTACAAAATACTCCAAGAGACACAAGCTTCACCTTTCATGTTACCTGCTACTAATCACAGAAACCACCAATCATTAAATGCTCTGGTGTTATCAAGCTGACTGAGCACTCAGTCATATCTCAGACCTACAAAATGAAAACCAGGAAGGAAAAGGCATGAGATTTGGAAAGGTGAACAGAAAACAAAATGGGAAAGAAAGGCACCTAAAAAAAGGTGAAAGAAAAATTGAAGTTCAAAGTAAATTTATTATCAAAGGACATAAATGCCACCATAAACAACCCTGAGATTTGTTTTCTTGTGGGTATACTCAATAAATCCAAGAACCATATTAGAATCAATGAAAGACAGCATCCAACAGGGTGGGTAAACAACCAACGTGCAAAAGACAACAATCTATGCAAATACAAAATAGTAATAGTATTAATAATTATTATTATAAATAAGCAATAAATGTCAAGAACATGAAATGAAGAGTCCTTGAACAAACACACAAGATTAAGGCAGTAACTGAATTATCAAACAAAAACATAGTGGCATGTTAGCATGGTGGTTAGCAGAACGCATCACAGTAACAGCGACCTGGGTTCAATTCCTGCAAGCAATTTGTACATGCTCCCCATGACCACATGGGTTTCCTCCCACAGTCCAAAGATGTATGGCTTGATAGGTTAATTTGATTATTGTAAACTGTCTCGTGATTGGGCTGGGATTAAATTAGGGTATTGCTGGGCAGTGCAGCTTGATGGGCTGGAACAGCTGAAAGGGTCTATGCCACACTGCTGCTCAATAAAAAAAATAAAAGTAAAAAAATATTCTTGAAGTGTTTGTACACTGGTGTTCTTCTGAGGGAATGATAAACAAATGCACATAAAAGTAGTGTTATATGACCAGAGAGTTTGTTAAACAATAATTGTGGTTTAAATACGCCATTAAAAGTCACTTATACCTCAGGGTGTACTATATTAAGGTTATTTTGCACCATAAATATCTCAAAACTTGGATTCTTCATCCAATCACTATCTTGATTGCTGAGCAGTGAAATAAAGAATTATTGACCAAAAACAAGGGATTTTCATGTTAACCCAAATAAGCACAGACAGTCCACAGTTGCCAACAATTTACAGAAAAGGTGCAAGCTGACACCTTCGCCTCCATTGCAAATACAAAGCGATGAGCATTATGTCATTTTGCTCTGCACTTGAGAACCCCCTCCCAAAACTCATTTAGTCTCACTCATCTGTTTCAAAAGGCTCTTACTATTCTATTTCATCTATCACGTATTCACTTACTCTTTCACCTACTTAACCTTTCCCTTCCCTTTACAACGCTCGGGGAGGCCTGTCTGTACACAAGGGCCACTAAAGTGAATGTTTATTGATTGCTGCGTTTGGATTTTGAACTGGCGAGCCTCCAGAGAGTGAAGCATTTAGTGCATCTGACCCTCCCCACTTCTCATATCGGAAATGCTTTATAGAGTGACCAGTAATTTCGCAATTTGTATAAATACCTGCTGCTACAGATTCAGTTCACTAATGCACACTTGTCAGGCTTGTATGGTATTAACCAAAGCATACAGCACTCTGAGGGGGTTGAGCACACTGGGTACATCTGGATCCTGGTTAAGACAGATGAAATGGAATCCACATGTTGAGATGCCAGGTCCTATTGTCAATTAAATCTTTAAATATAGGATTAAGTTTATGCTGCTCTTTACACTTCTGCCCCGTAGCCAGAATTATTTATTTTTAATGGCTAATGGAAGTGATTGTGAAGTAAATTGACTAATTATGTCCCCTATTTTTCTGTCTTCGCTCCACAATTTGCCTGACACACAATTCCAATGGCACCATGCACCGGGTCAAGGAGCAGAGAACAGGCCAAATGATCAAAGATGAAAGTGATCTATCAAAAGGGATTGCGCTAAACCTTTCGGTCCCAACACAGCGACAGGATGTTTAAAAAGAGCGTTCTATTGCACAGAATGGATATTTGGGGATGTTTACAATATAAGAAATTCTCCACAGGATCTAGATAATCACTTCAAGTTAAAATGCCAAGAGCTGAGTTTAACTCTTCCCTATTTGGCAGTCCTCACTCTGACAATATTCCTGCTGAATCTCACTGCAACGCTGTCACTTTTAATACACCCAGACTCTGGAGGTGAACCGGACGACAAATGTGTCCAGTGAGCTCTTCCAACCCCTGACAACTTCAACTCCTGCCTCCTGAGACAGTTTTCCCTAAAGAAAAATAAAGCTTTGGTGTGTTTGGCAGCAGTGGAACTTTCTCCTCTTGGATCCAGAGTAAAAGTCCGATCTTTCACTGCTCATGCTCTCCTCAGTTGACTGAGCGAACGACGCAACTGTCCACGTATAACCTCCTTGAGAGGTTGTGAGATTTAAGTGAGGTGGAGTGGAGCAGTTGAAGGCTGCTGTGCACTCCTGCTCACAATTGGTGTCCATCTCTTGGCAAGATAGCTTGCACAGAGCAATGTTGCAAAAGGCATATCAGGTTGCTTTTAGTGTCAAGTGCAGCGAGGTACAGATATAAAGAAAAGCTTGCTTGTAGCAAGGGCACATAGGTGCAGACAACAGACAGAACATAAGAGCAAAATTAGGCCATTCAGCCCATCAGAACTGCTCTGCTATTCCATCATGATTGATTTATTTTCCCTTTTAACCCAATTCTCCTGCCTTCATCCCATAATCTTTCACATGCTTACTAATCAAGAACCCATCAATCTTCACTCTAAACCGTCCTGACGAAGGTGTTTCAGCCCGAAACGTCGACTGTACTTCTTCTTATAGACTTTGAAACCTCTTGAATGGACTTTTAGAAGGTCAAGATTATATCTCTATTTACACTCTTCCACACTGTATTCAGAAGAATGAGTAATATAGGATCTAAAGAGCTGGAAAGGTTAACCTTTGAACTCAAATACTAATAAACTCCAACTTAAAGTCAGCTGACAGCTTCAGTGCAGCTTTGCAAAGTCAAAGTGACTGATTCTTTAGATCTATTTAATTGGCTGCAGGTCTAAACCCCAGGGCTACCTATTAATCAAATATACCTGCTGCTGTTGGAGCTGATCTAATGAGCTGTCAATTGAGGCTAAAGGAACCACCACTAATTCACCAGCAGAAACGCAGCATCAGCAAATTAAACGTTGGACATAAAGCAACATGTCACTCATTTAATACAGCAATTGAGAATAATGACACAATTCACAAGCTGCAGTCAACAGAAACATGAAGTCAATCACTGTACAGCTCCTTCCAATTTTAAAGCAAGAAATGGCTCACTAATATGAAGAAGCACTGAGTAAGACCCCCCGACAAGGTCCATTGGATGCTCTGACTGTGCGAGAAGCATAGAAATGGAGCTTGGGGTTGTTTAGAGGCATCACTCAAAGGAAGTGATCTGTTGTCAGATTTATTGGAAAGTTGAACAAAACTTGCAGGGATTTCCCCTCTTTTTCTGCCTTTGTATTTCAGAATCAGGTTTAATATCACTAGCATATGTCATGAAATTTGCAGCAGCAGTACAATACATGATAAATACATAGAAAAAAACTTAATTACTTTAAGTATATATAGCTAGATTAAAATAAGTAGTGCAAAAACACAAATTTAAAAAAAAAATAGAGGTACTGTTTATGGGTTCAATGTCCATTCAGAAATCTGAAGGCAGAGGGGAAGAAGCTGTTCCTGTATTATTGAGTTAGTGCCTTTTGGCTCCTGTACCTCCTTCCTGATGTAATCAATGAGAAGAGACCACATCTTTAATAATGAATGCCACTTTTCAGAGGCACTGCTCCTTGAAGATGGCTTGGATACTATGGAGGTTAGTATGGAGCTGATTAATTTTACAACTTTCTGCAGCTTACTTCGATCCTGTGCAGTAGACCCCCCCCCCCCCCCCCCATATACCAGACGGTGATGCAGCCTGTCATCTGCAGAAGTTTTTGAGTGCTTTTGTTGACAAACCAAATCTCCTCAAGCTCCTAATGAAATACAGCCGCTGTCTTGCCCTCTTTGTAGCTGCATCGATATGTTGGGACCAGGTTCAGACCTCAGAGATATTGACATCCAGGAACTTGGAATTACTCAGTCTTTGTTAATATCAATCTGTGCTATTATTATATCCAGTGTTGACTGTTTCAAATGAACTCATTTTATACAACCATTTATTTTCCCTCCATCAAAACAATGCCTGGCCTCTTTACTGCCCCACCCACCTACCCCCATTAACTGACACTTGCCACCTCTATCTCATTCTAGGTTCAACCCAAACACTCAGCACTGAGCTATGAGCGTGGACGTTAGATTATGCACGCAAATAAGGCATAGACATGATGCTCTTTTCCTTCATTCACCACAAATCAACACACACAAAATGCTGGAGGAACTCTGCAGTTCAGGCAACATCTGTGGAAATGAATAAACAGTTGACGTTTAGGGCCGAGGCCCTTCTTCAGGACTCTCCACAAATATTGCTCGATGTCCTGAATAAATTCGGCATTTTCTGCTTTTTACTAGAGCAACACGATTCAAGGGGGGCCCAGCACTCTCCACCGTCTGCATTGCAGCCCCATTTTAACTGAGGAAATGTGTAACTGGCAGCATGTCTTCAACACAAAATCCAAATCTCAGATTCCACTTCTGGTAACTTTCCTTCCCGATTACACTGCACTGAGTGGTAAAAGGTAACAGTGGTACAGCTCCATGTGTGAAGACTGGGATGTACTGGGAACACTCTTGGAACTAAAACCCATCATCTTCGGCGGGGGGGGGGGGGGTTATGTGGACAACAATAGTTCGATAGTTCCATGAAATATCAGAGAACATATCCAATATACAACCTGAAACTCTTACTCTCCACAGACATCCTCAAAACAGAAGAATAAGAGACCCAAAGAATGAGTGGCAGAAAAAGATCTAAGAACCACAGAGTCCCCTGCCTCCTCCCACATACAAGTAATAGCAAGCAGTATCAACTCTACCCCCCCACTCATTCTCGCATAAAGCATCAACATTCCCTCCACCCACCACGGCAGCAACAGCAAACAATAATCTGCCTCCAATTTGCAAATGATAATGTTCTACATCCATCAGATTTGTGAACAATTCATGAACACTACCTCATTATTCTGTTTTCTGCACTATTTATTTTGTAATTTATTGTAATCCCATATCTGCACTGTTTTACGGCTGCAAAACAATAAATTTCACATCATAAACAACACCGACAATAAACCTGATTCCAATTCTGATTCAGTGTTTGTTAGCAACATTCTCACGTCTGATCCTGAGGGAATGCTGCAATGTCAGATGTACAGGTCCATTTTAGTTATTAACCTGGGGTACATCAGTTTAAGTTGTCACTGCAGACCCAGGTGCTCCATTGCGGCAAATAGCAGGCAGCCAACCCATTGCCTTTACTGATACTTAACACTCAATCACGTTCCTTGCAAAACAGGGTTTTCCGATCATGAGCAATTCGACAGATGCTGGAAATCCAAAGCCACATCTAAAATGCCTCAGGAACTCAGCAGGTCAGGCAGCATCTTCGGAAATGAGCGAACAGTAGACGTCTTCAGGACTGGAAAGGAAGAGGGAATAAAAAGGTGGGTGTGGAGGGGAGGGAGATAGCTAGGTGGTGATAGGTGAAGCCAGGTGGCTAGGAAAGGTAAAGGGCTGGAGAGGAAGGAACCTGATATGAGAGGAGAGAGGATCATTTGTATTTATTTTATTTCTTACATCCAAGGGAGTAAAAATCTTTACGTTGCATCTCTGTCACAATGTACAAGCATTAAAGAGGGGAAATGTGGGAGGATATTGCCCAAACACTAAAATTGTATATATAATTGTTTGGTACACACACACATACACACACACTGAGATAGGAGATGGGGACCCAGGGGAGGTGATGAGGTGAGAAGAGGTAAGAGGCCAGAGTGCAGAATAAAAGAAGAGGGGAGGGTGAGGGATTTTTCTTTTAACTGGAAGGAGAAATTAATATTCATGCCATCAGGTCAGAGACTACTCAAACGAAATGTCTGATCATTATTGTGTTGTTGTTTATGGGACTAATATATTGTCCTACTTCAATTATGTGGACACTATGGTCAAAAGTTTACACCAGAGTCTCTTCTTACTTAGAAGACCAAAGAAGTTTAGTGTCTCCCCATGGACCCTCACCAATTTTTATAGATGCATCATAGAGAGCATACAATCCAGATGTATCACAGCTTGACATGACAAGTGTTTTGCCAATGACCACAATAAACTGCCAAAACACAGCTCAGCACATCAGGAAACCCAGCCTCCCTCCATCAGCTGCCTCCATTTCCCACTGCAACACACACAAAATGCTGGTGGAACACAGCAGGCCAGGCAGCATCTATAGGGAGAAGCACTGTCGTAATCATTTCACCCCAAACATTCTGTCTTTTCTTTCCTTCCATTGGACAGAGGACACAGAAATTTGAAAACACACACCAGCAGGTGTACAAATCAGGTGCAGCGTCTCCCCCATTAAAACAGCAACAATACTTAACGTGTTTTATTGAGAACTTTTAGAATGCACGAAAGGCTCCGCACAAATGTAAACATGACTATATTACATTTGGCATTAGTTCATGCTGCAAATGACCACTTTGAATACTGAAATTAAGACTATACTAATCAATACACCTACACTCAGGGGCTACTTTACCAGGTATTGGAATGTATGGTCATGGTCTTCTGCTGCTGTCACGGTCTGGTCCATGGATTCCTCATTTCAGTTACTTCTTCTTCCCAATGTTCCGTTGGGCGCCTCGATTAAGTCACCTGATCCTCATTTTGAACTGGCAGCTTAAAAGGATCCTGGAACAGCTATTCAGTGCTAGACCGTCATCAGAAGCACGTCATCGGAAAAGAGTCACTGGAAACCAGTCATCTCACCCGAGCCACTGCAGCCGTGCTCATCCTGGGACCACTGGGAATCATGGACTAGTTGCCTCGGTGCCTGTGGCTGCTTAGCAAATTCAGTCATTTTCGTGTCCGGCTGAGTTGCCGGCCATCTTTGCTGCTGCTCCGAGTAAGGTACCAATTATGTCGTTTTTTGTGGCTGGCTGAGACTTACTGGCCGCTTGCTGCCACTCCGAGCAAAGATACAAATGGACTGTCGTTGTGTGGCTTTGTCTCCTCATTGTCCAAGTCCTTTCCGGCTGAGTAGGTCCGGCTGTTTGCTGCTGCTCCGAGTTGGGCATTCTGACTTTTTCTGGTCCAAGTCCAGTCCAAGTCAAAGCTCATGGTCCAAGTTCCGAGTCCAAGCCGAGATCCGAATTCCGAGTCCAACCCAAGATCTAAGTTCCGAGTCCAAGCCGAGATCCGAATTCCGAGTCCAACCCAAGATCTAAGTTCCGAGTCCAAATCGAGTCCAGGTTCCTAGTCCAAGCCGAGTCCAAGGCAAGTACAAGTGCAGGTTCTAAGTTCAAGTCCTAGTCCAGGGTTTACCGGTTTGTTATCCAACATTTACATCCATGTTGACATTTTTGTCCTCGCTCCCTGGCTGTCCTAGTAACCTAGTTTCAATAAACACTGTTCTGTTTATACCACCTCTGTTGTCTATGTCCTGCACTTGAGTCTGCTCCCAACGCCTTCTTGTAACAACTTTCTTCAAGCTTCAGCATGCTATGAGCTCAGGGATGCTATTTTGCACACCACTGATGTAATTGTGGTTATTTCAGTTACTGTCGCCAGCCAGCTTGGACCAGTCTGGCCATTCTCATTAACAAGGCATTTTTACTCACAGTACTGCCACGAATTGAATGTTTCTTTTTTTTAAATTGTTTTTCACATGACTCTTTTAGAGTCTGTTGTGTGTGAAAATCCCAAGAGATCAGCAGGTTCTGAGATACTCAAACCACCCTGTCTGGCACCAACAAACATTCCACAGTTAAAGTCACTTAGATCACATTTCTTCCCCATTCTGATATTTGGGCTGAACAAATGAACTTCTTGACCACGTATGCATAATTTTATGCATTGAGTTGCTGCTATGTGATTGGCTGACTAAATATTTGCATTAATGAGCAGGCATACAGGTGTAGCTAATAAAGAGGTATCACATTCAAAAGAACTTTAATTCACTTACATTTATTAAAGCTCACAGCTGTTACAGGTAACACAACCAGATCTGAGTTTTAGCTGCCACTGCATTTGGACAATACAGGAGACACCTCTGCTTTCAGGCAATTCAGCTTACAGGTGAGCATAGTATCATTCACAATTATGTTCTAGTCTGCCAGTCTTAGCAGTTTATAGATCTGCTCAGGGCTGCAGTGACTGAAATTGATTTCACTTAATTTTGAAGCTATTTAGAATAGAACTGACCATTTTGCTGAGTATAATGGGAGCTTGTTTGATTGAATAATACTTTCCATATTCACACTCACCTCAGACACAACGACATTAAGGCTTCGCCAGTGTCTAGTTATTTTAATATTATTTTAATTTAAGCATTCAGAGATGTATGCTTACTACTGCCAGTCACGCTCTGGAACGCCACAACAATTTTACAGAAGTCCATTCGAGATATACGATGTGGAATTGGAAGAAGTCCCACCCCCATGCTGTCACAGCTCCAACAGCTGTCAGCACAGAAATGGCGTCTCATTCCCTGAATTATAAAGCCAAGTACGGCCATCAACAAGCTGGCTCCTGCAGCTTTCCTGCTGAGCAAGCACGAGCCCACTGAAAGGTGAAGGCATTGCTCCCGCATGCACTGCCACTCAACAAATGCAACAACTGCAGATGATATTAGTATTTATCTTTTCTCCAAGTATTTTAAAAATTTGACGGTTAAAGTATCCAAAGAGGATACTGATGAAAAATCTGAAAATCTGAAATAAAAGCAGAAAATGCTGGAAGCACTCAGTAGCACCGACAGCATCTGTGGAAAGAGAAATGGAGTTAATGTTTCAAATCCAAGGCCCTTTGCCAGGGTATTATCTGACAGTAATATAAACTAAAGTTGCTATGGAAAATTAAATCTTATCCATTCTAATCTAAGCACCATGTCACAAAGCAATGAATATTAATTCTTTTCCATTCTATATCTCTGGTACCATTACAAGACTGCAGTCTTATTCTTTCAGATTTTAATTGTTACTTGAAGTGAAAGATATAAATTCTATATTAACTCACTCACACTGGCTCTTCTCTCTTAATGTAACTTTTGTTTTATGGTGTTTTCCAATTTAAAAATGAAATTTACCCATTTTAATTTGATTGCAGAATTGTACCCCAAGTGGAAATCCATATCTAATTGCCCAGTGACAACAATACAGTTTGCACTGATTGTAAGCTCATAATTTAACTATAGCACTTTTTTTGCATCCTGTTATTATTTTCCCCTTGTACTACTGTACATGGACACATTTATTTTCAAGATTCAAGATTGTTTGATGTCATTTGCAGTACATAAGTGTTAAGGAGCATGAAATAATTGTTGCTCCATATCTGCTGCAGCACAAAAAAAAACAATAAAATAAAGTACTCAAGAATAAAAAAAACACAATAAATATAAATAATGCAGCTGCTGTGTCCCACCAGCATTTTGTGTGCGTTGCTTGAATTTCCAGCATCTGCACATTTCCTCATGTTTGCATAAATATAAATACACAAGATAGCTTATATACATAGATTGTATTTTTAAAATGACTTGTACAGATGGCATACAAAAGTTTTTTACTCAATGATGGAGCATGTGACAGTAATAAACCAATTCCAACTCAATTTGTGACTTTCAAAGTGCAACCCTACGTCCCCGTAGTGAAAGATGGGAACGGGTAAGACCGACTGACAGGATTCTGGTGAAGTTGTACAGGCCAATCCCCTGTACAGTGGATCCAATGGATTACAGAAACATTGATGAACTCGACTTTGGACGACGGAGACGGAAGGTCATCAATGGCCTATGCTCCACTGGGAGCGAAGCACCCAAGAAGACAAGAATTTAATTTGCAATATACCATTCTCCTTATACTGTCCTTTCATGGAGAAGTAACTCTACTTTTACTGGGAACTGCTGTGGTTCTGGCTACCTCTGCTCCTTAGGTATACTGCTAAGTAATTTTGTCTTGTTCATCAGAAGTTCTGCTGAAGTATCTCAAAGCTGAAACTTTTACTGTTCCTCTTTTCAGAGACGCTGCCTGACCTGAGTGATCCCAGCAATTTTTAATTTTCACTTCCGTTGAAAGTTAACATTTCAGGTTGATGGCCATAATCAACCTGATTATTTATCAATCTTCTGTAAAAAATAATCTTCTGTAAATCTGGTTCTAAGATTAAGATTAAGATTATATTTGCCACAACATCAAAACCTATGATGAAATGTGTTTCTCAGATCAAATCAAATCAGCAAGGATTGTGCTGGGGGAGGCTCACAAACAGTGCCAACTTAGCGTAGCCACAACTTAGTAACTCGAACCCTAACTGTACGTGCTTGGAACGTGGGTGGAAACTAGAGCACCCAAGGCAAACCCATGTGGTCATGGTGAGAATGTTCAAGTTCTTTACAGATAGCAGCAGGATTCAAACCCCAGCTGGTGCTGTAAAGTGATTGCACAAACAGCAAGACTACCATACAATGATCAAAGAACATTCACCTAAAATGTTAACAATTCATTTCTGCACAGTTACTGTCTGAACTAATGAGTTTTTCCATCAGCAAAGACCCAATAAATTTCTACAGATGTCCCACGGACAGCACTCTAACTGGCTGGTGGTGGGCTGGTGTGGTGGTGCACAGAGATTTGTAAACTTGGTCAGCTCCGTCATGGGCACCAGCCTCCGTAGTATCCAGGGCATCTTCAAGGAGCAGTGCCTCAAAAAGCAGCAGCCACCATTAAGGTCCCCCATCACCAAGGACATGCCCTTTTCTCATTGCTACCATCAGAAAGGAGGTACAGGAATCTGACGGAACACACTCAACGACTAAGGAACAGCCCTCTGCCATCTGATTTCTGAATGGACATTGAACCCATGAACACTACCTCAGTACTTTTTTATTTAACTATTATAGATATAGTTATATAAATATATAATATATATATTGACAGATTTTTCCTCTATTATTATGTACCAGAAAACCACAATCAGTGCAGATTAGTGATAACATATCCTCCCCGCTGACGATCAACACTGGCGCACCTCAGGGTGTGTGCTTAGCCCACTGCTCTACTCTCTATATACACATGACTGTGTGGCTAGGTGTAGCTCAAACACCATCTATAGGTTTGCTGAAGACACAACCATTGTTGGTAGAATCTCAGGTGATGACTAGAGGACGTACAGGAGTGAGATGTATCAACCAGTGGAATGGTGCCGCAGCAACAACCTGGCACTCAACGTCAGTAAGATGAAAGAGCTGACTGTGGACTTCCAGAAGGGTAAGACGAAGGAACACATACCAATCCTCAGAGGGATCAGAAGTGGAGAGAGTGAGCAGTTTCAAGTTCCTGGGTGTCAAGATCTCTGAGGATCTAACCTGGTCCCAACATATTGATGTAGTTATAAAGAAAGCAAGACAGTCTATATTTTTTTAGGAGTTTGAAGAGATTTGGTATGTCAACAAATACACTCAAAAATTTCTATAGACATTCTGACAGGCTGCATCACTGTCTGGTATGGAGGGGCTACTGCACGGGATCAAAAGAAGCTGCAAAGGGTTAAAAATCTAGTTAGCTCCATCTTGGGCACTCGCCTACAAAGTACCCAGGACTTCTTTATGGAGCAGCGTCTCAAAAAGGCAGCTTCCATTATTAAGGACACCCAGCACCCAGGGTATGCCCTTTTCTCACTGTTACCATCAGGTAGGAGGTACAAAAGCCTGAAGACACACACTCAGTGATTCAGGAACAGCTTCTCCCCCTCTGCCATCCGATGCCTAAATGGACATTGAATCCATGAGCACTACCTTACTACTTTTTTATTTCCTTTTTTTTGCACTAATTCTGTTTTTTAACTGAACTGTTTAATAGACATATAAATACTTATTGTAACTCAGTTTTTTTCTCTATATTTATTTATCACGCCAAGACAAATTTCACGAAGTATGCTGATGATATTAAGCCTGATTCTGATTCTGATAATTTTGGATCCTGTTTCAACCTTCCAGTGTCAGAATTGTGTTTTTCTTTTGGGTAGCCCGTTCACGGTCCAATGTTACAACAATCAATGCCGGAACTCAAACTCACAAGTTGGAGAAGATGGAATTTTAGCAGTGATGCAAATTTAATGGATTCAATATACATTAATAACAAAAAGTAGCTTAAAGGCAATTAGCATTTCCTTTCCTGAAGTAACAATGGTTGTTTGCATAGATTTTCTTGCTATAGCATCTCCATATAAACCAAATAGGTGCTCCACAGATGTCATTGGAGCATTGATTGAGTATAAGTGGATACCCTGAAGCCTTTTCCATCTTGCATTGTCCATTACTTTTTTCATTAAGTGGCAATAAAATCCTATTATGAAAAGAAGAGGCTGCATCATGTCATTTATGTTGAGTTTTATTCCTTGCCTGTGGCTGTAATTTGTCCTGCGCGCTGAAGTGTTATTGTATTACAGTGTGAAGAAACATTGATAATTCATGCGCATGAACACAAAAGCAGCATTACATGCTGAGACAATCAGGCAGACTGTACCTCACTGACAATTTCAATAAAATGCTTCGAATTGTTCCCCACCCGAATGTTGTGACACCACTTACTGGGCTAACACAGGAATTAAAGTTACGATGCAACTCTTTTCTTCAACTGCAACAAGCACTGACTGGGATGAGAATGACAGCAGGCACAAAGCAGTTTTGGAAGGATTGGAGAATAATTAAGGGTCGGTCTAAGTTTTCTCTGGGGGGAAAAAAATGGAAACTAGGAGGAGAGTTAATTGAGATTGATTTATTTATTGAGATACAGTGTGGAATAGGCCCTTCCAGCCCTTTGTGTTTTGCTGCCTAGCAACCCATGACTTAATCCCAGCCCAATCACAGGAAGATTTACAATGACCAATTAACCAGTATGCCTTTGAACTGTGGGAGGAAACCGGAGTACCTGGAGGAAACCCACAGGGAGAATGTGCAAACTCCTTACTCACAGAACTGGGAATAGATAGGGTAAACAGAAAACCATTAGCTGAGAAGTGAGCAACTACAGGGGCAGAAATACAAGTTAATTGGTAGGAAGATTCACTGAATGATGGGTTCTGGACCTCTACAGATGTAATACGACAGATTATATCACCATCTGGTATGGAGGCTCCGACGCAGAGGAATGGAAAAAGCCACGGAGATTTGTTGGCTCAGCCGGCCCCATTGTGGGCACTTGCCTCCCAAACACCGAGGAGAGATGCAGAAAGGTGCTGCCAAAAGAAGGCGGCATTCATCATGAAGGGCTCTCAGCACCATCCCTCTTCTCATTACTACCAGCAGGGAGGAAGTACAGGAGACTGAAGCCACATACTCAATGCTTTAGGAACAGCTTCCTCCCCTCTACCATCAGATTTCTGAACGGTCCAGTAACCCGTGAACACAACCTCAGTATTTTGCTCTCTTTTTGCACTTTTTTCATATCCTTATTGTAATTTATAGTAATTTTTAAGTGTGTCAATGTACTGCTGCTGAGACGACAAACTTAACAACATGTCAGTTTTAATAAACCTGATTCTGAACTCAGTCCCTGAAAGGGTGGTGGAGGCAGAAACAGTCACCACTTTCTAAAGATGCCCAGATAAGGAGTCAAGGGTGGCGGCCTACAAAGTTCAGGCCCATGAGCCGGAAAGCAGGATTGACCTGAAGTCCATTTTTGACTGGCAACTTCCACTCAATAAATTTCTATAATTCAGGCAACAGAGCATACGAACCAAAGTATTCCACCAGGACACACAAACTACTTCTCTCTGCTTTAGAAGAAGATTCAGAATGTAACTGAGTAATTTCACAATCTTAGTACAGACTTTTGATGCACTGTGATATCAGGGATTCATCACAGAAACACAAATCTTTCTGTAAATTAATAACTAGATGGAAATGTCAAGATTGCAATTTGACTGAGCAGCCCAGAATTCTGAGTTACGCACACATTCAGATCAGCTATTAGTGCTTTGATAACATTGGATGACTCAAACTCTGATTTATTTATCACACGTTTGTGGAGACACACAGTAAAATGTGTCATTTGCCTTAACAACCAACACAACTAAAGATGTGCTCGGGACAGCCTGCAAATTTCGCCCACATTCATAGCATGCCCGCCGTGCTCGGCGGAACAACGCAGGACACAACAAGCAACAAAACAACAACAGCAAAGCAAGCCTCTTTCCTCCCTCCCTCCCACTCACACACAAGGACAGTCCTCCAGCTCCAGAACAGGCCTTTGGGCCTCCAGGCTTTGTCCATTGGGCTTTAACTTATGGACTTCTGATCGATCTTTGGCTTCAATCTTCAATATCGACTCCTAGGCTACCTGATGACGGAACCCCACTCAGACCACTACCTCACCACTGTCCACCTCAACCTCAGCTGATCGGCTGCTGAATCTCTCATCCAAGCCCTCCTTTCCTGCAGACTTGACCGTTTTAACACACGTCTGGCCCATCTTTCGACTGTTAATTGCCCTATTGCCGTCAACATCCTACCTCCTCACACACACCTCTGTATTCTTCAAGCTCATTGCTCACTGATCTCCATCAACATCATTTATTCATTGTTTTAAAAATTATCAAGGGTAAATTGAAGATCTTCTACCAATGTACCATGGGAAGCATACTGACAGGCTACATCACTGTCTGATACAGAGGGTGTGCTACTGCACAGGATTGAAGAGAGATGCAGAAAGCTGTAAAATTACTTAGCTCTATCCTGGGTACTAGCCTCCGTAGTATCCAAAACACCTTCAAGGAGTGGTGCCTCAGGAAGGCAGTGTCCATAATTTGGGATCCACACCATCCAGGGCATGCCCTATTCTTTTTGTTACCTTCAGGAAGGAGGAACAGAATTCTGAAGACACAAACTCAGAGATTCAGGACCAGCTTCTTCCCCTCTGCCATCCGATTTCTAAATGGACATTGAACTCAGGAACACTACCTCACTTTAAAAAAAATTCTGTTTTTGCACTGTTTTTAATTTAACTATTTAATGCACATATTAAATATATGTTTATACTTATATACTTACTGAAATTCACATTTTTGTCTATATTTATAATGTATTGCATTGTACTGTTGGCACGAAGTTAAAAAGTTTCATGAAATATGCTGATGATATCAAACCTGATTCTGAAGACATCCTTTAGCCCCGAACCCTTCCTCATCTCTATCACTTCCTCTGGCCCTAAAGGTCACAAAGAAATCCAAACTTCTCCCACTTCTGCATCTGATTTGAACCACCCCACCTCCAGCTTCAGTTGCAGGTATCCAGGAAATTCTCTGTCTAAAACCTAGTCCCCTCTATCTCCTCTTTCCCCTTCTAAACTCCCTTGAAACCCATCACTTTCAGCAAACTTTCAGAGGTACACCCTGAAATTTCCTCATGCATTCTGTTGCCAAAACTTATATCAAATACTTTGGGCTACTTTACTATTAAACCTCCTGTATTAATGTACTAAATGGTTTATTGTCTGATTTAAACCAAAATTGCAAAGTTGGTGTTCCACATTAAGTGGAATACCAGCTGTGTTGCTGAGTTAAATAGCGGGCCCATTCTCCGCAGCTCTGCTGTTGCCTCTCTCTCAGTGTAATTGCAGAGCTATGTCCCACTGTGGTGTTGGAGTTTGCACTGCTGTGTAAACGTGCAACACAACAATCATAACATTTAACTGAACAATACTAATGGCTAATGAACAGCTTATGCAGCAAGCCATTGCAGTAGGCCTCTGCTTCTGACCACTTCACCTGCGAGTCTGCTGGGGTGATATACTGTATCCGGTGCTCCCGATGTGGCCATTTATACATTGGGGAGACCCGCCGCAGACTGGGAGACCATTTCGCCGAACACCAATGCTCGGTCCTCCAGAAGTGGCGGGATCTCCCTGTGGCCACACACTTCAATTCCACAGAGCACTCCCACTCTGACATGTCTGTCCATGGCCTCCTCTACCGTCAAGATGAGGCCACACGCAGATCGATGGAGCAATACCTTATCTCCCGCCTAGGTAGCCTCCTTCCTGCCAGCACGAACATTCAACTCACAGACCTCCGTTGATACCCCTGACCCCCACTTACCCCATCCCTATCTATAATTTTAGTCTGGTTCTCTTTCTCTCTCCTTTGCCCCCCCTCACTATAATCTCTCCCCCCCAGCCCTACCTTTCTTTCTCTTTTATTTCCCATAATTCTCCACCTTCCCCCAGCCCATTTCCCTCCAACCTATCACTTCCCAGCTCCCTACTTTATCCCTCCCCCCACTTCTTATCCCCACCCCCTCGACCATCCCATGTTACTTCACTCCTGATGAAGGGTTTCGGCCCAAAACGTCGTCAGTACCTCCTCCCATAGATGCTGTCTGGCCTGCTGAGTTCTGCCAGCGTTTTGTGTTTTTATTTATTTCCAGCATCTGCAGGTTCACTCGTGTTGCCATAGAATTCCACCTTCTGTGGTCATGTTCAAGGCTGAACCAAAGTCGTTTCAAGCACAGTTCCACCTAGGCAGTACGGAATTAAGTACGTAGGACATAGTGCAACATGGGAACAGGCCCTTTCACCCAGAATATCTGCACCAGTTTATGATGCTGAATTAGACTAGATCTTTTCTGTCTATAAATGGACTGCATCCTTCCACTTCATGTATGTCCATGTCTCTTTCTAACAGAACCACTGCTGCACCTCCGTTCACTGCCACTGTCATGGTGTCAGAACCCAACTGCGGAGGGAAAATAGACGCCAATGTAAAGACAGCAACCAAAGTTTATTCATAAGAATTCTAACAGAACATTAGTTGCTCAACTGAGCAACTCTTTGAGACATAACATTCTGAAAACTAGGACCTTACGATTAACATTAATTCGGTAATCGGGCGTCAGCTTAAGTAATACAAGTGAAGTGACACAGATTCCCCGAGCCTATCAAAAGTAACTTTACAAGCTTAAACAGAAAGCACCAGGAGACTGCATTACCCTGCCTATGCCTGCCTATCATAATGTTATAAACTTTGCTCAGGTCTTCTCTAACTCTCCAGAGTAAAAGCAGAACAGAGTGGCGCATCAGGACCAAAAAGCACTCGTCAAGTGTGGCAATGATCATTGGTGGGGTGATTGATTCACTGAATGTTTGGTCACAACTTGTATGGATTTGGAAAAGATTACAAAGTTTGGAAGGATTGACAATGGGAGATGGGTCATTTTAGCACTGGAAACGTCAACATACTGGAGCGCTTGAGGAATATGTACCTCAAAGTTCAAAGTAAGTTTGTTATCAAAGTATGGAAATGTCAGCATATATTACCTTGGGATTCATTTTCTTGCAGATATTTACAGGGAAATAAAGAACTGCAACAGAATTTATGAAAAACTATACGTAACAAAGACTGATAAACAGCCAAAATGCAAAATAGAAGGAATTGGGCCAATAATACTTTTTAAGAAGTAAATACTACTGGGTACATGGGTTTTGAAAGTGAGTCTGTAGGTTGTGGAGGTTCCACATGAGAAACTGCAGATGCTGAAACCTAGAGCTTTAAGCGAACTGCTGAAGGAACTCGGCAGGTCAGGCAGCATCTGTGCAGATGTTCCTGATGCAGGGTCTTCAACTCGATATGACGACGATTCCCCCCCCAACCCCCACCACAGATGTTTCTCAACCTGCTGAGTACCCCCAACAGTTTGTTTCAAATCTGGAATCTGACAGAGACCCGAAACACCGACTCGGTTTCTCGTTCCGCCTACTGAGTGCTTCTATCATTTTCTGCCTTGGATTCGAATTTCCAGCATCTGCAGTTTATTGTGTTCTGTACCTCAGTGCTTAATCACAGCTTTGAAAGAAAACAGTTGATTTGGTCATGAACAGGGAGACCTTCGGCTGACTTTATCAATGTGTATGTGCACTTGAATTCACAACATACATTCCTTCCTTCTCTAGGGAAATGTACGTTTTCATTAGACTGAAAAGATTCTAAAGGTTAATGTGCACTTTTTTTTTAAGAGGAGTAAAATATAGTAAATCCCTCTTGACTCCATAATAATTCTTCTCCGTTTTAAACAGAGATTTAAAAAGTTAGAATAAACCTGACCAGGCAGGGTTAAAAGATTTATAGCTTGTTTTCCAAATCTCTGCTGATCTTGCTCTCAACAGAAGCAGCAAGGATATCTTCCAAGAATTTTGGCAAATCAAACATTTCCTTAACTACAACAGTTCTGACCAACAGCCAGACTGACCTCAGCTCAGATCATAACATTGCTTAAATGTTAGACAGCTGCTGCAAGGGAACAAATGCCCTTATTAATATTAACTTGGGGGAAACTACAATAAAGCACAAGCTCATGGTAGATGGAGAAACCATTATGGTTGCATTAAACCACTCAAAGACACTACTTGCCAGAAGTGTTTTATAGGTTTGACTGTGTGAATAAAAGAACTGAGCCTTGGAGAATATTGCATTGCCGCAATGTGAGTTGAAGGAAATACCTTGCTCTGAAACGGCGCTGGGAGGAATTCTGTGCTCTTGCTATTATCAGCTGTAGCTCAGTGTTACATTCTCATCTAAGGGAGGGGATTGTGAGTTCAAGACCCATGCCAGGAACTTGGACAGGAATATCATGCTAAATCTCCAGCCCGGTACTATGAAGTATGCTACATATTCAAGCACACCAGATTCAGAATCAGGTTTATTATCAAAGTTATAATAATAATATTTTAAAAAAATTAAATATATAGTACAAAAAGAAAGGAAAATAATGAAGTAATGTTCATGGTTTCATGGAGCATTCAAGAATTTGATTGTGGAGGGAAGGAGGCTGTTCCTAAAATGTTGAGTGTGCATCTTCAGGCTCCTCTAACTCCTCCATGATGGTGGTAATGAGAAGAGGGCATATGTCCTGGATGATTGATGCCACCTTTGTGAGGCATTGCGTTTTGAAGATGCCCTCAATGGAGCTGATGGAGACTACAGCCTATCAGATGGTGATTCAACCAGTCTATGGTACCTCTGTAGAAATTTGCCAGAGCCTTTGGTGACATATCAAACTCCTTACTCCTAATGAAATACAGCCAAGAACAGATCTTCTTGAGATGTTTGTTTGAGAACCCCAGCTATCTTCTTAAGTACAGCACAAGATGAAGCTCTTTGCCCTACCATGTCTGCACCAACCACCAGGACGTTGGGAAAGATCCCATTGCATGGTAGGTGTCATTGCTTCCCTGTCAGGCACCTCAGCTAACGTGGCTGAAGCAGATTATTGGGTGCTCCTCAAATTGGGTGTTTGCCCTGCACAAATTGAAAGCCGTGTCAGTCACTGGGCAGCTCAGTGGCGCAGCCTGCGAAGCCGCTGCGTCACAGTGCCAGAGACGCAGGTTCAATACTGACCTCGGGTTCTGTCTGCATTTCCCCGTTCTCCCTGTGACCACGTGGGTTTCATCTGGCTCCTCTGGCTTCCTTCCATTTTCCAAAGATGTACGGTTGGGGTCACGAAGTTGTGGGCATGTTGGGCATGTTAACGCTTGCGGGTGCCCGCCAGCACTTACTCGATGCAAGCAACGCATTTCATTGTACGTTTCAAATAAAGTGAATCTTCAATCACATGAGTTTCCTGGCAAATCCCAGGACATGTGGGTTGATAGATTAATTGGCCGCTGTAAATTATTCCCAGCGTGAAGGTGACTGTTGGTGGGGGGGGGGGGGAACGTTAGTGTCAGAGAAAATAAAAACGCATTAAATATAGGTTGATTATAAATGAGTGGTTGATGTCCAGCATGAAATTGGTGGGCCGAAGGGCCTGACTGTGAATCTGTGACTCTGACATTAGAACGGTGGCTTCAGCCAATAAAATACAAGTACAATGTAAATCTCTCCACAATCTCCTGTGGTTCTAAAAGATGATTTGGAAATCCCTTTCTAATGAGACTGTTTGGCACCTCTACCTCAGCCGAAAAGGACACAACCAGTCATGTAAATGTTTCACAGAAGTGGGGGAGTGAATTCCAGACTTTGGGCACTCAGTAGCTGAAGGCCTACCTGCCAGTGGAGATGCATTAAATTCAGATGTGTTAAGAGGGCACAGAACATAGAACAGTCCATCACAGGAACAGGGTCTTCAACCCATAACGTCTGAAGCAACCATGTCATTTATTTATTTATTGAGCTAAAGTGCAGAACAGCCCCTTCTGGCCCTTTGAACCGCGCTGCCCAGCAACCCCCCAGATTAATCCTAGCCTAAACTCAGGATAATTTACAATGTCCAATTAATCTACCAACGGGTATGTTTTTGTACTGTGGAAGGAAACCAGAGCACCCGGAGGAAACACTCTTGATCACGGGGAGAACGTACAAACTCCTTTCAGGCGGAAGTGGGAATTGAACCTGAGTCACTGAAAGCATCGTACTAACCACTACATTACCACGCCACCCCAAATGTGAAATTAAACCAATCTTATCTGCCTGCACATGATCGTTACCCCTCCATTCCTTCACATTCACAAACGTATCTAAATTTTTTTAAACACCAGTTCTTGTGGTGCTTAAGACTCAGGCCCACTGAGTCTGTAAAAAGTCAGTGTGAACCTAAGATCACCCCAAGGCAAATAGGTCAGTTTTGCACTGAGGCCCAACATAAGACATAGGAGCAGAATTAGGCCATATGGCCCATCAAGTCTCCTCCACCATTCAACCATGGCTGATCCTTTTTTCCCCTCCTCAGCCCCACTCCCCGGCCTTCTCCCCGTAACCTTTGATGCTGTGGCCAATCAAGAATCTATCAATCTCTGCCTTAGAAATACCCAACAAACTGGACTCTACAGTTACCTCTGGCTAAGGAATTTTCTCCGCATCTTGGTTTTAAATGGACGCCCCTCTATCCTGAGGCTGTGCCCTCTTGTTCTAAACTCCCCCACCATGAGAAACATCCTTCCCATTTACTCAGTCTAGACATTTCAACATTTGAAAGTTTTCTATGAGATCCCCATTCATCCTAAATTCCAGTGAGTACAGACTCAGAGCCATCGAATCTTTCTTATATGATAACCCTTTCATTCCCAGAATCAACTTTGTGAACATCCTCTGAACCCTCTTCAATGCCAGCATATCTTTTTCTTAGATAAGGAGTCCAAAATTGTTTACAATACTCACGGTGAGGCCTCACCAGTGCCTTATAAAGTCTCAGCATCACATCCCTGCTCCGATACAGTGCCCATAAAAAGCATTCACCCCCCACCAGGAAGGTTTCGTGTTTTATTGTTTTACAACATTGAATCACAGTGGATTTAATTCGGCTTCTTTGATACTGATCAACAGAAAGACTCTGTCGCGTCAAAGTGAAAACAGATCTCTACAAAATGATCTAAATTATCTACAAATATAAAACACCAAATAATTGATTGTATAAGTATTCACCCCCTTTAATATGACACAGCAAATCATCACTGGTGCAGCCAATTGGTTTTAGAAGTCACGTAATTAGTTATGTGGAGATCTCTGTGTGCATTCAAGGTGTTTCAATTAATTGTAGTAAAAATACACCTCTATCAGGAAGGTCCTACGGAGTCAATATCCTGACAAAAACTACACCATGAAGACAAAAGAACACCTCAAGTAACTCCATGAAAAGGTTATTAAAAGCACAAATCAGGAGATGGATACAAGAAAATTTCTGATTCACTGAATATCCCTTGGCCTTTGGACTACAGTTAAGTCAATCATCAAGAAATGGGGAAAAAAATGGCACAGCTGTATATCTGCCCAGAGCAGGCTGTCATCAAAAACTGAGTGACCGTGCAAGAAGAGGACTATTGAGGGAGGCCACCAAGAGACCTTTGACAACTCTGGAGGAGTTACAAGCTTCAGTGGCTGAGACGGGAGAGACCACGCATACAACAACTGTTGTCTGGGTGCTTCACCAGTCACAGCTTTATCGGAGAGTGGCAAAGAGAAAGCCACTGTTGAAAAAAGCTCAGATGAAATCTCAGCTAGAGTTTGCCCAAAGGCATGTGGGAGACTCTGAAGTCAGCTGGAAGAAGATTCTATGGTCTGATGAAACCAAAATTGAGCTTTTTGGCCATCAGACTAAACGCTAATTTGGCATAAGCCAAACACCACACATCATCAAAAACACACCATCCCTACCATGAAGCATGGTGCTGGCTGCATCACGCTGTGGGGATGCTTCACTGCAGCTGGTCCTGGAAGGGTAAAATGAATGCAGCAAAACACAGGGATAATCCTAGAGAAAAACCTGATGCAGTCTCTAAGAAAACTGCAGCTTGGGAAAAAATTTGTTTTCCATGCAGACAATGACTCCAAGCATAAAGCCAAACTACACAGAAACAGATTAATAACAACTAAGTTAATGTCCTGAAGTATCCAAGTTAGAGCCCAGACCTGAATCCAATTGAGAATTTGTGGCTGGACTTGAAAAGGGCTGTTCACTCACAATCCCCATGCAATCTGGCAGAGCTTGAGCAGTTTTGTAAAGAAGAATGGGGGAAAGTTCCAGTGTGCAGATAATCAAAGCTGATAGAGTTCTATCCACACAGACTCAAGGCTGTAATTGCTGCCAAAGGTGCAGCTACTAAATACTGACTTGAAGGGGGTGAATATTTATACAGTGCAATCAATTATTCTATTCTAGACCTTTTGAAATGAATGCTAACATTGCATTTGGCTTCCTCCCCACTAACCCTACTTGCGAGTTAACCTTTAGGGTGTTCTGTGTTCTGCACAAGGACTCCCAAATCCCTTTGCATCAACATATTGATGCAATTATGAAGAAGGCACACCAGCAGTGATATTTCATACGAGTTTGAGCAGATTTGTTATGTCACCAAAGACTCTAGCAGATTTCCACCATGAAAAGCTTTCTGACTGGGTGCATCGCCATCTGTTATGGAGCCGCCGATGCGCAGGGTCGGGAAAAGCTGCAGGAGGTCGCAAGCTCAGACAGCTCCATCAAGGCCGCTAGATTGTACGGAAGATTGCAGTTTTAATAGACATATATGACACTGTTTAGCAAGGCATTAATTCTAGCATTTACAAAGAATGACATATTATATTCAGAACAGAAATAGGCCATTCGGCCCTATCAATTCATGCCTGTGTTTTATACTACTGAGATTCTTCACATCTTACGCTGTCTAAGACTCTTAGGGAAGCTCTTTGCTAGTCTCTATTTAAGTTTATCTATACCACTCACTTCAACCACTACCAGCTTTTAGATGGCCACAAGCACCAACTCTAAGGCACGTAAGATACACTCTGTGATTTGGGATGATCATGTGGATGGTCTTTCAGATGTTCCAGTGCAGCTGACACCTGAGCACAATGCAATAATATTTATTCTAAATAATGATATTCTCAGCTCATGACTTGCCATAGAGTCATAAAGTACTGCAGTACAGAACCAGGCCCTTTGACCCATCTAGTCCTTGCTGACCCGAACTTCTGCCTAATCCCATCTACCAGCGGTCAGATCATCACCCTCCAAACCTCTTCCACCCTGTACTGATCCAAACACCTCTTAAGTGTTACCATAAGACTTAGGAGCAGAATTAGGCCATTTGGCCCATCGAGTCTCCTCCACCATTTCATCATAGCTGATCCAATTTTCCTCTCAGCTCAAATCTCCTGCCTTCACCCTGTATTCCTTCATGTCCTGACAATCAAGAATCTATCACCTGTGCCTTAAATTCCTCCTCATCTCTGTTCTAAAAGGCCACCATCTATTCTGAGGCTGTGTCCTCTGGACAGACACTCTTGCCACAGGAAACATCCTCTCCACATCCACTCTATCAAGGCCTTTCACCATTCAATACCTTTCATAATTTTAAAGTAATAGGGAGAAGGTGTAGGTGGATATCAGAGGTAAAACTTTTACACAGAGAGTGGCGGTATTAAGAGCAAAGGGTTAACAAGAGACAAAAGTGGTTCTCTGGAAGATCAGAGTGGTAATCTGTGCGCGGAATTGAAAGAGACCGGAGTTGAGATGTTATGTTGAAATTGTATAAGACATTAGTGAGACCTCACTTGGAGCATCATGTGCAGTTTTGGTCACCCACCTACACGAAAAATGTAAATAAGATTGAAAGAGCGCAGAGAAAGTTTATGAGGATGTAGCCCAGACAGGAGGACCCGACTTATAGGGAAAGGCTGAACAAGGTTCGGACTTTATTTCCTAGAATGTAGATGATTGAAGGGAGATTTGGCAGAGGTATACAAAATTAAAAGGGGTATAGATAGGGTAAATGCAAGCAGGCTTTTTCCATTGAGATTGGATGAGACTACAACTAGGGGTCAAGTGTTAAGGGTAAAAGGTGAAATGTTTGAGGAGAAAATGAGGGGAAACTTCCTCACTCAGAGGGTGGTGAGAGTGTGGAACAAGCTGTCAGCGTCAGTGGTGGATGTGGGTTGATTACAACATTTAAGAAAAATTTGGATAGGTAGATGGACTGGAAGATTATGGAGACCGATGGTCTGGGTGCAGGTCGATGGGACTAGGCAGATTAATGGTTCGATATGGACTAGATGGGACAAAGGGCCTGTTTCTGAGCTTTAGTGTTCTAAAACTTTATGACTCTATAAATAAACGCACATGTAAATCAGTGATCAGATCAAAGTGCTTTAGAAAACATTCAGAGACAGATTATAGACCCTTGAAATATATAGCGTGGTGTTTAGTCTTCACAGAAGAACTTTTATTTAAGGAAATCAGCAAGCTTCACTGGAAGGAAGTCTTGCCAGGTTTGAAAATGAATACCTTTAATAACCTGAATGCTAAATTCCTTTCGATTAACTTGTCAGTGTTTCCTTCAGCACCCAAGATAAAGGACAAGATCCTGCTGTGGTCAGCAGCTTTCATGTTACTCTCGGTTAGACTGATGATACACAAGACACTTCTGCATCAGATCTAATTTTCATCATTCCTTTCAACCATCACTTCCAAAGCTCAGTCACCTCCATTTAAAAATTCTCAAATACCCTGTGGTTTCTTCCTACTTATCGTTGTTCTAAGCCCACTGAGCTATCAACAGAGCTCTCATTCTGGCCTGTACAATTCCACTCACCCCTTTACCAGAAGGCCGAGGAAGCTTCCGAAGAGGAGCAGAAGAGGCTTGTCAGGATGCTGCCTGGATTAGAGAGCATTCGCTGTAAGGAGAGATTGAACTAACAAAGTGTTTCTCCTGAGCATCCGAGACTGAGGGGTGACCTCATCGATGTATATAAGATTATGCAAAGAATAGAAAGTGTAGATAGTCTTTTTTTCATATTCTTTTTTTGGTCAAATATTCACGTGCATAGCTTTAAGATGAGATGGAAAAAGAAGTATATTATTATTTTTTATTTTGAGATACAGCACGGTAACAAACCCTTTCTGTCCAACAAGCCCATGCCGCCCAATTACAGACATGTGAGCAATTAGCCTACTGACCACATGTCTTTGGATATGGAACCAGAGCATCCAGAGGAAACCTATGTGGTCATGGAGAGAAGGTACTAACTCCTTGTAGTCTGGGGTGGAATTGAAACTGCATTGCTGGTGTTATAATAGCATTGCGCTACCATGTCAATCACTTTAATGGAGTCTTGCAGGGGACGTTGTTTTATACAGAGGTGGTAAGTATAGTATTTACTTGGACCATGCTGCCAGGTGTGGTGATGGAAGTGGGCACAGTAGCGGTACTTAAGAGGCAACTAGACAGGCATGTGAACGTGAACGGAATTGAGGGGTATGGATCACAAGCAGGCAGGTGAAATTAGTTTCAATTGGCATTACGGTTGGCACGGACATCATGGGCATCTATGCCCTTTTGAAAAGTCTGAATTGAATTGATTTCCATTGCCTTCGGTTACTGAGACCCACAAGGTCTGGAATCCCACATTTCTCCACACTGTATTTCTCTCTGCTCCATTAAAACAGCACAAATTACTGAGAGGTCCGTGTTGGGGAAGCAGAAACATTCCCCCCCACGGCAAAGGCATCTGAGACCGGATGGAACAGGTTTAAGATAAGGAGTAAAAGAGGGGTTCTGAAGAAAGTTCAAAGTAAACGTTATGAAATAATCTACATGTCACCATATACTACCCAGAGTTTCATTTTCTTGCAGGTATTCACAGTAGAACAAAGGAATACAATGGAATCAATGAAAAACTACACACAGGCAAAGACCGACAGACAACCAATGTGCAAAAGACAAACTGTAAATACAAAAATAAATAAATAATCAGATGGATCGGTAGATAGAAAGTTAATTAGCTAGGTGAATTGATAAATAGATTGACAGACAGACAGATGCATGCTGAGGAAGAATCTCAGAAGATTTTTTTTCCAACCAGAACGCGGATCCAATCTGAGAAGGCGATGAGTCAAGTACAACATTGAAGAAGCTTCAGAACAAGTATTTGAATCATCAAGGGATTGTAGGCTGAAATGAAGTCGGTACAGATAGGTAGATGATCAGTGCAGACAGAGTGGGTCAATGGGCCTGGTTTCTGCGCTGTAAGGCTCAAGGATTCCATTACTTGATGATATTCCCTAAAATTTACACAAAGTGCTAGAGGAAGTCAGCAGGCCAGGCAATATCCAGCATCCGTTGAGTTTCTCTTGTTTGTAATTCTCTAAAATTTACCCTTTTTGAATTGGATTCTGGCCTTTGCTATAACGCCCCCATTGACCGTTCTGTTTGACGACCTTCTCTGAGGCACTGGTGACATTTGTATTACTGGAAGTATATCTGATCCACGTGCCCTCAAGTTTGGGGGGAGAATAGTGGGGAGGGGAAGTTATATGTTAAAGGATTTAGAAACTCACTACCTTCTGCTGGAATCTACTAGTCAGCTGACATTGAACACCAAAGTATGTGGATAGATATCACATGAGGACATTTCTTCATCAGAAACATTATAATAAACTCAAGACGTTCTGTAGGTGCTGGAAATCCAGAGCAACAAACACAAAATGCTGGAGGAACTCAGCAGGTCAGACAGCATCTATGGGGACGAAAAAAAAGTTGACATTTCAGGCTGAGACCCATCATCAGGATTGGAAAGGAAAAGGGAAGAAGCCAGAATAAGAAAATGGTGGAGAGCAATATAATAATGAACATAATTACATTCACTGCAAGCAGCCGAATACCGAGAGAAGTGCTTTTGGAAACTGGGGCAACCATTAGTGTGTCTTTAGGAGACAAATTCCATGTGCACCCCTATATCAAAGAGCCAAATCCACCCAGATCCTTTCACAAGCCTGAAAGAAGATGAGGACATTCAATTTAGATGCTGGACCTGAGGAGATTCATACAAGAGTGTGACATCTGGGTGACATATTGCAATGGTGACGGTATACAAAGTTGCACAAACAGTAATACAGGAACCAAACACTTGGCACAAACAGCAGAGTTGGAATGAGTTAAAAATTTACTCAGGGCGAGATCTTTGTTCTATTTCCAAAAATGTATGCTTAAGCTGGTTATGCAACCAGAAAAAAACTTCAGCAGTGGAATCTTATATTAAAACTATTCATCATAAGGTGTGAATATCACAGGAATATTACAACTGAGCTACGATCATATTTTCCTCCCCTCATTTAAGGATAGGATCACTCTGGACTAATTCTTTACTAAAACGAATGTGACAATATTCAGTCTCCAACTGAAACAAAGGAGACTCAGATCCTCGCGTCAAGGACACCGACAAACAAGAGAATCCGAGCAACACACACACAAAATGCTGGAGGAACTCAGCAGGCCAGGTACAACGTTAACTGTACTCTTTTCCTAGATGCTGCCTGGCCTGCTGAGCTCCTCCTGCATTTTGTGTGCGTTGTCAAGGACACTGAATTTATTTGGAATGAAGATCGTCTCTATAAAGGGTCTTACACCTTTGTGACCAGTGACGTTGAGCGTAGCCAAGCAGGTCAAAGGGTAGAGGCCAGACTAAGAGTGGTCCACTAATCCTCCAGGTTTGGGGGTTCAGCTCAGAGCTAACAACCCTGGCTAGTAAAGCAACACTGGTATGGAAACAGCGATGAAGAATCTTTCTACATCTGAGAGCAACGGTATTCCTGAGTCTCCACCTGGGACTTGCATGACTGACAATAGGGAAGAACCGGGCTACTGACACAATGAAGGTAACCCTGAACACCGCCAGAGATGGAGGACCTTCATTGGTGCCCTAAACGGCAGCGGTGTAACGGGCAGTAGATAGGTAGGTAGGATATTTTGAGGACAAATCAGAAGTCACCACTCAGGATGGGTTATTGCATGGAATGATCCACATTCTATTACACATTGGCAGTTGCAATCAAAAGCAAATGGTATGGCTAGTATAACAAATGATAATGCCTTCCCACAAGTAGACTAAAGGTTAGACTAAAGGTCATGGAGTAAATGTAGGGAAATACATCACAGAACATAGAACATAGATCAGTACAGCACAGGAACAGGTCCTTGGGCCTGCAATGTTGTGCTGAACCAATTAAATTAGTAATCAAATAACAATCTAAACTAATCTATTCTCCCTTCAGAATATCCATATCCTTCCATTTCCCTCACAGCCAAGTGCCTATCTGACCATCTCTTTAAAGTCCCTAATGTTTCTGCCTTTACCACCAGCCCGGCAGTACAGTCCAGCACCCACCACTCTCTGTGTAAAAAACTTGCCCCTCACATCCCCATCCTATGGAAAATCTTGTGTGGTTGATGATCAGTCTACAATTATAGAAAGGGCTCCGCTCCTTTTATAAAGCAAATTCTTTCATTTTACAAAGCAAATGTGGCTCAAAAATTCCTGAAGTGCTTTAGATGTCATCAGCTCCAAGAACATTTCAAAATATTGTAGTTATATTTCTTTCAAGCACAATGTTCTAAAAAACTCCAAATTAATGGGATGCCTTCAACCTGTAGTCTCTGCTGTAATGACAGAAAATAATTGCCTGACAATAAACAATAATACTGTGATTCTAATAATACTCGGATAATAGTGAAAGCAGTGTTTATAGAAATAACACTAATCAGGGGCACTCCTCGGTAGTCATTAGACTGCAGCATGGAATATGCCCTGAAGCATTTTTAATCTTTCTCACTTCAAACTCAACCCACCCAGAACAGAGATAATCATCAGAGCAGATGAGGAGCTATTCCAACTGTGGTGACGTCACTTCAGAACAGAGTTGAGATACAGGATGGAAATGTCAAAGTCAAGGTCAAATTTATTGTCATACGCACAAGTCCACGTGTGCGCAGATGCAATTGGAAATTTACCTGCAACAGCAGCATCACAGATACATAGCATCGTATAAGCAGATGAAGGGACCAAATGATCTCCCAGTGTACATGATGAAGAAACTCTTCTCGGGCTTCCATCCGGGTACAGGAATCCATTATAACTGAAGCTTTGTTGACAAGCTCCGCCATCTTCATCAGGGAAAGAAGACAACTAAGACAAAAAAGGTCCTGCAAAACAAAATGGTGCCTATGTTTTTGTGCTTTATGCACTGGGAGATGAAGCCATTGTCACTGAAGCTCTCGAGAGATTGACAAGGCAAAGGTCCTCTACCAAGCTGGTCCCACAGCACCACACTGCTCCTCCTACACTAAATGCTCAAGGGAAGTCCCTGAAAAAGGCATGCTATTTCCCATATCTCAGCAGCCACCTCTTACATCAACAAGAAGTTCAGCCAGCACTGCTTTCAATGCACAAGCACAGTATTCAGGCAGCAGTGATCCCTCCACTCCTATACTGGTCTAATATCTAAACTACCTTTGGGCAAGATGGTGGTGTATTGGTTAGTGTAACACTATTTCAGTGCTAGAGGCCCGGGTCATTTCAGCCCCTGCCTGTAAGGAGTTTGTACATTTGTGACCGTGTGGGTTTCCTCTGGGTGCCCTAGTTCCCTCCCACATTCCAAAGACCTATGCGTTGGAAGGTTAATTGATCATATGAGATTAATCGGGCAGCACAGGTTTGTTGGGTCATGAGGATCTGCTCCGTGCTGTATCTGTAAATAAAATAAAACAAAAACCTACAGCAGGCATCTCCAGGTACTGGAAAGATACTGTGTCTCCACAACATCCACCAAATTCAAGAGATAAATAAGGGTCAATGTGATGACCTTTCCTGTGCCACCATCCAAGTATAAAGGCCCTGATTACATTTAGTCAGCTCAGTTGGACAGGCCATACTCACATGCTTCAGTCCAGATTCCTGGTTCTGCTCTTCGCAGGAAGATGTTGAAGATGAGGCAGTGCATGGTAAAAATACACAGAAGCCCGCAGAAGTAGCAAAAGGGAATGTGCCATCACTCAAGTGTGCGGCTCTAATATTGGTCTGCGTCTCAGAACCCACAATGCTGTATCAGATGGAAGTCATCCGTGATTCCAAGAAACTGCCTAAGAACAGGAGAGTCACTTACTTTCTTCATAAAATTAAAGCAGACAATGAGATATAGGAGCAGAATTAGGCAATCGAGCCTGCTCCATCATTCCAGCATGGCCGTCTTATTATCCCTTTCAACCTCGTTCTCCTGTAGCTGAACAGTACAACTGCTCACTGTATGGGGGTGGTTTTACCTACTACTGTGGGGCTGCAGACATCTGCTGGGTGGGAACAGGGCATTTCCATGTGCTACGTATCTTACCTCATCACCCCCCAGCATCTTGTCCCAAACCACATCAACCACGGTCTGGGTTGAGCTGAGCTGAGCACATTGAGTCAACTTGTCCCACTCTATTCCCTTTGCTCTCCCACCTTCTCTGTTCCCTAAACTTAACTTAATTTCTTTCTTTGATGAAGGAAGTCAGATAGCTCCTCAAAGAAAGTAGAGGAATTGATGGGGGCTGATGAATATACCAGATCTTTCCATAATGGTTCTGTCTCCACTTTCCAAAGCTTAACATGAAGATGGTTTCTGTTTAACCTGGAATCAGGTGAAAGGGTCCAGATGTTCCTCTTTCGACAAATGCTGCCCGACCTGCTTAGCATTTCCAGAACTTGGCTATTTTTATTACATCAAATCAAGAAGAGGCCAGAAACGTTGAAACCAGAATATTTTGTAGAAATTAGAAGCTTAATGCTGACCTCAAGACACATATACCAGCAGCTTTCATACACAGAAGTACACATACTTCTCTCAAAGAACATTTATATTTAAAATACAAAGAATTTTGTATAACTTCTTCTTCAGCTCCTTCCTCAATTTCATTCAAACATCAATACTAATTAAACTGTAAGAAAAGGGATGTTACTCAAATAAAACACAAAGTTTTAAAAGGTAGTTCTTTGATATATTGGAGAACATTTCTAATAGTTTCGGTAGGACTTGATTAAAACAATACTGTGAGTACTGTTGGCCACAGAAATATATTAAACTCCTGGGAGTGATTGAAAAACAGAGAATCAATCATGGTGCTACTAAAATAGAAACTGTCGAACATGATCCTGTGATTAGTTGATGAAGGTATTGACCTTAATTAAAAGCAGAATATACTGAAAATTCTTAGCCAGTCTAGCAATGTATGCAAACAGAAAGTTTGCTAATGATACTTCATAGGTTAGATATTGTCCTTGCCTCAGCAGCTTCAAGCTAATCATAAATTAACAATGGGTTTTGGATCCCTTAACCTGATTCCAAATTAAACAGGGACCACCTTCATGCCAAGTACTCAAAAGTGAAGACAGAACCATCAGCCTGGTATTCATCAGTCCCCATCAATACCTCTGCCCTCTCTGACAAACCATTGCTGCCCCTTGCTAGGCAGGGTTCTACTGATCTCTGAAGGGTAATTTCTGGGAGTTCTCCAGATTTCAAGCAGGATCTCCAAAAGACCGTTAAAAAAATTCGGAGGATGTTGGGAGATACACACAGACTCCGGGTAGCTCAGCATGGAGCCTGTGGCCAGGGTATCTTCAGGTTAATTTGCTGGAAATAATAGCATAGCTATTATTCTTGGTCAAGGCCAGTGGTACACAACAACAGGCCCTTCAGACCAATCTGTCCATTCTTCCCACTGTACCTGTCTATCCCATTTATCTATATCACCCTTTTAAAGAGATGTGTCAATGTTTCACTAAGGCTGTGCGTGTACCTGCCTGACCGTCCCTTCAGATAGCACATCCCAGACTCCAACCATTCTCTGTGTGAAAAAAAAACCCTCTCACATCCTGCTTTTCACCTTAAACCTATACCCTATTGTCTTAGACACCCCTACCATGGGTTACTCTCTACCCCCTCATAACTTTATATTCATCTGTCAGGTCACCCCTCTGTCTCCTGTTCTCCAGCCTACTTAGAGCCTGCTTATAACTGAAACACTCCATTAGATTCAACATCCTGGTGACCTCCCTCTGCACCCTCCCCAGTGCAATCACATCCTATCTTTGACAATGATGACCAGGACTGCAGTAGGTACTCAAGGCATGGCCTAACCAATGTTTTATGAAGTTGCAACGTGGTATCCCAGCTCCTATATTCCATGTCTTGGACAATGAAGGCGAATGAAACATCTCCATTGCTTCCTTCACCACCCTATCCACCTGTTCTGTCACTTTCAGAGATCTATGGACTTGTATCTAAGGTCTATGCATCAACACTTCCTAAGGCCCTGCCATTTACTGTGTAAGCCTTACTCTTGTCCGTCTCCATCACCCATCCCAAAATACATCACCTCACACTTATCCAAATTAAATTCTATTTGCCACTGCTTCACCCATCCATCCAGCCAGTCTATATTATGCAGGGCCATAGCTTTTCCCACTGACTTCAACACCAACAATTTTCATATCGTACCTCCTACATTCACAGCCACTTTGTTAATGTATATCACACATATCAAAGGTCACAGCACCAATTCTTCTGGTACTTGAGGGATTAATTTCAGACTTGATGTCCTGTGTGTACTTTTGGTCACTACACTAAAGGACGGATGTGATTGTGCTTGAGAGGGTGCAGAGGAGGTTCACCAGTGTATTGTCAAGAATGGAGTGTCTGTTCAGGTAGACCCATTGTTTCTGCCTACTCCTGCCCCACTGAACTTGTGTCCACGTGCCTTGACTCCATTTTATCTCCCTTGGTTCAGTCCCTTCCAGCTTATGTACATTGCTGACACTTCAAATGCTCTTGATCTCTTCAAACACTTTCAGTTTCTTGGCCTGGCCACCTCTAAGGCTTCTTCACCATTCCCTTCCAGTCCTGGTGAAGGGTCTCGGCCTGAGACATTGACTAGTTATTCCTTTCCACAGATACTGCCGGGCCAGCTGAGTTCCTCCAGCATTTTGTGTGTAGATCACAGAATGATTGCTGTTCCTGAAAGAGAAGTCTCCCACCTTCTCCATAGCTCATGCAAATTCTTTCATTTCAGAGCCTGGAATTAGAACCTGCCTCCAGTACACCCCAGGAAATGCATGAAGGATCCTAACCACTCACTACATACAAGGGCTTTTCCTCATGCAGTGTAGGGTAGACAGTCTCCTATTAATACCAGGCCAGGGTCACTGATACCAGCCCTCGTTTATGCACCTGGGCCCCATTTCCAAGGCCACAGTATCAGATCCAGTCTGACAGGATATTGCATTGCAGAAGATATTGCCTTTCAGATGTGGCATTAAATTTTAAAAAAAACTCGCTCAGTGTGATATAACATATCCCACTCGCCATTATTTTGAGATGGAGATGTGTGATCATTCTAGCTGGAGCTAAGAAGTACCAAAGGGCAGAAAATATTGGTGGAAATTGTCAATGGCCTCCAATAGTAACATTAATGCAGGAAATGGTATCAAAACAGGAAATTAAGGATATACTTAACAATTACGTACTGACTTTAATCTGCATATAGATTGGTCAAATAAGATCAACACTAACGCTATCGCAGAAGAATTCCTACTGTATGATTTCAGAGGGGTGAAATTTCACAGTATTAGAGCAGTTAGCATAACACTATTACAGTGCAGCTAGTGTAATGCTATTACGGTGTCATACCACGGTAGCGTCGCGGTTCACTTCCTGTTGCTGTCTGGAAAGAGTTTGTAGGTTAGCACGGTGGCTCTGTCGGTTTCCTCCAACAGTCCAACAGCATACAGTTAGGATTAGTGAGTTGTGGGCATGCTACGTTGGTGCCAGAACTGTGCCGACACTTGCAGGCTGCTCAGCACAGTCCTTGCTGATTTGAGCTGATACGCACGATGCATTTCACTGTATGCTTTGGTGTACATGAGCCAAATGAAGCTAATCTTTAGTAACATTTCAGATCAGTACGTCTGGACCAGCCAGCGAGAGAATGGATCACCCTAGACTAGGTGTTGTCAATAGGAATTGGTAAGTTAATAATCTTGACATGCAAGGTCCGTTAGGGAAGTGTGATCACAACTTGACAGATTTTTTTCATTGAGATGGAAACGAAAGTAATATAGTCTGAATGCAGACTATATTGTAATATTGAATGTAATATAGTCAGATGCAGGAAGATTGTTCCCGATGTTGGGGAAGTCCAGAACAAGGGGTTACAGTTTAAGGATAAAGGGGAAGCCTTTTAGAACCAAGATGAGGAGAAACTTCTTCACACAGAGAGTGGTGAATCTGTGGAATTCTCTACCCCAGGAAACAGTTGAGGCTGGTTCATTGGCTATATTTAAGAGGGAGTTAGATATGGCCCTTGTGGCTAAAGGGATTGGGGGTATGGAGAGAAAGCAGGTACAGGGTTCTGAGTTGGATGATCAGCCATGATCATACTGAATGGCGGTGCAGGCTTGAAGGGCCGAATGGCCTACTCCTGCACCTATTTTCTATGTTTCTATGAAACCAGGGTGCTAAATCTAAACTGAGATACAAGGAGTGAATTTGCTATACTAGGTTATAGAGGATGAAAGTAGGTAGTAATACTAATAATAATACTTTATTGATCCCGTGGGAAATTCTTTTGTTACAGCAGCATTTAAAAGCACATTTAGCAGTGTGCAGACTTAATAATAAAGTACAGAATAATAATATACAAATAATTTACTGATGTGCAATAATAATGTACAACAATGAAACAATTGTACTATGAAGTGTGTCCTCAGTTCAGAGATGAACTGTTATAAATGCTTATTGCATTTGGTAGGAAAGATTTTCTGTAACAATCCTTGTGACGGCGGAGCTGAATGAGCCTGTTCGAAAAGGTGCTCCGCTGCTTATTCAGTCGGTCATGGAGAGGATGTGACAGATTGTCTATGATGGATAACATTTGTTTAGTGACCTCCTCTCCATCTCTAACTCAAATTAATATTACTACTATTATAATAGAGAATAAGAGTGGGTAGTAATTGAGGAATGACTATGGAAATGAAATACTCATGTCTACCTGGCATAAAATGAAAAAAAGACCAGATCATGACAAGCAAAAGGAATTTCAATTCAAGGAAATTGTCAGATAAAATGACAAAATTGATAATTAGGAACAGTTTAGATTTTAGCAAAAGGTACAATTAAAGATCTTTTTAATAGATTGGCTTTATTTGTAACAAGTACATTGAAACATACAATGAAATGAGTCACATGCATCAAATAAAATCAGTGAGGGCTGTGCAGGGCAGCCCACAAGTGTTGCCATGCTTCCAGCGCTGTCTGAGCATGCCCACAACTCACTAACCCTAACAACACGTCTTTTTGGAAACTGGAGCACTCTGAGGAACCCCACAAATGTCAAGGAGAGATAGTGCAATCTCTTTACAGACAGGGGTGGAATTGAACCCCCAACCTTACAGCTGGCGCTGTAAAGCAATGCACTATCCACTGTAGTAGAGCAAAAAATGGATTGTGCGAGTAAATTTACAGGAAACAAAGATGAACGCTTCTAATATTACGTAAAAAGAAAATGAAGATTAGTGAAGGTGCTGGTCCTGCAATCAGAAATGAGAGAATTCATAATGGGAATAGGTAGCACAATTAAACAAGTTGGCTCATTTTCATGGAAGAGGACACAGAAATATTAGGGAACCAAAATGTAATAAAGGTGAGGAACTAAAGGAAATTAGTATTATTAAGAAAATAGTCCTAGAGAAGTTAATGTGACTGAAAGCCAATAAATCCTCAGGGCCCGATAATTCATGTTGCAGAATACTAAAGGAGGCAGTCATGAAAATAGTAAACAAGTCATTTATTGGTTTCCAATATTTTTTAATTATACTGTAATTCCTTCAGTTCGGAGTGTGACCAATATAATGCCATTATTTTTAAAAAATGGAGGGAGAGGAAAACAGGGAAGAGGAGTTCATCCTGTTTTTAGTATTGCATCTGGGTGGCAGAGTGATACAGCATTTTATTGTCTCAGTGCTCCAGGTCCGATCCTGACCTTGGGTGCTGTCTGTGTGGAGTTTGCACGTCCTCCATGTGATCACAGTTAGCAAGGGTTTGATGGGGATTCTCTGAGAGCTAGCATGGAGTGGTGGGCTGAATGGCTTTCCTCAATGTCGAAAGGCAGAACTTAAGAAACATGAGAAGTATGAATTTTTTAAGGTGGCAGGTTGTGATTAAGTTGGGCTTCAGCTATTCATAACATATATTGCGCATTTGGGTGAAGAAACAAAATGAAATGCTTTAAAGTATGCTGCCAACTCCTGTTTTGTAACTCCAAAATATAAAACTCATTGAAAGTAAAATACAGAACCGAGGATAACATGCCCTCTCCTTCGTTCGTTTCTACTCTTGGTGAAGTGTACACTTATGACATGGTGATATATGACATATGCCATTCACATACCTTTAAATACAACCCATAATTAATTATGTAAACAATAAATAATGCATAATCAAGCAATATATTTACAATATGACTCAAATACAGGATGATTGAAATATTGAACTATTTCCTATCCTCTTTTCCCTCTCTCACCTTATCTCTTTGCCCACCTATCACCTCCCTCTGGTGCTACTCGCCCCCTTTTCTTTCTTCCATGGCCTTCTGTCTCTTTTATCAATCAGCTTCCCAGCTCCTTACTTCATCCCTCCCCTTCAGGTTTTTCCTATCACCTTGTGTTTCTCTCTACCCTCCCCCCATCACCTTTTAAATCTACTCCTCAGCTTTTTTTCTCCAGTCGTGCTGAAGAGTTTTAACTGGTCTCTTTTCCACAGATGCTGCCCGGCCTGCTGAGTTCCTCCAGCATTTTGTGTGTGTTACTTGGATTCCCAGCATCTGCAAATTTTCTCTTGCTTTGCTTAATCGAACAATATGTTTAGAATTTTATTCAAACATTATTGAAATATTAAATACACAACATGAACACTACTGAACTGGATGGGATTGTGGAGATTATAAGGAGATTGCAAAATAAATCAAGGTGATTTAAATGGATATAGTAAGTGGGCAAATCTAGTTGGGTTGAAAATCCAGAAAGACAGTCCATCAGTTACATAATGCTATAGTGGGGATGTATAAGATTAGAGTGTCTCTCATCTAGAAATCACTGAAAGCAAACATGCAAAAGTAGCAAATAGTTGCGAGCCCTCAGTTGGTTGGGGTCAACCATAGATGTTGCATCCCAGCTGTCTACACGATAAGCAAGCCAGGACAGTGCCATGCGGACAGCAAACTGTTTCCCATGCAACAGGCTCCAGCTCTCAACGCAGCTAATGAGTCCAAAGGAACGGCAGAGACCAACGCAGTTTGACAGCAGCGGCATCGCAGGAATCGCCAGTGATTGTTGAACTCAATGTTGGACTGCCTCTGCTTTCTACATAGCTAAAGGACTAGATGTTAAGGAAGGTCTAGAGAAAGGTTGCAAAGTACTTAAAGAAGATAAAGGCAGTTTTTATTCTGACTTATGTCACCTTGCAATTTTTAAAGAGAATTGTCCTAGATTCTTTAACACACAAGCTCTGATATATTTAACGAAATGCTGTTACTTTCTTGATTGTTGAAAGAAATTTTAGATACATTGCTACGCCTTTTGTTAGGTCTATCATGCAGAAATTATTACACTATTAAATTATGATCTTAAATTATACCTGAGGCAAAGAGGATCTCTTTAGATAAGCCTGCCTGAAATATTAAGGTAGCATTTTACACAGCATCATCTAGGTGCTGATTCCTCCCATTTTAATTATTGATGAAGTTACAGGAAGCCGTCCATTGGTCAGGGTTGACCATGGATGGTGCATTCCAGCTGTCTACCTGATATGCAAGTGTTAGATACGTGGGTTATGACCAAAGGATAAATTGCTGGAGTCACTTAACACTTTGGTGTAAAGGTGTTTATTCAGTGCATCAGAAATCAAACTTACAAAAACTAGTGAAAATAATGAAAAGAAAGCTGCCAATATTTACAAAAAGATATCTAACAGAAAGCACAATATTATTTAGACCAGTGTGAATTCCTGGCAATCCCAGTCTTTCTCTTCCACTGAGAATAATGAGTCCCGTTTATTAGGCCCCAGAACTTACCATCTTTAATTACCCACAAAGTTAACTTAAAGCTACACACGAATTAGAATATGATGCAACCCACAACCATATTCAAAATAAACAGAAGTATCTATCTTAAATGCCTTGTACAAGCATATGCATATTTACACATCCCCATTACTAAAGAAACGGACTATTGTGAAGCGCAAGACTAGAAAAGCACCGTATAGCTGACGCTTTAGGACCCATTATTAGAGTACACCGGGGAAGGCATTGGAGTGTACACTCTCAGCACAACGACAGCAGAACGACAAGGCGATGTGTGTGCACGCGTGAGAATGCACATGTGCATTTAACAAGAGCTCTCTGTCACAGCAAGCCAGTACACAAGCTAAGGCAGTCCGATATGGAGAGTAGTCAGTATAGTTCCCTCTCACCACGCAGCTGAAGAATCCAAAAGAACAGCAGAGACAGATAAAGTTTTGCACCAGCAGCATCACAGGAGTTGCCAGTTAGCATTGAACTCAATGTAGAACTGCCTTAGGGACTCCAGCTGTGTATTCTCCCTCAGAGTTTATTTCCAAAGCCTTTCCCATGAGTGAGCAAAGCACAAGGCAGTGGAATTTTGAGATCAGAGTTGTCCTACTCCTAGATGAGCTGCCAACCATGGCTGACGAGCCCCATCTGCTGAAAGCATCTTGTGTTTAGGTGCCAGTCAACCACCTTTGCCCCTTTTCCTGTCAGTAGAAATGGTTCAGCCAAGTCACACGTGAAGGCCAGGAGCCTTCAGGGGCTATTTGAGACGCACGCCATTGGGATCATTTAATAGGTAGTAGGAGCTTATCCCAACAACCAATCCCAGCCATAACAGCCAAAAGTAACCAGAGCAAACAGTTCAGAAGTCAGATAGTGCATATAGAGGGTCTTAGTAGGATCACACCTGTATACAGTTTTATCTTCAAGATGGCACCTGTGTCCAACACTCCTTTGTTCAACATCTTCTGGATAGATCAAGAAGCCATCTTTTTCACTTTTTTTTATGTCTTTTACGCTTGTTTCTCATCTTAGATCTGATTCTGGAACTGTTGGAGCCTGTGCTTTGCTGTTTGGAGATCGTTCGTGTGCTTCAGGGCTCCGATTCCAGGAGGCAGAGGCAGCGTGAGCGGACCTCGTGGTGAGACGCCTGCGGGCCGGCACGCAAGCCAACGTTTGACCCCATTTCACCAATTGTAGCTTCCATTGTTCGCCGATTAAAGGGACAAGGGCAACTGAAACACCAAGGTGAATGCAGAAGTTTGGAGATCGTTTGGGTGTTCCAGTCTCTGAGATGGTTCCAAGAGGCAGAGGCAGGCTTCAGGACTGGCCACAAGCCGATGCCTGGCTCCATTTTGCCAATTAAAGCTTCCATCAATCACTGACTAAAGTGATGAGGGTGATTGAAGCATCAGGTGGAGGGTGGGCACCTGTCTCTGCTATGCTACAGAGGGGAAAGTGTGTCACTGCAGAGAGTGTAGCATTGCTTTTTTGTGCAATTTGAATGTGAACTTGAGCTGTAAGATCTTTTTTTTCACTGTTTTTTCACCTGATCTTCTAGTTTTTATATTTTGTGAGGGGAGGAGGGACTTGGGGGTTGATGAGCCTGTTCCATTTTTGGTCATTTTTTTTGTGGGGAGGAGGGATTTGAGGGTTGGTGATCGTGCTGCCTTTCTTTTCTTTCTTGGTTTCACGGCAACCAGGAGAACAGACGAATTTCAGAATCGTATACTCTGATAATAAAATGAAACTTTAAACCTTTGAACCTTTCTTGACCACGAGAGGATATTCTTCCCTTTCAAGGAAATGCTATGAAGATATATCAGACTGATCCCTGGCTTGGGTGGATTGGAGAAGTTATGGGCAACCAGATTTGTGTCAACTAGATTTCAGGGGATTAAGCGGAGATCTAATCAAAATCTTCCATGTTCTGATGGGGCTAAACAGACAGATGTGAGGAGGATGCTTCCCATGTCTGATGGGCAGAGGAAGGTGGAATAGTTTTATAATCAGGGTCACAGCATTATGGGGTAGGAAATTTGGAACTCGGTTGAGGAGAAGGTTCTTCAGATAGTGAAGAACCTTTGCAGGTCACTTCCTCAGGCGGATACAATGGTGAAGTCACTGAACTGTAGATCTAAATGCTAAAGGCATTAATCTATTAGGAGCATAGAGGAATACCAGGATAGACAATCGGACATGATCATATTGAGTGATGGAGCAAGACACCTAGGCAAAATGCCTATTCCTGCTCCATTTCTCTATGCATCTAACTGGCAATTGGCAGAATTAGCCATCAGTAATTTTGTTCCACTCTGCCATCAGATTTCTGAGCGGTCCAGGAACACGACCTCTTTTGAAGTTTTTAGTTACTTTTATGGTGACTGAGAGTAATTCTCTTTACTACGTCTTGCACTGTACTGCCGCCACATAACAACAAATTCTGCAACAATGGTAGGTGAGAATAAACCAGATTCTGACTCTTATTGCTGTGCTTTGTGAAGTAATGTTGTGTGCAAACTGGCTGGTGTATTATGTGTTAAACAGCATTGACTTATAATAATTTTCAGCATTGATGCACTGAAGTTTGCTGTGTGGAAAACATTCAAGGAAAGGTGCTTTTTTTTTGTCAAAAAGGGCCCCATTCATATCTGGTGCAGGAGAGTTGTGTTGCACCAAAAATCAGACTGAGTCAGATTCACCTTTTTAGGAACAAGGGCAGGAAACTCTGCTGCTATTGTGAAATACTAGACTACTACATACCTGATAACACAGTTAATCCAGGAAACTTGTTCATATTCTATATCTTCACAGTATGGGTCCGGGTCGATTTTGACCTGGCCCAAGAATCATAACAAGCGTCTACACCAAATTTTGAACCACAGATCTATTTAGAATGTATAAATAACCTATCTGACATTATTAAATGGGTGATTAATCCTTAATGTTTCAGAGATCTTTCTCAGTCTTTTTTTATTGTTTTGAATAGATAAACATAACAATGATAATGATACAAAGAGATCTGATTACATTAATAACGGTTAACGTGTAGACACAGACTCCGAGTAACACATGTAATCTAAACTTCCCAATCTCTTAATAACTGAACATCAAAAAGATTCAAAACAAATTTTATGTAGAAAAAAAGTCCCCCTAAACTAAAACAAAACCAAAAAAACTTAACGAAGCAAAAGCTGGGCTGCCATGTTTCATCAGTTAAAATCATTTGTCATTAACTCCACTCCTCTACACACAAACAAAAAGTTATTGAGAAGGATTCGGAAAAGTTCAGTTTACATCATATGAAAATGTTGAATAAATGGCCTCCAAGTTTCTTCAAATTTAACTGAAGTGTCGGTAGTGCCACTCCTAATTTTGTTCTAAGTTTAAACATGTTATAGTTTGGGAAAACCATTGAAATGTAGTAGGGGGATTAGAATCTTTCCATTTAAATAAAATGGATCTTCTGGCTATTAATGTAACAAATGCAATCAAACGGCAAGCTGAAGGGAATAGTTGACTAGAGTCCATCACTGGTAATCCAAAAATTGCAGTAATAGGATGAGGCTGTAAATCAATATGCAAAACTACTGAAATAATATCAAAAATGTCTTTCCAATATTTTTCCAAAAGAGGACAAGACAAGTGTCAAGGACATGTGTCAAGGAAGCTACCTCAGAATTACATCTGTCACCAACAGGATTTATATGGCAATAAAAATGAGCTAACTTATCCTTGGACATAAGGGCCCTATGAACCACCTTAAATTGTATCAAAGCATGTCTAGCACACACTGAAGAAGTGTTAACTAGTTGGAGAATTTTCTCCCATTTCTCTATAGGTAAAGATACCTGAAGTTTTCTTTCCCATTCATTCTTAATTTTATCAGGTGTACCTAGACATATTTTCATAGTCAGGTCATAAATAATTGCTATTAAGCTCTTCTGATAGGGGTTTAAACCTAAATTTTTTCTGTAATTTCAGTTTGATTGTGGTATTGGAAAAGTAGGTAAAATTACATTCAGGTTTCTAATCTGTAAATATCTGAAAAAATGTGATCTAGGCAAATTATATTTATTAGACAACTGTTCAAAAGACATGAGACAGTTATCCATGAATAAATCATGAAAACATGTCATTCCCTCTGTTTTTCATAAAAGAAAAGCTTGATCAGTTCTGGATGATTGGAAGAAAAAATTAGATACAATAGGACTCAATAGGATAAATTTATTCAATCCAAAAAATTTACAAAATTGAAACTATATTCGTATTGTACGTTTAGTAATTGGATTAGTCATTTGTTTATTCAGCTTAGTAAATGCAAAGGGAAGCGAGGCATCTAAAACAGAAGCTAATGAGAACCCCTGTACAGACTCGCACTTGAGGTTCACCCAAAGTGGACATTGAATTTCATCCAGATCTTGTGTCCAGAAGGTTAAATATCAAATATTAATTGCCCAATAATAGAACCTTAAGTTTGGCATTGTCAAACCACCATCCTTTTTTGATTTCTGTAAATATTTCTGACTTAACCTAGGATTTTTATTCTGCCATTGTGGTGAACTATGTGCCTGTCTGGACACGCCCCCCGCTGACTGCTCCTGTGGCTCCTCCCACAGGCCCCTGTATAAAGGCGATCTGAGGCCTGACGCTCGGCCTCAGTCTCCAGGACATTGTATGATAGACACTCACTCCTGGTTCCTTCTTCCAGTCAATAAAAGCCGATATCTCGCCTTACGTCTCAGTGTGAGTTATTGATGGTGCATCAGCCGTATATATGAAGAAATTTTAGAATCAATAATATCAAAAAAGGATTTAGAAATTAAGATTGGTACTGCCTGAAACAGATAGAGAAATTTAGGTAAAATAATCATCTTAATAGCATTAATTCTACCAATCAATGATAAGGACAATGGGGACCATTTAGTTAGCAGTTGTTTAACATGATCAATTAAGGGTAAAGAGTTAACTTTAAATAGATCCTTATGCTTGTTGGTAATTTTAACACCCAAATAAGTAATCAGTAACCAGTCTGAATGGTGATTGTCTATAGATTGGAACTTGCATATTTAATGGGAAAAGCTCACTCTTATTAAGATTCAATTTATAACCAGAAAAGCTACTAAACTGAGCAAGCAGTGATATTACTGCAGGGATGGATATGTTTCAGAGATCTAAAATCCATTTCAATAGATATGTGTCAACTTTGACCCAGAACAGCCTCAACGTACAAAAACTTGTAGTACCTGTACAGAAGTATAAAATTTTTAAATATTTTCATTTTTGTGCATTTTGGGTCACTTTAGGAAAAGTCATCAAATTTTGGCAAAAAAAATGGCATTTAGGGTGTTTTTACTGCAGTCAAATGTCAAAACAGGTCAAATTTGACCCATCAGTGTGTAGGGATTGAAGGAATCTCTGACATCTCATTAAAATATCTCCTTTACTGTGTTCTGTAGTTAATGAGGCTGAAAACAGTGAATGAATAAAAGGACATCCTTTTAAAACAGAGATGAGGAACTTCCTTGGCCTTAGGGTGGTGAAATGCTGGAATTCATCACCAAAAACAGTTGTGGAGGTCAAGCAATTGGGTATACTTAAAGCAGAGATTGATAGGCACTAGATTAGTAAAGGAGTCAAAGTTTATGGGAGAAGGCAGGAGAATGGGTTTGAGAGGGATAATAAATCAGTCATGATGGAATGGCAGAACAGACTCAATGGGCTGAAAGGCCTAATTTTGCTCCCATAATTTATGGTCTTTTGAATATAAGAAAAGTGTTCTGACTGAAACCAGGACACTACAGACCAGTTAAATACATTTGTTGGTGGTCCAAAAATTTACTAATGTCAGAGCAACTGAGCATCTACCAAAGCTGGAACTTGTAACTGAGCCAAGGTGCATTTGTAAAAGCAAAGCGTTGACTTACAAACTTAGAAGAATCTTTTTTCTGGAGATTTAATAGCTAACAGGGATTATCATGGCTGCTGCTTGTATAGATTTCCATAACTCATTTATGCTTAGTATCCACTTCATTAGGCACCTCCTGTATCTAATAACATGGCCACCGAGTGTGATTTTGGGGTCTTCTGCTTTTGTAGCCCGTCCACTTCAAGGTCTGACGTGTTGAGAGTTCTGAGATGCTCTTCTACACACCACTGTTGTCAGGCATGGTTATTTGAGTTACTGTTGCCTTCCTCTCAGGTTGAACCATTTTGCCAGTCTCCGCTGATCTCCCTCATTAACAAGACATTTTTCAGCCATAGAACTGCCACTCACTTGATATTTCTGCATCTCACATGATTCTCTGTAAACTCTAGAGACCGCCTTGTGTGAACATCCCAGGAGATCAATAGTTTCTGAGATACTCAAACCACCCAGTCTGGCACCAACAATCGTTCCAGGGTCAAAGTCACTTAGATCATATCTCCTCTCCATTTGGACTGAACAACAACTGACTTCTTGACTGTATCTGTATGATTTTATGCATTGAGTTGTTGCTGCTACATAATAGGCTGATTAGATAACTTCATTAACAGATGGGTGTTTGGGTGTACCTAGTAAAGTGGCCACTGAGTGTGATAGTTAACAGGGACGTTTATGGCTGTAGCCTATATAAACTTATAGAGGCCGTTCAAGGAGGTTGCATGTGAACAGTCTGCTGACTAAAATTAAAGCTGCGGAAATTGATGTCAATTCCGACCTGGCTGGCAAATCGATTAAACAGCGGAGAACAACCAGGATAATTAATACTTAAACAAAAGCAACTGACAAGGTGTGTAAGGATCATCACTGGGGCTTCTTCAACTATTCATTGCCGTTATTAATGACCTGCATGGCACAATAGAGGGCCATATATACAAGTCAATTGATGAAACAAAGGTTGGTGGCTTCGAAAATAATGTAGGCTGCAGCTTCAAGCTGCAAAGAAATGTTGATGAATCAAGTGAACGGGGAAAACTGTTGCAGATGGATTCATAACAATAAAGAGGGCTCATCATTACTGAATGAAAAACAAGTCCTTTAAAATAATGGAAGCCTTGAAGCAATGAACAGCTGGAGAAAAGAGCAATACAGGTCTATTAATTGCCAAAATATGTAAATCAGGTTAAAAATTGTGACATAAGCTTTAAGATGAAGTGGAAAAGGAATGGTGTCTCAAGGCTGCTGCAAAACGTCCTGGCTTGACCAGGCAATTCTGAAGATCGCCCAGAATTTTCAGAGAGTCTGAAGCTGTCTTTGTGCATCCTGCTCTGTGCCAAGCTTGCAAGGGTCTTCAAACAGCAACAAGCAATCTGCTGGAGAAACTCAATGGGTCAGGCATTATCTTCCGGTCAGGATGGTGCTACCGAACGTTTGCGACAGCTTCCTCTAGCCAAAAAGCTAAGGAATCCAACTAAGAACTTACCTTTTCTGAGGTAAGTTGTGCTAAATTATCACCACAAACAGTGAAGGGGCTAGCGATGGTGAGGCGAGTTCAGGGGCCCAGGAGCGAGTTTGGATCATTCTGGGCACCATAAGGAGAGGTTGGGACCCAGGGAGAGGAGATTCAATTTTGATGCTTGTACAGCTGGCTCAGAAGTGAGTTTTGATCACTCTGGGTGCCGAGCAGATTCGAAGAACTTGAGAGGCTTTGGGTTGGCATCAAAATCTGGGCCCAGAGTGAGCTGCTGAGCAGCGTGGTCTAGGTCTGGGGCACTTTGTAGCAGTGGAGCCTGGGTCCTGGTGTGAGGTACCACCACTATTTAGACAATGTAAACGTTGCCCTAGACTGGAGGCAAGAGCCGATTTTGCTCACTCTCCGCGAACTTCACTCCTCTCTCCAGGGTGCCAGAGACTTTCACTGTTCCATTGCTTAGTCAATCTAAATGCCAACCCTGAAAAGACAGGGTATTGGTCAGGACAAGAGCCAACTTCACACATTCTCTACGGTGGTCACCTCCATGGTGCTGAGGCTTTGAATACTGCCCTGCCTCCTGTGCTCGGTGCCACGAATATGATGAACTGATAAGTGAGGCTTTGGGCCGACTCCAGGGTTTGGATCCGAGGACTAATTTTTGGTTGGGAATGCTATTGTTCATTTCAATTGTTTGCATGACTTGTAATTTTTTTCTTTCTCTTGCGAAATAAGTGTTGGTCTTTTATTTTTATTCTTATTCTCTTTTTCTTTAAATTGTGTTTCTTTCTTTTTTTTGCTTTGTGGCTAAATCTCGTTTGTGTATGTATTCTTTAATAATAAATGTACTTGAACCTTGAATCTGCAGAAGGGGAAGGAGCTGTTGCTGTCTCCAGTCAGAACCCCCATATAGCTTCAAGAACCATCTTGAGCTACACAGCCAAATTTGATCTGTATGGACATCGAGGCAAAGCCTGAACAATCTCTGCCCATAAACTATGCTTGACAGGTGGTTAGGACACACCCCCAGGCTGGCTGATCTGCCATAGCCTGATTCAATGAATGGCTCATTTCATAGACATTCAAATGATAAAAAAACAATCCAGATGTTATAACAGTATAATTTATCAAGTGAAAACATGAAGAAACAATTATCTCCATGCCTGTAAGTTAACCTAGTTCAGGGTAATTTCTCATTCTTTTTGTATCAGCTGTGCTTTTCTACATTTAATCTTTCTCTCTATTAAAATACAGGAGCTATTGAATCTGTGCCAGTCTAATGCTGTTTTACACAAAGTGTCCAAGAAGGAATTCTGTCAGCAGATGAATCCGCTGAGATGAGTTTTGGGACTTTGACATTTCTGCTCATGCAGGGATTCCAAACTACTCTACTATGTCAACACTTCTTGGCCCGTTTTGTTGACTAAGGAGTGAAGCAATGAAAGTTAGACTTGTATTCCCTGAAATAGAGAACATGAAGGAGATGTTTGATTTAAATAATTGACTTGATTATAGGATTTTGAAAATAAAAATAAGGTAGACAGGGACAAGTTTTGTTCCTTCTGGGACAGTGTAACCCAACCCAGTTATCAGAAGAAAGTTATGAAACACTGCACAAAACAGTAACTGTACAACAGCCCAAGCTCGTAACATCCCAAACCACTCCCAGTCAGTGCGGCCCTGTTGGCCTGCAGTCACTGTTGCAATGTAACGCAAGGTCATTATTGTGGGATAAGTAGAGCCCAGCACACCAAAGTTAACACTGCTGGTCTTCCCCACATCTATCTGTAGCCAGGTGGAGTTTCATTTGAAGATATCACTCAAAAGATGGCAATCCTGCTGGTGTAGCCCACTCTCAACATGGCACTGCAGTGTCAAACTGGATTTGAGACTTCAACATTCTGATTCAAGAGTGACTATTACCAACTGAGTATTCTATGAGATGTTTGTTTTCCAAATGTGGGATACTAGTAATTGAACTCAAGGATAGAGACCCAAGCCAGGAAGAGAAGTTACGAAGCACATTGGTCATGATCATATTGATTGGGGGAACAGACAAGAATGGTTAAACAGCCTTCTCCTGTTATATATCTCACTGTGTTGCTAAAGTAAGGAATAATTGGCATGGTTTGTTGTTGGACAAAATGGGAAGGGACTAGGAGATCCATATCCATTTCAAGTACTTGGTGACTAATCTCTCTAGAACATGATTGTTAGCTTAAAGATTTCCATCAGCTGATTTAAAATGTCTCGGCCAAATGAATTCAAAGGTTTGGTCATGAGCTGTGGATTAGACTCAATGGGCCAGATACCCTAATTCTGCTCCAATGTCTTATGGACCCGGAACTTCTCTAAGTGAACAATCACTTTTGTCAGTGGGATGGATAAGGCTTTCGATGGGAGATAACTCTAATGGACTGGGGGTGTGGAAAGAGAGCAGGTGAGAAGATGGACAGTATTAGCCCATTATGAGCCAGCAGGGATCTGATAAGATGAACTTCTTCATTCCCCAATGTGACAATTCTATGATTTCCTTTTACCACCTTGTTAGAAATTATAGGCAACGGGTGTCAAGGATGATGGCTTATGAAAAGCGAGATGGACGAATGGAAGCCTGTGAGGTTAAAGGGTCAAGGCTGAATAAGTTCTGTGCTTGACATACAAAAGCTCAAAGGCCAGTCACATGAGAACTGTAGCTGCAGAAGCAGATGAACGCAGAGTACTCTACAGCAAGTGATCCAAATATCTTTCCAGAATCTGTAAGATATCATGCAGGATGTTGAAGAAGCTTTCTACAGTGGTCTGGATGAATCCAATTCCAACACTCGGGTAGTTTGATACCAAACCCGTTCGATTTGCAACCCATCAACTATCCCAAACCTTCATTCCTTCCACCAAGAGTGTATCAAGACTGGAGGACATATTACCTATACAATACACTGCAGATACCAGCGTGGGATATTCTGTTGGTGCCTCTAAAGTAGGTGTGTGACTACAGGCCCAGAGTCATCAAACACTCCTCATATGTTACCCAGTGACTAAGCCTCACAGCCATCTTGGCAATTAATTGCACAGATTTGCCACCCTCTAGCTAAAATATTCCTCCTCATATCTCTTCTATTCTGAGACTGTGGCTTCGGGGACTAGACTCTCCCACGACTGGAAACATCCACTCTGTCCAGGCCTTTCAATATTTGGTAGGTTTCAATGAGATCGCTCCTCATTGAAACTCCTCCAGTGAGTACAGACTCAGAGCCATCAAACACTTCTCATACGTTAACCCTTTCTTTCCCAGGATAATTCTTGTGAACCTCTACAATGCCAGCACATTCTTTTTTTTTTTAGGTATAGGGCCCAAATCTCCTCATAAAACACCAAACGTGGTCTGACCAATGCCTCATAAAGCCTTAGAGTACATCCTTGCTCTTATATTCTAGTCCTTTTTTAAAAAAAATTTTAAATTGAATTTTCAAATAGGTTACAGAAAGAAAAAAAAATTATCAACCCTTCCCCCCTCCCCCCCCCCAACATATCCCTATAGAAAAGAAAGAAAGAAAGAAAGAAAGAATGCCTGGATATCGGAAGATCCCCACATGCTCCATGTAGTTCATAATAGCTTTAATATGTATATTTACTTATTTCCCCAGATAACCAATGATTTTATGTTCAGAGCACCTATATATTTAATCCTATTTTTTGTAAATAAGGGCACCAAATTTTCAGAAATATTTCATTCTTGTCTCTTAAACTATAAGTAATTTTTTCAAGTGGAATGCAGCTAAAATTTCAGTCTTCCAATGATACTTAAGTATGAGATATTCTAATCCTTTTGAAATGAATGCTATCATTACATTTGCCTTCCTTACCACCAACTCAACCTGCAAGTTAAACTTCAGGGAATCCTGCACTAGGTGCCTTTGCACCTTGGATCTCTTAATCTTCTCCCCATTTAGGAAATAGTTTATATCTTTATTCCTTCTATCAAGTTGCATGACTATACACTTCCCTACACTGTATTCCATTTGCCACTTCTTTGCCAATTATTTCTAATCTATCCAATTTCTTCTGCAGACTCCCTGCTTCCTGAAAACTACCTGCCCCTCCACCTAACTTAGTATCATCTCCACACTTGGCCACTAAGCCATCAATTCTGTCCTCCACATCATTAAAATATAACATGAGAAGCAGCAGGCTCCTGCAGCTCACCACAAATCACCAGCAACCAATCAGAAAAGGCCTCCTTTATTCTCCCTCTTTGCCTCCTGCCAGTAAGCCAATTTTCTGTCCATGCTAGTATCTTTCCTGTAATACCTTATCTCTTTTACTAGCCTCATGCATGGCATCTTTTCAAAGGCCTTCTGACAATCCAAGTAATCAATATCCACTGACTATCCTTTGTCTATCCTGCCGGTTATTTCTTCACTGAATTCCAACAGGCTTGTCAGGGAAAAATTCCCCTTAAAGAAACCGCACTGATTTTGACCTACTTTATCATGGACCTTCAAGTATACCGAAAAGCTCACCCTTAATAATCGACTAAAATCTTGCCAACACTAAAGTCAGGCTACCTGACCTATAATTTCCAGTTATTTTACCTCCCTCTCTAATAGAGTGGAGTGACATTTGTAATTTTCTAGTCCTTTGAAAACTTCTGATTCTTGAAAAAAAAATCACTACTAATGCCTCCCATAATCTCTTTATTTTCCTGCAAGAAAAGGAATATCAAGGCAGTATGCAGTGATATATATGTACCTTGATAATAAATTTCCTTTGGACTTTGAACTTTGAAGGTAATTTAACCTTTAAGTGTTATGATTAATGCTGCCCAAAAATACATTCTATCCAGAATACCTGCAGAGTTATAAACTATTAGTTGAAGTGACATCTGTGACTGACTTCATCTTCACACTCACTCTGTCATTTAAACCCTCACAATATGTTACAGTCCTGAATTGGTATCAATCAGCCGACAATGTACTTTGCAACACAATGAATCATCACTTTCATGGTACTAAAGGTCAGAGCTGGTACCAAGCGTAGGCTGGAACATGGCTGCGCTCCAAACAATATGAGATTTAAATAATTTTGCATTCACGATAATTTATTTCTCTAACTTCCGGTCATTTCTCACCCTTCCCCCTTCTCTCTTTTTCCATTCCCCATTCTGGCTCCTCTCTTACCTCTTTTCCTCACCTGCCTACCGCTTCTCAATGGTGCCTCACCCTCCTCCCATTTTTCCCATAGTCCATTCTCTTCTCCTATCAGATTCCTCCTTCTTCAACACTTTACCTCTTCCACCTATCACCTCCTAGCTTCTCACTTCTTTCCCCCTCTCACATCCATCTACCTTCCACTTCACCTATCACCTTCCAGCTTGGATGCTTTGTCCTTCCCCCACCTTGTTCCAGCTTCTTCCCCAGTCCAGTCCTGATGATGGATTTCAGCCTGAAACGTCAGCAGTTTATTCCTCCAGCATTTTGTGTCTGTTGTTTTGCACTTCCTTCTTTTAGATCTAATTTAGCAAAGATCGGTATATTGATCACCAGCTGTGTATTAATTCATGTCTTAGTATAGTGGTTAGCACATTACAGCAGAGCAATCAGAAGACTGGGGTTCAGTTGAACACAGCAGCACCTCCACTCCCTAAGATTGAGACAAGCAAGGCTTCCACCCCAAACTTAACTGCTTTTTACACGAGCACCACTGAGAGCATCTTGATGAGTTTCATCTCCATCTGGTATGGGAGCAGCTGAACATTGGACCAGAAGTTGCTACAAAGGACTGTCAGAACAACAGAGGATCACAGGGGTCTCCCTACCATCTACTGGGAACATTCATCGGGAGTGCTGCATACGCAGAACCCCTAGTATTATTAAGAATCCCACCCATCCATCCAGCATCCTCTTTGACTTTCTACCATCAGGCAGGAGACTACGATGCATTAAAAAAAAAGGTCTGGATGAGAAACAGTTTCTTCTGCTAGGCTGTTAGATTTCTGAACTCTCAGTGGCATCATATTCAAAGTGTCACTAGTTAATCTGTTCCATACAATATTTAATATTAATGCACTGTAGTTTGTTGCTTATGCGTGACTCATCTGTAGATTTTATACTTGTTACCGTGTGTTATGTGCTTTCCACCCTGGTTTGAAGAAGTGTTGTCTCATTTCTGTACATATACATTATATACACATATGTAGTTGAATAACAATAAATTTCACTTGACTTGACCTGAACTTCAGCTGCTGTCTGTAAGGAGTTTATACATTCTTCCCGCACTGGTGTGCTCCACAGGTACTCCATTACCCCCAACATCCAAAGATGTACGAGTTAGGGTCAGTGAGTTGTGGGCATCCTATTTTGGAGATGGAAGCATTGCTACGCTGGCCAGCTGCCGAGCACATCCCTCGCTGATTTGATTTGATGCAAGTGTTGCTTTTCACTGTATGTTTCAATGTACATGTGACAAATGAAGGTAACCTTTAAGAAATTTCAAATACTCCTCTGTGAATTCTAACTGGCTGCATCACCGTCTGGTGTAGGGATGGGGCGATAGCATAGGACCAAAAGCAGTTGCAGAAAGTTGTGAATTCAGTCAGCTCCAGCATGGGCACCAGCCTCCATAGTATCCAGGACATCTTCAAGGAGTGATGCCTCAAAAATGAGGCGACTATTCGTGAGGACTCCTTTTCCCCAGGACATACCCTTTTAGAAACATAGAAAATAGGTGCAGGAGTAGGCCATTCAGCTCTTCGAGCCTGCACCACCATTCAGTATGATCATGGCTGATCATCCAACTCAGAACCCTGTACCTGCTTTCTCTCCATACCCTCTGATCCCTTTAGCCACAAGGGCCATTTCGAAATTCCCCTTAAATATAGCCAATGAACCGGCCTCAACTGTTTCCTGTGGCAGAGAATTCCACAAATTCACCACTCTCTGTGTGAAGAAGTTTCTCCTCATCTCGGTCCTAAAAGGCTTCCCCTTTATCCTTAAACCGTGACCCCTCATTCTGGACTTCCCTAACATTGGAAACAATCTTCCTGCATCTAGCCTGTCCAATCCCTTTAGAATTTTATATGTTTCAATAAGATCCCCCCTCAATCTTCTAAATTCTAGTGAGTATAAGCCTAGTCGATCCAGTCTTTCTTCATATGAAAGTCCTGCCGTCCCAGGAATCAATCTGGTGAACCTTCTTTGTACTCCCTCTATGGCAAGAATGTCTTTCCTCAGATTAGAGGACCAAAACTACACACAATACTCTAGGTGCAGTCTCACCAAGTCCTTGTACAACTGCAGTAGAACCTCCTTGCTCCTGTACTCAAATCCATTTGCTATGAATGCCAACATACCATTTGCCTTTTTCACTGCCTGCTGTACCTGCATGCCCACCTTCAACGACTGGTGTACAATGACACCCAGGTCTCATTGCACCTCCCCTTTTCCTAATCGGCCACCATTCAGATAATAATCTGTTTTCCTGTTCTTGCAACCAAAGTGGATAACCTCACATTTATCCACATTAAATTGCATCTGCCATGAATTTGCCCACTCACCTAACCTATCCAAGTCACCCTGCATCCCCTTAGCATCCTCCTCGCAGCTAACACCGCCGCCCAGCTTCGTGTCATCCGCTAACTTGGAGATGCTGCATTTAATTCCCTCGTCTAAATCATTAATATATATTGTAAACAACTGGGGTCCCAGCACTGAGCCTTGCGGTACCCCACTAGTCACTGCCTACCATTCTGAAAAGGTCCCGTTTACTCCCACTCTTTGCTTCCTGTCTGCCAACCAATTCTCTATCCACATCAATATCACACTCCCAATACCATGTGCTTTCAGTTTGCAGACTGTTACGGATTCAGCAACAATAAATATACAAGTGAGGCAGGGTTTTTTTTATAACAAATAAAAGATTTATTAAACACTGAAAAACAAACCTCCAAAAAGTAAACAAATGACTAACGTAACCGGAAATCAGCTGCTGTGCGGCAGCTTAAACAGTTCTTAAAGGAATAAAGCGAAAACAGTTCTTAAAGCGATGTTGCAAAAACAGTTCTTCAAAGTAGTACTGCAAAAGTTCAAAATGCTTATAGTCCATTAAAGGAGAGACTTTTTAGACAATTTAAATTCTCTTTCACGTCGTGTTGTTGCGGTTCCCAGTCGAACTATACTTTTCCAGGAGAATTTAAGATGAAAATGAAATGGCTTAAAGGCACTGACCTTTCCTTGACAAAACTGTACCCAACCCTTTCTGCTATTATTTGCAGGGGTTACCACGGGCACAGTCAACGAATTCCTTCCGAATGAGGATCAAACAAGGTCGAACCTGTTTCACCATCGTAATCGACTTTCCTCGATCTTTTAGCTCCCGAACTCCCATCTTCACTCTCCACTGATTTTTAACTGGCAGTATTATAAAGAAACTGCTGGCAATGACCTTTTAAACTTTAGGCATTAAATAAAACTCCACCTTTCAACCAAACTGCATCATAATATTGGACCACGCAGTGGCATGGAGTCAAAGTGGCAAATCCAGCCACAAACTGCCCCTCCTCACAGGGAGGGGTCCTCCTTTCATACCCTGTAAAAAAAAACCTGTCACATGACCTCTACTGGTAGGAAAATGACTTCACTCCACCATCACAAGACCATTACCTTAAGTCCAGTATAGCTTTAACACCACTGTCACGTGACAAGTACAAGATACCCACGGGTACGTAACAACACTAATCTCCTGTGTGGGACCTTGTCAAAAGCCTTTTGAAAATCTAAATATACCACATCCACTGGCTCTCCCCTATCCACTCTACTAGTTACATCTTCAAAAAATTCTATAAGATTTATCAGACATGATTTTCCTTTCACAAATCCATGCTGACTTTGTCCGATGATTTCACCTCGCTCCAAATGTGCTGTTATCACATCTTTGATAACTGACTCTAGCATTTTCCCCACCACCGATGTCAGACTAACCGGTCTATAATTCCCCGGTTTTTCTCTCCCTCCTTTTTTTACAAAGTGGGGTTACATTAGCCACCCTCCAATCCTCAGGAACTAATCCAGAATCTAAGGAGTTCTGAAAAATTATCACTAATGCATCCACTATTTCTTGGGCTACTTCCTTAAGCACTCTGGGATGCAGACCATCTGGCCCTGGGGATTTATCTGCCTTTAATCCCTTCAATTTACCTAACACCACTTCCTTACTAACATGTATTTCCCTCAGTTCCTCCATCTCACTAGACCCTCGGTCCCTTACTATTTCCGGAAGGTTATTTATGTCCTCCTTAGTGAAGACAGAACCAAAGTAGTTATTCAATTGGTCTGCCATGTCTTTGTTCCCTATGATCAATTCACCTGTTTCTGACTGCAAGGGACCTACATTTGTCTTGACCAGTCTTTTTCTTTTCACGTATCTATAAAAGCTTTTACAGTCAGTTTTTATGTTCCCTGCCAGCTTTCTCTCATAATTTTTTTTCCCTTTCCTAATTAAGCCCTTTGTCCTCCTCTGCTGGTCTCTGAATTTCTCCCAGTTCTCAGGTGTTCCGCTATTTTTTGCTAATTTATGTTTCTTCTTTGGACTTGATACTATCCCTAATTTCCCTTGTCAGCCATGGATGCACTACCTTCCCTGGTTTATTCTTTTGCCAAATTGGGATGAACAATTGTTGTAGTTCATCCACGCGATCTTTAAATGCTTGCCATTGCATATCCACCGTCAACCCTTTAAGTATCATTTGCCAGTCTATCTTAGCTAATTCATGTCTCATACCTTTAAAGTTACCCTTCTTTAAGTTCAGAACCTTTGTTTCTGAATTAACTATGTCACTCTCCATCTTAATGAATAATTCCACCATATTATGGTCATTCTTACCCAAGGGGCCTCGCACAACAAGATTGCTAACTAACCCTTCCTCATTGCTCAATACCCGATCTAGAATGGCCTGCTCTCTAGTTGGTTCCTCGACATGTTGGTTCAGAAAACCATCCCGCATACATTCCAAGAAATCCTCTTCCTCAACACCCTTACCAATTTGGTTCACCCAAACTATATGTAGATTGAAGTCACCCATTATAACTACTGTTCCTTTATTGCACGCATTTCTAATTTCCTGTTTAATGCCATCCCCAACCTCACTACTACTGTTAGGTGGCCTGTACACAACTCCCACCAACGTTTTCTGCCCCTTAGTGTTATGCAGCTCTACCCATATCGATTCCACATCCTCCAGGCTAATGTCCTTCCTTTCTATTGCGTTAATCTCCTCTCTAACCAGCAATGCTACCCCACCTCCTTTTCTTTCCTGTCTATCCCTCCTGAATATTGAATATCCCTGGATGTTGAGCTCCCATCCTTGGTCACCCTGGAGCCATGTCTCTGTGATCCCAACTATATCATATTCATTAATAACTATCTGCACATTCAATTCATCCACCTTGTTACAAATGCTCCTCGCATTGACACACAAAGCCTTCAGGCTTGTTTTTACAACACTCTTAGCCCTTATACAAGTATGTTGAAAAGTGGCTCTTTTTGCTTTTTGCCCTGGATTTGCCTGCCTGCCACTTTTACTTTTCACCTTACTACTTTTTGCTTCTACCCTCATTTTCCACCCCTCTGTCTCTCTGCACTTGTTCCCATCCCCCTGCCACATTAGTTTAAATCCTCCTGAACAGCAGTAGCAAACGCTCCCCCTAGGACAGGGGTCGGCAACCCGCGGCTCCGGAGCTGCATACGGCTCTTTCATCTCTGTGCTGTGGCTCCCTGTGGCTTTGGAAAATAAATGATGAACATTTAATTAAAATGTATTTTATGTTAGTTTGTTAGTTTTTGAAATGTAATTCTAAATTTGAAGATTATGGTGATCTTGTACAATCTAAATAAAACGTGTTTTTTGTCGCTATTAATATACGTCACTACTGCCAATGCCTGACACCCGCCAGTGCACGATTTCTTTAATTTTTCGATCCAAGGTAGGCTAACTATGGAAAATTCTAAAAAAAGAAAAGTGACTGAAAAAAACAGAACGTTTAATGATACGTGGGCAGATTCATTTGCTTTCACTGCTGACGAGACTGGTTTACCGGTATGCTTAATATGCAATGAGAAACTAGCAAACAACAAAAAGTCAAATGTCGCAAGGCATTTCCAGAGTAAACACGCAGCCTTTGCTCAAAAATATCCGGATGGAGATGAGAGAAAAAAAGCCGTTTCGGAACTGATGCGGAAGGTTGATCTGAGCAAAAATCATTTCAAGAAGTGGATGAAGTCTGGAAAATCAACGACGTACGCCAGTTATATTGCCGCTCAGGATATAGTCAGGCACGGGAAGCAGTTTACAGATGGTGAATATATAAAAGAATCTTTCATTAAGATTTCAGAACATCTATTCACGGACTTTAAAAACAAGAGTGAAATTGTGCAGAAAATCAGGGATATGCCCCTCTCTGCAAAGACTGTCAAAGACAGAACCATAAAAATGGCAGAAGACATCACAAGACAGCAAATTAAAGACATCAATTCAGCTGTGGCCTACTCGATTGCCTGTAATGAGTCTAAAGACAAAGGTGATATTGAACAAATAGCGTTGTTCTGCCGGTATGTAAACTCTGCCGGGCCACAGGAAGAACTGATTGAGTTGATACCTCTAAAAGACCAAACACGGGGGGAGGACATCTGTGAGGCTGTCTTGAATTGTTTAAGAGCCAAAGTAATAAAGACCACCCACCTGGTGTCAGTAGCTACTGATGGGGCACCAAGTATGACAGGAGCGCACAAGGGATTTGTGGCTTTACTGCAGAAGTCGCTGGACAGAAAGCTGCTGACTTTTCACTGCATCTTGCACCAAGAGGCACTGTGCGTTCAAACATTTCCTCCGGAATGCACAGAAGTAATGGATGTTGTCATTCAGATTGTCAATAAAATAATGGCAAAAAGTTTAAATCACTGTCAATTCCGTTTGTTACTGGACGAGCTGGAAAGCGCATAGTCTGATCTCCTGCTGCACGGCAAAGTCCGGTGGCTGTCAAGAGGGGAGGTGCTGAAATGCTTTGTCGCGTGTCTGGAAGAAGTGAAAACTTTCCTGGGCAGCAAAGGGCTCACCTTTCCTGAGCTAGAACAGCCAGAGTGGCTGGAAAAGCTACATTTCATGGTAGACATGACAGCACACCTGAACACGCTGAACACAGCTCTTCAGGGAAAAGGACGCACAGCCCTGCACATGTTGGAGGATGTTTTGGCATTCGAGCGCAAGTTGACAGTACTTGCCAGAGATTTACAGAAAGGCACATTGTCTCACTTCCCCAATTTGAGAGAGTTCAAACAAGGTCACGACATGATAAATTCGGAGTATTTACATTCTGCAATCATCGCAATGCAAACATCATTTGGGAAACGCTTCTGTGAGTTCAGAGAGGAAAAAAACATATTATCCTTCCCAGTCACTTCCCTAAGCATTGATCCATCCCTACTGAATACGACTGCATTGTCAGGTGTGAGTCAACTTGATCTTGAGATGGAACTGGCCAACATAGCCGACAAAGACATATGGGTGTCCAAGTTTAGACGCTTGACAGCAGACCTTGAAGATGTTGCCCGTCAGAAGGCCGTTCTTGCTCAGAATCACAAATGGAGTGATATTGAAAACCTCCCCAAATTGGACAAACTTGTGTTCGAAACATAGAATGCTATCCCCGACATTTATGTAAACATTAAAAAGTATGCGCTTGGAGTCCTGTTGATCTTTGGATCCACATATGTATGTGAGCAGGTGTTCTCCAACATGAACTTTATTAAAAACAAACATCGCGCATGCCTCACAGATGACAGCTTGCGATCCTGTGTAAAGATGAAGGTGATGTCATCCAGCCCTGATGTGCAGACGCTGTGCGCTGAGGTCCAGGAGCAGAAATCCCATTAACCAAGTATGATAAATATTTTAATTGCCTATTATTTTACATATGTTCAAATTTTTTCATTGTTCAATGAAATAGTACTTTTATTTTTCAGGTTGACAGCTGGCTGACGTTATTTTTGGTTTGCTGCTGGCAGACAATTTAAGTTCGGCGTTCTTCATAAGTACAAGAAGGACTCAAATAGACGTTGAGTATTTTACTTAAAAGTAACCTTCAACCCAACGTCTTTTGTTCGGAGTTCAAAAAGTTTTTGTTGCATGCAGAAATGTAATTTCGTTTTCTCTGCAGGAGTTCATCAATTTCATAAATGCAACACATTACAGTTTGTTTATACATAGCATAACGGCAAAACAAAACGTTGTATGCAGTGTTATTTCATTTTAAATGTCAAATGGGTTTTGTGGCTCCCAGTGTTTTCTTTTCTGTGGGAAACGGGTCCAAATGGCTCTTTCAGTGGTAAAGGTTGCCGACCCCTGCCCTAGGACATTGGTTCCAGTCCAGCCCAGGTGCAGACGGTCTTGTTTATACCAGTCCCACCTCCCCCAGAAATGGTTCCAATGCCCCAGGAATTTGAATCCCTCCCCCTTGCACCATTTTTCAAGCCACATATTAATCTGAAATATCCTCCTATTTCTACTCTGACTAGCACATGGCAAAGGTAGTAATCCAGAGATTATTAACTTTGTGGTCCTGCTTTTTACTTTATCTCCTAACTCCCTAAATTCACCTTGTAGGACCTCATCCCATTTTTTTACCTATATCGTTGGTACCTATGTGCACCACGACCACTGGCTGCTCACCCTCTCATTCCAGAATGTCTTGCAGCCACTCATCCTTGACCCTTGCACCAGGGAGGCAACATACCATCCTGGAGTCTCGTTTGCAGTCGCAGAAACGCCTATCTATTCCCCTTACAATCAAATGCCCTATCACTATAACTCTCCCACTCCTTTTCCTTCCCTCCTGTGCCGCAGAGCCACCCATGGTGCCATGAACTCGGCTGCTGCTGCCTTCCCCTGATGAGACATCTCCCCCAACAGTATCCAAAACAGTATATCTGTTTAGGAGGGAGATGACCTCAGGGGACTCCTGCACTACCTGCCTACTGCTACACTGTCTAGTGGCCACCCCTTCCCTTTCTGCCTGTGTAGCCTTTATCTGCGGTGTGGCCAACTCACTGAACGTGCAATTCACAACTTTCTCAGCATCGCGGATGCTCCAGTATGAATCCAATCGCAGCTCCAGACGCTCAATACGGTCTGCCAGAAGCTGCAGTTGGACACACTTCCTGCACACATAGTCATCATTTTCTCATTGCTACTGTCAGGGAGGAGGTACAGAAGCCTGAAGGCACACACTCAGTGATTCAGGAACAGCTTCTTCCTCTCTGCCGTCTGATTTCGGGATTGAAATTGAACCCATGAACACTACAATACTTTCCTGCACTACATATTTAATGTAGCTTTTTAATATATGTACTTATGGTAATTCAGAGATTTTCTACTATGCATTGCATTGAACTGCTACTGCAAAATGACAAATTTCATGACACATGCTGGTGGGATTAAACCCGATTCTGATTGCTTTGCTGAGAGGTGGCATATTGATGCAGGTTGTTGTTGGCCATGCTCTTACACACTGCTGAAAGCCAATGAAGTAGAGATGGGCCACTGTGTATCATTCCCAGCAAACAAGTCTCCTGAGCAACAAACACATTTGATTTACTCTCCATCTACTTGTAGAGCAAAGGAAACAATTGTAATCAAATTCTCCCAATATGAGCAAGATACTCTCACCAGGAAAATACATTCTGTGAAGGATGGTTATGTACAATATCACACACTGCAATTACAGCAAAGCGGAAGACAAGCAGAACTAGCTGGGGAAATACCTAATCAGCTCCACTCTGACTGTCAGACGTGCCACCATATGCAGCCACTTTTGGATGCCAAATATAATTTGCCTTCATTTCAGCCCTGTTTACTGTCAAGCCAAGTTGAACGTCTTGGGTCAGGGAACAGGACTGAACCTTTGTATCTGCTGGCATCTGGCGAGAATCGAGTAGCCTCTTTTGTTGATGTGGCATGCAAGGAAACCCCTTGATTAGTTCAACCACACAAAACACTGGGAGAGATCAGCAAGTCAGGCAGCATCTATGGACAGGAATAAGCAGTTGACTTTTCATGATGAGACCCTTCATCAGTAACCCTGGAGCTGCTAATTACTATGGACTTGTTAATTCTGAACTCAAGTAATCTGGATTAATCAAGTAATCCAGAGCTCAAACTCTGCAGATATCAGGATTTTTAAAAACAGTTGAAGTCATCAAATTGCATCACCTTACACTTATCAGGACTAAATTTTCTTCTGCCAGTGCTCTTCCCCACTTTCCATCTGAACCATATCCTTGGACAACCATCCTTGCTTTCTATAACACAGTCAACTTTCTTGTCACCTTCAGGCATATCAATCATCCCTCCTGTATTTTCATCCAAGCCAAAAATATATATCACAAGCAACAGGAGTCGTGGTACCAATATAATGGATCTGCCAGCAGAAGTGGTGGATGCAGGTTCAATTTCAACATTCAAGAGACAGAGTTGTGGAGCACAGAAATAAGCACTTTTGTCTACCACCTCCACGGTGGGCTCTTTCCCCAGCTACACTAATACCATTTACCCTCATTAGGTCCCTATCCATCTATGCCTCACCTATATGGATATGTCTGTTGAAGTGTCTCCCATACCTTTACATATTTGGTTCCACGACCTCCTCTAGACGCAAGTTCCATCAGCAGGTATCTGTGTAAAAAAAACATTCTCCTCAGATCACTTTTAAAAATCTGTCCTCTCACCTTAGACCTATTCCCCTTTGTTTTTGATATTTGATCATGGGAAAAAGAATGCATCTACTCTACTTATGCCTCTGAGTCATTTCTCAGCCTTCTCTCCAGGGAAAACAAGCCAAGCCTATTAGATCTCACCAGATAACCAATTTCCACTCATCCAGGCAACACGGTAGTGAATCTCCTTCGCAGTCTCCTCCAGAATCATATCTATGATGATCAGTTGCACATAATTCTCCTAAGGAAGTCTGACTAGAGTTTTGTGAAGTTGCAATATCGCATCTTTCTATTCTATGCTCCTGCCTATAAAGGCAGACATTCCTTCCTCACCACTTTGTTTACTTGTACTGCCATTTCAGGAAACCATACATTTGAACCCCAAGGTTTCACAGTTCAGAATTAGCATTTGACCATCTACTGGATATGTCCTATCCTTATTTTCTTCCCCCAGTCAATTAATCTGATCAACCATTCTAGTGAGCCCCCGTCCCCCTCTATTACCTCAGCCACTGCACTGCAAGGCATACACTTTAAACTGCTTTTTATAATGCAGATTACATTGTAAATAATGCTTTAACCTCTAACTTTATTCATTATTATTTATTGTTACAGTGCAGAATGGCCCCTTCCAGCCCTTTGAGCCGTGCCATCCAGTAATCACTGATTTAACCCTAGCCTAAACACAGGAAAATTTACAATGAGCAATTAACCTACAAACTGGTATGTCTTTGAACTGTGGGAGGAAATCAGAGCACCCAGGGAAAGCCCGTGCATTCCATGGGGAGGACGCACAGGCTCCTTACAGATGATATTGGAATTGAACTCTGACACCCTGAGCTGTGATAACATTTCACTAATCACTATGCTTCCTTGGCACCCACGATAGTACAGTGGTTATAAATTTTGAATGTTGTTTTTCATTGAATGCCTTGTGTTGCACCACAGCAAATTCCGAAAACATGTAAATCCACAGTGTATGACCAGCACATTTGACCCTTGACTTGATTTCACAAAATGCACCACCGCACACTTATCAGGATTAAATTCCCTCTGCCAATGCTGTTCCCCACTTTCCATCTGATCCGTATCCTGCTATAGCCTTGGACAATCATCCTTGCTTTCTATAACACGGCCAACTTACATGTCACTTTTAGGCATATCAATCACCCCTCCTATATTTACTTCCCAGCCATAAATATATATCACAAACAGCACCTGTACAATGGATCTGCCAGCAGAGGTGGAGGATATGGGTTCAATTTCAACACTTAAGAGAAATTTGAATAGGTGCATGGATGGGAGGGGCTTGGAAGGCTATGGGACCAGGCAGATCAATAGTTCAGCACAGACTAAATGGGCCAAAGAGCCTGTTTCTGAGCTGTAATGTTCTATGTTTCTATGACTAATCCAAATGGAGTTCCTCACTGCCTTTCTTCCTTCCTACTTTTGGTGTCCCTCGTCTCCGACTTTGTTTATTGAAATACAGCGCGAGGAAGGCCTTTCCAGCCCTACAAGCTGTGTTGCCCAGCAACCCTGACTTAACCCTGGCCTAATCACAGGACAATTTACACTGAGCAGTTAACCTACTAACTGGTTCGACTTTGGACTGTGGGAGGAAACCAGAGCACCTGGAGAAAACCTATGTGTTCACGGGGAGAACATACAAACTCCTTACAGGCAGCAGCAGGAACCTTGTTTCTGTCACTTTAACCGCCGCAAATATAACCAGGTGAGCCGACTGTGGAAATATTCTTGTGGGGGAACAAGGCGCAACATTCTTACCAGTCTTGCACCCTGCAATAATATTTCTAATTCCACCACTGTGAAATTATCAGCATTCTCCAGTTTTCCCTCGGTGTTGACCAGCAAACAGGATGCAGGTTATGGCTGTAAAGCTGACATGTACTGACTCTAACAAAATTCCTCGGTCAATTGGCATTAAGCCTTTATAGTCAAGCAAACTTACCGTGGGACTCAATCCCAAAATAATTTTTGAAAGGTCATGTAAGTGAATTATACAAAAAGAGAAACTGAAGTGGGGACTTTGATTGTCATGCATAATTATGTGCAGGTCGAAGATGTCAAGTATGACTCATATGGAGGCACTTACGTCTGCATCTGAAGGTTGCTAGTTCAGGTGCCACTTCAGGCACTAAGAGCACTTTGTGTAGAATCAAGGAATAAAACAGGCCAGGGGCAGCTGGTCAGTGACACTGTCTTTCAGATGAAGGGTAGAATGGAAACTCAGTATGATATCTTAGGTGGTCCATCAAGGTCATCCTCCCTCAGTCAACTTCATGGACAGATTGGTACATAACTAGTTCAAGGGTCGATACTGAAAAATCGAAGCCCAGAGGTTGATCGGAAGTCCTGAAGTTGATGCCCGATTGCTGAAGCCTGGAGATTGACTGGAGGCTTGCCCTGGAGTTGGAGGATTGTCTACAATAGTGGGTGGTTAGGACTGAGGGAGGACAGGAAGGAGGAAGGGGGCTTGTTTTGCCGTTGTTCTTTTTTTTGCATGTTGTGTTCTGTGTTATTCTGCTGAGCATTGTGGGTATAGTGTGCTGAAGATGGGGGGGTCAGACTATGAGGAGAGATTGAGTCACCTGGGACTGCACTTGCTGGAATTAAGAATGTGAGGAGATCTTACAGAAACAAAATTATGAAAGGGATAGATAAGATAGAGGCAGGAAAGTTTTTTCCATTGGTAGGTGAGACTAGGATTAGGGGACGCAGCCTCAAGATTCAGGGGAGTAGATTTAGGATGGAGGTGAGGAGGAACCGTTTTTCTCAGAGACTGGTGAATCTGTGGAATTCTTTGCCCAGTGAAGCAGTGGAGGCTACCTCAGTAAGTATATTTAAGACAAGATTGGATAGATTTTTGCATAGTAGGGGAATTAAGGGTTATGGGGAAAAGACAGGTAGGTGGAGATGAGTCCATGGCCGGATCAGCCATGATCTTATTGAATGACAGAGCAGGCTCAACGGGCCAGATGGCCGACTCCTGCTTCTATTTCTTAAGTAGGTGGAATGTGTGGGCTGCCCCCAGTGTATTACTAGGTATGTTTACACAAATGACACATTTCACTACGTTTTGATCTACATGTGAGAATAAATCTGATTCTGAACTAAGCCATATCATTTCCAATATCAATAATAATTGTTGAACCAAATCCTTTGGTTCAATGTCAGTCAAGGTCATTGTTCAGACTTAAATTGTTTTGTTTTGCTTCCTTGGGAATGGTTTTGGGGACAGCATGGTTAGGGGTCAGGTTAGGGTTTACTGACAGGGATGTGGGTGTGTAAGAGGTGAAGTTGCGGTCGAAGACCAGCCATCCCCGTGGTCAGATGTTGAGTTGTTGAGTTGGCAAGATAGCAGCAACTGTAGATAAAGACCAGAGAGGATGAACACTGGTGACCTTCCAAAGTTGGTGAGTCCACCAGGTAGACAGGTCGCAGGACTAAAGTCCGTGCGGGCAGGAGGCATGAGAGTTGGTGACCCCACTCAGGACGGTGAGTCTGGGGTTCTGAGGACTAGAATTTGGGTTCCAATCTGGGCAAGCTCTGGGGTGGACATCGAAGACCGAAGACCAAAGGCAGCGAGTCCAGAAGTCAAGGCCCAAAGGCTGAAAACGAGGGTCTGCGAGTCTGTAACTCCACTGGGTAAATTGGAGACTCGGTGTCCACAAGCCCGTTGGAGGCTGGAGGCAGCGTGTCCTGGGGTTGGAGGCCTGTGTGTGGGTGAGTGGATGGGAGGGAGGAAAGGGGCTAGATTTCTTTTTTGTTGTTGTTGTTACTTGTGCTGTTTTGCTGCTCATTTTGGTCAAGCTATGGTGGCACCAGAATGTGTAGTGACATTTGCAGGCTGCCCCCACCACATCCCTAGGTTGTTTTACTTTGAGCCACACCTCCCCAGCAACCCCAATTAACCCTAACCTTAGTCACGGGACAATTTGCAATGGCTAGTTAACCTCCCCAGTACGTCTTTGGGCTATAGGAGGAAACCAAAGCACCCAGGGAGAGCCCACGCATTCCACATGGAGGATATTGCTAACTCCTTACAGAGAATGCTGGGATTGAACTCTGAACTCTGGAATGTCCCAAGCTATAATAGTATCACATTAACTGCTTCGCTAGGTTGTGTTGGTTATTAATGCAAACAATGCATTTTTACTGTATGTTTCAATGTACTTGTGATGACTAAATTAATCTGAAAAAGAACAACTTGTTTGATTGTAAAGTACTTTAGCATATGGGGTTGTGCAAGAGATTGTATGCTGTAAATGCAAGTGCCTTCTGTATTTCACATCTAATTTAAAATTTTTCCTTAAATGAACTTTGCTTGCTAAAGGAAAAGTATCGACATGGACCAGGAATTAAGGTCTTAAATTGGAGGCAGGCCAACATCAGTCAGGTAAGACGGGACCTGGCAGAGGTAGACTGGGTGCATGTGTTTGCAGGCAAATACACAATAGTGAGAGATCAGGGCCATCGTGTTTCTGTAGGGGGGAGAACAAGGGGAGCAGGTGCAGAGACCTCTGGATGTCGAGGGATATGGAGGGCCAGACAATGGGAAGAAAAGGAAGCATATTGTGGGAATAGAGAACAATGGACGGAAAGGACAGTCAGCTGTATGAAAGGTGTAGGGTGATGCTCTAAAAGAACTTTGAGGTATATAATATCATGAGGGGTATAGATAGGGCAGCGGAGTGGATTTATGTCTCTACCAAAGGAGGTGTAAGGAGCTCCTCCCCTCCACTCGCCTGCAGGTCACCCTTGGGCAAGGTGTAACACCTCAGACCCCGCACCCCGATCAGGATCATGTAAAGCCACGGGAGCAGGTGGTGGATGGTCGTATGAGCAGCCAGCGCATATCACAAATCCTGGTTATGCGACCACTGACGCCAGGTAGACAATCTGATGAATATTGATAATAGCTGGGGTGCCTTGTCTTGTAAAGACATGGCCCACAAGAAGCCATTTTGGCAGATATATTTATCAAGCACAATGCACCTACATCATACAACATGGCACATAATAATGATGGCGATGAGACAACTTTTCCTCCTATCAGAGGGGGAGAATAACTAATGGAGATAGAATGACAGAAGTGGGTAAAGGATTTTTAGGGGATCAGAGGGGAATCTTTTTCCAGAGTAGCGAGTACCCAGAATGCACTGCCTGAGGGAGTCATGGAAGCAGAGCCAGTGGCAGCATTCCAGAAGTGACTTCAGTTGCCCAGGCATAGAGAGTTACAGGCTAAGTGCAGGGAGATGGGATTAATAAGGATAGGTGTTCAATAATCAACATGGATTTGGTGGGCTAAATAACCTGTTTCTCTCCACCATGACTCGATTTCTTCCCTTTTGTAGCCAGCCAGATGGTCCTAACAGCAACATGAGTTTTACTTGCATTTATTGAATCTGGGTTCTCCAATTAAAATATGTTTAAAAGGCATTTGGGCAGGTACATGGATAGAAGAGATTGAAAAGGATATGGGCTAAGCAAATGGAACACAAGAGGTTCTGCAGATCCTGGAAATCTTCCATGAGAAGCTGGAGGAACTCAACAAATCAGGCAGCCTCTTTGGAGGGGAATAAACGGTTGACACTCCACACCAAGACACATCAGAACTTTAAAAAAATTTCTAGTCTCTGCATCCTTTCTTTCCAATCCTAATGAAGGGCCTCAGTCCAAAATGTCAACTGTTTATTTCCCCCCCAACACACAATTGGGTCATTGTTGAGCGTTGTACTCAAAAGCCTGTATCTGGGGGAATTGGGCTCAACGGCCTGTATCCATGCTACATACCTACTTGACTATTTCCATTCCAACAGCATGCCTGGCCTTGGCCAATAAAGCCCTTAGTTGTTACAACACTCATAGCCAGTGATTACGAAACAAAGCCCACAGGTTCAGATGCTAATAGGATTAAAAGGGTCATTGGTACGTGTCAAGTCTAAAATCTAAATTATCTCATGATCAAATTGGCTCAATCTCAGCAAATACAGGGTATTCATTTATCAGCAGAATTGAATCAATCGTTTTGGCTTGCTGCAATTAATTCCTAATGACTTGCATCCTGTAAGAGCAGATTTGCTTTCTAGCTGTGACCAGCTTTATTTCCTACTACTGAAAAGGCAACAACTATTGACACAAAGCCTTCAGTATCATGTTTTGAGATTACGTGGTCACCTCTGGGTGCCCCAACATCAGCTTTGGTGCCACTGGGAGAGGCCGAGTGAAAGCAGATTGATTTCCTACAAAGGTTTAAAAGTACGAATTTCAAAGCAAGTTTATTATCAAAATGCATGAAGTATATAGTCCTGAGATTCATTTTCTTGCAGGCATTCACAATAAATACAAGCTACATGTGGAATCAATGAAAGACCACCCCCAATAGGGCAGACAACAACCAATGTTCAAAAGACAACGAACTATGACAGATAGATAAGCAATAAATATCAAGTAAATGAGTTGTGGAGTCCTTGGAAGTGAGTCCATGGGTTGCAGAAACAATTTGATGGAGCAAATGAATTTTAGTGAAGTTATCGCCACTGGTTCAAGAGCCTCATGCTTGTGAGGTAATAACTGTTCCTGAACCTGGAGGTGAGAGTCCTGAGGCTCCTGTTTCTTCTTCCAGGTGGCAGCATCACAAAGGGAATGTGACTTGGATGGTATAGGTCCTTGATGATGGAAGATGCTTTCCTACAACAATGCTGTGTAGTTGTACACAATGGCAAGGAGAGCTTAAACCATGGACTGGGCCAGACTTACTAATTTTTGTAGGCTTTTCCATTCAAGCACATTGGTCTTTTGATACCAGGCTGTGATGCAGCCAGATTATCAATCTCCCTCCAATATACTGAACATTACAAACATGATCAACAGCAGGATTGTAACTAGGTTACTCAAACATCCCTGAAGCAGCTCCTGCTCTGAGCTGGCAGCACATTCAGTCCTTGATTAATCATCAGGTTTTGGAATATACAGAGCAGGTGACTGTCAATCTCATTCAAAATGTCCCATACCATCAGTGTCATCATAGAGTCACTGAATTATAGAGCAGGTGACCAGGTCCTTTCACTTCACCCATCCCAACCAAGTTACCTACCTGAACTGGTCCCATTTGCCCATCTACCTGTTAACCTTTCCTATCCATGAACCTGTCTAAATATCATCTACACATTGTAATTGTGCATTCCTCTGCCACCTCATTCCAGATACTCACTGTGTGTTGCAAGGACATAGCAGTGGAAACAAACCCAAGTGCAGAACACAGGCACAGAGGCAGAGTCAGGAGGCATTACTAACATAGCAAGTATGGAGTCCATATCCAGGAGCAATGCTTGACCTAAAACAGGCCATCCTAAGAACCATGAGACAAGGTAACTCACACCAGAGTCCACCAACAAAGTGGCAGCTCCTCATTGTGATCACAGGGTTTTTATCATGCATTTGCTGATGGAAAGCAGGTGTTTGTAGTTAGTGGGACCTGGGAATGATTGGAACTAAACAAGGGGATTGAGGCCCAATTCCTGAGGTAATTAGCCAGGTGGGCGAATGCCAGAAGGGACCATGACACTGTGAAAAAGGGACTGTGTAAAAAAAATTTGTCCTTCACGTCCTATATAAATCTTACCCCTCTCACCTTCAACCTACAAACGCTTCTGCTCTGGGACCATTCAGCCCACCTATGCCCCTCATGATTTTCTAAGCCTCTAACGTCACTCCTCGGCCTCCTACACTCCACAGAAAAAGCCCCAACCTATCTAGTCTCTTGTTACAGGTCAAACCCTCCATTCCTAGTAGACACTGTAGCATAGACTCTGCAACACTGAAGGAAGAATGGCATCTGATTTGTACATAGCAACTCTTGATGCAGAGAGTTATGAACGAACAATGTTTCAGAAACGTTAATTGAGGGATAAATCTTAGCCGGGAATATTTTCCCTAACCTCCTCTCCAAGCAGTAAGGTATTCTTTACTTCCACACAAGAGGGCACAGAAGGGACCTGAGGGGTAACTTTTCTTTATTCACTTTTCAGGATCCGTCTGTCGATGGCAAGGCCGGCATTATTGCTCAGCTGGAGCTGTCGTCGAGAAGGAAATGCTGAGTCACGTCCTGGAGTTGCTGCAGTCCCTCTGATGAACATACACCCACAGGGCTGGTGGGTAGGCTGTTTCAGAACTTTGACTCAGAGATAATGAAGTTCTGGCAACATGTTTCAGAATCAGTTTGTTCAGTGACTCAGAGGGAACTTGGCTGGTGGCGTTGTTCCCATGCACTTCCTCGCTTTGTCATTCTTGGTAGGAAAAGTGACCGATTTGGGAGGTGCTATCAGAGTAACCAAGGCAGTAACTTCAGTGCACTTTGTAGGATCAGCTTTATTCACCCTGTCCACTCGGTGGCCATTTTATTAGTTCAGGAGGTACCTAAAAAAAGTTGCCACTGAGTGTATGTTCATGGTCATCTGCTGCTGTAGCCCGTCCACTTCAAGGTGCCATATGCTCTTCTGCACATCACTGTTGTAATGCATGGTTATTTGAGTTACTGTTCCCTTCCTGTCAGTCTGGCCATTTCCCTCTGATCTCACTCATTACCAAGTGTTTTTGCATACAAAACTACTGCTTACTGGGCGTTTTTTTTTGTGTTGCTTTTTGCACCATTCTCTGTAAACCCTCGTGACTTTTGTGCGTGAAAGTCCCAGGAGAACAGCAGTTTCTGAGATAGTTAAACCACCCCATCTGGCACCAAGAATCATTCCAGGAGCAAAGTTACTTAGAGCACTTTTCTTCCCCACCCTGATGTTTGGTTTGAATAACAGCTGAACCTCTCAACCATTCTTTTATGTACTGGGTTCCTGCCACGTGATTGGCTGATTAGATATAAGCATAAATGAGCAGGTGTACAGGTAGACCTAATCAAGTGGCCTCAGGGTGTATATTTACATGTATTAGGAATTTGCTATGGTGTGTGGAGGGACATGCAACAGAAAGCAACAGCATTCAACAATTATAAGAATGTAGAAACAGATGAAAATAAAGGTTGAATTGCAGATATGAAATAAAATGTGCATAAGACCATGAGGCATAGGAGCAGAATTAGGCCATTTAGCCCATCGAGTCTGCTCCACTATTTCATCATGATTAATCCATTTTTCCTTTCAATCCCAATCTCCTGCCTTCTTCCTGGATCTCTTCATGCCCGGACTAATCAAGACTCTATCAACCTCTGACTTAAATATTGATAAAGACTGCCTCCACAGCTGCCTCTGGCAACAAATTCCATAGATTCACCACTCTCTGGCTAAAGGAATTCCTCCTCATCTCCATTCTAAAAGGACGCCTCTCTATTCTGAGGCTATGTCCTCTGGGCCTAGACTCTCCCACCAGAAGAAAAATCCTCTCCACATTCACTCTATGAAGACCTTTCACCATTCAATAGGTTTCAATGAAGTCACCCCTCATTCCTCTGAATTCTAGTGAATACAGGCCCAGAGCCAACAAACACTCTTCATATGACAAGCTGTTCGATCCTGGAATGGTTTTTGTGAACCTCCTTTGAACCCTCTCCAGCTTCACCACATCCTTTCTAAGAAGAGGAGCCCAAACCTGCTCACAATACTCCAAGTGAGGCCTCACCAGTGCTTTATAAAGTCTCAATTTTACATCCTTGCTTTTATATTCTAGTCTTGAAATGAAGGCTCACGTCACATTTGCCTTCCTTACCACAGACTCGACCTGCAAATTAACCTTTCGAGAACCCTACACAAGGACTCCCAAGTCCCTTTGCACCTCAGGTTTTTGAATTTTCTCTTCATTTAGAAAGTAGTCTACCTTTTAATTTCTTCTACCAAAATGCACGACCATACACTTCCTGACACTGTATTCCATCTGCCACTTCCTTACACATTCTCCTAATCTGTTAAAGTCCTTTTGTAGCCTCTCTGCTTCCTCAAATCTACCTGCCCCTCCACCTATCTTTGCATCATCCACAAACTTTGCAACAACGCCATCATGTACATACAACAGAAACAACTTTGTGCAAAGTGCAATTTGCAGATGCTGGAAATCCAAAGCAACACACACGAAATGCTGGAGGAAATCAGCAGGCCAGGCAGCATCTATGGAAAAGCATATAGCCGTCATTTCGGGCCAAGGCCCTTCATCGGGACCTGTGCAGCCACTGTGCCAGTGTTGGGAGTTTCTCCTGGGCGCTCTTCTTTCTGCCCACATCCCAAAGACACTGAGACTGGTAAATAAGTTAGGATGTGACAGGAAACCAGTTGCCCCTTAGTGTGGTTAAGTTCTGGTCTCTGTTTGCTGTATAACTCAAAATTGCTTATTACTAATTTTATGATAACTCCTATTTTGGGCGAACTTTGGTCTCACCGCTTTTCCCCATTCCTATGAGCCAAGAAGAGACAATGTAATCTTGTAACACGTTTACTTCAAAGGCAAGTGTGATATCTTTGCTATCAGATCAGTACAGGCTGTAAGCTTGGCATGGCCTGGCTCTGTAGACAAGGACATCATTAGCACAGTCAAAATGGAAACTCCCCACACTGATTCCAACAACCACTGGGCTGAAAGGATTCCACAAAAGGTTTATTCAGATTGTCCTGCTACCATCAGGACAGGTCTGTGTGAGTTGATGTAATTGACCATAGCAGCTGCGTGCACTATGCTGTGCTCTGCACGAGGCACCAGTCAAACTCAAGACATCTCCCATGCTCAGTAAAACAATGCCCTGCCAGGCTTGTTGGAATCTATTTCACTTGCACTGAAAACTATTTAAAAAATTTTTAAAAATCTCAAATCTGGCTTGTACTGAATAATCAGTAGTGTTTATAATCAAGATGTTAAAAATAACATGGTTTACATTCCTGAACAATGCACAGTGCTTAGTTTTAAGATTTACAATGTACACAACTCTGACTGGAAGTAAAGGGTGATATGCATTTATAGTTCTTTTGTATTTCCTGTCGTATTTTTACAAAGCGGGCAGCCCTAGTGTTGTTGAGGTCTGATGCATCTCTAGCTATTCATAAAGGAATGTAATCTTTCCTTTTTCCCCATCAACACACACAAAATGCTGGAGGAACTCAGCAAGTCAGGCAGCATCAAATGAAGAGAGTAAGTCACCGACGTTTCAGGCCACGACTCTTCTTCAGGACGAAGAGGGAAGTGGGGGTATGCCTGAATAAAAAGGTGGGGGTAGCTGGAAGATACAGGTGAAGCCAGCTGGATGGGAAGGGTCAAGGACAGGAGAAGAAAGAACCTGAGAGGAGAGTGGACAGCAGGAGAAAGGGAAGGAGGAGGGGATCCAGGGGGAAGCAATAAGCAGGCAAGAAGTGCAAGTTCAGAGTGGGAATAGAGGAAGGGAGAAGAGGGAGAAATTTTTGCACCAGAAGGAGAGACCGATATTCATGCCATCTGGTTGGAGGCTACCAGATGGAATACAAGGTGTTGCTCCTCCATCCTAAGGGTGACCTCATCTTGGTACAAGAGGAGGCCAAGGATCGACACATCAGAACAGGAATGGGCGTCAGAATTAAAATGGGGAAGTCCTGCTTGTGGCGGAAGGAGCCGATGCTTATTCCCTTTCTCCACAATAAACTAGCATAGTGAGGGAGCCTGATTACAGGCTGCCACACCAGAAGAATGATTGCTATTGAAAGTGAACCGGATAAAAAAAAATTCAGCAGGCAACGTATCTTTAAAAATGGAGCAAGCCATTTTCTTGATATCCTGGTGTTGATCGTGTGATCCTATTGGACAGAAGAGTCTTGTGGTGTGTCACCTTCTCAAATGTGCAACATTTTGACAGATATACAGACTGTCAGCTAAGGACACAACAGAATTCTGTCTTACAGAAAAGAAGCAATGAACAATTTTATTTCCCAGTTTGTGCCTTTATAGTTTTTCCTAGTCCCTTGTCACTTTATGGACGTCTTTTTACTGTGTCTCAACGTATTCTGATGATATAACACAGTGCTGCTGACCAGACCAGGACACGTTTCACAAAAAATCCACTTGTGTTTCTGACAAGGCCAGAATTTGTTGTGCTTATCTAAATACCCGCAAAACGGAGCCTCCTTCCTGAACCACTAAAGACTCTCTCAGATATCCTCATTGTGATCTTGGCCAGGATTTAGACCCAGTGGCGATGAAGAAGGAGCAATAGATTTTGAACTCAGGATGGTGTGCGACGTGGGGGGGGGGGGGGGGGGGAAGCTGCACTGGTGGTTCTCCTCCGCATCCACTCCCCATGCTCTTGGTGACAAACGTTGTGGTTTTTGTGATCAGCCTTGTTCATTGCTGATGCTGGTGACGTTCATTGTTTATAATAAACTGGAACATAAAGTTGCCATATCTGCTCTTCTCCATTGACCATCTACTGAATGTAGTGATTCACCCTTTTGCCATATGTGGCCACTCTTCAGCATGGACTTGTGCACAAGACAACAATTTTGACTTGATTTGACTTGGATTGCAATCAAGGAGATAGGAACCCCATGAATTTCTTCCACCATTCAGTCCGATCTACTCTGCCATGGATGCCAAGATCAGCCGCGAAAGTAGGAGGGTTGGGCATGGGGTTAACAAACCCATCATGTAAACACCCAGTGCTACTGAAATACCAACAGATGCTAATACCTCAATCCTGGGAGAGGAAGGGTACACCAAATATAATAATAATAATAATAATTTTATTTATTTGGCACCTTTCATACATTAAAATGTATGCTTTACAAATTAGTGCTTTACAAAGATTATAAAGATAATCAGTTAGTCATAAAAATACAAGACAAAATTAAAAATCGTAATACAAACATTATATGGAATAAAATGTTTTCAAATATACCAAATTATATTACTGTAATTCGATATTAACAGGCATTAAGTAATCCTTCAATTAGGATAAATTTAAAAAATAGATTTTTAGAAGTGTTTTGAACATTCCACAGTACTAGCCTGGCATATCTCAGTTGGTAGAGTATTCCAGATTTTTGGTGCATAGGAGCAAAAGGCTGCATCACCAGTTCTTACAGTATATGTGATGCACCATCAATAACTCTCTGAGACGTGAGGCGAGATATCGGTTTTTATTGACTGGAAGAAAGAACAAGCAGCAATTGACCACCATACTATATCCTGGAGACTGAGGGCAGGGCTCAGGCCTCAATTGCCTTTATACTGGGGTCTGTGGGAGGATCCACAGGAGCAGTCAGTGGTGGGGGGGGGGGGGGGGCGTGTCCAGACAGGTATATGTAGTTCACCACAATATGTTTGGCTCTACGAACACTAAACAAGCCAGGATTTGCAGATTAAGATTATAATTAGGGATATAAGGGTACAGACCCTCCAAAATATACAGAGAGCTAGATTATTCAGAGCCTTATATGCAATTAAGATTAATTGATCTTAAAAGACACAGGCAGTCAGTGTAATGATGCCAAAACTGGAAAATGTGCTCAGAATTTTTTTTTTTGGTTATGATTCCTGCTGCTGAATTTTGAACAAATTGCAGTCGATTTATATATTTCTTAGGCAATCCTGAAAAGAGTGCATCACAGTAGTGTAATCGGCTAAAAAAAACAAAAGTGTGCATCAATTGGTCTGCATCTTGAGACATTATAGGAAATCCAACTCCTGCTATGTTCCTTAAATGAAGGAGTGCAGTCTTAGTAGTAGGGTTAATATGTGATTTGTAACTCAGCTCAGAGTCGATAATAACATCTAAGTTATTTACTTCTAGTCTGGGCAGCGTCTGTGGGAGAAAAGGAATTAGTCCTGTTGCTGGGTTTCAACCCAGGATGTAGACGATTCCTTTTCCCCCACAGAAGCTGCTTGCTCTGTGGCGTTTCTCCAGCAGGTTGTTTGTTGCTCTATTCTATGAGTGCAATTCAGCACAAAGTACAAAATACTGAATTGTATTTACAGAATGTATTGATATAGTCCTGAATTAGGAAGGACCAGGCTGGCCAGCAGGAAGCAATAGAAAGTAATGCAGCATTATCTGGTGATGAAAGCACCCCACGGTCTCCACCAAAACTACACTCACTGAACGGAAAACATTTCCTCAGAAAGCAGTTTTTGCTGTTTTGAAGAAAACAATCTCAAATAGTTAGTGCCTCATTTGATGTCACTAGTATCTTTGACTCATTTGGAGCATGGAGTTCTCCACCGAGGGGACAACGAGGAAGGCGATCTGCAACAATGGATGTTTTCGATCAAGCTGACAGTTCAAATTCAGAACCACTGATAAATGGCTTCCACTTCTCCAAACACACATCTTTTAATTGATCTTTGGAGCAGCTCAGTGCATGCATAATTACCGAATGCTGGCATTTTCTCAATGGCGGTCATCATTTATTTCCTCGCAGGTTGTATTCTGAGAAATTGCTGCCTGCTTGTTGGCCTCCGCGTTTAGTTAAATTAATTCCATCTCCCTCAGCTAGGCAACTTAATTGTAAACTCATAAGGTAATGGAATCTGGATTGAACAACCAGCAGCACAAGATGCTAAAAAGTCCACTTTCAAATTGTAAGTCACACTTCTGTGAAATCTTTTACTTTTAGATCTCCATTTTAAACTTTTTAGGAGTGGCAATGAGATGTCCCACAGCAAGGATCGAGCCTGGACAGTGATTAGCAGCACGTTACCATGACAGTGGAAGACTGGTGATGTTGTGCAGTTGTGCTGTGGGGCAGTAGGGTTTGAATGCACGTTATTGGGCCTCATGGTCAGCATGGATGTGTCATGTTGAAATACTCCCTGACTCCACACCTAATGTGGCTACTTTATTAGATACCTCCTGTACCTAATAAAGTGGCCACTGAATAAACGTTTGTGATATTTAATTTATCTATTGAGATACAGTGTGGAGAAGGCCTGTCTGGTCCTTCCAGCCATGCCACACAGCAACCCAGCAATTTGAAGCTAGCCTAATCACAGGGCGATTTACGAAAAGCCGATTAACCTGCCAACCGGTGGGAGGAAACCGGAGCACCCGGAGGAAATCCGGCCAGTCAAGGAGAGAACGTATCAACTCCTTACTGGAGTTGAACTCAGGTTGCCTCTGCCATAAGGCGTTGTGCTAACCACTACGCTACTGAACCGCACCTGCTGAGGGAGCCCATCCACTTTAAGGTTCGATGTGGTGTGCATTCAGAGATGCTCGTCTGCACTGCGTGAGGTTTTTGAGTCACCGTCAGCTTGAAGCAGTCTGGCCATTCTCCTCTCTCAGTAACAAGGCAATTTTGCCCACAGAACAGCCTCTCTCTGGATGTTTTTTTTATTTCACACACTATTTTCTGTAAGCTCTAGAAAATGTCATGCATGAAAATTCCAGGATTCAGCAGTGTCTGAGATACTCAAACCATCCCATCTGGCACCAACAATCATTCCACAGTCAAAGTCACTTAAATCATATTCCTTCCCCATTCTGATGTTTGGTTTGAGCAACAACTGAACCTCTTGATCGTGTCTGCATGCTTTTATGCATTGAGTTGCTGCCACACGATTGGCTGATGAGACAATGATCAGATGTACAGGTGTACCTAATAAAGTGGCCACTGAGTTTATGATTCCCTTTAATAGGAATAGATAGGGACAGAGGACATTTGACAGAGAGGTAAATAATTGGAGTGCATAGACTTCGAGATAATTAGTAGAAGGGTGAGAGGGGAGTTGAGAAGGTTTACTACCGTAATGGTGGTCTCACATCCTCCGCCTGAAAAGGCGAAGAGAAGTGGAAACCCTGAACACATTTAAAAGTACACACGATGCTATTTTCTACAAGGTTTTATGCTGAATATTTGGCAAATAATTCTCCCTGCTGGCATGAACACAATGGGCCAAATATCCCCATACTGTGCTGTAACTTTCTATGATTACAGATCTAAGCTTAAGGCATGGAGGTCAATTATTACACGCCAACTGCTGCCCTCACTAAGGTCAGTTCGCTCATTTCAGAGCAGGGAACCTATTCTGAATGAACAGTGTGGTTGGCTGGCAGCACAGTGACTCACAGGCCCAGCAGGTAGGCTGCAAGTTTAATAAAGATTAATGAAGGAAGCTGAATGATCAGTCATTTGTTTTATTTGATGTGAGACACAAATCTTATTACTCTGACAGAGGGCCTGTAGATGAGTCCTTGACAACCACAGCTCCTCGATTTGCATACAAATCGAGAGGAAAACTGGCTGGCAGCAGTCTTAATCAGGCTGCTTTGGGAACCCCTGGGCTGTGGCAGAAAGAGATTAACATCGTGGTAACACACACAAAATGCTGGAGGAACTCAGCAGGGGAGGCGGCGTTGATGGAGAGGAATGAAGAGCCAACTGAAGGGACTCAGCTGAAAAGACAACTCCATGGACGCTGCCTGACCTGCTGAGTTCTCCAGGATTCTGTGTGTGTGCTGCTGTGGATTTCCAGCATCTGCAGAACCTCTCACGTTTAACATTTCAATCACAAGAATGTCTCTGGGATTGCAAGGCTTATCACGAGGAGTGTTAACCTGTATTACCCTGGACCTGTATTCACTGGAATTCAGACGAATGAAGGCGGATTCATTGAAACCTATCGAATATTGAAAGGACTCAATAGACTGGATGTGGAGAGGATATTTCGTATGATGGGGGAGTCTAAGACCAGAGGACACAACTACAGAATAGAGGGACATCCATCTAGAATAGAGTTCAAGAGGAATTTCTTTAGCCAGAAAGTGGTGAATCTGTAGAATTTATTGCCACAGGCGGCAAGGGAGGCTTAGTCATTGAGTATATTTATGGCAGGGCTTGATAGATCCTTGATTAGTCAGGGCATGAAAGAATTTGGGGAGAAAGCAGGAAATTGGATCAGCAATGATGAAATAGCAGGACAGTCTCAGCAGGCCGTATGACCTAATTCTGCTCCTATATCTTTTGAGCTTATTGCGGTACAACTTTAAGCAGGAACATGTTAATGTTCTATGTATCTATGCAGTCCTGATTGGACAGGAGGGTCTTGGAAAATGAAACAATATCAGACTCTGAACCATTCGACTAACCCACAACTTCAAGACTCAACGTAAATTCAGTAGGTCAGGCAGCACCTATGGTGCAAAAGCATGGGCAATATTTTGGATTGAGACTTTGCATCAAGCCTGTGCCACAGATGGAAGATAGCCAGTACATAGAAGTAAGCGGGAGGGGTAATATGTCAGCCATTCCTTTGCCACCACAGATGCTGCCTGACCTGCAAGGTTCTTCCTGCAGTTTGTTTTTTTTTTCCCCAGTTCTCCAAAATCTGCAGTCCCTTGTTTCTCCAAAATTTAAATACTTCTGGAGGTTCAAGAGATTGCAGATGATGGAGTCTGGAGCAACAATATCCCTGGAGAACTCAGCACATCAGACAGCATTGATGAAGAGAAATCGACCGTATTCTGGGGTTGAGACACATCAGCTGGACTCAAGAAAGTAACAGGCAGATTGGGGTCGTGGAACTATCAGGATGGAGACAGTGGAGGGAAGATCTTCTGAAGCAACGGGATCTGTGATGGAAAGGAGACTGTGGTGGATTGAGGGTCCAGCACAGATGCTCAGGAACTGCAATCTGACCCCTGCAAAGTTGAGGCCAGTCCACAAAACTACAACAGTCCAGATGAAGGGTCTCAACCAAAAATGTCTGCTATCCATTTCCCTCCACAGATGCTGCCTGATCTGCTGAGTCTCTTCAGCAAATTGTTTTGTTTTTGCATGCATCTTGGTGGCACAGCAGTATAACAGATAGTGTAACTTTTTACTGCACTAAAGGTTCATTTTCCATCATTTTACACACTTCCCGAGACTGATGGGTTTCCTCCAGGTGCTCTGGTTTCCTCCCACGTTCCTTTCCGTGCCTTGCGGCGCATCAGGCGACAACTTAGCTTTTCCTTCAGCACTTATCTGTTTTTAATGAGGCCAAGTTACCAGTTTGATGCTCAACCCAGCAAGGAGCCGGCCAGATTCGAACCTGGGACCACTCGTCTTGAAGTCCGGTGCGGATGCCACTACACCACCAGCCGGCCATGCTTCAATATAGCAAATCTAATCTAATATACCTCTGCCTTGTGCTCTGCTTCGGAATGAACCACCAATCCCTATAAAGACGTGGCACAAATGTTTTCGTTTATGAAACAGCCAACAGAGCATCCTCCAGAAATGGGAAGGACACCATTTGGAGAAATTGCTGGGTTTCCGAACTTCCTGCTGGATTTTCAAATGCATACTTGTCTAAGTACAACACCCTCTAATTTAGCATCATGTGACAGGATGTAATTCAGGCAAGAATCGTCATCAAGGAATGTCATTAATTTTCAGAAAAGTGCACGGTTACTGTGATGCCTCTTCCCTGGATACCACCTCCTCTCCAGTAATGGGACAGTGATAGCCAGCAATACCCCAAGTGAGCTGCCTAAAACTACCAGTGGGAGAGCAACTAGGGAAGATAAAATGCCCATTAACTTGGTGCTTTTAACTAGATCTGCCCCTTGAGTAAGATAAGCTTGCCCTCTCTTTAAGTACATGCCAGCACAATGGCCCTACCCTCCATGCAACTATTATGAAAAGTTTAATACCATGGATTCTCTGAATGATTAACATTCCAGGTAAATAATGGCCTGTGGATTGTGAGAATTATCTTTGTGTGTGCAATAGATACTTGGAAATGGATTTATACGTTCTAGTGTCATAAATATACTTCTGTGTGGGCAGTAACAATACCACAGGCTTCATCTGTGAGATGCTTAACACCGAAACCTCTAATTGGTTTATAACTTCAGAACAGAGATTTGCCAAGCCCTGTACATTTCCTGTAGTATCGGCAGGTACAGCTTAGCTATGGAGGTCAGACCAACATGGACTAATAGGATTGTTTTCTCTCAAAGGGTCAGAGGTTAAAGGGAGACCTGGTGGAAGCTTATAAGATTGTAAGAGATATAGATAGGGTAGACAGTCAGAATCTTTTCCCCAGGGTCGAAATGTCAGACACTAGACAGCATACCTTTGAAGGTGAGGGTGGGAAAGTTTAAGAGATATGTGTGGGGCAAGTCTGCTTTTCCACACAGAAAGAGGTAGGTACCTGGAAGGGGCTGCCAAGAGTGGTGGGACTCATCTTCTCAGTATTTATTTTAATCACATATTTTACACATCAGTTGTTTGTTTGGCTTTGTTTATCTATAGTTTTCCATAAAATTCTATTCTATTTATTTTCCCCCATAAGTGCCTTGTAGAAAATGAATCTCAAGGTAATATGTGGTAACATATATATGTACTTTGAGATAGGACAGTAGTGTTCAGTTAGGCACATTAATATACAGAGTGGGGAGGTCCGGATCATGAGCAGACAGAATGGATTAGTTTAACGTGTCATCAAAAGTAGAGGGTTTTGTGGAAGGGAAAGGTCAGATTGACCTTGGAGTAGGTTAAAGGGTCAGCACAACATCACGGGCCAAAGAGGCTGCACAGCTCTATGTTGGGATAGTCATCATGGGCTGAAGGGCCTGTTTCTGTGCAATATAGTTCTGTCTTCTCTGTTTTATTCCTTTCTCTCCTTTTTTGAAAGGAGGCTGATTCAGTGGTTACAGTACCAGTTCAATATTCCACAATTCACACACTTTGTGGTCAACAGCTTCAAATTACAACACAGCCAGCCTTATCAAGTCCCTGTGACACCCAACAAGCCCCTGAAGTCCGTCAGTGTACACGTGGATTTATGTTCAGCTCATTTATGTTCAGAGAATGGCAAATATTTAAATACCAGAGTCATTTCCTCTTTATCATCAGACAGCAGGAAATGAAATACAAAATATTTTTTTTCCCTAAATAACCACAGTGTTTCTGATGTTAATCTCTTCTAAAAATCATTTGAACCCAGGCCATCCACAGACGGGCTTCTGAACGTGACTGACCGGGGGTGGGGGGGGGGCGGTCTGCTGGTGCATCACGGCATCCCGATGAGGGTGGTCAGATGAGGGAAATTACTGAAGAGTAGGTATGAAGTGACTGACAACCAATCGAGTCCTGACTGACCTCAGCAACGTAACCCCTGAGGAGAAGGCATCATCTGAATAAAGCTTACATATTCCTGACGGAGGAAAGAAGCGCAAAACGAACCTAAATCACACTGGTTTCCAGCAAAGGTGGTCAGGTCATGAAACTATAGATGTTGGTGGTCCTCAAATTGGTGAGCAAAGCACACACTAGTCCAAGGCAAGGAGCATCACTACTGCAGTCCATAGTTCTGATTCTAATTCCACATCTGAATACTTAACAACAATAATGGATTGCTCTTTATGGTATTTAAGTGTGCGGAGGGGTGGAAAAACGTCTCTACCAAAGGAGGTGTAAGGTACTCCTTCCCTCCACTGGTCTGCAGGTCACTCTCGGGCAGGGTGTAACACCTGTTTAGCCCCCTGATCAATCTCTCATGGGAACAGATAGTGGATGGTTGTATGAGCAACTGGTGCATTTCTCAAAGTCCTGGTTGTGCAACCACTGACGCCAGGCAGACAATCACTGAAGAGTATTGATAGTGGTTGGGGGTCACCCATCTTGTAAAGACACTGCCTAGAAGAAGGCAAATAGCAAACCACTTCTGTAAAATTTGCCAAGTACAATCATGGTCATAGACCATGATCACCCACATCCTGCGACATGGCACATAATGATGATGGTGTTGGTGGTGAAGGTAGTTAAACATCAGATTGTTTCACTAGAAGATCGTGAAACAAAAATCTGAGCAATAAACAAGTTTTTTATAAAGCTTGATTAGGACTTAGGCTTTAAGAAATTGCTATCTAAAAACTACAGATGCCGGAAATTGAAAACAGAAAACGCGGGCACGTCAGGCAGCAGCTGTGGAGGGAGGAACGCTCACACTTCGCGATGAAGACTCTTCATCGGAAATAAAAACAGAAAGTGTTGAAAGCTCGCCACACGTCTCTAAAGAGAAACAGGGTTCATGCTGCAAAACACAAGAGACTGTAGCTGCAGGAAGCTGGAGCGCACGCAAGATGTGGAGGGAACTGAATGGGTCAGGCTGCACCTGTGAGAGGAAATGGGAAGTCAATGATTCAGCCAACGCTGCCTGACCCGTTGAGTTCCTCCATGCTATTGTGCGCTGCTGGTTTTGTTACCATTGCTTCTCTTCCCTCCAGTGTTGCCTGACCAGCAGAGTGTTTTGACATCTTAAGGCTCCCAGTGTTCAGAACTTTCTCTTGAACAAAGTGGTTGTGAGTTCACACTGCTGGAGCTGTCGTATTTTGAATGGGAAACTAAAGCAATGACCACTTTCTTGTGGCAGTAAATAGTGATACGCCACTATATCTTAAAGCAGGAGTATACCCAGTGTCCTCAATCCTCAATCAAAATTTCTAAAAGAGATTAGCCAATTATCATTATGTTGCTACTTCGGGATCTTTAATGTACAGGTTGGCTACCACAGTGACTCAACTTCAAAAGAGTTTCACTGGTTGAAATTTTCTGCAATTTACAGCATCTTGTTTTTATTTTTGATGAACTCTTCTGCCTGAAATGTTAACTCAGTTCCACTTCCCACAGATACTGTCTGATCCGTTGAGTGTTTCCACCAATTCTGCTTTCTCCAACATCAGCCTTTGTTTTTTTGGAAACTGTATAACTGCATTACTCGGAATTGGAGACCTTAGCATCTGCCAGTGCATTGAAGAAAATTAGAAACACTCAACTTCAATCTCATTTCTTAATCTCTGGGCAATAACTTAACACATAAGTACAATTGTTTTTTTTAAAGCTGCATTTTCCAATTTTTAAAACTTGATCCAATCTATATGAGATCAGCAAATGCAGCAATTTGTAATGAATCATACACCTGTTCTGTCCAGCCCTGAACACAAATTGGTTTTTAATCACATCAGCTCATTCTTTGGATGCGTGGTGTGCTCTGGCAAGAAAGGAATTCTGACCATTCTTAAAACTGTCTGTTGAGAAATTGGTTTAAAGTGCTAACACTAGCCCCAATATCATTTTCATTGCTTTACGAAGATAATACCTCAGATGTGGTAGTTTTCAGGTAGGGACTTAGCCATCCCCAGGATTGGCTGCTCGTGTGGTGGAGAAACCTGGCGAATGGAAGGAGATCATTTAGGAGTGCGAGCTGGTTTGCAACTGAAACTCAGGCTAGATTGGGTTGGAAACTGGGTTTGTGATGATGGGTTCTCAACTCAGCAAAGTTACTGTTAAAAATGTGGAGAAGAGAGACCATGGTGGTGTTTGTTGTAAAGTCATATAACAATAATACTGTTCCATGTATTCATCAGGAAATGTGTTCTACAAGCCTGAACATGGGTACAGTGACTGCTTAATTACTCCATGGTCTCGGCCGCCAAACTCCTCACTATCAATCACATCTTCAAAGGGAGAGCCTGAAGTAGGTGACATCCTTCTTTAAAGACCCTCACCATCCAGGACATCCCTTCCTTCTGTTACCAGCTTCAGGGAGCAGGTACAAGAGCCTGAAGATGTATATTTTAGGAACAGCTTCTTCTTCTCCCTCATCAGATTTCTGAATGGTGCAAGAACACTACCTCACTATTCCTCTTTTGCACTGGGTAGTTATTTATTGTAACGTAGTAATTTTGCATCTTGCACAGTACTGCAGCTATGAAAACAACTAATTTCCCAACATATGTCAGTGATATTAAACCTAATCATGGTTCTGATTCTGAAACCAACACTCATCTCTACAGTTACAAATTCAAGTGCTAAATGGTTTGGGGAGTTAAGGCATAGAGCAGATACATTACTGAGCTCACAATCCAGAGAGAGAAGTTCAAATCCCACCACAGCAGCCACTAAATTTAAGTCGAGCTAAAAATGTGGAACTTTGAAAAGCCTAAATAGTCCTAGCAATGAGAACCTCAAAAAGCATGTTGTTCACCAATAGCTCTCGTTGTGGAAAATCTGTCATTCCAGCCACATGGTTGATTCTGAAATCATCTTTGCAATGAGCCACCAAGCTGAACGGTCAGAGATGGACAATAAATGCTGGCTTTGCCAGCGACATGCAGATTCTTTAAAAAAAATTGAAACAAAAGATCTGAAAGGGGGAAAATGGTCCAGTTCAATTTTGGAGTCAGTATTACGGTTTAAGCCTTCTTAATTGATCCTCCCAATTTTTGTGAACAAGTATGAAGGTACATCAAAGCAAAATATTGAGTCTTAGAACACTACAGCTTTGAATCAGTCTTTCAACCTACCTAGTCCATTCTGGATAATTATTCTACCTGGTCTCATCGACCTGCACCTGGACCATAACCCTCCATACCCCTCACATCCATGTATTTGTGCAAACTTTTCTTAAATATTGAAATCAAATCCACATCCACCCCATCTGCTGGCAGCTCGTTCCACACTTTCACCACCCTCTGAGTGAAGATGTTTATCCTTAAGTTCCCCTTACATACAGTGCCAATAGAAAGTATTCACCCCCCCAGAAGTTTTCATGTTTTATTGTTTTACATTGAATCACAGTGGATTTAATTTGGCTTTTTTGACACTGATCAACAGAAAAAGACTCTTTCGTGTCAAAGTGAAAACAGATCTCAACTAAGTGATCTAAATTAATTACAAATGTAAAACACATAATAAGTGACTCAAAAGTATTCACCCCTTTCAAATCAGTATTTAGTAGATTTAGTATTTGGCAGCAATTACACCCTTGAGTCTGTGTGGATAGAACTCTATCAGCTTTGCACATCCGGACTCTGCAATTTTTCCCCATTCTTCTTTACAAAACTGCTCAAGCTCCATCAGATTGCACGGAGATCATGAGTAAACAGCCCTTTCCAGTCCAGCCACAAATTCTCTGTTGGATTGAGGTCTGGGCTCTGACTTGGCCACTTCAGGACATTAACTTTATTGTTCTTAAGCCATTCCTGAGTACCTTTGGCTTTATGCTTGAGATCATCGTCTTGCTGGAAAACAAGTCTTCTCCCAAGTTGTAATTCCCTTGCAGACTGCATCAGGTTTTCCTCTAGAATTTCCCTGTATTTTGTTGCATTCATTTTACCCTCTACTTTCACAAGCCTTCCAGGACCAGCTGCAGTGAAGCATCCCCACAGCGTGATACAGTCACCACCATGCTTCATGGTAGGGATGGTGTGTGTTTGGTCAGTGTTTGGCTAATGCCAAAATGCTCAATTTTGCTTTCAACAAACCATAGAAACTTCTTCCAGCTGATTTCAGAGTCTCCCACATGCCTTTGGGCAAACTCTAGCTGGGATTTCATCTGAGCTTTTTTCAACAGTGGCTTTCTCTTTGCCACTCTCTGATAAAGCTGTGACTGGTGAAGCACCCAGACAACAGTTGTTGTATGCGTGGTCTCTCCCATCTCAGCCACTAAAGCTTGTAACTCCTCCAGGGTTGTCATAGGTCTCTTGGTGGCCTCCCTCACTAGTCCCCTTCTTGCACGGTCATTCAGTTTTTGAAAAAGGCCTGCTCTAGGCAGTCTTACAGCTGTGCCATATTCTTTCTATTTCTTGATGACTGACTTAACTGTACTCCAAGGGATATTCAGTGACTTGGAAATTTTCTTGTATCCATCCCCAGACTTGTGCTTTTCAATAAACTTTTCATGGAGTTGCTTGGATAGTTCTTTTGCCTTCATAGTGTATTTTTTGCCAGGATACTGACTCACCAATAGCTGGACCTTCCAGATGGAGGTGTATTTTTACTACAATCAATTGAAACACCTTGACTGCACAAAGGTCTCCTAAAACAGATCTGCATTTAGCAAATTATGTGACTTCTAAAACCAATTGCTGCACCAGTAATGATTTGGTGTGTCATGTTAAAGGGTATTGAATACTTACACAATCAATTATTTGTGTTTTTTATTTGTAATTAATTTACATCACTTCGTAGAGATCTGTTTTCACTTTGATCCGAAAGAATCTTTTTCTGTTAACCAGCGTCAAAAAATGCCAAATTAAATCCACTCTGATTCAATGTTGTAAAACAATTAAGCATGAAAACTTCCATGGGGTGGGGGGGAAGAAGGTGAATAATTTTTATAGGTACTGTTTTTCACCTTTCACCCTTAACCCATGACCTATAACTTTAGTCTCACCCAACCTACCTATACTCCACATAATATTGTTTACTTCTAAGATCTCCCCTCATTCTCCTATGCTTCAGGGAATGAAGTCCTCACCTATTCAACCTTTCCCTATAACTTAGGTCTTCACGCCCTAGAAGCATCCTTGCATATTCCCTCTGTACTCTTTTAAACTCATTGATATCTTTCATGTAGGCAGGGACCAGAACTGCACACAATACTCCAAATATGGCCTTATCAAATTATAGCTACTCTGCAGTCTATAAAGACCCCAGATTAGCAGTTAGTTCTTACCCATCCAGCTCGGATTTTACATGACAGCACTAAGAAATGTTTGTCATTCATGTGCACTTGGTGAAACAAGGAGCCTCTTTCTGTGTTTTATGATTTAACGAATCTTTTGAATCTGTTTTCTTACTCTAACTTCAACAGAAGAAGCTAGAAGTTCTCCATGCATAAAATTCCTGATATTAATTGTAAATGTCAGATGGCTGAGCCCAATAACTTTGCATATTACTGGCAGATTGCAGTTCTATCTACAAATATTTACATTCAGAAGTCATTAAAGACATGCATTTTGTTAAGAAAGAATGATCTTCTACCGCGATGCCCAATCCTGTTTACTTTCTCTGTGAAACTATAAAGCATGTCATAAATAAGACATTAAAATCAGTAAAATGCCAGGTCTCAGACGTTTTCATATCGGGATAAAGGGAAGACACCACACTTTATTTTCTAGTTTTCTCACATCTGCTTCTGACTAAAGAAATCCATGTTGAAACCCTCTCGATGACTGATCTCAGCCATGGCTTAGGTCTGTTCTTGAGCAGGAGTTAGGGGTAATCTGCCTGCCCAATCCTCATCACTGTTCAGGCTGTCATTCTATGATTAACCAGGCTCCTGGCTCAGAACAGAATTTTTTTAAAAACCGCTGTTGCTGAAAATCTGAAATAAAGACAACAAAAAAAGTTGGAAATCCTTAGCACATGAGACTACACCCATGGAGAGGTATTTTGGGTTAGAAACATAGAAAACCCACAGCACAATACAGGCCTTTCAGCCCACAAAGCTGTGCCGAACATGTCCTTACCTTAGAACTACCTAGGCTTTGCCCTTAGCCCTCTATTTTTCTAAGCTCCATGTACCTATCTAGGAGTCTCTTAAAAGACCCTATCGTATCCGCCTCCATCACCGTTGCCGGCAGCCCATTCCACGCACTCACCACTCTCTGCATAAAAAACTTACCCCAACATCTCCTCTGTACCTACTTCCAAGCACCTTAAAACTGTGCCCTCTCGTGCTTGCCATTTCAGCCCTGGAAAAAAGCCTCTGACTATCCACACGATCAATGCCTCTCATCATCTTATACACCTCTGTCAGGTCACCTCTCATCCTCCGCCATTCCAAGGAAAAAAGGCCGATTTCACTCAACCTATTCTCATAAGGCATGCTCCCCAATCCAGGCAACATCCTTGTACATCTCCTCTGCACCCTTTCTATGGTTTCCACATCCTTCCTGTAGTGAGGCGACCAGAACTGAGCACAGTACTCCAAGTGGGGTCTGACTAGGGTCCTATATATCTGCAACATTACCTCTCTGCTCCTAAACTCAGTCCCACGATTGATGAAGGCCAATGCACCGTATGGCTTCTTAACCACAGTGTCATTCTGTGTAGCAGCTTTGAGTGTCCTGTGGACTCGGACCCCAAGATCCCTCTGATCCTCCACACTGCCAAGAGTCTTACCATTAATACTATATTCTGCCATCATATTTGACCTACCAAAGTGAACCACCTCACACTTATCTGGGTTGAACTCCATCTGCCAAAGGTTAAAGATTCTTAGAAGTGGGAAAGAAGGAAAACAAGTTAACATTAAGTTGCCGAGGTGATATGGGCTCCTTTTCCCTGTTTGTTTTTAATTTACTTTATTAGAGATACAGCATAGTTACAGGCCCTTCTGGCTCAATGAGCTTGTGCTACCCATTTACACCCAACTGACCGATGGATCTACTAACCAGTATGTCTTTGCTACCCTGCCACCAATGTTGCTAATATTTTCACAGTTGTAGGCACCACTCTCATCCAGGCAAATGGAAAGTATTCCATCGTGCTCCTGATTTATGCTTTTTAGACGACGCAAATACCTCAGGGTTCAGATGACACAGCGCAGAATTCCCCCACTTCGAACTCTCTTTGTGAGAAGTTTGTGTGTTCTCCACATGACCGTGTGGGTTTCCTCCAGGTGCTCCGGTTTCCTCCCACAATCCAAAGATGTACCAGTTGGTAGGTTAATTGGTCAGTGTAAATGGTCTTGTTAGGCCAGGGTTAAACCTGGGTTTGCTGGCCGGTGCAGCTCATAGGGCTGGAAGGGCCGATTCCATGTTGTGTCTCAATAAATAAAAAATAGAAATAAACCTGTTCTCTGCAACCATGGCAGTAAATACGGCTGGTTCTGCAGAGTTTTTGACTCCCAGGATATTGATAACGGGCCATTCAGCAATGGCAGTACCAACAAAGTCAGGGGTCGGTGATTCGATTCCCTCTGGCTGGAGATAGTCATTGGCTGGTACTTTTGTGAGAAGAATGCTACTTTCCATTTATCAGCCGGTGCCAAAATGTTGTGTGGGCTTGCTATGTCCATGCATGGTCTTTTTCATTGGCTGAGGAGTTGCTATGAACAATCCAACGTATCTTGCTGTACTTTGACTCATCTCACAGTTCTTCATCGTCCAATCAAGTTCACCAACATCCTTTACTACAATTGTGTATTTTAACTTCTCTAATATCCCCGTCCTTTCTTAACATCCACGGAGAGGAATAACCAGTCAACCTCTTGGGCCAAGATCCTTCAGAATCGTGATGAAGGGTCTCACCCTGAAACGTCAACTGCTTGATTCCTCTCCATAGATGCTGCCTAATATGTTATGTTCCTCCAGATTTCCAGCTTCTGCAAAATCTCTTGTGTTCATTAAGTGCTGGGACCCTTCTCAATGCTCATCAGCATTGTGAAGAGAGGAACAATGACATTGTTTCAGGTTGGAGACCCTTCATTGGAGATGCTACTGCCCTGCTAAATGTTCCCAGATTCTTCCGGTTTTATTTCAGGTTTTCCATATTTGCAATAGTTCCTTTTTACTTTTACTTTCTCTCCAAAGATGCTGCTTGACCAGGCTATTTCTATTTTTTATTGCAGGTATGCTTTCTTAGTGAGGAGTTGATCTAGGGGTTAGAGACTAACAGGTGCATGAACAGCTGTGTCTGAAGGTTTACAAACTAAAAGAAAACATCTGCTCTATTTCCCAGATATCCCCCCTCACAGCCTTAATAGGGATCGCTTACTCTGACTCCTCATCTTTTTTTCCAGTCCTGATGAAGGGTCTCAGCCCAAAACATCAGCTTCCACAGATGCTGCCTGGCCCGCTGAGTTCCTCCAGCATGTTGTGTGTGTTGCTCGGATTTTCTCTTGTTTGTTAACAAGGATAGAGTTCCTTTTGTTCTTACCTATAACTCATGAGCCTTCACATCCAGCACATCGTTCTCCACAATCCATAATCTTCAATGGGATCCTACCACCAAACACATCTTCACCACCCCTCCACTCTTCGCTTTCTGCAGGATTACTCTCTCTATGATTCCCTTGTCCATCCATCCCTCTCCACTAATCTGCCTCCTGGCAAGTATCTCAGCAAGCAGAAGAATTACCAACTCCTGCCCATTCACCTCCTCCCTTACTTCCATTCAGGACTCAAAACAGTCCTTCCAGGTCAGAAAAAAAAAACCCTGCAAATCTGTTGGATTCATCTTCAGCATCCAGTGTACCCAAGGCGGCCTCCTCTACGTTGGTGAGACCTGACATAAATTGGAGGACACCTTCAACTAGCCCATTTGCTCCATCCACAACAAGCAGGATTTGCCAGTGGCCAACTATTTTAATCCATATTCCCATTGCCATTCTAACATGTCGGTCCACGGCCTCCTTTACTTCTAAGATGATGCCACTCTCAAGTTGGAGAAGTAACATCTTATATTCTACATGGAAAGCCTCCAACCTGATAGGATGAACATTGATTTCTCTAATTTCCGGAAACTTTTCATCCACCTTGTCTCTCTTCCTTTATTCTCCACTCTGTCTCTTCTCTTACTTCTTCTCTTCTCCTCATCTGCCTATCACCTCCCATGGGAGCCCTCATCCTTCTCGTTCTCCTGTGGTCCATTTCCTGTCATATTATATTCCTTTTTCTTCAGACTTTTACCTATTCCACCTATCACCTACTAGCTTCTCACTTTATTCCCCTCCCCTACCAACCTGGCTTCACCTATCACCTTCTAGCTTCTCACTTTATTCCCCTCCCCTACCAACCTGGCTTCACCTATCACCTTTTAGCTTCTGCTCCTTCCCCTCCCCCCACCTCCTTATTCTGGCTTCTTCCCCTTCCTTTCCAGTCCTGATAAATTGTCTTGCCCTGAAATGTCAACTGTTCATTCCTTTCCATAGATGCTTCCTAACCTGCTGAGTTCCTCCAGCATTTTGTTTGTGTTACTTTAGACTTCTTACATCTGCAGAATCTCTCATGTTTAAAACAAAAAACAACTTGTCACACTAAAACAGTTTTTAAATCTTGATCGTAACACAAGAGATTCTGCAGATACTGGAAATCCAGGGTAACACACACAAAATGCTAAAGGAACTTTGCAGGTCGGGCAGCGTCGATGGAAAGGAATAAACAGTCAACGTTTTGTGAGTTTTACATGTTGCTGCTCCCCCAGTTAACCCCCAGGCCTTGTTGTCATGTTGGAGAGCCCAGCATGGACCGGAGAGAAATCGCCAGTGTGCACCCCCACCTTAAAAACACTGCTATCTCGACACACTGAGTTACGTCCTATTACAGTCAACTACCATCAAAATTAAATTTAAAGAAAAGCAAGTTGGGCTTTGCACAACCTCATTCATAATCTCTAAACATCTTGAAGCACTTTCCAGCCAATGAAGTTGTTTCAAAAAGTGACAGGCTTGTCAACATCAGCAGAATCACATTTTTACACACTGAGTGACCACTTTATGGTTTGACATGTTATGTATTCAAAGTTGTTTTCCTGCCCATCGCTGTTGTAACGGCTGGTTATCTGAACTACAGTCACCTTCCTGTCAGCTTGAACCACTCTGCCGTTCACCTCTGACTTCTCTCAGTAACATGGCATTTTCACCCACAGAACTGCTACTCAATGGATTCTTTTTTGTTTCTCGCACCATTCTCTGCAAACTCTGAAGACTGTTGTGTGTGAAAACCCTAGGAGATCAGCAGTTCCTGAGATACTCAAGCCACCCCATCTGGCACCAACAATCATTCCATGGTCAAAGTCACTTAGATCACATTTCCTTCTTATTCTAAAGTTTGGTCTGAGCAACAACTGAACCTCTTGACCATTACAAGCTTTTACAAATTGAGTTTGTGCCCGCATGATTAGCTGATTAGATATTTGCATTAATGAGCAGGTGTACAGGTGTACCTAATAAAGTGGCCACTGAGTGTATGATTCTCTCCAATAGGAATAGATAGGGTTAGTGGCCACTGAGTGTACATTAAGAGTTAAGAGATATCGTAGAACAGTAGCATCCTTCAGAATATTAATGTAGAAACATGAATCTGAATGTCATCAAGACAGAAGAAGATTAATTGCAGTAACTACATCTAGAATTAAAAAGCTGCCCTAAGTAGTACTAGCCAGGAAACTACAAGATAGGTTTACCAGGGAGAGACAGTGTCAACTGTCCTTACCTTGTTTGGCTTCCATACTTGACCATACTCTTCCATACTCTTCATTTCCAATTGGGGATCTACAATAAATAGTTTCTTTGCCAGTAATGTCCACAAATAAATGAAAAGGTATGTGGACAGGTAACAAAGTTGAGTGAAATGTTAAATTTTGATTCCGCAGATGCTATCTGGTCTGCTGAACACTTGCGGTCATTTTCTGGCTTTGTTTCCGATTTCCAGAATCTGCCGTATTATATTTTTGCACCCAGTGAGAAAATGGCATGCTTGTGAAGCCTTACCCTGAGCAGGCCCGGTAACAACTGTGATATCCCAGTTCTCTGGCTTCAGCCATGGTGTTGGTACCTTTCAACTTGATTCAGAAGCCGTTGGTTCGAAGTATATCCCTGAACCCACCACACAAATGAAAACAGAAAATTCTGGAGAAGGCGGGTTCTTTACATAGAGAACACAGGACATAGAAATCCACAGCACATTACAGGCCCTTTGGCCCACAATGTTGTGCTGACCATGTAACCTACTCCAGAAACTGCCTAGAGTTACCCTACTACATAGCTCTCTGCTTTTCTAAGCTCCATGTACCTATCTAAGAGGTTTTTAAAAGACCCTATAGTATCGACCTCTACCACTGTTGCCAGCAGTGCACTCCACGCACCCACCACTCTCTGTTTCAAAAACTTACTACTAACATCCCCTTGTACATACTTCCAAGCACCTTAAAACTATGCCCCCTTGTGTTAGCCATATCAGCCCTGGGAAAAAAATCCCTGACTATCACTATCCACACGAACAATGCCTCTCATTATCTTGTACACCTCTATCAGATCACCTCTCATCCTCCATCGCCCCGGAGAAAAGGCCAAGTTTACTCATCCTATTCTCATGAGGCACACTCTCCAATCCAGGCAGCATCTTTGTAAATCTCCTCTGCACTCTTTCTATAGTGTCCACACTTCCACATTTCAGGTTGATGACTCTTGAACTGATAAAAGGTCATTGACCTGAAATATTAAAGCACGTTGTCTCTCCATGGCTGCTGCTTGGCCTGTGGAGAATCACCAGCATTTTCTGCTTTTCTCCCAGATCATCAGCAACTTTTTTGCTTTTCAGTTACTTTGAAGAATTAATACAGGCTGACATTCCAGAGGAGTACCAAGGAAGCCCTGCTCTGTCAGATGTGTCACCTTTCAATATGAAATATTAAATTAAGGCCTTGTATAGATATCATTTGAGGATTGGGATATTTACTTTTATTAATATACTGGGGACTTGTATCCAGAATTCTAACTACAAATTCAAAACATGAATTAAAATCTATATATTTTTATTAACTGCTTTCTTCCTTATATGCAGAGAACTTAAAATATTGTTTTATTTTAAACTTTATACAGCATAGAATATTTCAGCACAACACATGTTCTTCAGCCCTCAATGTTATGTAGAACCCTTAACCTACTCTAAAATCAATCTAATCTTTCCTTCCAACATTGCCCTCCATTTTTCCTTCAAGCATGTGCCTGCCTAAGAGTCTCCTATGCGTCTCTAAATGTCCCTACCACCACCCCGGTGGAGTGGTTCATGCACCCACCACTTTCTATGTAAAAAATTTACCTCTAACTTCACCCTTATACTTCCCTTCAATCAATTTATAATGATGCCCCCTGAAATTAGCCATTTCTGCTTTGGGAAAAAGTCTCAGGCTATCCACTCTATCCAAGCCCCTTATCATCTCGTAGACCTTTATCAAGCCACCTTTCACCCTCCTTCACTCCAAAGAGAAAAGCCCTTCTCCTGTCCTCCTGCTCTCTTTCCTTCCAGTTGCATGATTGTGGGACCCTTGGGCTCAGATGTCATGTGAGACTAATATTGCACCATAAAGCTCAGCTGCAGTTGAGCTGGCCTCTCGCAGCCCCAGTGTCGTGAATTCTTTCCTGACTTTGGGTTCTGTCCGTGTGGAGTTTGAAACTTTCTCACTCTCCCAGCGCCCGCTTGGGCTCCTCCTGGGTGTTTGCACAATGACAGAGATCAGCCGGTTGGTAGGCCAATTGGGACAATTTGCCACTTTAAATTACCCCTTGTGTGCAGGTCAGTGGTAGAAGTAGGGAGGAGGGACAGAGGTAGTGTATGAAAAGGGAGATGTTAGTGGGAATTCGTAGTAAATGAAGTGAAATTCATGTAGTGGTGGTGTGGTTAGATCCTAAATTGCAGCACAGATGTGATGGGCTGAGTGGATTGTTTCCATGTTGTTTGGTTCTATGACAACAGGTTTAAGAACCTTTTGCTCAAACATTTGGGGCTGAGACACAATGAGTATTTGTTCTCCCAGCACTGATATGATAGAAGGAGTAGACTATTTCCATGTTGTTTGATTCTGTGACAATAGGTTTAGAAACCTTTTGCTCATACATTTGGGACTAAGGTGCAAAGAGTATTTGTTCTCTCAGCAAATTCAGTTCCCTTTTCAATATTTGCCTAATTTATTCAAATTTACCTTTCCGTAATTTGTAAGAACCGTTCTTTGTTCTATAAACTGAATATTCAAATGAATAATGACTAATACTCAGATTGCTAAACTTCCAGAGCAAATCACAACTTCTCTCGTCATATTCTGTACTTCTGTCACTCCCTCCGGTTCCTCAAGCAAGATGAATGTGAACATCATTAAGAGCACATTGGAATAAGAAATGAATCTGTTGTTATTTTTGGGGCTTTTCAGACAAGGCTGATGGTCATTGTCTCTCCCCAAACCGGATCATTTGTTAAGCTGCTTCAGAAGATATTTAGGGCACCAACCATGTGTGGTTCTGCAGTCAAATGTAAGGCACACCAGGTTCTGGTGGCAAATTACCTTCTCTGAAGGCCATTAGGTTTTAAGCAATCCATTAGTTTCATGAACAGCAGTAATAATAATAGTTTTTTAATTTAATTTATTTAATTAGTTCAATCTAAATTAGCTCTAGTGTTGGGTCTCTCTCATCCCTTGATCATTAGACCAGTGCTTTGGAATTTAGTACAGGGGCTTAAAATACCCTGCCTGTTTTCAGATAACTATGGCAGGTTATGGTCTTCTCCGATTGTTGCCCTACATTCACAGGCCCTCCCAACTTCTGAGCAGCCGTCTTGCACTCAGTGGCTACTTTATTAGGTACCCTTTGTTCTTCTCTTGCTGTAGCCCATCCACTTCAGGATTCGGCAAGTTGTGCATTCAGAGACGCTCTTCTGCACACCTCCTTCGCAAAGCAAGGAGGACAGCCTTCCTGTCAGCTTGAACCCATCTGGCCATTCTCCTCTGACCTCTCTCATTAACAAGACGATTTTGCCCCCAGAACCTCGGCTCACCGGATTTTCTGTTCTCTCTAAGCTCTGGAGACTGCTGTGTGTGAAAAATCTCAAGAGACCGGCGGTTTCTGAGAAACCCTGAATCTGAGCCTCTTAACCATATTTGGCTGATTGGACAGTTTCATGAACATGCAGATGTACTGGAGTACCTAATAAAGTGGCCATTGAGTTCCTGTCCAGCAATTGCATGGTCTTATTTTGATTAGTCAGGGCATGAAGGATTATGGGGAGAAGGCAGGAGAATGGGTTTGAGGAGGAAATGGATCAGCCATGACGAAGTGGTGGAGCAGATGTGATGGGCCAAATGGCCTAATTCTGCTCCTATGTCTTAAGGTCTTTAAGAGATGAGCGGGGTGGATTTACCCACTGCTGTAGTGTTACAGACATCTTCTGTCGCTTACGAATTCAGTTCATGACTGCTGAGATGTTCGGGTTTAGAGCAGTTCAAGGGAACAGAACCATGCCGTAAACTGGAGAAAACCTCGATTTTGCTTACAGGTGTATTTCTAGCCTGCGTAGAGCCTTGAGAAGTAGCACAAATGCTTCTGTAAACATGCCCAATGGATCACCAGAAGAGAAAATCATATTGACACATCACCTGCGGCCGAGTACTCTTGCGCTCTCTAAGAAGGCAATTGCCCGCAGAAGCAACTTGACAGTTGTGCTGGGTCATGAGTTCAAAGCTTCCTTCTCCTGATTCACCCAAGTGATATAATGTCAGCTGTCCCAAATAATAGTGGCTGCATAGCTAAAAGGAGACCTGGATTAAGCTAAAAATGGTGTATCCCTTAGCAGCATCACAACACATACAAAGTATTAAAGCCTAGAGCCAGCTGATGCTGCCTTTTTCAAAAGGTCCCTTCTGTAAAGTGATCGCAACCTATTTTAAAAGTTTCTTCCTCCATTCAGTTAACCTGATCAACCATTCTAGGTAACCAAAACCCGACCCCCTCTGTCTATTACCTTAGTCACTGCACTGCACTGCAAACACTTTAAGACACTTCTTATAATGTTGTTTACATTGTAAATACTTATTTACATATTTATACACGTTTTATTCCATATCTGTACTTCTAACTTATTTTTATATATGTCTTTATTCCATGTAATTGTTAAATGTGTATTTTTGCGTACAGTGGCAACACAACAACGAACTTTCCTAATAGATGCAAAATGGACTTGATGAATAAAGTTAATCCTAAAGTTTATATTTAAGTGACCTTAAGCTCCACCCAGGCGAGTATTCAGCTAACCTGCTTCTGACTGTGTTGGACAGCAGATATTCCAGCACATAGCCTGGAGAGCATTACGCTGAGAAGTTTTATAGAGCAAGCTTATATGATCATGGACCACCAGGCTGTCATTAACAGATTCATCAACAGCCTACTGGGAGACCCTATCATCCTTACTGCCTCTCCTCTCCCACGGCTATGCTCACACCCTGGTGTTCCAAGAATCAATGTCAGAGTCATGTTTATCAAAGTACATATGCATCATAATATACTACCTTGAGAGTATATACCATATCCTTTCTTGCAGGCATTTACAGGGAAATAACAAACTACCATAGAATTTATGAAAAACTGTACTTAAAGACTGACAAACAGCCAACGTGCAAAAGAAGGCGAATAATAAAAAAAAATTCTGAGAACATGAGACACAGAGGGTGAGTCTGTAGGTTGTGGAATCAGGTAAGAGTTGTGGAGAATGAAATTATCCACACTGGATCAGGAGCCTGATTGCTGAGGGATAATAACTGTCGCTGAACTTGGTGGCGTGGGACCTAAGGTTCCTGTGCTTCCTGCCTGTTGGTAGTAGTGAGAAGAGAGCACGGCCTGGGTGGTCGGGGTCCCTGATGATGGATGCTGCTTTGGTGCGGCCGTGCTCAGCGATGGGGAGGCTTTACCTGTGATTCACTGGGCTCTATCCATCACTCTCTATAGAGGGAGTGGCCAGTGTCCTTCAGAACCTGGCTGAGTATACCATTGAATAGCAAAATCACATTTTATTTTTCTCCTGAAGTAGACTCAAACAAAAACATGGAAAGAAGCAACTCTAATAACTTGCTTCTGTTACTGCGACATTTGGTTTGAATTATTCAACAGAGCAGGATTTTTATTTATCTCGGCTACACCCTGAGAGTAGAAACGCCCAGCTCGGAGTCTCAATGTCAGACTGCCTTCTGATGTGGGATGATTGCACCAGAGTTCTTTAGCAAGCTCACACAAATGCTGATGTAACTGCCTTGATAGGTTAGTTTGCAACAAGGCAGTGTCTGTGTCTGAGAGGCAGAACTGATTGAGAGGATGTTTCCATTGGCTATGGAAGTCCACGATGATATACCTCAGTTGAATTCATGGTTTATTTATTGTGCATAGGTTAAGAGGCTAAAGGCTTTTATCTCATCTAGCACTGTCATCCAGCAGATCGATCTCTGTAGAACAGGAGGGGAGCATAACCCTTACAACGAAGTAATTACTATTGGGAATATTAAAGCAATTGCACGGTGACAGTTGTAATTGCTTTAGACCATAAGATGTCAGACAGAGGAACGGAATTGGGCCATTCAGCCCATCGAGTCTGCTCCATCATTTCTTTGTGGCTGATTTTTTTATCCCATTCTCCTGCCTTCTCTCCATAAACTTTGACCCCTTTACTAATCAAGGAAGTATCTACTTCTGCTTAATATATGCCCATGACAAGATCTCCACAGCTATCTGGCAATGAATTCCACATATTCAACACCAACTGACTAAAGAAATTCCTCCTCAGCTCTGTTCTAATGCCATATCTTTGTATTTTGAGGCTGTGCCCTCTGATCCTAGACTCCACCACTATAGGAAATATCCTCTCCACTTCCACTCTATCTAGGCCTTTCAATATTCAATAGATTTCAGTGAGATACCCCCTTATTCTTCCGAACTCCAGTGAGTAGAGGCCCGGAACCATCAACCGCTCCTCATATGTTAACCCTTAAACTCCTGTTAAATTTGTGTACCATTTGAACACAGTAATAATTGTAACTCCCCTTGCTTTTACAGTCCTTTTTAATAATGAGATAGCCTACTCCAGTGGTTCCCAAACTTTGATAGGTTACCACCCCCTTGGCTCCCAGTCCACGTCCCCAGTGACCCCTCTCCCTTTCCAACCATTGCATAAACACATAAAATATTTCAATTTACGATGCATGGAGGGAAAAAAAACAGGAACTGCAAATTCAAAGCAGTGACAAATGATTGCAAAAAAAAAATTCTAATCAATTTAAAGCTACAAATAAAATTATTTCTTCATTCAATTATAATAAAAACTATTTTCATCAACAATTTTAGAACATAATTTAGTAGTCCAACTATTCAGTACTTCATAGCTTTTTCACCTCTCAATGAGATGGATGGGCTTGGTACAATGTTATCAGCTTCTCAACATTAGGCTGAATGTCACTACATTCAGTAATTTGCTTGCCTGTTTCACTGCTTTGAAAGAAGTTTGGCGACTGTACTGAAGCTGTGCTCTACTAAATATAACGTAGAAAAGACAATAAAGAACGTCCTGACCTTTTCCCACAGTGCAGGGTAGTACTCAGAGATTTCTTTCTGCAAGCAAAAGTCCTGATATGATTTTATAGACCTTGGCTTCGGCTCAAAGTCATTTTGTAGTTTGATCAGTTCTTCCCCCATCCTTCCTGTTAATTCCTCATTACAAGTGTTCAGGAATGAATTTATTACACAATCTGGAATTTGGATCAAGAGATGAATTCTCTTTGGACATGTCTTTATGTAGCTCACCCAGGAGGGTGTATATTTGAATATCATCATCTGGTATTCTTTCATTCTTTTCTAACTCAGACAGGCTCAGAAATTGGAAAAAGGTCACTGCGACCAGTGTTGCACTTAAATAGGGTTAACTTGGACAGAAATGTGGAAACGACTGAGGTGGAAATCGACTTCATTACACTTTGCGAATAATTCTGACAAATAAGCAATGTCATGCCTAATATTCTTGAGTTAATTACTGAATGAAGCATTCAAGTCTTCAAAGAATTTCATCAGTTTTAAAAAGCACACAAAAGCGTCTCGGGCAGTTTCCTTTCAAGAACCATCTGATTTCTATGTGCAACAGCAAGCGTTCAAATTGTTCATCATTCTCAGGACAAAGCTCTCAAAATTGTCAAGAATTGAGAGGGCGGACTTGGTTTTATTTACGGCTGTGATAACCCTGTTTGATGATTTGTGCATCTGATCACCAAGGTTTTCTGCAACAAAACGTTGCCTGTGAATTACACAGCGAAGGGTAAATATGTTAGGTACTGCTTTTTTCAAGAACGTAATAACCCTTTGCTGATACCCTGTCATGGATGTTGCCCCACCTGTTGCACAAGCAAGAATGTTGGTGTGTGGAATGTCCTTCTCATTGAAAAACTGCTCAACAACCCAAAATATTGACTCCGTCTTCGTATCTGTTTCTAGTCCTCTCGCAAATAACAACCCTTCCTTTCATCTTTTATGATTCAAATATAACCAAAGCTGATTTCATCCAACTGCAAAGCAAATTATGTTGTCCTAAGTATGTTGCACAATGTGCCATCCACATTCTCAGACATTTCATCTACTGGTCTTTGAACAGGGTTATCGCTGAGCGGAATTACTTTAATTATGTGGTCTGGTGACTTAAGCAAAGCCATATTCAGAACATCCCTTACTGCTGGCAGAATCAGTTCTTCTCCAATTGTATGGGGGTTTCCAGATTTAACAATGAGCAAACAAATGTTGTATGAAGCACACAAACCCATCACTGTTTTGGTGCGAAGAGCTGGCATACACGTCTTGAAGTGGTTTCCATATCTGAAAGTTTTCACGAAGTGGCTGAAAATAAGCCAAGTTCTTGTTTGCTTTATCAGGGTGTATTCTCTTCATCTGTTCAAGGAGCCCAGATGGTTTGATAGCCTCATTTGAGAAAAATTTTCACACAACTGGTAAGCTGTTGGTTGCTTGGTGCTGGCATAAATCCACAACATGATTTCTTCAGTCCCTATTTTTCATGATATGCCAAATACAGAGGTGTCACATTACTTTTCAACACCTATAATGTGCTTTGAACAAAGTCTAAGAGAACAGTGAGTTAGCAAGAGATGAGTTGATTACATGATCATTGTAATTTATTATGGGGCACTAAAGAGCAAATGCTTATTTATGCCAAGGACCAGTACTATTAAGCAAATAGTCCATGGACCCCAGGTTGGGAACCCCCGGCTTATAGTAAGTAATTGATTACTTTAATTAAGCTTGTAATCCCTAAGCTGCCCCCTTGCTATCAAGCATCTCCCTATCACCCCCTTAGAAACTCTCATTGCCCGGGGAGGGGGGGAAAGCAATATCATCCACTCTGGGAAGCATTGGTATATACTATCCAGTTTAAACCTAAACATAGCGCATACAGGGGTCTGGCCCTGCACCAAATCCATTCCCAAGAAGGTTAACATTCCCATGGTAAAGGGTGAAGTTGTTCGAAAGAAGAATGCGAATAATTGCAGAAAGAGATTAGAAAATTTTCTGTCTGCATCACAAGTAGCTTAAAATAGAACCTCAAATTGGTTATCCAAAAAATTGAATGGTATATGCTCAGGACAAACCAGTTCAACAGGGAACTTGTATTTCAACTACTAAAAGTTAGACCGAAAAGGTTGTTATTTGAGAAAAATGGTTCATGAATGAAAGCTACAAGCTCCACTGCAGCACAGCAGTTAGCGCAATACCGTTACAACTCAGGCCGGTAGGAGTTCTGAGTTCAATCCTGGCATCCTCTGTAAGGAGTTTGTACATCCACCCTGTGGAATGCATGGGTCTCCTTCAGGTTCTCCAGTTTCCACCCACAGTCCAAAGACATACCAGCTGATAGGTTAATTGATCACTGTAAATTGTCCTGAGGTTAGGCGAGGGTTAATCAGGGTTGTGGGGTTGCTGGGACAGCAGGGCTCGAAGGGCCAGCAGGGCCTACTCCACAGTGTATCACTAAATAAATAAAAATCAAACAGTTCCTTTAAAAAGCTGCTAAGTCCACCTCCAATCCTGGCACTCTCTATGGGTTATCTAACATCATTTGCACTTCTCCCATTACATTTGTACCAAAGTTAAGTAGAAAGAACTTTCATTTCCAGTTGCTGGTGGCATGCTTTAAAGGACCAGGAGGACCTATTCCACACCTTATCTCTAAAATATAAAACAGAAAAAAGAAAAAAAACACATTTAGCCATAAATTATTTTTACCATAAAGATAAAACAAAATCACCTACCCACAAGGGAAAAACCACATTCTATCTCAGCAGGCAATGTTCTTCCTTTGTGTGTGAGTGAATTCTGGTTTGTGGAGAAGATGCCCTTGCACACTGTCTCTAGTAAGCTTGAGGACTTACCACTGGTAGAAATCACGGCGCAGAGTTTCAGCTACTATTTTTGCAGGGGGAAGACAAAGATATTTAATAAAATTTAAGAATTCCTGATAAGGCTCTAAAGTAGGGGCTCTCACCTAGGGTAGATGAACCCCTTGCTTAATGGTCTATTACACAAAAAACTTGGGAACCCCTGTTCAAAAGCATGAACTGCAGAAATGCTAATAGACAGGTAAGGCAGCAACAAAGACAGTCTCACTATGAAGGTCCAGAATTCAATTCATTTGGGTTGGGTTAATTAGCTCGGCTGGGACTATATCTAGGATGCTAAAAATAACCTCTATTTCGAAGTAATCAGCATTGTAGAGCCATTCTCAGTGAATTAATGGCTACAACAAGAATGAACATTAGATTTTTTAAGCGAAGGCAACAGAAGAAGTAATTCCCTATTAGGTTTACTCTGACTCAATCCTACAGCTCTGTAGAAGATTACACCGCAGAGGGGATTAAAATACTGTTGTGGGATCTGGTTGAGGTAGAAGCCCCCCCCCCCCCCCGCTTAATTGGTTCCAATTACAATAAATAGTAACAAGGGGGAGCTTCTTTACTCAGAGAGTGGTAGCTCTGTGGAACAAGCTTCCAGTTGGAAGTGGTAGAGGCAGGTTCAACATTGTCATTTAAAGTAAAATTGGATAGATATGTGGACAGGAAAGGAATGGAGGGTTATGGGCTGAGTGCAGGTCGGTGGGACTAGGTGAGAGTAAGCGTTCGGCATGGACTAGAAGGGCCGAGATGGCCTGTTTCCATGCTGTAATTGTTCTCTGGTTATATGGTCATAAATTATTGAAAAAGGAGTTAGATAAAGCAAGGTAGGCCAGTATGGTAGGGCAATAGAGTGGCAGGAATGTTTAACTTATTACAGTCTCCATTTTAGTATGAGTTAACAAAGTTATGGATGGCAGGATAGCATAGTGCATCAGTTTAATGCTATTACTGTTCCAGCTGCCTGGGTTCATGTCCCACTGCTGTCTGTAAGGTGTTTGTATGTTCTCCCCATGACTGTCTGGGTTTCTTCGGGGTACTCTAAGCTTCCTCCCACTTACCAAAGGCATACAGATTAGTAGGTTAATTGATCACACAGAATATAGAACATAGAAATCTAGGACATATTACAGGCCCTTCAGCCCACAATGTTGTGCTGGCCATGTAGCCTATTCTAGATAGGCTTCTACATAGCCCTCTATATTTCTAAGCTGCATGTACCTATTGTATCTGCTTCCACCACCATTGGCAGTGCATTCCACACTCCCACCACTCTCTATGTAAAAAACTTACCCCTGATGTCCCCTCGGTACCCATTTCCAAGCACCTTAAAACTGTGCCCCCTTGTGTTAGCCATTTCAGCCCTGGGAAAAAGCCTCTGACTATCCACATGATCAACGCCTCTCATCATCTTATACACCTCTGTCATCCTCCGTCGCTCCAAGAAGGAAAGGCCAAGTTCACTCAACCTGCTCTCCTAAGGCACACCCTCCAATCCAGGCGACATCCTTGTAAATCTCCTCTGCACTCTCTCTATAGTATCCAAGTAACTGGGCAGCCCAGGCCTGCTGGGTCAGAATGACCGGTTACTGTGCTGTATCTCCGGATAATGTAAAATAAAAATGATCGTTAACACAATGACACATTTCACTGTATGTTTCATGATAAATGGGTTGGCACGGAAGCGTAGTGGTTAGCACAATGTTTTACTGTACCAGTGACCCCGGTTCGATTCCCACTGCTGCCTGTAAGTTCTCCCGGTGACCACGTGGGTTTCCTCCGGGTGCTCCAGTTTGCTCCCTCAGTCCAAAGACATTCTGCTTGGTAGGTTAATTGGTCATTGTGAATTCTCCCGTGATTAGACTAGGGTTAAAATCAGAAGTGGGTGGGGGGGCGCGGGGTTGCTGGGCAGCATGGCTCGAAGCGCTGGAAAGGGCAAATTCTGCGCTGTACATCAATAAATAAATCTAATTCTGAATGACGCTGTGTCTTGCTTTCTGATTACAAAGTCATGTGAATTTTGTGGTGACTGAAAATCCTGGGCCTTCCTATAGTGTTAAAGCCAGGAGTGTAAACTCTCCTTAACCTCTGATGTAAAAATCCATCTGTGCATTGGGATTAAGCACCAATGAAATCCACACAAATGGGACAATGGTGGATTTTGCAGCAATCCGTACAAATTAATTCATTGATAAGGGAGCTATTGGCGAGTAACAGTGAGTAGTTTTAGCTGTTGTTCACATTAGAATTGCTTCCTTTCAAGATCAATGCTATATTGAAATCTGCACACAGCTTCATGGAAATCAACAATGCACTTTCCAAAGACATCAATAGCAAGGAATGTGCGGTCAATACCAATCGTATTTCCCCCAGGTCCTAAAGCCCACCCCCACCAGCTACTTGTGACATTTAACCCTTTGCACTCCTAACATTGTGGTCAGATACACAAGAAAGTCTGAAGACCCTGGAAATCCAAGCAACCCACACAAAATGCTGGAGGAACTCAGCAGGCCAGGCAGCATCTATGGAAATGAATAAACAGTTGACGTTTCAGGCTAAGACCCTTCTTCGGGACTGAAAAGGAAGTTGGAGGGGGTGGAAATGCCTGAATGAAAGGATGCGGGGAGGGGAAGGAGGCTAGCTGGAAGGTGATAGGTGAAGCCAGGTGGGTGGGAAAGGTCAAAGGCCAGAAAAGAATGAACCTTGTTTCCAAAGATGCTGCCTGACTTGCAGATTTCCTCCAGCACCTAGTGTGTGTTGTAGTCAGAATGTCTGTATTTACCATTAGCTATTATTGGCAATTTCTGATCGTCACTTCATCCAGCCGCCAATCCTCAAATCAGTGGAAATCACCAGGCATTCATTCTGTCAATCAAGCTTGCTTACAATTGTACTCATGCACGTAACTTAACTGCGACAATTCTCCACTCGCATCTTTCATTGGTAAAGGTTATCGCAGTTTGAGCTCGAGCTGCTTGCGTTCAAACGGGAGTAATAAAGCTGACGGAGAGGATCACTGTTCGAGATCTCCTTTCTTCTCTCAGGTGAGGTTGTCAAAAATAATCCCACACCCTGCATTCAACTCACTAAGCGAATCACCTTGCAGTTTCTGGGAACTTAACGTCACAAGTTCTAATACTTTGTTGCTCATGAGCTATTCCTGGCAATATCCCGAGGTGGTGAAACATGTAACTGCTAGTTATATTATGACACGTGTTTGTTTTTCATAAAACACTCCAGCACAGTACAGTCCCTTCAGCACACAATGTTGTGTCAACCTTTTACCCTAGTCTAAGGTCAATCTAAACCTTCCCTCCAAAATGGCCTTCCATTTCTCTGTCATCTATGCACCTATCTAAGAGTTCCTTAAATGCCCCTAATATATCTGACTCTTCCACCACCCCTGGCAGGGTGTTCCACATGCCCACCATTCTGTGTAAAAAATCCTTAGCTCCAACATCCCCCCCAATACTTCTCTCCAATCACATTTAAATTATGACCCCTTGTATCGGTCATTTCCACTCCGGGAAAAAGTCTCCTGCTGTCCCTTGATCTCTGCCTCTTATCTTGTAGTTCTATCATTTTCCCCAAAATCCACACAGTTTAAAATAAAGTCCTCTCCTCGAAAATGAGAACCAACACACAGAGTTTGTATGAATACACATTTTATTTTGAAAAAGACGAACATACAGGCAATCATCTCTTATTCTGGCTTTTAAGCATCTCTACCTCGATGATCAACAACAGAGCTAAAAAATAAATAGCTTTAGAAGGGAAATTATACATGGGAGTCTTGGAAAGCAGAAGGCAACTCCAAAGTTTTCCAAATGATTTAAGTAACCTACAAAATGGAATTACATTAACATGCCATTGAGATTATTTCCCACCTCTTCATTATTTTTATTACAAAAACACTCGAGTCTCTAACCTACTACAAAAAAACAGTTAAAGTTGTAGATGTAATTTCATTTAAAATATTCAGCTTTAGAAAAAAATTTTCCATTTTCAAAATCGGTGAACACAGACACTGACATAAAAACGGTTTGCACCTGATATCGTTTGCACTTAGCAAAAGATAGCAACTTCCATGAGGGAGCACGTGAGGGAGAGCAGAAAGGGAAAAGAATGACTGAAAAGAGAGAAACTTAAAAAAAGAAACAAACTTCTTTAATTTCTAACATCACTGTGTTATATATTAGTAGCTTTAACTATTCACATCTTTGAATGCGGGCACTTACTTATTGCACATGGCTTAGTTCACTAAAACATCGTAAATGGGCATTTCTCAACAATCAGCCACAGTCAAATAGAAATATAAACTAGGCCAAAGCCTTGCTGTGGACAGAATGTCACTCCTCATATTCCAAAATAACACTGGGATGAAAATAAAGGCCTCTCTTACCCTCTCCCTCAGAATGTTTCTTTTGCTCTTTGAAATGGATGCCTGAAAACTTCCCATGTTAATCTATCAAAGTTATAGAATAGAGAAAAGTCAGAACAACCAGAGACAGCCCTGAACCCACATCAGCAGTCCCCAAAGTCAGTGGATTACACTCTTGCGAATCTTGCTGACCACATGGCTGTCAGAGGCTGTGATCATGTTTACGCACACGGTTGCTCTCCACAGACTACATTTTGACAAAGCAAAATGGGAAGAGGAATCACTTGCTTGTTAAAGAGACTGAGTAAATGGACGATGCTTCCTGTCAGGTGGAGAGTCTACAACCCACCCACCCGCACCACCACTGACCAGCATGGAATTGTAAGCAGCTACTCTGAAAACACTGAACTAATACTGAAAGCTGGCTTATGTTTGATCACCTGAGAAGCCAACTTTCAACAGCTTACAGTATGCAAGGTGATTCGTCCTTTTAACAAACAAACACACAAACATATTCGGCACCACCCAAACCCAGCCTGGAGTTGAGCCCCTTTGCATTACCGACTGTCACCTGAAAGAATTGTATCCTTCCCCCTTAATGGATATTGTTACGGTGCCCTTGATCTCTTCACACGGGTCTGGGGACAAAGTTAAAAGTTGCCTGGAGGAAAATATTTCCTTCTAAATCCAAACATGTCTTCAGACTGCCTCCTCCAGTCCTGCGTGGGTTGGATCTGTTTTCGGAATGACCCCTCAGAGTGGGAATATAGATCAGACTGAGTATGTTCTCAAATGCCCCAAAGTGTGAGCACGGTTGGTGAAATAATGGCAAATTAAAATGAGACGTACATTTTCTTCGTTTGTTTAAAAAAAAGCCACACGGTGGAGGTATTCTTTGTCTCCCTGAAGTGGGCAGACTCACTGTTCGAGTACCATGCCATCTTTTGCACACATACAGTAGCAAGGTTCGTAGTCCACCGAGAAATCCCAAATCTACCTCAAAAAATTTTGGTTCCCGAGCAATCTGTTTGTATCACAATGTACATTTATAAAAAGGAAAGCTTTCAACGTTAAAGGAAGTGAATTGGTCCCTTTCCTCCTGGCCAAGGCTCAAGCTATTATCTTCTGAGGGATCTCCACAGAAGCTCGGATAAAGATTGAGTTGTCCCTGATATAATTCCTCTTCTTGATCTCCTCGTGGGAAATGAACTTGGGGTACCCGAAGCCAAGGCTGCTTTCATCCATGGAGTTCCTGGAGTTCAGAGGCTTCTGGAAGTTCTTCCAGTTGGGGTCGGGGGTGAAGGTTTCAGTGATGTGTTGCGGTTTTGACAGGGATGGGTCACTCTGGTCCATAATGGAGAAGGTCACCTTGTAGGAGAAGGGCCACTCCAGCAGGTTGTCGTACTCGCCTGGGAGGACGCGGATGTAGACCGACAAGTGGGTCCCCTCCCCACTTCCGTTGCCGTTGAGGAATGCCGACACTTGCAGCTTGTAGCCGTAGCGATGGGTGTAAAACGGGGGGCTGAAAAACTCGTAGTTGTTCCTCAGTTTGGCCTCCTGCAGCTTGCGCATGTAGTCGGCTATTTTCCAAATCAGGACACCATCGCTGCCAACTGAGAGCTCCTCCACCTCCCGCCGCAGCTCCAGGATATCTTGGCGCTGTCGGCTGACCAAGCTGCACATGATATTCAGGTGCACCTTCATGCTCTCATCAATATGTCTGCTCATCGCAATCTTGTGGCACTAGGTGGAAAAAACACAAAGGCTAATTAGTTTTCAATCCCAGGCATGAAAGCTTTAATCCATAAGAAGCCTGTCTCAAGGCCTCTACGAGACGGGAGTTTCAAAGGATGAGGACGGGACCTCATTGAAACCTTCCAAATACTAAAAGAATTGAACAGAGTGAATGTGGAGAGGGTATTCCACTAATAGGAGAGTCTAGGATCCAATGGCACAGCCTCAGAATAAAGTGACGACGCTTTAAAACTGGTTTGAGGAGGAATTTCTTCAGCAAATCTTAGAATCAGAATCCGGTTTAATATATCCATCATGTGTTGTGAAATTTGTTAAATTAGCGGCAGCAGTACAATGCAATATATGATAAATATAGACAAAAAATGAATTACAGCATGTATATTAAATAGTTAAATTAAAAATAGTGCAAAGGTAGAAAATTTAAAAAGTGAGATAGTATTCATGGGTTCAATGGCCTTTTAGAAATCGGATGGCGGAGGGGAAGAAACTGCTACTGAATCGTTGAGGCTTCTGTACCTTTCTTCATTACAGTAACAGTGAGAAGAGGGCATGACCTGACTGGTGGGGGTCCTTAATAACGGACGTCACATTTCTGAGGCACCGGTCCTTAAAAGATGTCTTGGACACAACAGAGGCTAGTACTCATGATGGAGCAGACTAATTTTGCCACACTGGGCAGTGGAGGCCAAGACATTGGGTGTATGTAAGCAGGGGGTGATAGGTTCTGAATTGGTAAGGGGGGGGGGGGGGGTAAGAATTGGTTTGAAATAAGATCAGCCACAATTGAATGGTGGTGCCAATTTGATGTTTTGACTCTCATATACCTTTTGGTCTTACATTAATTTCCAAGAAATGTTCTAGTCACACTAAAAAGTCTTTCGTGGACAAAGTGCCAGTGCTTTGATTAAAAACTCTGCCAGCGTGAACATTGTCTCTGCTCAGTGACGTTAGGATTCACAGGTAAGTCCAGGCACTGAGCGAAGGGGTTGCCGTACTGTAGAGTAGAAGGACAGGAGGCATCCATTTCCTGCAAGACTCAGTCTGCTCAACATAGGGCAGGTGAGACAGAAGGACAACTGGCATACTTGTTGAAATGTGTCATTTTGTTCCATACTCTCCACCCCATCAATTATGAACTGTACTTTATGAGGGTAAGTTATCAAATTTTCCTTTGTGTGAACTTTGACAAACCCATTACACACTCCGTTGAGTACATACCCAGCTGCGCTCACAATATGTCCAAATAATCTATGGTTTCAGAGGGAATAACCTTGCCCGTGTCATAGCCCATTTTACAAAAGCGAGAGTCCCTGTGACAAAATTTATGCAAAAAGGTGTGATTTTTTTTAAAAGGAAGGGAAAAATTATTACAATACTTGGGTTGAAGGATGCTGCTAGGGTGGGAGAGGAGAAGGGCTTAAGGTCACACCTCTTGAGGTGGGTGTAGCGGTGGATGAAGCCAGGAACAGCAGCTGCATCTGATGCAAGCGGGAGGCCCACAAGAGTGATATTACTCACCCCAGCTCACATTCCCAGGAGACCAATGAACGTAGTCCAAGCTAGAGGAACTGGAGATGAAGAGGCTGCATGTCTAGATCAGTTCTCTTCAAAGGGGATGTTGGGTACAGGCTTGCAGCCAGGGAAATCCATCATCTAAGCTTATTATACCCTTGCTTTGGGCGACTTTTCCCACAAAGTCTGCCCGCGGCTCCGCTTGAAGCTTTGTCGGAATGACACCAGAAGAGCTGGAACAAACTTGCAAGGCATGGGAATTGGAGGTCCCAGAGGATGCGCTGGAGCTCGGGGGTTCTGAAGAATGGATAGGGGCAGTGGGAGGTGGGGTATCAAATGAGCTGGGGAATCTGAAGGGTGCTTTGTTGTTATATGTTGCCAGTCAAGCTGTCATTTGCTTCCATACAGGTTGTTGTATCCACAGTGAGTCATTGCCAATGGCCTTAGTGCTACCCCCATCTTTTAGTGTGGCTCTCTCCCTCGTGGTTAACGAGAATTTACTGCACATATTGCCAGTGCACTGGGGAAACATTGTAGGTTCTGAGGCACAGAGGCATCAGCTGTGAAACAGCACAGCCTCTCAGCCAAGCAACTCTTTCCCATCCACCCTTGGTGATGGCCGTACAAGGCCGCACATCTGAACCCAATCCAGACATGTGGTGGAGCCTTCTCAATGAGAAGAGAGGAGTACAGGAGGGGTACAGTGGAGGAATTAGGATGGGGAAAAATGGCATGAAAGTCAGGGTTGGGGTTAACAAACGGAGAAACAATACTGTGTTGTCACATTTAATGCCGCACAACCTGACGGCAGGCAAAGAAGCTGGGCCTCTTTTGTGAAAATGTGGGGGATTTGGACCACTTTAATGTACTTTGGTCCATTGAAGATTGGAGCTATCTGGTTTCAAACTAACTCTGCTCACCTCCATTTAATTATAACAGAGTCTTTTCTTCTTTAAAGAAAATAGGTCTAAATGTATAAACTACATGCAGACCACCAAAGGAAAGGACTGAACTGGGCAGGGAGGTTCAGCTATATATTGAGACCATGCATGCACTCTCCATGGTGAGAGAAACCTGGCATCGCAGTGTTTGAAGGCCTACAAGTGATGGTACAATCCACCGTGTTTAAGGCCGACAAGGGAAGGGCAGGGTGGGAATCTTACCCTGTGTTTGCAGCCTGCATCCTTGAAGGGACAGAGAACCATGGCCGTGTTGCAGTTGTCCTTCAGGTGATGCGCAAGGTCCTCCCGGGCGATGTTTGCCATTCCACATTGGTTGGGACAGGCCACTGGGTATCGTGGGCACTGATATTGGTGATTCTGTCGGAGAATTCAAACCGCAGTCATTTTCCCCGCCGTTGGTCCACGTGAAACTAAAGCACATCCTGAAGCAACCTGGCCTCATGCCATTCTCCTCATTGCTGACTACAACAGAGAAAATCCAAGCAGGGCAGTGTGCCTCTGCGTCCCTCTAACAATGGCCGCTCTGTCCTGAGGCCCTGTTTCTCAGCCCATCACACCCCACATTGTTATGGCACTCTCCTCTACTACCCTCTGTTCCTCAAACAAATGTTCATTCCCTCAAACTGGGCACAGAGAGGCCATCACAGCTTCACTTCTCCACGTCACAGGCACAGCCTCAGAATGAAGGAAGCCCCTTTCGAACTGAGCTGGAGGTATTTCTTTAGCCAGAAGTGGTATATCTGTGGAATATATTGCCACTGAGGGATATGGCAGATCTTACTAAGACAGACCATAAGACATTGGGGGAGAATGAGGCCATTCTGCCAATTGGGTCTACACCGCCATTCCACCATGGCTGATTTATTAACCCCCCTCAACTCCTTTCTCCTGCCTTCTCCCCGTAACCTTTGACACCCTTCCTAATTATGAACCTATCATCTTCCACTTCAAATGAACTGGCTTCCACAGCCATTTATGGCGGTGAATTCAAAAAAGCAAATGCAATGTTAGCACTCATTTCTTAGTTGGTAAGGGAGCTAAGGATTGTAGAAGAAGGGAGTATGAGGTTGGAGAAAAAATAAGCCATAATTGAATGGTGGAACAGACTTAATGGGCTGAATGGCCGAATCATTCTCTTACATCTTATCTTTCTAATTTTATGGTCAAACTGGATGTCTATTTATTCAGCATGAGGGGAAATCCTGGCATTGCCACTCATCCCATGTCTCAAGCAAAGCCTCCAAAATGGCCGTGATTCAGACCAAGGATGTCCATCCCCAGAGCTAAAGTTGTGCAGCCTGCTTTCCAAAATGGAATCTGCACCGCACCCCGGGCCCTGATGGGCCTGGGCCACATTGCAGAGCAGCCTCTCATTTCTGCCAGGCACCCTTCAAGCGGCTCCACGCGCCGCAAAAGGCATTAAATGACGGTGGAAATTCTCCCGTTGTAACCTCAGCTGCCATCATCTAAGCGGCAACCCTGGGCCCAGCAGGAAACCAACCTGTATGGTGTCAAACACGAACTCCTTGCCGCAGAACTTGCAGGGCTGTGTGCGTTTGGGACAGTCCGTAAGACAATGTTGTGAGAGCAAGCGCCGCATCATTCTGGCCCCACATTTGTTTTCACAGTACACGCTCTCTTGAGGGCAAATCCCCTGGTGATTCTGTGAGACAACGGCAGATACAACTTCATGAATACAAAGAGAATATTAAACCAGACAATAGCTTGGAATCCAGCATGAACGAACTCAAGGCCAAGGACTAAAATTAGATTACCTTTATTTGTCACATGTACGAGAAAACATACTGTTAATGGACTGAAATCTAATCAGTCCTGGTCACCATGCCTCAGTTGCAAGCATAGCATGCCCACAATTCACTAAGTCTTTGGAATGTGGGAGGAAACCGCAGCTCCCTGAGGAAACCCACACAGTCACGGGGAGGACATACAAATTCCAAGGGGAAATGAACCTTGGTGGTCTTTACAGGGAAGGTGTTCCCACAGTTCTGTTAGAGAGGAAGCTCCAGGATTTAGCATCGTTAAGAATGGATGAGCCTTTCCCAAATTACAGCAGCGCTCCATTCCTGCCAACTGTCGGTAATCCAGCGAGTGCACTGATCAGAACCGTCGCTGCAAACCAACTTCACGCACAGCAGAAGATTCCTGCGGCATTCCTCTCTCCCTAATAGCCGGCAAATCCATCGTTTCAGTCTCTCAGACACTCATTCATATCAAGGGAGTTGCATGTACAGTAAGCCAGGCGTCAGTAAGCTATGGACAGCCTATATATATTTCTACTGTAGGCCAGGATGATACGTGACTGGAAGTGGACGTGTGGGACTGAGGTTCCCATGGGCCTGCTGCCTTCATCATTCCTGGGCTGGAGCTCAGACTGCCACGGATTTTGCCGCTGGTGCACGGTGCAGCCAGGATGTGCCAGTAACAGAGCAGACAAATGGCACAGAATCAGAGTCAGTTTCATTATCACCAACGTACGTCATGAAACTTGTTGATTTGCAGCAGTACAGTACAATGCATGAAATATATTATACATTTTAAAAAGAAATACACACACACACACACACACGCACACACATATATATATTCATTTATTTATTTATCTATTCATTCATTCATTCTTCTCTACACTTTGTGGTGCATTGGACAGCAATCTTGCTGTTTCTTTAGCATTTTGTCTGTTTTTTTACATATAACAAATAAGTATGTGATAAATAATATATATATTGTAAATAAAAAGAGAAAAACCAGTGAGGTCGTGTTCGTGGGTGCATCGCCTGTTCAGAAATCTGATGCCGGAGGGGAAGAAGCTGTTTCTAAAACGCTGATTAAAACTCCGATTGGTGTTGAACCTCTGGAGTGTTATTGGAATTGCATTCATCCAGGTAAATGGAGAGTATTCCATCTCACTTGTTCCAGACCGGACAGGGCACTGACATGTTCTGTTGTTTTACAGTCATTGCCCATAAGTCTTCAGCATAAAAGGTCTGTTTTAAGGCCAGCAAATTAAATAACCATCTCTTCTGGACAGAGCCAAACAGATTAATATCACGCCTGGCTGCACTCTAATGTTATCTCATTTATTCTACTGCATTGCACATTCAACAGCATCACTACTGGCAGAAACACTGGTAGGAGTACATACATGCAAGTACTGAAATGGAAAATCCTCTTTCAAGTATAACGTTTAAATGTAGATGCTTTAAATGACCCAAAAAGCAGAAAATCGGGTTTAATTTGTTCACAGTTGCGCAGAGGAGGGCAGGAACCACATCAATAAGTTCTCTCCCCTTAGCTTCTCCATGTTTGCAGAGTGAGGTCTGGAGACATCTGGCCCACACCAGTACTGAATGCATCTTTAGCACAGGTTAGGAGCAAGTTCAGCACCATGGGAACGCCAGACTACATCTGGGCTGTGTTTACAAAAGCATAATCCATAAACTCACAGCGCAGTCGTGTGGAAAAGGCAGTTAAGGATACCAAGCACTACCCTGCCCAGTAGGATAACCAGCCAAACTGTGAGAGGCAACAAAGGTTAAATAGGAAGAACTGCAGCCTTTGAATAAAAGCACTGGACTTCAGAAAAATAGCTAGTGATGTTTCTGGATGTCTTGAGAGTGACTGGAAAATTTGGTTTTCTGTTGTTTGGCTGAGACTTAAGCCCCATTGGCTCTGTTGTGGATTAGTCATTACAGCACAGGGCATTTAACTAAACCCATGCATTCCCTTTCTCAGAATGGAACAGTAATCCAGATCCTCTCTCAGCCAACAACAGTACTGTACAAAATAGCCATATTCACCACACACACACACACGCTTGTCACTGGGTGATTTCTCAAGCACTTGTGACAGACAAGTTGGGAAGCCAGTTGTGGCGCCTTTCACTTCTCAGCAACACCACCTTTGGTCCATTTGACACAAAAATACAAGGGGTGATTGATAAGTTTGTGGCCTAAGGTGGACGGTGTCAGTTTTTGAAAACCTAGCACATTTATTTTTCCTACATTTACACACTTAGTCCAGCGGTCGTGGACATACGGATCCCTTCTTTGTAGAAGTCAGTGACTTGAGCCTCCAGAAGTGGTCGACAGCATGGGGTGATTGATATGTTCATGGCCTAAGGTAGGAGACGTTATTAACATCAAACTTTCTGCATTTTCACTCAAAGAGTTGAACTGCACGTGCATGTAACGAGAGTTGTATAACTCATCTCCTTCTACCTTAGGCCACAAATTTATCAATCACCCCTGCTGTGGACCACCTGCAGGTCCAAGATGCTCGTGCAGTTCAACTCTGTGAAAGGGATCCGTTTGCTCCACGACTGTTGGACTAAGTGTGTAAATGTAGGAGGAGACTATGGTGAAAAATAAATGTGCTAGGTTTTCTAAAATTGACTCCTTCTACCTTAGGCCGCGAACTTATCAATCACCCCTCGTACACCAAGTTCTCCGTTAGTGTGTGGCTATAACTAAATATACATACACGATCTCTCATTAACCTGAGAAATGCTAGCGGCATGGGAGCGTAATATTAGCATAACAACATTACTGTACTAAGCAACGGAATTCCAATCCACTAGTACCTGTAAGGAGTTTGTACATTCTCTCTATGACTATGTGGTTCTCCAGTTTCCTCCCACATACCAAAGACATATGGGTTTGTCAGCCCGTATTTCTAAATAAGAGCAGAATCTCCTGCCATCATTATTTAATGCAGCCACATCTGTGGCCTGCCAGCATTTGTCAGTCAGTCAGTGGAGGGCTCACCTCGTAACCTTCACCGGTGAAGTCGTTGCCGCAGTATTCACACTTGACGCGTCGCTTCGGGCAATCTTGCTGCAAGTGCTCCGCCAGGTCCCTCCTGCTCAGTTTGACGGTACAGCGGTTTGGGCAAGGTATCACATTAAATGGGCACGTGGCAAGGTGGGGCTGTGGAATCAGAGAACAAGATCAGGAGATCACCAAAGCTAAAGTCCCTCAGACTCGCTCCCCAGTCTACACTTCAGAGAAATTGTTGGCAGAGCATTGAAATTAGTCCCAAGGGTGATTATAGGTGATTATAACCAACTTGCCGGCAATATTCCTAATTAAGCTCTGTAGATTTTTTATTGAGGTACATATGTGTCACCATATACAACCCTGAGATTCATTTTCTTGCGGACATTTAGAAGAAAATAAAATGAGGCTTCCATTGGTCAGAGTTGACTAGAAATATTGCATCCTAGCTGTCTAGATAATCGAGCCTGGGTAGTATGATATGGAGAGCCAGCTGTTGCCCATGTAGCAGGCTCCCCCTCTCCACGCATCTGATGAACCCAAATGGTTATATTACGGACAGGAAAGGAATGGAGGGTTATGGTCTGAATGTGGGCCAGTGGGACTAGGTGAGAGTAAGCGTTCGGCACGGACTAGAGGGCCTGTTTCCGTGCTGTAATTGTTATATGGTTCTAAATGATCCTCAGGGACTCCAGCACTGGATTTTTCCCTCGGGGTTTACTCCCGAAGCCTTCCCCATGAGTAGGGCAGCGGAGGTTTGAGATCAGAGCTTTTCTTCTCCTGGATGAGCTGCCAACCAGGGCTGACAAGCCCCATCTGCCTGAATACAAGAAACTAAAGAAATACAATACAATTTATGAAAAACTATACATAAAGACTGGCCAATCACCATTGTGCAAAAAGAAGGTAACTTGTGATATATAGACACTGTATAAAGATGGATGAATGAACGTAGTTATGATGAATACTGACAACATGAGACGTAAAGTCTTTGAAAGTGAATCTGGAGGTTATGGAGTCAGGTCAGAGTCGAGGTCAGTGAAGTCATCCACGCCTGATGGTTCTAGAGTAATAACTGGTGCTGTGGGATTTAAGAAGTAGAGAGAAGAGAGCATGGCCTGGATGGTGGGGGTCCTTAATGATGGATGCTGCTTTCTTGTGGTAGCGCTCCTTGTAGATGTGCTCAATGGTAGGGAGGGTTTAGCCCGTGATAGACTGGGCTGTATCCACAACTTTCTGTGGAATTTTCTGTTCCCAGGCATTCCTAACGAAGAATCCCATCCAGGACTCAGGGATAGCTGAGAGGTGTCATTAGCAATGAATAGCCTATAAATGCTTCTCCTCACAACTCTTGGCCAGTGTGGTACACGATACCCAGCGTCAGGGACCGATAACCCAGCAGAGATGGAAGGAGAACATATTGATGTTCTTGAGTCCTATTATTGAGGACACAAGAGCAATATTCTGAAATCAAAACTACCTATAGCTGCAGGTGCCCAAGGCAAAGCCCAATTTGGCCAACCTTGCTCTGGTCACTCCTGGATTGCCTTTGACACAGAATACCAGCATCAAGTCTAATAAGGACCAGCCGTCATTGCCAATGGAACTGCTGTTTCACATGCCCAGTGACCAGGTTCAACCCTGACCTCTGGTGACATTTGCGTGATGTGTTCTCTCAGCGGCCACACGCAGAAGTTCCCTCTGGCTAGTCTGGTCCTCACCCACTCCTGAAGATGTGTAGGTTGGTCCGTTCACTGATCACTGTAAGTTGCCCTCAGTGTTCACAGGTTTTTTGGCGGAACCTGGGGAGAGTTGATGGGCACATGTGGAAGAATTAAATGGGAAACACAAGAGGTTCTGCGGATACAGGAATTTTGAAACAGCATCATCCACAAAATGCCAGAGGAATGTCTTGATGTAGGGCTGCCGCCCGCAAGCCCGACTGTTTGTTTTCCTCCACTGATGTTGCCTGACCTGCTGAGCCCCTCCAGAAGGTGGTGTGTGTTTGCCTAAAATGGTGCTCGATCATCAGCACAGACATGATGGGCTGAAGGGCCTGATTCTGTGTGGTGTGACTCAACAGTCCTTTGGCCACCACTGCAGAAAACACGCAGAGGCTGGGCCGCAGCAAGGGTCTGAATCAGAGTGTACTGATGGGGCAGTGATGCACTTCAGCGGTGCTCAATGGTGAACGGTCGGGCGCGGGGGGGCTGCAGAGCTTACCTGAAGCTGTTTAATCTGTCCTGTCCATCTGCAGCCTTCCTCACTATGGATGCAACGGATGAGCAGCAGGAGAATCTGAGCTTCCAGCTCCGGGTCGGGGTAGATCTGAAAGGAACAACGGGAGGCTTTGATCTCAACGGACAAAACATCTCCTCGCGGCTCACTGAAAGGCTCGATTATTTACGTGACTGAAGGAAACCAGATCCAGAGAGGGGGAAAAGAAAATGCACTTAACGAAGCAATACCTCATTAAATTCTTATCCTCGGCCATTATTCTCTGTAACGAGTCAACCCATAGCCGGAAAAGTGATGACCCCCCCCCCCCCCCCCCCCCCCCGGTAGGTTGTTTAATGTAACTCATTTTATTTATTCTTTCCACTTCACTTCTAGTATTTATATCTGTGCACTTGCAATGCTACTGTCCCCCAGCCCCCCCACTCAAGACGCTAAGAGGGTGGAGGTGGTGGGGGGTATAAAGTATAGTATGGGTGCACATAATATATCCAATTTAGGGAACAAAGAACTTTTCAGCACAGTACAGGCACTTCGACCCACAATATCAAACTAACCTTATAACCTATTCTAAGATCATTCGAACACTTCTCCCCTACATAACCCTCTATTTTTCATCCGTGAGCCTATCTTAAATGTCCCTAATGCACCTGCCTCTACTACTACCCCGGCACGTTGCCCCACAAACCCACCTCTCTCTGTGTAAAGAACTTGCCTCTGACATCCCCTCTATACTTTCCTCCAATCACCCCATTTCCACCCTGGGAAGAAGTCTCAGCTTTTCCTCAGGAGACCTGCTCTGCAGACCGGGCGGCATGCTGGTACAACTCCTCAGCACCCTCTCTAAAGAGGGGCAGAGTTTAGGATGATGACGTTTAACGGCGACTCCTTTGCTTGCATCTTTGGAAACAGCTCTGTTTCTATCTTTCCCCCTTTCAGGGTTCTTTTGAAGACCCTGACCTGGAGTTACACGCTGACTTCGGCTCTTTGTGGAAATGGGACCCGCTCTCAGGTCCTCACGATCGGCCGCTTTTTGGCCCACACTCGACGATTCAGGAACAGCTTTTTACCCTGCGCCATCAGGTTTCTGAATGGACCATGCACACTTTTGCGTGATTTATTTATTTTCGGAATTTACAGAATTTTTTGTCTTTGCGCTGTACTCCCAATATGAAAGATTTCACATCATATTCTGCAATTTAATGATGATAAATCAGATTCTGCTTCTGAAAATTCATTACTCTGCCGTCACCTAAACACATTAACAAAGCACTTCTTTCATGTGATGTTTGGAAGGACTTCAGAGTCAGAGATAGCACATTCAGCCCACAAGTCTGTGCTAATCACCAGCCGGCCATTTATAATACTCCTACCTTTTTCTTTCTGCACACCCCCGGCATTTGCCTTCCCCATCAGCACATCAAGTCTGCACTGCCAGTCAAGCTCCCAACCAAACTAACCCTATATTAACTTCAATTTATTCCTTACTCTTTCCCACTGATGCCTTCAGCAGCTGTGTTTCTTTCATTAGAAGTCTGAGGAGATTTGGTATGTCACCAAAAACACTCGCAAATTTCTTCATTAGTACCGTGGAGAGCGTTCTAACTGGATGCATCACCGTCTGGTATGGAGGGGCCAAACTACAGGATCAATGTAAGCTCCATCATGGGCACTAACCTCCATAGTACCCAGGACGCCAAGGAGCAGTGCCTCAGAAAGGCAGCATCTACAACTAAGGACGCCCTCCACTCAGGACATGCCCTGTTCTCATTGCTATCATCAGGTAGGAGGTACAGAAGCCTGCAGGCACACACTCAACCATTCAGGAACAGCGTCTTCCCCTCCGCCATCCGATTTCTGAATGGTCATCGGACCCACGGACACTACCTCACTACGTTTTATTTCCTATTTTTCCCTGCTTTTTTAATTTAACTACTTAATAAATATATTTGAAATTTGTTATCTTCATGGCAGCAGTACAATGCAATGCACGATAATAGAAAGAAAAAAAATATACTTACTATAATTCCATTTGCTTCTCTCTACTGTCATGTATTGCATTGTACTGCTTCCGCAAAGTTAACAAATTTCACGATATATGCTAGTGATATTAAACCTGATTCTGATTCCTTCATCCTCCAGCACTGCCTCTCCCTTTTCTATCATAAACAAGAGAAAATCTGCAGATGCTGGAAATCCAAGCAACACACACAAAATGCCGGAGGAACTCAGCAGGCCAGGCAGCACCTATGGAAGAAAGAGCTGTGGACATTTTGGGCCCAGACCCTTCAGTGGGACTGCTCCTCACCTTTTTTTTCTCCAGTCCCGCTGAAGGCTCTAGGCCCGAAATATCGACGAATATGGATGCTGCCTGGCCTGCTGAGTTCCACCAGCATTTTGTGTGTGGCCCTTTTCTAACAGTCACTTGCACACTGAGTGGCCAACCTTCCGCGCGACTTTGAGAAGTGGTCACGGAGAGAACGTGTAAATTCCACGCAGGCAGCACCGCAGGTCTGGATTGAGCCTGGATCTCTTCATGTTGTGAGCCAATGGCTCGGTAGCCATGCTA